>NC_042616.1:43272564-43983010 GCF_901001135.1 Rhinatrema bivittatum | reverse complement strand
ACTGAGGGCTCCTAATAAAAATGTAAGAATATCCCTTACCCAGTGAGATCAGGGTCTGATAATTCTCCATCATCACATCCTTGTAAAGCTCCTTCTGCCGTTCTTCTAAACTCTCCCATTCCTCCTGGGAGAAATAGATCGCGATGTCCTCAAAGGTTACTGGGACCTGAAACACAAACCCTTCCACACTCAGCTCCTTCTGCATCCCCCTCCATCAGGAGAACTCCCAGCGCTGGAGCTCAGCAGGGCAGGGGGAGAGTTTTCCAAACATATTCTGTTCTCATATTCTCCACAGCAATAGCCCTAGCAAGCACTGAGCACCAACCAAACAGTGATTTCTCAGAAATATTTTTAAGAGAGCTTATACATATGAGGGGCACATACATAGCTTTAAAGTTACCAAGTCATGCAATAAGTAGGGACCCTGATTTCCTCACTAAAAATTGTCATTAGCACAAGGATTGTAATGGTAATTTCAGACAGAAAGATCCCCCCTCCCCAGATATGTGAGCCTGCAAGGGACTGGTCTATATAAGGATCTCTAGTGGCCCTTACTGAGAAAGGGAGAGAGATTCATATGTGAGAAGGTGACAGCAGGAGCACGTTTCTCTGACAGAGAGCGATTCTTTGTTCCAACGTAGGAACAAATGGAGAACACTCATTTATTTATTCATTGGTATTTATATGCCGCCAATACTAACAATACTATGTACCTAATCATAAGAACATAAGAAAATGCCATACTGGGTCAGACCAAGGGTCCATCAAGCCCAGCATCAGCTAACAAATTAACTAACATAACAGATCAAATAAAACAGACTGATCTACACAGAGTTCACTTCAAACCAGGGAGAGAAATCCGGTTACAAAAAAAGCCAGCCTAAAAAGATGTGCTTTCAATAGAACCGTAGAGTTTTAAGCACAAGATAATAGACGCAATTCCTGTGGAAGTGACTTCCATAAGACAGGTGCTCCCTGGTTTGAAGTGAACTCTGTGTAGATCAGTCTGTTTTATTTGATCTGTTATGTTAGTTAATTTGTTAGCTGATTTTATGATTAGGTACATAGTATTGTTAGTATTGGCGGCATATAAATACCAATGAATAAATAAACCCAGCACGGGTATAAACTTGCACCATAGGGCTAGCCCAGGGAAAAGAGTCACGGGCGAGAAGCTGACGCACAAGCGCTGCGACCTCATACATCACCCACTGTTCCACTGCAGCCAGAGGAGATGGGGGCAGACAGTCGCTCAGAAGCGCATGGTTCGGAAGGATGCAACACTGAAGGATTCTAATAGAACAGGGAAGTTAGGGCATCCCAGAGGAGAGGCTGCAATAAATGCTAAAGTGAACCAGGCGCCTTTAAGAAAAGAGCAGACAGAGGAGAAAGAATCCAAATTATCCCTGTGAACTCAGTAGTTTGTTGATACAAACAAAAAACATATTTTGAAATGTCTATATACAAATGCCAGAAGTAAAAAATAAAAGATGGGAGCATTAGAGTATAAAGCATTGAATGCAGAGGTAGATGTAATTGGCATCTCAGAGAACTGGTAAGAGGAGGATAACCAATGAGGCACTGTGATACCAGGGTACGAATTATATCAAAATGATAGGATGGATCAAACTGGTGGAAAGGTGGCACTATATATTAAAGAGGGCACTGAGTCAAACAAGATAAAAGCTCTGCAGGAAACAAAATGCAAAGTTGAGCCTTTATGGATAGAAATTCCAGGCGAAAAGGGGAATAAAGTATCAGTGGAGGAGTATTACCATCCACCTGGCCAGCATGAACAGCAAACAGACAAAGTTTAATGGGACAAAGCCAACATGGATTTAGCCAAGGGAAGCCTTGACTCACCAATCTGCTCCTTTTTCTTTTTTTTAAACTGTAAATGTAACGGAGTGCGAGCCCTTGCACTGAGGTGGGATTGACACTGCCCAACCAGTGACCCAGCTGGGTCCCTACCGTCAGTAGGCGGACTCGCAGAGACTGGGACCAGTTCAGCTTCACCTATAATCAGCCTCCTCCTCCTCCGCAGGGTGAGCTCTTGGAGTCAGAGGCCAGCAGGACTTAGGCAAGGGTCCCGTGGATACCGGACAGATGTAGGCGAGAAACAGGCCAAGGTCAGGGCAGGTGGTGGACAGTGGCGTCAGGTGCCAAGCAGTGGTCGAGGCAGGCTGATAGCAAGCAGGGTCAGGTCCGGGCTGAGGTCGGAGGAAGGCAGAGATCAGACGGTGTCAGGTTCCAAGGGGTGGTCCGGCCAGGCAGATAGCGAGAGGTGTCAGGTCTGGGCAGCATCAGGTTCCAAAGTGAGGGTCAGAGCATGCGAGATCAGTCTAAGGGAAACAGGAGGACTGGACAGGGCAAGATAAGAGGAGAGAGAAAAGGCAGACAGGAACAAGGTACAGCAGAAACAGAGAAAGGCAGGAAAGACGAGACTGGACAAGGCTGGGCAGGAATCAGGCAAGTCAGATAGAGACGCACAACTCAGACTGCAGCAAGGCAGGAGGACACACTGTGAAGGCATCGGCTCGCTGGAAGGCTGGGGTTTAAATACTCAGCTGTTGATGATGTCATAACCAGGAGCCACAGACGAGTTCTCGCTGTGGAGCCTCAAAAATCTAAGATGCGCGCACGCACCTAGAAAGAGCAGAATGGTGGCTTCCTTTCACAAAGAGGCCAGCCGTGTTCTAAGCGTGAGTGAGGCTGGTCGCAGGCCAAACAGTACAGTAAATAAACATGTGGACAAAGGTGAGCCAGTTAATATAGTGTTTCTGGATTTCCTGAAAGCATTTGACAAAATCCCTCCTGAGTTTCTTCTTAGGACATTAAAAAGTCATGGAATAGGGGGCAGCATCCTATTGTGGACTGCCAACTGGTTAAAAAGACAGAAAACAGAGAGTAGGGCTGATGGGTAAATTTTCTTAATGGAGAAGGGTGAATAGTGGAGAGCCTTAGGGATCGGTTCTGGGACCCACTACTTTTTAGCATATTTATAAATGACCTGTTATGAAAAATTGCAAGAGGTCCTTGCAAAACTGGGAGGTTGGGCATGCGAATAGCAAATTAAATTTAATGTGGACAAGTGCAAAGTGATGCACTTAGGGAAGAGTGACCCAAATGGTAGCTACACAATGCAAGGAGCCACCAGTCAGGAAAAGGATAATACGTGAACTCTTCTGCTCAGTGTGCAGCAGCAGCCAAGTAAGCAAATAGAATGCTAGGGATTATTAGGAAAGGAATGGAGAATAAAACAGAGAATATCATAGTGCCGCTGTATCGCTCCATGGTGCGACCCCACCTTGAGTATTGTGTGCAGTTCTGGTCACCACACCTCAAGGAAAGATATAGCAGTTAGGAAAGGTATAGAGAAGGGTGACCAAAATGTTAAAGGAGATGAAACGATTCCCCTATGAGGAAAGGCTTGGAGAAGAGACGGCTGAGGGGAGATATGATAGAGGTCTATAAAATAATGAGTGGCGTGGAATGAATAAACGTGAATCGGTTGTTTACTCTTTCAAAAAGAACAAAGACTACGGAACACACACTAACGTTACTAAGTTGTACATTTAAAACTATCAAGAGAACATATTTTTTTTTTTACTCAATGTATAATTAAGCTCTGGAATTTGTTACCAGAGGATGTGGTGAAAGCTGGTAGTGTAGTTGAGTTTAAAAATGGTTTGGACAACTTCCTGGAGGAAAAGTCCATAAAACATTATTAAGGTGGAGTTGCAAATATCCCTGGGATAAGCAGCATGGAATCTATTTACCCTTTGGGATCCTTGGCCAGTATTAGAAACGAGATATTGGGCTTGATGGACTTTTGGTCTAAACCAGTACAGCAAATCTTACGTTCCTACCTTCTTATTGTGGATATCCTGAAACCTTGACTGGCTAGGGCTCCCCCAGGACAGAAGTGAGAACCACTGGATAAGATGCCTTTGAAAAAATGAACCCAATACAGATTTGAGATAACAGTAAAAAAGACCTGGGTAGAAGACTAAAAGAGAATACAAGATGAAATAAAAAAAAATGAGTAAACTGATCATTTAAGGGCCTTAATCGGAACGCCTTGTTAAGCAAATGTGGGGGGTGGGACAGATTTTTCACAGGTTTTTCCCCATAATTTCATTTTAAGAATGTTTTTTTAAATTTCTATGTGGATTCTCCAAGCACAGTTGCCAGGAGACATGCGGATTTAGGGAAAATTTACCCAGAGTAAAATTACCATGAGAAGTTGAAGCAAGTTGCAATAGGCTTTTTACTCTCTGCTTTCTGGACTCTCTTTAAGAAATGAATTGGGGGCTTTTTTTTTCTGGCTTTGAAAGAGAACAGATTTATACAGCCAGATGATTAATTTGTTTAATAGATCAAAGTTGAAATTCGATGTTTGTTCTTTACTGTAATTACAAATACTTTTTATGAACCCTGACCTTTCTCCCTATGTTCAGGAAGGTCCCAAAATGCATTTTTGTTTTGTGCCCCACATCTGCTCAGGGTGACTCTACAGCATCCCCGGCTAGAAAGCTGCGCCTGCCACCTGACTGGCTGCCGCTGCCTCATCTACGAAGAGTCATCACTATGCAACCGCTGGCTGGGCTGCTTGCTGCGAAAAAAATAAGCACCAGCAACTGTCAGGCCCATACAGTAAAGCACGCTCAGCTGAGCACACTGTTTAACCTGTGGATGGCCTCCCATCCACTATCCCTTATACAACAAGGGGTTTAGCGCGTCCAAACCCTCCTGAAACTAATATGCATGTTGATGAGGCTATTAGTCATTCACCCCAGATAGAGAAAAAAAAAACATGTGCACCCGATCAGCACATTTTACACTCAGAAATTAACGATATTAAGTCGGGGAACCAAAAGGTTAATAAATAAATAAATAAACGTGTGCAGGCAGGTCAGGAAAACAGATGCTCAATTTTACGAGCGTCCGTTTTCCAAACTTGCTGACAGCCACCTCTCCTGGGCTTCAGCTGCTAAGGAAGCGCAAGGGGCGCGCCATTGTCCCCAGCATCTCCTTTTTAGCACGACCCCTCATTTAAATATAGTATCGCTCGCCCAGGAGAAGTGGCTGGGCGCGCGTTAGGAAAGCGGGCGCTCAACAAGTTTTCCGCGCAAGTTTACTGTATTGGCCCGAAAGAGGGTTACTAGCACTCGGCTTCCCAGCTGATGTACGAAAAAAATATTTCCCACATTATAACAGGGGAAAGAGAAGCTCAGTTGGGCATGAAAACAGCCCAGTCTGTCAAAACTGTGAGAGAACAAGCTGCAACTGGAAAGCTGCAGGAGAACAAGTCTCCTTTTTTTCCCTTTCTTGCCTGGCTTTTTCTTTAGAAGCAGTGCAGCTCACGCTCCTGGCCCTGGCACAGTCAGGAATTAAAAGGAGGAGGGAAGCTGTAAATAGACTCAGCAGTAGTGCTGGCAAGAGACTGAAGGACTCTCACAGACTGAAGAGTTTTCGGATCTAAACTGCATGATTATTATTTTTATCCTAGTGACAGGGTCCTTTTCGAGAAGCAAAAATGACAGGCACACGCATACACCAACTACCCCAACATCACCGCACCCCACCCTAGAGAAGCCAATGTGTGTCGGACTCACCTTCAGTGTGCACATAGCATGCTGCATTTCTCTGTGCTCAGTAATGCTTTGCAACCTTTTTTTTGCATTTCTCTGTCTCTCTTTCTGTAATCGTATTTGTCTATCCTCGGTAGTTTCTTGTAACCTCTTCTTTGCATTTCTCTTTTTCTGCTTCTCTAGTCGTATTGCTCTATGCTCAGTAGTTTCCTGTGATCTTCTCCGCGCGATCCTCTCTTTGTTTTTCTGTAGCCGAATGTATCTTTGCTGTACAGTTTCCTGTGATCTTTTTTTCCTTGCTCGTTCTCTGTCTTTCTGCAGCCGTGCTTCTTTTTGCCCTACAGATTCAGGTAATATTTTCTTTGCTTCTTTTTCTGTCTGCATCTGCGATTTTCTTTGCTCTATTATTTCTTCTGATTTTCCACTTGTTCTCTTCTTCTTGTAACCTCTGTACACATTCAGGGCTCATGTTCCTCTCATTTGTAGAATTCTGGAGGGAACTTCAGCTGGAAGGCTGTGGGGGAGAGAGTCTCTTTTCTCCCCCCTCCCCCTTCCTTGCCTCTCTCTTTACCTAAAGGCAGAGCAGCTCCTTCTGTTCAGCGCACATTGATGATGTCAGGAGGTAAAAGGAGGGAGGGAGGGAGCTGTGAACCGAGAAGGAGGCTGTAGGGACTCACGCCCTAAAAGGAGTTTTTTCTTCTAATAATGTGAAAACCATATAAAGAAAAGGAGTGGACGGTATTGATTTTTAAACAATTATTCATTTATATTTATAAACCCAAGACTGAAAACACTGACCAAACTGTATACACTCTCCAGGAATATCTGAAACTAATGAGAAATTATCTATTTCATTGTAAATATATATTTGGGATTCTTGTTCTTTTGGGGGGTTTTTTTTTTTTGCTTATTTTGTTGAAGATTCTCCAGTTTTCTCTCGGGTTGCTTGCAACAGTATCCCTAAAGGTTAACCTTTTCTTCCAGAACACTCTGGAACAAACATGAAGAGCTTGCAGCTCTAAATATTATATCCTAGTTTTGGGATACTTTTTCCTATGGGCAAAAGGGGAGTGTGTGAGAGAGAGAGAGAGACTAGCTGTAATGCCCTGACCCTAGATAGGTATTTATATCTCTATGGGAGGCCCACCTAGTAACTGGAGGTGAGGTTTAGGTATTAGTGTAGGGGGTCAGGGGCCACTTTGACATTCAATGTGAGACGTACAAACACAACAGTGTTCTCTTGTGAACATTTGATGACCCTCAGTGTGAGGAAACTCACCCAAAGATGAGATTTGTGCAGTGTTCTCTCCACCTAGCTTGATGTTACCCAGGTAGAGAGTCCATCTCTCTCTCGGTCCCCCCAGTGGTTGTATGTAGGAAATACAACATTCTGGCACTTATATCACAGTGTGAAAATGTTATTGCAATTTGCAGTAACTTAGCTCTTCGCATAGGTATTAGCGCAAATTGTGATAAACTCCCTATTACCATAAAACACGCCTCTTTTCCCATAGTATGCGATATTTACCGCATTTTGATAAATCCAGGCCTAAGTTTGACAGGGCAGGTCTAAGGATTCCTGAAAAAAAAAAAACCTTCCACTTCTGACCCAGCAGTTACATTTCACGCATTAAAAAATTGTGGGATAAGCAGTCAGACCTTTAGCATGGCTCCCTCAATTACTGGATAAAGGTCACTACCTTCATTAACGTGGGATTTGCATTTATCCATGCTAATCGTAGCAAAGATTTTAAATCACCTTGTAGCTCAGGTTTTTTCCAGGTTAAAAACCCTATTAAATACTTGGGCTAAGTCAGCCTAGAAGAATCCATGCTAGAAAATAAGCAATTACCTATGTTTACTTCCCTTTATTGATTCATAATATCATATCATTTAAAATGTGCAAACATACACTTACACCAATACAATAATAAAAACATTCCTATATTCCCTAGTTTCACAGAAAAATTGGCTTCTTCAAGGGACATAAATACACAACAATAAAATGTTTTCAATCAACTTGAGTTGCACATTTCAGATTTGTATTAAACATAGCTGGAAATGTATGCTGTTATATTTGACTTATTGTTGCCAAGCATTTGTCAGATGTCCCTCTAAAAATAACAAAGAGAGCACACCACTGAATGTGCCTGTAGGATATTACTAAAATTGATTACAACTAACAGCAGTACTACTCACATTATCATGACAGGTGTGTTTATGCATAAGTAATTCACTCTCCCCACCATTACACATGGCATATACACACACCCTACAAACATAAATAAAGCTGTCTAAATACCAACTATAAAAAGTAATCTTCAAACATAATCCTCACATAATGCCTTACTCAGATAAATTCAGCGCAGATTAAACTATCATACTTATGTTCATGTTTTTCTCTTGTATGCATAGTTTACTGTTCTATGTAATGGCACTGCCAAAAAGTTCTATGTAATGACACTGCCAAAAAGTTTTAAGTTATCTGTAAACCGACACGATGTGCAAACGGTTGTCGGTATATAAAAACCTATAAATAAATAAATAAATACTACCAGACACAGAAAACATGGCAGCTGGCTACCTCAAACACCGAGCATGAGCACTGTATTCCATACGAATTTATAAATAAGATGAAAAGCCTGCCTCCTATGATGACACTAATCACGCTGACCACTAAATACATAAATGACACATTTACCACAAACTGAAAAAATGGAACACCATATCTCAAATGCACATAAATCACAGAACCATACTGTGCCCCCCAAACAGGTCACAAACACTATCCTATACTATCCTTGAAAATACCAAAGAAGAGCCTATGCTGCTCGGCTGTATGAGAGAGGGCCCTGGATAGCAAAGTGAATCCTGCCAGATAAAACAGTTTCATCGGGGGGGGGGGGGGGGGGGGGGGCGCTCTTTCGCCGGCAAGGAACATGGCCGCATAAGGAAAACGTTACGTTCCATGCCGGAAAAGAGTGACTCCCGAGCGAGGAGTTTCATCATTCACATGTGTTGGAGGGGTGATTTGAGTTCCTGGGGTATTTGGGGGTTATCCTGTCCAAAGATAGAAGGTTATTTCTATTGTATTCTTTGCTATAGTAGATGTTACCTCGATATGAAAATCACAATATGTCTAACCTAACTGCCTTTACACAGAGCCCGTCTTCAGGGGAGTGTATCCTGTCTATCCTGTCCCTTAATGTAAAAGGCCTTAACCATTACCGTAAACAGTTTCTTCTTCACCAAGAGCTTCAAACGCATCATGTTTCTATTGCACTGATATAGGAGACACATGTACAAAAGCACCATAAAAGGATTCTTTCCTTTAAACAATATCCCCATATTTATCTTGCTGCCAGTACAAAGAACTCTAAAGATGCCGGAGTGGATATCTTGATCCATAAGGACTTCATACATGAGATTCTGGAGATTATACGAGATCCATTAGGGTGATATATCTTATTGAAACTTAGGCTGGGAAAGCAGGTAGTCACTGTAGTCAGTATTTATGCCCCCAATGCTGGTCAAGATGACTTCTTTGCTAAACTTGATGAGCTATTACTCGGACATGCTGAAGGTGCAATAATTCTGGGCAGGGATTTTAATGTGACCCATAGTCCCTCTATGGATAACTCAACTCACAGTTCTACCATCCCCAGGGCAGTTCGGAAGCGCTTAGTGTCTTTAGTCTCAAATTGGCAGCTAGAGGACGTGTGGCGATAGAGAAACATGCACTCTCGTAGTTATACTTACTTCTCCCATGCCCACCAATCCTATTCTCGACTGGATTATTTTTTGGTTGATAAGCAAACACAAAATTGGGTAACTGATGCTGGAATTGAACCCATTGTATAGTTGGACCGTTCGCCGCTCTGGATCAAAGTAAATTTCCACAATCAAGACGGTGGGCAAACGTTTTGGAGATTAAATGAAGGGCTTCTCAAAGATACCTCATTTGTTCAGTCATTGAGTACTAAATTATCAGAGTATTTCCATAATCACATTAGTGATCTACTCCTCGGCCTACTATCTGGGAATGTTCCAAGGCAGTCGCCTGGGGTATCCTTATGTGCCAATGCGGTGACCTCAAGATAAAGCCTCTCTTGGTTTATCACTCTGAGACCCCAAGAGTGTTCAGAAAACAGAATGTCATGAAGAATAGGTTAGGGGTCATGTGGAGATCTAACAGAAAAGCCTGGGTAACAAGAGTCCTTTTTCTTGAGTGGATCAGGGAGGTTTTCTGTCCTACTGTACAGAAATATCTTGAGGACAAAGGATTACCACTCAAGGCTCTCCTCATCATGGACAATGCTCCTGCTCTCCCACGAGACATCGAAGACGAGTTGGCTGAAGAATTCCCATGGCTCACAGTAGAATTCCTCCCACCCAATACAACTCCTCTACTGCAGCCTATGGACCAGCAGGTCATAGCTAACTTTAAGAAGCTATACACCAAGGAACTGTTCCAGAAGTGCTTCCAGATGGTTTCAGATACCGATTTAACCCTTAAAGAATTCTGGAAAGCATCCTTTCATGTGTGGGGTTAATAGAGAAATCCTGGGCCAATGTCTCTCAAAGGACATTGAGATCGGCCTGGAAGAAAGTGTGGCCTAAAATTATAGAAAAAGAGGAGCCGGACCCCCCAACTGACCTGTGGTCAGTTGGGGGGTCCGGCTCCTCTTTTTCTATAACTCGGCTATGGACTCGGCTATAGTGACAATGTCCTTGACCTGTGGTCAAGGACATTGTCACTATAGCCGAGTCCATAGGCTTGCAGATAGACAGTGCTGATGTTGAGGAACTGGTGGAAGAACACTCAGAGGAATTGTCTATAGAGGAACTTCAGCAACTTCTGGCTGAGTAACAGAGAATGGCAGCTGAGGAGCTTACTGAAGAGGAGGATCAACAATCACTGCAACAAATTTCCTCTACTGGAATTAAGGAAATCCTGAAAAAATGGTCAGAGCTACAAACATTTGTAGAGAAGACCCACCCAGACAGAGGAAAAGCCAATCATTGCATTCACTTGCTTAATGATAATGTCATGTCATACTACAGAACAGTGTTGAAGAAAAGACAGAAACAGACAACCTTAGACCATTTTTTAGTTGTGAAAAGGTTGAGACCAAGTGAGCCAGAAGCAGGTCCTAGTGAGCTACAGACTCCCCCAAGGCGAGAAAGGACACCAGAAAGCCAGATTCCAGATGTTCTTATGGAATGGGACTCTCCTTCTGAACAATAACCACTTTCCATTTCATCCCCTGCTGCTGTTTGCAAACCAAAGATGTCAACTTTTAAATAAATAAATAAATAAATAAATAAATAAATAAATGAAAAATAAACTTGAATTGTTTTTTTCTGGTAGGCTAAGCACATTTTATAACTTTTTGGTGAGTTCACTAGGGAAGTATAGGTGTTTCTGGTAATTACAGACCTCATACAACCATTTTTTATTGTACAAAATGGTTAGGTAAGGGGTGCTTTTCAGAGGTCTGGAACGCATTATGGGTTTTTCCATTATTTCTTATGGAAAACAAAGTCTTGACTTACAACCAACTTGAGTTACAACCAGCCCTCTGGAACCAATTGAGTTCATAAGTCAAGGGCCCACTGTACTTCCTCGGGAACTCCTGAGTTCCCTGGTACTTTCCTTCCTGCAACCCTGAAGTTTTCCTATCTTCTCCCCACAGACCTTCCTGCGTTGGGATAATGACCCCCAAGGGTCTCCTGACGCTAGGGACCCTATTTTTATTTTTTTTTGCAAAACCATAGCTAGAGACCATGAACACCTTATCCCACTCTCTGCCAGGTTGGCCCAAGGGTCCACTAAAACTGAGACTCCACAACAGGTTTTTAAGTATAAATATATTTGAATATTACTTTGGAACTATCAGTTACCCTAAAAAAAAAGTTTTATGCGATATTATATGTTGAATGTAGTGGTACAGTATGCCGAATGAAACTGCTTCAGAGACCAAAATGACGAAGCCGAGTTACAGCAAAAAAGTGATAGCAACAGAAGCCAGCGACTAGAGTGTTAAAGCATAAAAACATTTAACTTTTATCCAGATCGAAAAATTGTTTGTTTGTCCTACGAATCGATTGCACAGTAATCTATACTAAAAACCATGGCTGTATTGTGTAAAGATAAACTAGTTCTCAAAATAAAGTGTGCTTCATACTATCCGATACATAATAAATTTAATCTGATGCTGGTTTTTGCACATGCAGTCATGTGGAGTGGCCAACATACCTTAGATATCCTTTCAGAAGCAAACCATCAGGATGGTGCTGGGCTGAAATGTGCGGAGAGAAGGAAAAACAGTGCAAGAGCCAGGAGGTGTTATGTTGTGGCAGCTAAGCAATTTTCCCTCTAAGGCTTAGGTTGCTGTGAGCAAGCATTTTTTTGTTACATTATCCTGTGAGCAGCGTTCTCCTTCAAGCTGCAGGCACGCACAACTTTTCATGCTTCAGCGCATGACTTTTCCCCCTTAGCTCACAAACTGGCAGGTGTCCAATCAGAGGAGACCCTGAAGCAGGGCCACCCTGTTACAACACAACATGCAAAAAAAAAACAAACAACAAATATTCAGATTCTGGTGTCACCTCAGTAACAGCAAAACAAAACACTTTATGAAGTCACCTAAACCTCTACAAACCATCCCCCCCCCCCCCCAAAAAAAAACAAACCAAAAGACACCTAGAACCTTGCCATCCCATACAATCACAGCCCTGACTCTCAGGACTCAAATGGCAGCAACCTTATCTATGAAAAGGCAGCAAAACAAATATTACACCAGGCCCTAGAACACTAATACACCGCTACAAATCCCTAAAGAGAAGCTACACACCAGCAGACATACTGCACCTCAGTTACACATGCTGATCACAGACAGACCCTTACCTAATACAGAAAAAGGGACTACAAATTAGAAACAGAAACATATGGACAAAATAGAAATTGAAAGAAACCAGATTCTGTGAACAGTGGAATACTGAAGAAAGAGCAAAATACAAATATATAAGAAATGCATATTCCCAAAGATGGCACATTCCAATTGCTAAAAATGCAAAACAGATTTTGTACCTTTGTTGTCTGATCTTATTTTTCTCATTGATTGGTCCCAGTCTCTTTTTTCCCAGAGTTCCCCTTGTCTCTCTTTTTCTAATTCTTTTTTCAGAGTCTCTTTTTTTCTTTGTTTCTTCTCTCTCCTCTTCCTTACTCAGACACCACATGCAGAGTCTCACTCCTACACACACACACACACACACACGCATGCTCTCTTCTTGCTGCAGGGCGTTCTCGGGGCCCCCGTGAAATGAGGTTCCGCTGCAAGGCCTCTCATCTTGGGCCACCGCAGGATGGAGTCCATGGCTGCCCTGCTTCAAGATCTCCTCTGGCTACACCTGCCAGTTTGGGTGCTAAGGGGAAAAGTCGTACCCATATGCAGCTTGGAGGGAACGCTGCTGCTGAGCCTCACTATTATCATTTTGGGGGGGGGGGAAGAGTTATGGTGGTAAATTCATTCAGAAATAAATCATGCTTGATTTTATTTTATTTTTTTTGCTGGGTGGGGGATACCGCTGAGCGTTCAGAATTTTCTCATTTGAAAGTAGGCAGCCCTAGATATGAGAGGTAAGTTGAGAGACTGTGAGACCAGAGGTGATCATAGAGGAGACAGGAGAGATGAGGAGGGGAAGAAAGTGGAGACAGGCTGAGAATAGAGACAGACAGACACATGGAGGAAAGGTAACAAAAACACCAAAGAAAGAACAGTAAGAAGGAACATATGTTTTTAAAAGAGAAAAATGAGAAGACAGAGAGGAGCAAGCAGCGAGAGAAGGGAGAAATCAAAACATAGACATGTTTGGAAAGTTGTTTGTGGTGAGGCTTTTGGCGCTTGCTCGCTGGGGTGGGAATAAGGGAAGTAGCTGATATTCTGTCCTTCTCCAGCCCAATAGTCACCAGAGCTGCCAGTTACTCAGTTCCAGGAGTGAGATGTAGGACCAGTCCTGGGTTTTGGCTTACATTCCAAGCAGTGTGGGATTTGTAGTCCGTGGGTCCTATTTCAGCCCGAAAAGGAACAAATCCGGGAAGAAGGCGAACCAGTCGCCGCCCCCCCCGGACAAAGCAATATCTGATGCGACCCTGCATCCCGCAGGGTGCGCAAAGGAGGATTAAAGCAAAGTTGTAGTCCCTGGGTCCTACCCACTGAAATCAGCACTGCTGGTCCCATAATGCACCAGAATGGGGCTGTCAGCAATCTAGGACTGGCCCTCAATCTCCCTCCTGGAACTGGATCACTCGGGTAAATAAAGTATTCTTCTGGATGGGGGGGGGGGAAATGTAATGCCCTGCACTGATAGTCTCCCTCTTAAAATGTGATCCCTGTCACTACAATGATTAAGTTCTCTAACAGTCATTCTGTTGATCACGCATATCTTTTCATTTTGTTCTAAACTTTTTTTTTTTTTAACACTGTGTTTTATTGTTCCTCACCTCGGACATGTTTTTCTAGGGGCGGGAAATAGATATTCTTAAATCAATCAATTACCGGTAAGCAATCAATCCACGGAGGCTCTATGCACAGGAGTGACACGCACAGACATCAGCTGCGGCAGAGGACCTCACCCCTTGCACAGGGAGCCGCAACCTGACTGCAGTCCTGCCGCAAAACCCATTTCCAGAATAACACACTTAAAGGCAGAGATCTATGGCTCAGCAAGACTGAGAGAAGAACATGATGGGGAGGAGAGGGTGAAAAGAAGAAAAGTTACAAACTACCCACTAATGCCCCTGGCAGGCAGAACAGGGACTGCAAGAAATGAATAAGCTCCCTTCGCTGCCATTGGTCTGAGTAAAGCTCCCACCCCCGTGTGCAGGGCCGGCGGAAGCACTAGGCGAACTAGGCGATCACCTAGGGCGCTGAGCATTAGGGGGCGCCGAGCCGCTGATGGCCAATGGCCGCCGGTGGACGTCATCCCAATAGCGGCTGAGCGGTGAACTACTGCTATGCTGTGTGCCGAATACACACAGCAAGAAGATCGGCGGGGCCGTGGTGGAGCTCAAGTCACCACGGCCGGAAGAAAACAATCGCGTCTAAACATGCTGGTGCTCCAGCTCCTTCCTGCCCGCGCGGCCCCGGAAGAAAAATGTTGCCGGAGCCGCGCGGGCAGGAAGGAGGAGGATCATCAGCCAATGCAGGAGCTTCTCCTCCTTCCTGCCCGCGCGGCCCCGGAAGAAAAATGTTGCCGGAGCCGCGCGGGCAGGAAGGAGGAGGTGCATCAGCCAATGCAGGAGCTTCTCCTCCTTCCTGCCCGCGCGGCCCCGGAAGAAAAATGTTGCCGGAGCCGCGCGGGCAGGAAGGAGGAGGATCATCAGCCAATGCAGGAGCTTCTCCTCCTTCCTGCCCGCGCGGCCCCGGAAGAAAAATGTTGCCGGAGCCGCGCGGGCAGGAAAGAGGAGGAGCATCAGCCGCGTACAGAAGAGGAGCAGCGCGGCTCGAGAAGTCCGGGGGCCGCTGCAGAGCCCATCCTGCAGCGGCCGTGAAGAGGAGGCCCAGAGGTGAGAGAGAGACTGAGGGTTTGTACAGTGTGTATGTGTGCGTGTATGAGATGAGTTGAGAGACTGTGTGTGGGAGTGAGGACCTGAATGTTTGCAGAGACAGCATGTGAGAGCCTCTGTGTGTGTGTGAGAGAGACAGCATGTGACAGTGAGAGCCTGTGCTTGAGCAAGACAGCATGTGGGAGTGAGAGAGAGCCTGTGTGCCAGAGTCAGACAGCATGTGCCAGTGAGAGACTGTGTGTATGAATGATTGTATGAGAGAGAGCATGTGACAATGAGAGCCTGTGCTTGAGCAAGACAGCATGTGGGAGTGAGAGAGAGCCTGTGTGCCAGAGTCAGACAGCATGTGCAAGAGAGAGACGGTGTATACATGATTGTATGAGAGAGAGCATGTGAGAGTGAGTGCCTGTGTATGTGTGTGTGTGAGAGAGAGAGAAAGCATGTGAGAATGAGAACCTGACTGTGTGTTTGAGGGAAGAAGACAGATGGAGAGAAAAGAAATATGTTATAAAAGGAATTGGCAAAAAAATAAGAAAGGGAAGGTGGAAAAAAAAAAAAGCCTGTGACCAACTGATTAGAAAACTAAGATCAGACAGCAAATGTAAAAAAAAATAAATTATTTTTTACTGATTGGAACATGTAATTTTTGGGAATGTGCAAGAGTAGCACTTTCTCTATGCGGATCTCACAATGTACCATGAGGCCTGCACAGAGGAGGCAGCAGAATGGGCTTCAGTGCCAATAGTAGCAATCAGCACCTCCGCAATAGCCATACAGCAACAGTGACAGTGGCAGCAGAGGAATGAGAGAGGCTCTGAGGTTGCTGGCAAAAGAAAGAGAGGGGGGTCTCTGCCTTTAGTGTGTGCATGTGTATGAATGGGAGTTTGCCTGGCGGTGTATGTGTGTGAATGCATGGGTGCCTGCCTGAGGGTGTGTCTGTGTATGAGAATGAATGGGTGTCTTCCTGGGGTTTGTATGTGTGAGAATAGATGCCTGCCTGTTTGTGCTGTATGTGTGTGTGTGTGTGAGAATAAATTGGTGCCTGCCTGGGGGTCTGGGTGTGAGAATGAATGTGTGCATGCCTGGGGGATGGTGAGGGAGTGGTGTGAAAATGAATGGGAGCCCGCCTGGGGGTCAGTGTGAGAATGACTGGGAGCTTGCCTGTGTGTGTGTGTGTGTGTGTTTGTGTGAGAACGATTGGAAGCTTGCCTGGGAGTGTGTGTTTGTGTGTATGTGAGGGAGCCAGTGAGAGCATGAGTGTGTATGAGAAAATCCAGGGGAGTAAGAGTTTGTGGGGGGGGGGGGTGTGGGGGGGGGGAGAGAGTGCCTTAGAGCCTGAGTGTGTCAGTGTCTGTGAGAGCGAGAGGTTATGGTTGGGTATAAGAGCATGAATGTGTATGTATGTGACAGTGTATGTGTGAGAGAGAATGGACATGTGAGTATGTGTGAGAGAGAGAGGATAACCTCAATCAAGAGCTCCCATGTATGGACAGCAGGGGCTTTTTAAAATCCTTATTAGTTTTAATTATTGTGTGTTATTTGATATATGTGCTGTTTTGAAATATTTTATTGGTTTTAGGAAATTGTAAAAAATGTATATGATTTTAATTAATAGAAATTCTATTTATCAGTAGTTTTAAAATATTATTTTATTAGTATGGTTTTACTATTATAACTGATGCTTTATGTTTCTTGATTTTATTTGTTTTATGAAGAATGGTGGTTCTGTTTTTCCATTGTTAATACACAGAGTCTGGCTTCTTGGAGTTTCCATTTCAGTTTTTGTCTAATTTGTGCTCCATTATTTTGTATTCTGTATTTGGTGAGACTCTGTCTCTGCTCTGTGTGTGTGACCATGATGAGAGATTCTGCTAGCATAGGGATCTATAGCAATCGGGTTTGTTTTGTTTCCTCAGTAGGTGGAGTATTGGTATTCTAGGACCCAGTGTAATATTTACCCTTGCTTATTCACAGGTAGGGTTATTGTTGTTTGAGTCCTTGGTGTTATTACTGTTATGTTATGATGGGATTGCAGTATAGATGTTGAGTGTCTTTTTTGTGGTGTTTTGTGTTAGTTCACAATGTGCCTGGCAGTGGAAGCTGTTTGTGCTGCTGTTACTGTGAAGTGACACCAGAATTTGAAAATATCTTTCAGTATGATGAGCTGTAAGGGAAACATCCAAGCTCCATTGTTTGGGGGAATTTCAGTGGATGCACAGAGTTACAGAACTGGAGGTACAGGATTTATATTGACATTCTGTTCCTTCCTATATATTCCTGACTTCACTCTCATAGCCACATAGAATCAGTTGACTGAGGCTATCAACATAATTTTATAGTGTGAAACTGGCCAGCTTTTTAAAATAACGCAGAGGACCCTTTGGACTTTTTTATTAACACTTTTTTTTAATAACCAATTTTAAAGCAGGATCCATGCTATAGAGGTGGGTGAGATGAAGAAATGTCATTTTGGCGCCCTCCCCCCCCCCCCCCCAATTCTTCTGTCTGGAGACACCACTGATTTTCTGTGACCTTAAGCATTAGTACAAGAAGGATTAAGGGGGGATGCTGGAGAGGCACACATGCATTGGCCCCCGGGCACCGGAGACCCTTGGTGCGCCACTGGGTGCGAGCCATATGGAGCCGCAAGTGGTGGCAAAGAGGAGTGGAGTTTGGCAGGCCACAAGCAGTGCCCAACCTGCTTGCGACCCAGAAAACCCCAGTCAGCGGGCGTGATCGAGAATGAGGTAAGGGTCGGGGCCGAGACCGGGGGGGCGCAAGGGAGAAGGCTCGCCTAGGGCGCCAAATCCCCTTGCACCGGCCCTGCCCGTGTGATGTCGTCATCTGTGCTCCGCGTGGAACCCCGCCCCCTCTGTGATGTCATCCAACCCCAAATTCCAGCTTCCGCTCCTTTCTTCCCCTGCAACATCCCCCGAGCTGCAGTGCAAAAGGCGAACCGCCAGCCAGCGCAAGAGTCCCCAATTCACTTCTAATCCTGAAAGCAGAGGGGGAAAATGCCCGCGGGAACTTCTGCTCAGGTAGGAGACTGCCCCCCAACTTCCTGCCCTCTCTGTACAAACCCTGCTGCAGCTTTCTAACCTGGGACTCTGCAGAGTCAGCCCTGACTTTAACAGGACCCTGAGCAGACCTCCTGAGTGTAAGGGAAGGAGAGAGATCAGGATTCGTATAAAGTACATTTGCTGAAAAAAAAAAAACAAAATCAGATTTTCAAACTAATCTTAACACAAGAATTTGGGATAAAAGTCCTCTCTCCTTCCCAATAAATGTCATCCCTCTGCACTGGCAGAGAAACTTGCTTACAAAAACTCTGACCTTCCTGTAATAGGAAGCCCTTCCAGCAGGCACCGCTCACAGGTCCTGCGCTGCTATTTTCTCCGTGGCACGCCAGTCCTTCTCCGCTCAGCGGCTGTCGGGCCCCTGCTGTGCTTGACTTGGGACAGGCAAAGTGAGTGGCCATCTAGAGAAGGATGGGGTGAGAGGAGGCCTCAGTGAAGGAGGGAAGTACTTGGAAAAGGACATTTTTTTGGGGGGGAGGGGGATGTTGCAAGACAGGAAAAATCCTGGAAGAGGCTTGAGGGTGTAAAAAGCAAGGGGGAAGGGGAAAAGATGCATGAAGAGTGAGCTGGAGGGGTAGAAGGGGGGAGGGCATGGGAAGGATAGAAAGCACCTTTTCTTGAATTCTTGGATCCTTAGAGGGTATCCCCCACCCCTTGGTCTCAGATCTTCCACTCTGCAGGGGGTGGGGGAAGGGTCCCTCTGAGAAACCTTTGCACGGGGGGGGGGGGGGGGGGGGGGGGGGGGTTCTTGGATTTGAATTTAAGCCACTGCTCTGCATGGGAAGGTACAACTATTTCTGCTTGAAAAAAGATGTTCATTACTCCCTCCACTCCTCCCAGTATATGCAAAGCACAGATAGGAAGGGACAGAAAATACTTAAATTATCTTAATAAAAATATTTAAGATCCTGTGTGTCCTGTTGCCAGTAGAAGAGATGGCATGGGGAAATCTCTGCAAAATACCAGGTCCCCTCCGGTCTCTTTCTGGTGACTTGGCCTGGAGAATCCACATGAAGTTCCAAAAATATAGGAAACATGGAGAGCCTGCCCGATGGCTGAATACTAACTCTGGAGGGCTGGGGCAGGCCCACGGTTAAGGTCTCCCACTGAGGGCCATCAGTGCAGTGACCGGTGGGAGGGGGGGATATGAAAGCAAGGAAAAATTCCCCCAGTAGTTATGAAAGAAATCTCCGGGCATGGGCAGTCCCAAGAGTTAAGTCATGATCAAGAGGAAACTGCGTGGCCAAAAACTTTTTTTTTTTCCAGAAAATCTGTTAAAATGTCTGTTCTGGGCGCTGCTGACCTCCTTTTAAAGAGGTAGGTGGTGATGTGTGTTTTCTTTTGGGGGGGGGGGGGGGAGGGAAGAGGTCACTTTTTGAGCTGAGATGCTTTGAACAGAAAACTGCTCTGAGAAAACCCCGTGGTTCTGTTTTAACTGTTTGGGGGTGGGTGGGGCATCTGTGATAGAGGCGTGACATAGATTTATCACACACAATTGTTTAACAGGTGTTGAAGAAAGTCTTTAAAGGCGCAGTTGATTCCTTCTTTATAAGGAAGAAAGAGGGAGGGGGTCTCAGTGTGGTACCCGTGCTCATAGCATTGAGGGAGCTGGAAAGGATTCATGTTTTAATCTTCCTCCTAGGTCTCCTTTCTGTGTTGTCCCAACCCGTATTATATATTCAGAACTTCCATTTTATGGATTAAGTATGTATTGCTTCTCTTTATATCACCTTCTTAAAAGCCTTTCTGGGGGATCCCTGTGTTTGCTGGTGCCACTGCTTGTGCCACCCTTTGGGAGTGGGTGGCTCTTGTTCTTTCTGTGTCACTTACAAACACAGGGAGAACTCTTCCCTCCGTCCTGATGAGCCCCCCAGCGCTGGGAGGTCTCCCGATGGATGTGATGTAGAAGATGCTCAGTGTGGGGGTGTGGTTTTTTTTTTGGTTTTTTTTTTCTGGCTTACGTTTCAGGATCCAGTGACCTTCGAGGACATCGCCGTCAGTTTCTCCCAGGAGGAGTGGGAGGACTTAGGAGACCGGCAGAAGGAGCTTTACCAGGATGTGATGAAGGAGAATTATCAGACCCTGATCTCGCTGGGTAAGGGAGGAGTTAGCATTTTTAATAGCAGCCTTGGGCCATCATGAAGAAGGCACTTCTGAACGCGAGGATTTTCTGGTGTGCGCTGGTTTAAAAAAAAAAAGTGAATGATGCAGTGATGGCTTTAGAAGGAAACAGAGGACAAATGAGCAGTTAGCAGTTGCCCAATTATTGCTATCCACACTTACAAAGATCTGGAAAAGTCCAAATTTCCCCCCCCCCCCCCCCCCCCGCCAAAGAAATAATGTATTATGACTCCAGAAATAGAGATGTTAGAGTCCTTATCTTGACTGACTGAAAAGTCACTGACAATGTGGCTCTGTTGGTTTTCTCTTCTCCAGATATTTCAAGTCTAACCACTGGGACTGGGGCAAACTTTTATGGCTAGGAACCCTCCTCCCTCTTTGTTTTTTTTTTTTTCAACTTGCACATTCAGAGAGTTGAGTGCTAACCCCTTGTCCAGACCCTGTGGCAAGAAGTCTAGAATTAATGAGGTTTTATGCTCCCAGCAGGAGGTTCCAGATAAGCCTCCAGACTACTCGACTATAGACCAACGACATTGCGTTCTGGCACGCTCAGCAAGGTTGTCACAACTGCCGGGAAATAGCCTCTCCTTCGAAGGCCTGCCTTTTCCGGGGCCTGGCCATAAGCCAAAATGGAGGTGGGTCTTCCATTGATCGTTGTGCCCTGCTACAGCAGACTGGGTTCTCTGGGGAGTTGCAGGGAGCCTTTGTTAAGTCTGCATACCATGGTCTCCTTGGCCAGGATCACCTCTGAGGGTTTATCCTCTATCCTCTTTATCCCCGTAGCTGTCGGGCCAGGGTGGGAAAACATAGGAGCATGCCGATTGGTGGAGGAAAGGGAAACTGGGGACTTACATTTAAACAGTAGCAATGTACTAGTGGATCCTGTTTGGTTATTCTTTGACTATGTTCTTAATTACCGTATTTTTCGTTCCATAAGACGCACCTAGGATTCAGAAGGGGAAAATTAAAAATAAATAAAATAAATTTGTGCAAAACCGGTTCTGTCCCCGGGTGTCTGTGCGTCTTATGGAGCAAATTAGGGGAGGGCATAACTTTTTTTTTTTTTTCTCCCCATTTTGTTTTCAGGTCTGGGGAGGGCCATTTCGGTCCACTTCCCAGATCAGAAAACTTTTATCTTTCTCTGGAAAACCCATCCCAACCCTTTAAATTAATTAACAACCCCCCACCCTCCTGACCCCCCCAAGACCTGCCAAAAGTCCCTGGTGGTCCAGCGGGGGTCCGGGAGCGATCCGCTGGGCCATCGGCGCCATTTTGTTTACTGGCAGCCGACGGCCCAAGCCCAGGAGACCGCTCCTGGACCCCCGCTGGACCACCAGGGACTTTTGGCAGGTCTTGGGGGGGGGGGGGGGTGTCAAGAGGGTGGGGGGGTTGTTAGATTTTTAGTTTTTTATATTCGCTCCGTAAGACGCACATACATTTCCCCCCCACATTTGGGGGAAAAAACTGCATCTTATGGAGCGAAAAATACGGTAAATTGAAAACAAAACAAAAAGGTTGGATTGGGGCATCTATCTCTACTTCTTTCTGAAGGCTGAAGATCTCGTTGGCGCTAGCATTTGCCTGGGTTGCCCTTAGGTCCTTGACTGGGGGACCCCTTCACTCTGTCATCTGGAAGGCTCCTACTTGCCTGGGTCCAACCTGTTTCTGCTGAGGAAATCTTCATGGATATTCCCTTTACCCACAATCAGGCCGATACAGTACAGTGCGCTTCGGTGGGGCGCACTGCTAGCCCGGGTTTGGCAGCGCATTTTCGACGAGCTAGCTTTACCCCTTATTCAGTAAGGGGTAAAAACGCGTGGCCAACCCCCCCCCCCCCCCCCCGAAACTAATAGGGCCATCAACATGCAAATGCATGTTGATGGTCCTATTAGTCATTCCCGCGTGATCCAGAAAGCTAAATGTGCAGCCAAGCCGCACATTTTACTTTCAAAAATTAACGCCTGCCGGCGTCGGGGAAGTGTGCAGAAAAAACTGCTTTTCTGTACACCCTCCGACTTAATATCATAGCGATATTAAGTCAGATCCCCCAAAAATTTAAAAAAAAAAAAAAATCGGCCCGCGGGTCAGAAGACAGATGCTCAATTTTGCCGGCGTCCGTTTTCCGAACCCGTGGCCGTCGGCGGGTTTGAGAACCGATGCCGGCAAAATTGAGTTTCTGCTGTCAAACCCGCTGACAGCCGCCGCTCCTGTCAAAAAGGAGGAGCTAGGGACGCGCTAGTGTCCCTAGCGCCTCTTTACCGCGGGCCCTAATTTGCATAGGCCACCCTCCTGAATCGCGCGCCCAGGAGAGTGGCCTGTGCATGCCCCGGGAGAGCGGGCGCTCGCCGGCTCTCCCGTGCGTTTTTCTGTATCGGCCTGAATGTGAGGAGACTGTCAGAAGGGGCAGGTTTTTCTGCCCAGCTGAGTGCTCTGCTTGCTTCCTCCACGAGACTTGGGATGCAAGTGCCCCCTTGCTAGTTCCCATATGCCACCAGCATGGCACTGTCTGAGAGAACTCTGCCTGCCTTCCCTTTTATCCTTGGTAAAAAGTACTGGGGTGCTAAGCTGATGGCCCTTATTTCTAATCTGTTTATTGCTCTTGCTTTTCTTTTTTTTTTTCATTTTTGCTTTATTCCTCCCACGCAACTTCAGGAGGATTAGGAGATGGGGGGGGGGGGGAGAATGAGGGTCTTCAGAGAACCCTTTTGGAGACAAACATGCTAGGGGATGGGTCCTCTTGACTAGGAGAGAGAAACAGTTCCCTAAGGTTGCAGTGAGCATCTCTTAGGTCACATTCTACAAGGACCTTAAATAGCCCCGAGGGATTGTGCTCCCAGGAGTTAACAAGCTCAGCCAGGCCGGGGCTGCACCCTGGCTTTCAGATACTAAGCACAGTGCATCTATCCTTGTCCAGAGTTGCATGAAACAGGCTGCTGGCAAGGGCCTGTGCCTACTCTTCCCTTATAGCCAATGATGAGGTTGAGGGGAGGGTGTACTCTCTGTCCACAGTAGTTGAGAAGCAGGGAAATCCCCAGTGTTAGGATTGGTCTAGCAGTTTTTTGTTTTTTTTAAGCATCTGAGTAAAGAGAATGGGTGAACATTTTTTATGCATGTCTTATTACATACTTGGGTAGACTTTATAAATTTACGTTTCGCACACCAGGCGCGAACAAAAGTACGCTAGATTTTCTAAGATACGCGCGTATCTTATAAAATCCGGGGTCGGCACGCGCAAGGGGGTGCACATTTGTGCAACTTACGCGAGCCTGGCACGCGCAGCCTGTTCCCTCCCTCAGAGGGAACTTTCTTTCCCCTCCCCGGCCCTATCTAAACCCCCCCCCCCTACCTTTGTTGGCAGATTTACGCCTGCCGAAAGCAGGTGTAAATCTGCGCGCGCCAGCGGGCTGCTGGCTCGCCATCACCCGACCCGGGTCTGGAGGCCTCGACCAGCCAATTAAAAACATGTAGAAAATATTTAAAATATTACCAAACACTAAAAATATTTCAAAACAGCAGATACATCACATCCAATAATTAAAACAAGGATAAAATAAAAATCTCCCACTCTCTCCATACCTGGGAACTTTAGATTTCCAGTCCTCCTGAGACTGTCGTAGATTGGAGGAGGGTGCACTAACTTTAACCTCTCACACACACACGCAGGTATTCTCCCTCATAGGCACACACACACACAACCCTCTTGTATATATGCACACAAATACCCTTCTCATATGTATACATACACACACACACCCTTCACATGTGTGCAGCAGGAGTCGTGGGGTGTTTTTTTGTTTGGTTTTTGTTTTATTTTCTCTTTATTAGTTTAATCAAAATTTACAAAGGGTTATTCACTTTGCACAGAAACCAAGAAAAGGATTTTTCATTACATCTTCACAGTATCTACTGTATCTAAAGAAAGTAACATTTTCATAATTTGACCCCAAATATAACATGTGAGGGACTAGAGCTTGAAATAAGAGGAGCTATTACATCAGAAAAGAAACAGATAAAAGAAGAATAAACTTAGCGTTTCTGCTATTCCTCTTTCCTTATGACTCCCTAGTAGGACTTTCCTGGACTAAGGGAATAGGTGATAATTTCTTTCTATTCTCTAGCAATACCTTTAATTGCTCAGGCACGAAGAAGATACATGTAAGATTATCCAGTTTCAATATGCATCGACAAGGGTACCTGAGCATAAATGTGGCACCTATAGAGCCTCATTGCTAGTAACCCCCTCCTCCTCCTCTCCTGGGTTACTTTGGCTAAGTCAGGGAAGACTTGCACTACTTTACTCATGAACTCAACTCTCATATTCTGAAAATAATTTCACATTATTAAACTCAGGTCCTGTTCATATATAAAGGACACTAAGAGTTGCCCTCTATCATCTCAGACAAGCTGTTAAGCCTGTTAAAACGGGTGAGATTCCGTCGGTCAGACTGGTACGTCGGTCAGAGCCTCTCTGTTCTCCACAACTTCTTAGCCTTCCCACTTACTCACTCACATCCTCTTCCTTTCATCCCCTTTCCCTCTCCCTCAGCCCTCCTCCACTCCCTCTTTTTCTCTTCTCCACAACTTCTTACCCTTCCCACTTATATCTTCTTACCTTTTCCTTCCATCCCCTCTCACTTCCCTTTCCTTCCTCTCTCCCTCAGCCCTCCTCCCCTCCCTCTTTTTCTCTTCTGCAGAACGCGTGCCTCACCACCGGGCTCATTGCTGGACCCCCAACGCTTGGATACCACTGCTGCTGCTCCTCCCTGCTGTTTCCAAGGCAGCCCTCACACGGCTCCATTTCCTCCCAGCGCCATGTTGCTCCACTCTGACCAATGTGCTCTCTCACCCGTGCATTCGCGGTAGAGCTGCTTTCTACTGCACGTTTGCGGGCCGTCGGTCAGAGCCCATTTATATTGTAGATGTTGAAGTCTCTAAGAAAGCTGTTACGTTCTCCATATCAATCACAGGTGGTGCATCTTCCTCTCTGGATCGTACATGTGGTAGAAAATACACCTTGTTTTAAAGCTGGAATATTTTCTAGTGCAATCTTTAATACTTCCATCATGTATTTCCTAAGGGTAATCCTGGGTTGTTCTCCTAGAACCTTAGGAAAATTTATAAACCTAAGGATCAAGTGTCTTATCTTGTTCTCTATTTGCTCCATTTTTCTATTAAGGATTAAACGCTCCTGCACCAAAGCCACTTGAGTATCTTGAAACTTCTTTCCTGGATCCTCTGCTGCTGTTCCAATTGTTTTGAGTTAGTCCCGGGTAAAGGCTTCCACCTTTTGAAGAAATATTTACTTGTTGCTGAGAATACTTTTGTAAGGTCGTCCCCAATTTAGCCACCAGCTCCCATAAAGAGTCCAGTGTCACTACTGCAGGTTTAGGGAATATGGCATTCATAGCTTCCAGCTCAAAAAGGTTTTCGCCATTTTGGGCGTTTGAAGAAGAAATAGGTCCCAACAAGACATTTGCTGTTTGCATTCCTTCCCCTTCCAGGCCCTGTTCAATACTCCCAGTTCCCACGGTGATTCCCACGCATGCTCGATTAGGCCCCATCGACACCGCTTCTGCTCTCACCGGACTCTAGAATTCTTGGGGAATCGGCACTGGAGGCGTTCGTGGGTCTGGCGGGCTCAAGGTGGTTTTCCCTGGGTCCACCGCTGCTCCTCCCGCAACCACCTCTGTGGGGCTTAGCACCTCCGTTCTGGAATAGCCAGCTCCGTGATAGTTCACTGTCCTGGGCCTAGGGAGGGTACTACGGGATATACTCTAACCCTTCCCTTTCGTTTCGGGGCCATAATTCCACGAAGAAACAGAGAAAAATCGGATGAAAGCGGACAGTGAGCTGAGCTGTGCTGCTACACCGCTGCCATCTTGGCTCCACCCCTTCCAGGAGTCGCGTTTATTGCAATGTCATCTCCTGCTGCCGCGGGGCCCATCTCGTAACTTTCACCTAGAATTCACCATTCCCGACTACAAGTCTCCTCTGTGCGACTCTGGAGGACTCTGCCCCTCTCCAGGTCCGGTTACAAAGTACAATGAACAAAGACCCCGGAGCAGCAGCAGGGAGTGGAGGACTGGGGGCTCCTGCAGCTGCTGGAGTAGGTGGAAGGGGGGGTGTTCTGTCCTTCCTACCTTGATAGTGTCCAGGGGTGGCCAGCGTAGCCCAGGCAGACACCACTGAAGCCTCCCATGAAGAAATTCTTCACAAGACTGATAGGCTGTGGCTGCTTCGACATTTTTCCGACTTTGGGGAGAATGGAAGATTCTGGCAAATGGGGAATAAAAAATAATGAAATAAAATAAACCTAAAGCAAAAAGGGGGGAAAGATGGCTGCGCCCGCCTCACACAGAAATAAAACTTCCATGCCCTGGCTCACCAACTCTCCGACCACCCCTCAGCCTTTTCCTGCCCCTCCGCAGCTGACTACCTTTTTTTATTTCACAAACTTTATTTACAAAAGCCAATAGACAAAAGCGACAGAGCGAAGGTTCAGACTGTACAGAAGCTAGGGATGAGTAAAAATGTGTAACCTATCATTAAAATCATCCATTATACCTGAAGACTGGAGGATAGCTAATGTAACCCCAATATTTAAAAAGGGCTCCAGGGGCGATCTGGGAAACTACAGACAAGTTAGCCTGACTTCAGTGCCAGGAAAAATAGTGGAAAGAGTTCTAAACATCAAAATCACAGAACATATAGAAAGACATGGTTTAATGGAACAAAGTCAGCATGGCTTTACCCAAGGCAAGTCTTGCCTCACAAATCTGCTTCACGTTTTTGAAGGAGTTAATAAAAATGTAGATAAAGGTGAACCGGTAGATGTAGTATACGTGGATTTTCAGAAGGCATTTGACAAAGCTCCTCATGAGAGGCTTCTAGGAAAAGTAAAAAGTCATGGGATAGGTGGCGATGTCCTTTCGTGGATTACAAACTGGCTAAAAGACAGGAAACAGAGAGTAGGATTAAATGGACAATTTTCTCAGTGGAAGGGAGTGGACAGTGGAGTGCCTCAGGGATCTGTATTGGGACCCTTACTTTTCAATATATTTATAAATGATCTGGGAAGGAATATGACAAGTGAGAGAATCAAATTTGCAGATACAAAATTCTTCAGAGTAGTTAAATCACAAGCGGATTGTGATAAGTTGCAGGAAGACCTTCTGAGACTGGAAAATTGGGCATCCAGATGGCAGATGAAATTTAATGTGGATAAGTGTAAGGTGATGCATATAAGGAAAAATAACCCGTACTATAGTTACACAATGTTAGGTTCCATATTAGGAGCTACCACCCAAGAAAGAGATCTAGGCGTCATAGTGGATAACACATTGAAATCGTCGGTTCAGTGTGCTGCGGCAGTCAAAAAAGCAAACAGAATGTTGGGAATTATTAGAAAGGGAATGGTGAATAAAACGGAAAATGTCATAATGCCTCGTATCGCTCCATGGTGAGACCGCACCTTGAATACTGTGTACAATTCTGGTCGCCGCATCTCAAAAAAGATATAGTTGCGATGGAGAAGGTACAGAGAAGGGCTACCAAAATAAGGGGAATGGAACAGCTCCCCTATGAGGAAAGGCTGAAGAGGTTAGGACTGTTCAGCTTGGAGAAGAGACGGCTGAGGGGGGATATGATAGAGGTGTTTAAAATCATGAGACGTCTAGAGTGGGTTAATGTGAAACAGTTATTTACTCTTTCGGATAGTAGAAAGACTAGGGGGCACTCCATGAAGTTAGCAATGGGCACATTTAAAACTAATCAGAGAAAGTTCTTTTTTACTCAACGCACAATTAAACTCTGGAATTTGTTGCCAGAGGATGTGGTTAGTGCAGTTAGTATAGCTGTGTTTTAAAAAAGGATTGGATAAGTTCTTGGAGGAGAAGTCCATTACCTGCTATTAAGTTCACTTAGAGAATAGCCACTGCCATTAGCAATGGTAAAATGGAATAGACTTAGTTTTTGGGTACTTGTCAGGTTCTTATGGCCTGGATTGGCCACTGTTGGAAACAGGCTGCTGGGTTTGATAGACCCTTGGTCTGACCCAGTATGGCATTTTCTTATATTCAAATGAGGCTGATAATGTATTGCACTGTTCAAAACAGGGGCTGGACTTAAAATGATGCTTTTACCAAGGACTGGACTATTTCTTTATCCTTAAATTTTCTAAGCCCAGAAAATTAACCCCCTGAGTGATTATGGGAAATCTAATTCAGTGTTTTTACCCCAGGAACAAGCTCTCTGCCCATCACCCCTGATATCATATCCCACATGGAACGAAGGGAGGAGCTGTACATCAGGGATGAGCCAGGATCAGAGGAAAGAGAAACTGGGAGAAGCAGCTGCTCAGGTGAGTGCAGGAATAAGAGAGACCGGGGTAAAACTGCTGAGATGAGGAGTGGCAGGAGCAGCTGGGAACTGCAGAGACCCCTGCACAAGCTCCTCTGGAGAGCTCTCTAATCACGCACAAGGCGCCTGTCACATGGGATGTCCCTTTCCAAACCTGGACACCCTAAGGTCATTTGAGGGCCATAATGTGATCTGTCCCAAAATATGTATCCTTGGCCTTACATAGACTGAACAGTTTGACCCAGTTTGGTCTTCTAAATGCAGAACTCCATCTGTTGGTGGTTTTACTCAGTAAAGGAATAGTAAGTGCTTTAGCAGCATCTTGTGATTACTATTCCATGGTCAGAGGTTCAGTGCCAGAGCCTGGAGATCCCCACCCATCCCATTGGGGGAATTCCCTCCATCCTTGGGTGTACAGCCTGCTGACTCTCTTCCAGTTACACTCCATTGTGGTCTTTCTTTGTGTCTAACAGTGTTTCCCACCTCTATCCTGGAGCAACACCAAACCAATTGTTTTTTGGGTTGTTTTTTTTTTCAGAACATCTACAATAATTACACATGAAGTGTGTGTATATGTGTGGAAAGCCAGCCTCTGTAAATCTATTTCATTCTTATTCATTGTTCATATCCTGAACACGCAGCTGGTCAGGTGTACCTCTAGGACAGAGTTGGGAAATGCTGGTCTAACATGTTTGTCCTGTTTTAACTTAAGCAGAAACCAATGTGCCCCAGAACACAAATACTGAAAAACATCGCTGGGAGTTCACTGCGAATCCAGAAGGGAACAAGATGCCTTCAGCAAACGACAGAGAGGGTTCTTCATATTCTAACTGGGTGGAAAAGTGTGAAAATCAATGTACCCCAGAAAAGAAGCAAAAACATTCACTAGGAGCCTCAGTCAAGCCAAGAAGACAAAGTAGCTTATGTGATATATGTGGGATGATCCTCTGTGATCCTGCCATTCTGAAACTACACCACGGTTCTTATATTGAAGAGCGACCATCTTCGTGTTCAAACTATGGGGAAAGTTTTATTAAGAAGAGAGAACCGCATGAACAAGCGGCCACCCACAGCATAAAGATGCTATTTACATGTTCGGAGTGTGGGGATAGTTTCGATAGCCAGGGAGCTCTCGTACAACACGAGAAAATTCACAGCCGAGACAGACAGTTCTCGTACATTGATTGCGGTAGAAGCCTCATAATGTACCAGGCAAAAAGCCCTTCTAGAAGGAGACCATTTTCATGTTTTGAGTGTGATAGACGCTTCTGGCAGGAAGAGGATCTGATAACTCACTATATAAACCATACTAATAAGAAACTATTTCCATGTAAGCAGTGTGGTAAAAGCTTCAGTTGGAAGAGGCACCTTACTGAGCACGAGAGAATCCATTTTGTTAATTTGAGAGACTGAGATTGTACCCACTATCCTTTGGTTCAAAAGTTAGGTTTATTCATGTCATGGTACACACAAAAGAAAGATGAAGACACGATTCCCTTTGGGAATCTACGTTCATGTTTTGAATGTGAGAGATGGTTCAGTCCAAAATGAAATGTCACAACACCAGAAAATCCACACATTCTCATTCCAGTGTCGGTACCAAGTGTCAATTCTGTACCATGGATGGAGAGGTACAAGAGAGTGAAGGACCAAGAAAAAGTGGCATAAAGATGTACAAACATTCCCAACTGCCTAGTATACTACGAGCATGAGTAAAGAACTGCCAGGTGTACCTTGCTGGGTTACCTGCATCTATTATACCATATGAACTCCTGCAAGAAGCTCTGTGGCATAGGGCAAGTGTAACCAAAGTTTCTAGAAACTTTGCACTCCATACTGATGTACACATGTTCTCTGCAGGCAGTAAATAGCTGGTAAGAGAAGAGCAAAAAGAGCACAGGGAGAGAAATTCAGGGACAGAGGGAAGAGACTAAAAAAATGCGTAGATAGGCGAAAAGAGCAGAGAGAAAAAAAATACAGGGATGGGTTCTGTCGTACTTTACCTCAGGCACTTTTTTTGTGGGGTGAGGAGTGAGTATATTTAAAGTATAGGAAGGGTAAACATTCACAAAAGCTACAACTTAAAACAAATATACCTTTTTCATTTGTTAAAATTGCTAGAAGAGAAATGGGGGGGAAAAAGTTGAGTTCCTGGTCATCCTTCCTATGCAAGGCAAGAAATAGGGGAGGTAATAGGATGGGAGCAGGCAGGCAGGCATCATTGGATGAGATGCTCCTGCAAGAAAAAGCCCCTGCGCAGGCAGCAGCTGAAAGAGGAGTATTACAGTAGGGACCTATGAAGGTCAACAGTGGAGCAAGGCCTTGGGGATGGGTAGGAAGAGGGGAAGCTGTGGATCAAGACCCGATGGTGAAGTTTGGAGAGAGTTGCAGTTTGAGCCCTGCTGAGATGCAGAATCAAATTCTGACCTCAGGTTGGGAGAATATTTCATTCTGAGCTACAACTGTGGTCTTGCAGTGATGCTAATCCTTTCTCCTGTGACAGCCACATTATTAATAAATAGTCTTCACCATTTAGCTTAAAAAAAATCTAATTTAAAAGGAACTGATGAATAATGTAATTGTCAACCTGCTGTTTAAACTGGTTTGAATGTAACCAAAGATTTATAATCTGGTGCTAAAACTCAGTATAATAAAGGTACTACCCCACGTGCAATACATGAGTTCTTTATTTTTTCTGTAATTGAAATGTTTGTTGTATTTGCAGTACAAGTCAATACAGCTCAACCGACATCTTTGCCCTCCCCCTCCTACTCCTTATTACTTTATATCCCCTAACTCTCCACTTAAACCATCCTAATAACACAAAACCTAAAGAAAAATAAGGAAACTATCATAATAAATCAAGAACCCAGAGCACACCACTTCTCTCATGGCTTCCAGGTCTCACCAAGCGTAGATACTTTATCATTCCTTATAGCAGTTAAATGGTTCAAAAAATGCACTTGCCATATCTGAAATTCTAATTTGGGGTCTCCAGCTATGTTAGAACTTTATCCATTGAGTTATTTCACCTCTAGCTGCAGTTTATAACTTGACTAATCAGTTTCCAAAGCCTCTTATGAACATCAAAATCCAGCGTACCCGATAACACTTTAGGATCTTTCAGTATCCCACATCCTGTGCTTTCAAAACTTGGGGAAATTGCCATGGCTCCAGTAGGTTTGAATCTTAGGGTAATCCCACCCATTGTGTGAAGCAAAGATCCTACACCTACACAGTCTACAGGCCTCCAACTCAAAAAGAAGAACTAGATAGAAATCTGGTTAAAGACATCCAAAAGATGGGCAAGAAGGGACAGGTGTGGCTTGTTAAGATTTTAACCTGCTGGATATAGAATGGAGAATCCCTTCTGCGGAATCTACCTGCAGGGGCCTCTGTTCAAACAAATGGTAATGGAACCTACGAGGGAGGGAGTTTATACTTGATCTAGTGCTCATTAATGGGGATAATATCTCTAATATCCAGGCTGGTGCCCACCTGAGCACCAGTGATCATCAAATGGTATAATTTTGATATTGCAAATAGGATACAGAGAGGTCGCATGAAGTCCTGAGTTTTGAATTTCAGAAATATATACTTTGTCGAAATGGGTTGTTCCTGGACATAGAACTAGAAGACTGAGAGAAAATGGGAGAGGTGGAACAACAGTGGGCCAAACTAAAAGGAGCAAGTACAAAGGCAACAAATCAATGTTAGAAAAGTAAACAAAAGTAAGAGGAATAAAAGAAACTGATCTGGTTCTCAAAGGAGGTGGCTGAAAAAATAAAGGCAAAAAGAACAGTGTTCAAGAAGTATAAAGGAACACAGGGAAGAATATCTGGTGAAACTGAGGGAGGCTAAGAGAACTCAAGAAAACAAAAGGTCAGGTGGAAGAAAGGATTGCCAAAGAAGTAAAGTGAGGAGGCATAACATTTTTCAGATATATCTGAGAAAAGTCCAAAGTGGCAAAGTGAAATTGAAAGGTGACAAAGATCAATCTGTGGAGAGTGATTGGAAGAAATGGCAGAAATATTAACCAAATTTCAGTTTGGTTTTCACTAAAGAAGACCCTGGAAGAAGGACAGTCACTGGTTCACAAGACCGTAGATGGGGGGGGGGGGGGGTGGAGTAGATGAAACTGTTTACAGAGGAGAATATATGGGAAGAGCTAGGAAAACTTAAAAGTGGACAAGGCCATAGGGCTGGATGAGTTACATCCCAGGATACTGAGGGAGCTCAGAGATGTGCTGGGGGTCCACTGAAAGACCTGTTCAGTAGATCCATGGAAACGGGAGAGGTGCTGTGAGATTAAAGAAGAGCGGTGGTGGTCCCGCTTTACAACAGTGGGAGCAGAGAGGAGGCTGGAAATTACAGGCCAGTTAGCCTCACCTCGGTGGTGGGAAAATTAATGGAGATGCTGCTGAAGGAAAGGACAGTGAACTATCTACAATCCGGTGGGCTGCTCAACCCAAGGCTGCATGAATTCACCAGGGAAGGGTCCTGTCTGACCAATATGACTTTTTTTTTTTTAATTGGATGAATAGAGAATTGGATCAGGGACGAGCGGTTGATGTGATTTACTTGGATTTTAGTAAAGCTTTGATATGGTCCCGCATAGGAGACTCTCTTGAACAAAATGAGAAGCTTGGGAGTGGGTGTGGACTGCAAACTGGTTGACTGACAGGAGATGACGTGTAATGGTAAATGGAACCTACTCTGAAGAGAGAATTTTAAGTGGAGTGCCATAGGGATCTGTTTTGGGATCAGTCCTGTTCAATATTTTTGTGAGTGACATTGTGGAAGGGATAGAAGGTAAAGTTTGTCTTACTTGCGGATGATACTAAGACCTGCAACAGTGTGGGCACATCTGAAGGCAGAGAGAAAATGAAAAGTGATTTAAGAAAGCTTGAGGACTGGTTGAGGAGTTGGCAGCTGGGATTCAATGCCAAGCAGGGCAGTGTCATGGCTGTGGGGTGCAGTAATCCAAAAGAGCTGTATGTGATGTTCAGTGAAAGACTAATGTGTATGGACTGGGAGAGGGACATTGGGGTGATAAATGTCTGGTGATCTAAAGGTGGCAAAGCAATGTGACAAGATGATAGCTAAAGCTAGATGAATTCTGGGCTGTATAGGGAGAGGAATAACCAGTAAGAAAAAGGTGGTGGTGATTCCCTTGTACAGGTGCTTGGTGAGGCCTCAGCTTAAGGACAGTGGTCAGTACTGGAGCCCCTATCTCAAAATGGATAGAAACAGGATAGAGGTGGGCCAAAGAAGAGTGACTGACTGAAATGATGTGGGGTCAGCATCAGAAGACTTATGAAGAGAGGCTGAAGGATCTGAATAGGTATATTCTGGAAGAGAAAAGGTGCAGGGGAGATATGATACAGACCTTCAGATACCTGAAAGGTTTAAGGACGCACAATCGACAAACCTTTTCCGTTAGAAAGAAATCAGTAGACCTAGGGGGTCACAAAATGAAACTCCAGGGAACACAACTCACAACAACATCAGGACATATTTCTTCATGGAAAGGGTGGTGGATGCCTGGAATGCCCTTTCAGTGGAGGTGGTGAAGATGAAAGTGAGAATTCAGAGAGGCATGGGATAAACACTGTGTATCCCTAATGGCTAGAGCATGGAAATGAAGAAAAGAGTGCATGCGCCTAACTTGCTGATGTGGTTGTTACTAACCTTGACCAATAACCCGGATACTTTTGTTGCAAGTTCAGCATTGCTCTCTGTTTCAGTTCCAAGGGGTAAAAGATAATTAGATTGAGATGGCAGCCACTGAGGGCCCTGACGTTTATAGTCTGGGGAAACTGATAAGCATGGGGATAACCTGCATGGAGTGGCAGAGACTACCCTGAGCATGCTGGACAGACTGGATCGCACCTTTGGTTCTTTTGTGCCGTTATTTCTATCTAATCTCCAATGGAAACTCTAAATTCTGGAATAGATATGGCGCAAACTCTCGGGTGTTAAATACCATTGAGAAAGTGAGTCTCTCTTTTCAACAATCAATGAACATCTTTTAATGCCCATAAAGCACATCATCCAAATTGCCTCATCAAGCTCAACTGGACGATCTCTCTCCCAGGCCAAAATGTTTAGGTGTCCTCTCCAATTTCTTACTCAACATCAAATACATTTTTAAATCAGGCCTTTTAGTACTTTGAGATTTAGAACACAAAACTTCAACCAGATTTTTGCTTTCCAAGATCCACAAAACCTTTCCCCTTCAAAAGACAATATATTTGAATATAATCTGTCCCTATAAGTAAGGGAAAATGTTGCTGCTAAATGTAAAAAGAGGACAAATTGACCCTGAATCCATAACTGGTCCACTGGCCAAAAACCCCTTTGTTTTCACAGCCCAAAAATCTGAGAATGCACACTTGGTGTGTATAAGTTGTTATATTTAATAAAGGATAATGAAAAAGCAGCCTTCTCATCAAACAATGATTTCCATTGATCCCATACCCATTAAAGAAAAAATCGTAAAGAGGGCTGCCCAACAATATAGAGAAGTGAGCAAACTTGGGTAACCACAAAGTTTACCTAGGAGTGTTTCTAGTCAGCAGTTGCTCTATAGCTACCCATTGGCATAATTAGGCAAATTATAAGCAATCCAAAAGAGCATGTATTTGAGTAGCTCTAAAATATTTTAGATTGGGCATTCCATACTGATGTGGCTATGTGGGATGGTCTACATTTCCAAATGAATCCAAAGCTGTACCAGTGGAAAACCCTAATAATTTTATCTAGGATCTCAATAGACAAGAACCAAAAGTAATGATATATTTTGGGCAGACAGGTTTGTTTTTTTTTTTAACACTGCCATTCTCCCCAGCCAAGACAAATGGCTACCTGACCCTGTCTCCAAAAGCTGAAATACATTTTAAAAGGGTGGAGTATAGTTTAAAGAATATAATTGAGTCCCATCAGCTGGAAGAAGTTCTTCCAAATATTTAGTATGTCTTTTTAGCTGATCGAAAATAAAAACGTTTTTAGCCTCTCACCCAAATGTGAAGAGTGATAATCAGAATCTCAGATTTGTACATATTATGTACCAAAGAAGAGAGTGCCAGAGATGAAAGTAAATACAAGATCACTAATATAAATGTATCTTACATTTTTTTGGGCCCAGAGTTATTCCACCTAACCTTTTCTCCAAAACATTCCATGCATAACGTAAGCAATAGTGGGGACAACAGTCACCTCTATGTAGTACCCTACCTAACATGAAGGGGCCAAGAATAGCTCTCACTGATCTTTACAGTAGCATTAGGGGATTCATACAGTTTATTAACCCAACTAACAAAATGACTGCCATGTTCCAATTTATCTATAACCTTGAACATAAAAATGTAATGGTCCCAACTGAAAGGCTTCTCAGCAGCTACAGTTAAGACTAATGAAGAAAGACCCTCCTTCTTAGCATACCATATCACATTTAAAATCTTCTGATTATTATCTGTCTTTTATACAATAAAGCCCGATTGAGCCTTGTGAGCTAAATCAGGTATTATGCCCTCCAAGACTTTAGCCAATATTTTAGTAATCTCTCCCTTCCTTTGGTATAACAGATATTCCTGCCATCTGTAGCGAAGGGGGCAAGATCCTACCATCTAGTAACACGTTAAACATGCATTAATAGGCCTGTGTGTAAATCCTTAAAGTTCTTAGAGAGCCCATCTAAACCAGGCAGTTTCCTGGATTTAAAACTCAAGATAACTTGTGAGACCAATGAAACCTGTTCCAAATAAGATTGGACTCAACACATCCCTAGCAAATCCCTAGGGAAGATAACAGGATAAGCAGGGAAGTTTTGTTGTTTTTTTAAACAGAACCCACACATGTAAGCAATTTGCCGAATTCTTTAGAGATCTCTATACAGCTGCTCCTGCTAATGTTGAGAAATGCAGGCAAATAACGGGAGCGGGGTAGCTTCTCAGGGAGAAGCAAGAGGAAATCGGGATGCCTTATAAGTGACTTAATGGTGGTAGTGCTGCCTGTTGGAATTCACCTACCTGATGCTGCAGAGGTTAGTGGAACAGCAGCCATTCCTTACAATCTGTCTCAAGAAATAGGGGTAGATGGGAAAAAGCCCCCTCCCCCCCCCCAGGGTACCTTGAGTGGGCCGTCACGAAGTAGCTGGTAAAAATCCAGAATTCCTTCAAGGATGCCACAGGGAACCTGAGTTCCAGAAGCAGCACGTCGGGCAGTGTCACCCCTATAGTAAATTTTCTGGAGGAAAAGTTGGAGGGCTTCCCTCATCATGAGAAAATGGAAACAGAGGCGTTGCAGTTTGTGGAATCCTTGCAGCAGCACGTGCAAGAGAGACTGAAACTTCCTGCTTGAAAACAATGTCTACGAGTTGCTGCATCACTTGGTGCCCGGCTGAAAGGGACTCTCGCCCTCCAGTCCCAGTGTCTCATGCATGAAGGAAATGCTGGAACATAAGGTCTGGCGGGGGAGCACCAGAGCCAGGGGCAGAGTAGAGATGTAGCAGCACAAGAGAAAACAGTGACCACCTAAGAGAGTAGTGCAAGCAGGAGCTGCACCCTGCCAGCTTGCACTTCCTCAGTATGCCAAAGCCATACTGCCTGCAAAGAACCATCTTTCCTGGTACAGGCCAAAGCAAAGGCAGCTGGCAATAAGAAAGACACTTGGCCCACCCAACCCAAAAGCCTGTGACGTGCTATCTGACTGAGCCCATTGAAGACATGGAAACAGATATGCTGGTATATTGGGCACATATGTCTACCATCCGGCCCGTTCTAGCCAAAATTGCATAGCGCTATCTTTCCTGCCCACCAACTCCTGTGCCCAATGAGGGTGTATTTTCAATAGCAGGGGGATATCATGATCCCTTGTCACTCTTCTCACAGCTGGTGTCACACTTGATGGAAAAGGAGATATTTCTGAAAAGCAGCCTACCTTTTCTTGGGCTTCCGGTTTTGACATGTGAGTGGCAATAGAAATGAAAGCGTCTTGAAGGCCTTGCTACCACTCTGCCTGTCTGCTGTGCACCACAGAGGTCTTGCTGCTAATGCTCCACCTCCCTGCAATGTATGAGCATGGGATTTTTGGTGCCTCTGGGTTTGTTTCTTGGTTGTACTGGGCGCTTTGTTTTTCCCCAGAAAATAAAAGTGAAAAATTAAAAAAAAAAAAAAAAATTCTCCTCCCCTTCCACCTATTTTATGGTTCTTTGTTTTGTCCTAACCCCTCTACAATGATCCTAGCCTGGTTCTTCCAGTTTGTTTGTTGCCTGGGGTGTTTTGTCCCCCCTGGAACAAAAATAAGAAAAAAGACAAAAGAAACAAGTTTCTCCTACCATGGGCTTGCTGCCTTCTGTCCAGCTGCCCTACCTCTAATACCACCAAAGGGGACGTGCTGCCTCATGCCTAGCTGCCATATCAGGAAACTGTTGTTGATGCCCTCTTTTGGAGTCTTGGTGTGTTCTCCCCAGACTAGCTTTCTTCTTGGTTTGTTATAGTGGGATGTTTAATCCTCAGAATTAAAATGTGAAAAAAGACAAAAGATACAGGTTTCTACTATCATGGCACCTGGTCTATAGTTTTTCTTTTTCTTCTACCCCTTCACAGTCCCAGCCTGGTTCTCACCCTGTTTGTTTGTTGATTATACTGAGGTAGTTTGTCTACAAAAGCCCTTCTTCTGAAGGAAGACATAGAAGCAGAAGAAAAAAAAACATACAGGGGAAAAATCATTTGCATGTCCTGAGTGTGGTAAAAGTATCAGGCACTGAGAACTCATGCAAAACCAGTAAATCACAAAATGGAACAGCCAGAGTTCAGCTAAAGAATATGGAAAAAGCTTTATAAATAAAGCAACCCTCATAACTTATCTGAAAACCAAACCACACACATTAGAGAACCCTTTTATATGTTCTGAACGTGACAGTTTCATTTGGAAAGCCTATTTCACAAGAAAATCAAAATTCCACCCAGCAGTTAGATCAAGTTTAAGCAGGGAATATAATAAAAGCTTATTTCAAGAAAATACTTGTCGCAGTTCATTTTCTTGTATTGAATCTAACAATTGTCAAGTATGCTTCAACAGAATGACTCATACAATTGGAATCTCACTCTTATGACAGAACAAATACACATTGGTTCAAAACCCACTTCAACAGATTGATTGGCATCTCTCATGCCATGCTGCCATAACTCTCATGATATACTTTGGGGGGCTTTGTACCACTCAGTCTTGCTGGCATGCCCAGACTTTACACCTTGGAGTTTTTTCTGCCATTGTGCCTTGCTACCAAACCTAGATAAGAACATAAGAAATTGCCATGCTGGGTCAGACCAAGGGTCCATCAAGCCCAGCATCCTGTTTCCAACAGAGGCCAAAACCAGGCCACAAGAACCTGGCAATTACCCAAACACTAAGAAGATCCTATGCTACTGATGCAATTAATAGCAGTGGCTATTCCCTAAGTAAAATTGATTAATAGCCATTAATGGACTTCTCCTCCAAGAATTTATCCAAACCTTTTTTGAACCCAGCTACACTAACTGCTCTAACCACATCCTCTGGCAACAAATTCCAGAGCTTTATTGTGCGTTGAGTGAAAAAGAATTTTCTCCGATTAGTCTTAAATGTGCTACTTGCTAACTTCATTGAATGCCCCTTAGTCCTTCTATTACTCGAAAGTGAAAATAACCGAGTCACATCTACTCGTTCAAGACCTCTCATGATCTTAAAGACCTCTATCATATCCCCCCTCAGCAATCTCTTCTCCAAGCTGAACAGCCCTAACCTCTTCAGCTTTTCCTCATAGGGAAGCTGTTCCATCCCCATTATCATTTTGGTTGCCTTTCTCTGTACCTTCTCCATCGCACCTTTATATTTTTTGAGATGCAGCGATCAGAATTGTACACAGTATTCAAGGTGTGGTCTCACCATGGAGCGATATAGAGGCATTATGACATTTTCCGTTCTATTAACCATTCCCTTCCTAATAATTCCTAACATTCTATTTGCTTTTTTGACTGCTGCAGCACACTGAGCTGACGGTTTTAAAGTATTATCCACTATGATGCCTAGATCTTTTTCCTGGGTGGTAGCTCCTAATATGGAACCTAACATCGTGTAACTACAGCAACGGTTATTTTTCCCTATATGCAACACCTTGCACTTGTCCACATTAAATTTCATCTGCCATTTAGATGCCCAATCTTCAATTCTTGCAAGGTCCTCCTGCAATGTATCACAGTCTGCTTGTGATTTAACTACTCTGAATAATTTTGTTTCATCTGCAAATTTGATAACCAGATCATTTATATATATATTGAAAAGCACCGGTCCAAGTACAGATCCCTGAGGCACTCCACTGTTTACCCTTTTCCACTGAGAAAATTGACCATTTAATCCTACTCTCTGTTTCCTGTCTTTTAACCAGCTTGTAATCCACGAAAGGACATCGCCTCCTATCCCATGACTTTTTAGTTTTCATAGAAGCCTCTCATGAGGGACTTTGTCAAACGCCTTCTGAAAATCCAAATACACTACATCTACTGGTTCACCTTTATCCACATGTTTATTAACCCCTTCAAAAAAAAGAAGCAGATTTGTTAGGCAAGACTTCCCTTGGGTAAATCCATGTTGACTATGTTCCATTAAATCATGTCTTTCTATATGCTTTACAATTTTGTTCTTGAGAATAGTTTCCACTATTTTTCCCGGCACTGAAGTCAGGCTCACTGGTCTATAGTTACCCGGATCGCCCCTGGAGCCTTTTTTAAATATTGGGGTTACATTGGCCACCCTCCAGTCTTCAGGTACAATGGATGATTTTAATGATAGGTTACAAATTTTAACTAATAGATCAGAAATTTCATTTTTTAGTTCCTTGAGAACCCTAGGATGCATACCATCCGGTCCAGGTGATTTGCTACTCTTTAGTTTGTCAATCTGGCCTACTACATCTTCCAGGTTCACAGTGATTTCGTTCAGTTCGTCTGACTCATCACCTTTGAAAGCCATCTCCAGAACTGGTATCTCCCCAACATCCTCATTAGTAAACACGGAGGCAAAGAATTCATTTAGTCTTTCTGCAATGGCCTTATCTTCCCTAAGAGTCCCTTTAACCCCTCTGTCATCTAATGGTCCAACCGACTCCCTCCCAGGTTTCTTGCTTTGGATATATTTTAAAAAGTTTTTATTATGAGCTTTTGCCTCTATGGCCAATTTCATTTCAAATTCTCTCTTTGCCTGTCTTATCAATGTTTTACACTTAGCTTGACAATGCTTATGTTTTATCCTATTTTCTTCAGATGGATCCTTCTTCCAATTTTTGAAGGATATTTTTTGCCTAAAATAGCCTCTTTCACCTCACCTTTTAACCATGTCGGTAATCGTTTTGCCTTCCTTCCACCTTTCTTAATGCGCGGAATACATATCTTGACTGCTCTCCCCACGACTCACCTCAGAACACAACTGCTCCACAACACAAATTACAGGCTGTAAGAGACTTGGGCGTCTTTATCGACCATCAACTAAACTTTAAACCTTACATCAAATCCTTACAGTACAAGTCTAGAGTCTTTATTAAAGAGTTAGGGCAGCACTACCTGCGGAGCGGGAGGTGCCAGAGTAAAGTCACACAGATGCAGTGATGCCACGGGGTCTGTGGAATGGGGGATACCCAAAGAGGATACCTCAGTATAGTTGGTAATGGTCCGTGGAGCAGGGTACACCGAAGAGGGTCCTCTGTAGAGATGGTAATGGTCCGCAGAGCGGGGTACACCGGAGAGGATCCTCAGTAGAGATGGCAGTGGTCCGCGAAGCGGGGTACACCGGAGAGGGTCCTCAGTAGAGATGGTAATGGTCCGCAGAGTGGGGTACACTGATGAGGTCCTCAGTAGAGCTGGTAAAAGTCCGCAGAGCGGGGTACACTGAAGAGGGTCCTCAGTAGAGAAGGTAGTGGTCAGCAGAGTGGGGTACTCACGACAGGAGTAGCAATGGTTCCAGGGAAGCCCTGGGGAACGGGGCAGGCAGAAGTCCAGAGTGTCAGGCCCTCCGAGGAGCGGATAGCCAGAGACGAAGGGAGGGTCCCCGAGGAGCGGGTACCCGGGACATCTCACGCCAGGAAACAGAAGCGAAGAGTCCTCTGTGAGTGAGGCGGATTCAGCAATGAGGGAACTCGTTGCCAAGTCGTCAGTAGGCAGGGCCAGCCGGCTTAAATGTCCTGGAGGAATGATGTCATCCGGAGGGGATGCCCCCGAGGTTCCCGCCATGACGTGCTTAAGACTGGCCCATGCGCATGCCTAAGGGATTCCGACGGCAAGATGGCGGTCGGCAGCATCCATGCCGTCCCAGGAGGTCTGGGAGCGGAAGGCAGGCCGTCGATAGCTGGCTGAGGCCACAAGTCTTCCCCATGGAGTCAAGGCTATGAAGAAAGAGATGAGCAACAGCGTTCGCCATCTGCGACCGACGGGCGTAACAGGATTGCCTGCGTCAGAAGTGGTGCGAAGATACCATCTCAGCTCTAGGGCAATTGGGACCCTGTTTGAGGACCTGCGCAATGATATTGACCCAATTGTCTCTTGCAACCATGCAGTCCCTGAGCTGGTGAAACTTCTGTGTGTTTTGCATTTTTTCACCACAGGAGGTTTTCCGAATACAGTAGGACTGGTTTGTGGGATGAATCAGTCCTCACTCTCACAACACTTTGAACAAGTCTTGAGGGCTATAATGAAACTTATGCACCAGTATATCTATTTACCAGTGAACCCAGGGCAACTGCAGGAGATCCAGCATGGATTCTTTGAAATAGCTGGAATGCCCAATGTATTAGGTGCAATAGACTGCACCCATATTGAACTTACCCCCAGCTTGGAACAGGAGAGTGCATTCCGCAATTGGGTCATTCCATTCAATGTGCAGGTGGTATGTGATGCACAACAAAGGATCCTGAATGTAGTATTTAGGTTTCCGGGGAGCTACCATGATTCCTACATCTTGCTCATTTGTTGTTTGGAACCGATTTTTCCAAAGGTAAATACGGTGATGGCTGAAATGTGTGACTCAGATGATGGTTGATGCCCTTGTATGGGCTGAAACGATCCTTCCTTCTTGGGAATGACAAAATAAATGGAATATCGGCCCATATTTCACTGTGATTCATGAATGGGAAGCACCGCTTTCAGATTCAACAGCTGTTGTAATGTTGCTTCCGCGTCTACCCTCTTCTGAGGGGAATTGCATGGGGAGACCATGAAGGCATCCAGAAGAATCTAGAGCATACCCATTCCAAATCACTTTGAGAACCCACTGATCTGAAGTAATCTGGACCCACCCTGTGATAAAACAGGGATAAGCGACCACCTATCTCCTGCACCACCAGGCGAGCCTGCAAACCTTCATTGGGAAGACTGAGGAGCTCCACCTTTGGAGTCTGCATCCTTGAGGACTTCGGGGCAAAAGGACTGAGACCTAAGGAAGGGATGGGATTCTCTGGGAAGAACCTCCCCTATAAGACCGACAATGCTGGTAGTCTCAAGAGAGGCCAGTCATCCGAAAAGACTGGGCAATGGGTTTCGTGTCCTCTGCAAATGAGGGACCTGGGTCTCTTCCCATTCACTGCAAACAAAAGGGAGCCTTCGAAGGGCAGCTTAGTAAGGTTGGACTTTGAAATAGTATCTGTGGACCAGTTGCACAGCCACAGCTGCCACCTGGCCGCAATAACTGAAGCAGCTCCTCTGGCAACTGTGCATACCAAGTCACAGCTCGCATTAGCCAAGAAGGTGGCTACCGGTTCTATCATAGGTCCAAGATCAGACCCAGTGCCAAAGACTCAAGGTAGCCTGAGCTACCAAGGCGCAACAAGAAGCAATTTGCAAGTTCATTGTCTCTGCCTCAAAGACTTGCTTCAGGATAGCCTCAATCCTCCTATTCTGAGCATCCTTCGGTGCCGTATCTCCCTCTACTGGGATGGTGGTATGTTTCATGACAGAACACACTAAAGCATCCACCCTAGGGAAACACAATTGCTTTCTGGCTAGCAGATCCAAGGGTATAAACCCTCCAAGACGCATCCCCCTTTAAAAGACACCTCTGGCGCACTCTGTTCCAGATCAATCAACTCCTGGATTGCATCCAAGAGGGGAAAGAAACAAGAAGCCTTGCGCAGGGTGACCAAAATAAGATCCTTCTTCTGCATCCCCAAGGAGTCAGACCAAGCCACTCTGAGGGTTTTCAGGGTCTGAGATAACAAACCCAGCAACTCATCTCTTTGATAGAAACGTAGATAAGTTCTATATAGCTCCAAAACTGGGAGAATGTTCCCTTCCTCACCAAAAGAGCCACCCCCATCATCATCAGTATCATCCTGATCCACCTGCATTTGAGTTCTGTCAGACCACACTGCACCATGGTGCTTGATCATGGAGACAGGCGGAGGTGCACGCGGAGCTACCTTAGTAGGTACTACAGATTCAGAAGACTGGCTCTGTAGAAATGTCTGCAATCCCTGAAAGAGTTCTACTTATAAAAAGGAGGATGGGTCCATGCCAAGCTCCATAGGCCTGAATCTGATGTCCTGCGAGCCAGTGTCCCCTAAGGACTCAAGCTGTAGATCAATCAAGTGAGGGGACACCCCTGCCATGTCTCCCTCGGTCCCACTTCCCTCAGACCACAGAGATGGACCATCGCCGGCAAAATCAGAAGGAGGCAAATCTCCCCGAACATCCAAGCAATGCTGACACAGGCTTAAAGAAAGCTCCAGCTGAATGGCCCTGATGTGGCATGTACCCCAGATAGATAGGCACTTAGGTTTCTTCGCCCCGGGCGCCATGCTGTAAGCGTACAGACCGAAGGCTCACTCCTAGCTTCACCATGTGTATAAGTGCATCCAAAATGGATGCACAAAAATATGTGCATCCAAGCCCACATGCCTAGGTTGCTCATCCAACTGACGCCCAAATTGGACGCCCAGTACAGTCGCCTAATCTGGACACACAAGATATGAGTTCAGAAGGAAGAACACCCAAACTGGACACACAGACAAAATTGGACACCCATACATGTGCCAACGGCCTGCAGCAAAAAATATGCTAAACCAACCCGTGGCCTACCGCATGCCAAAATAGGAAAAGCCTGGGAGCAGGGCCTAGCCAAACTGCTGCTCAACCTGCCAGGCCTGCACTCTCTCCTCACCTCAAAAAACTCCCCAGAGACATGAGCGGGACAGCCACATGCCAAGGAAACAGACTCTTCTGCTGTCTTTTTTTTTTTTTTTTTTAAGTAAAAAAACTATTACCTGAGCTCAGCCCTCCATGGCTGACAGCAGGGATGGGTCCCAGCTATGGGGGGAGAGGGCTAAAGCCTTCACCGCTAAGCCTCTTTCGGCCTGCAACCGCTAATTGGAATTTAAGCCTACGCTTTTTTTTTTGGTTTTTTTTACTCACAGGCAATACCCCAAGGGAAATGCCTGTCCACCATCTGCTGGAGACAAAGAATAGTGGTGGGCTGATGTCGGGGAGGGACTATATTGCCGTGATGTCAGCTTTTGTTCCATTTCCATCTGCTGGTAGAGATGCATAACCCATTCGTTAGGATTGATCTGCCCAAACGCTAAGGAAGTGGTTTTTGTCTGGAAAATGTATTCCAGAGATTTTTTCACTTATGATTATCCCCTTATGTATATTGAGTAAGTAAGGGTGCTTGTTTGGTTTCAGTACAAGTTATGTTATATCATGTAAAACCTGTGCCCAGATGAAAGTTCCCCAAGCAAAGCCAGTGGGCCTACTTCAGCAGGGTAAAATCCTTGATCACTTAAGGGTCTCAAACAAGCACTGCACAGGTACCACCTACACCTGTGCTGGTACCCTCCTACCCACCAGTTGGGCTCCCATTTGCTTTTGGGCAAGTACCTTGACCACAAGCTGTCCCAATTATTTCTGGGACAGCAAAACCACAAACATCCAGGAATCACACAGTTCCCTCCCCCCCCCCACCCCCCAAAAAAAACAAACCAAAACAATCACCTACATACCACACACCAAAAATACTGAGATCACTCAATGACTCACTTCTGCAGACCTCAGACACAAAGCTAATACATGAAAAAGTTTCATTATTAAAAAGGGATAACACTGAATATACGGAAAGTAATTTTCAAAGGCATTTCCTTAGGTAAAATGTATTTATTTATTTGTTGAGTTTTATATACCGTCATTCGGTAGAGCCATCATAACGGTTTACAAAGTATGCATGTTCTTAACATTTGTGCCAAAGTAGAACAGTGTGAATATTAAACAGTAAATAAACATTTTAAGTCTAGAAAGTATTATTAAGTTGGATGAGGGGAGTATGTAGGTTCTGGTTGGAGAGAGGTTATTATGATATTTAAAGATGAAAGTTTGATTGTGAGTTGGGAAGATCAGAATTATGAAGGTCAGTGTAGAATTTGCGAAACAACAGTGTTTTTAGGTCTTTTTTGAACGTTTTTAGGTTGTGTTGGGTTCTTAGATCTTTAGCTAGGGTGTTCCATAGTTTAGGTGAGGCAATGGAAAAGGCTCTCTCTCTTGTTGTTGCCAGATGCGCATCTCTGATGGGGGGATGTTTAAGTAACCTCAGTTGTTTGATCGTAGGTTTCTTGGAGGATTTGGGGGAATTATGATTAAGGGATTTAGTCCTTGATGATCATTGTTTAGAATTTTGTGAATGATGGTCATTGATTTGTATGCAATACGTGCTTTAATTGGGAGCCAGTGAAGTGATGTCAATATGGGCATTATGTGTTCATTTCTTTTTGTTCCTGTTAGGACTCTGGCAGCTGAGTTCTGCAGTATTTGGAGTGGTTTGAGGGATGAGAAAGGTATTCCTGTTAGTAAGGAGTTGCAATAGTCAAAGGCTGAGAAGATAAGTAGTTGTAGGACAGTTCTAAAATCATAAGGGTTGAGAAACGGTTTTAGATATCTTAGGGTTAGGAGTCTGTGATATCCTTCTTTAGTTTTATTTGATATGTGGGTTTTGAACGAAAGTTCTTTATCGATGGTAATTCCGAGGTTCCGAGGTGGTGGGGAGTATAGATTTCATTTGTTTGTCTAGTATTAGCAGGGGTGGTGGAGTTGGCTTGGGTTTTTTGTCCATGAGTATTATTTCAGTTGATTATGAGTTTGAGAGAGTTTAGGAGATGTTTGATTAAGATAAGTAGATCTGAGGTTTTCTTGTAGGTGTCTTCAATCGAATTTTGGATGGGGATTAGGAGCTGAATGTCATCAGCGTAGAGGAACTGTGTGATTCCATATTCCTTTAGTAGTTGGCAGATGGGGAGAAGGTATATGTTGAAAAGGGTGGCAGATAAAGCTGATCCTTGGGGGACTCCAGTGTTGAGGCTGATCATTTTTGATGGATTGTTATTGATTAAAACTTGGTAGGTTCTGTCAGATAAATAGGACGAGAACCATTGTAAGGTGGTGCGCCAGTTAAGCCAATTTGAGTTAGTCGTTCCAACAGTATCTTGTGGTTAACTGTGTCGAAGGCGGCTGAGAGGTCAAGGAGGATGAGCAGGTATTTTTCATTTTTGTCAAAGCCTCTTATAATGGTGTTTTATCCATTGAAATGGCCTGTTATAAAATTGTTTGGCTGATATGTGGGTCAATGTATGCACATATGGCCTAAATGCATGAAAGTTTACCCACAGTGAGTAGAGGCAGTCCTGTGGATGGTGCTGAGGAGAGTCTTATACTTGTGCATACTTTTTCATAGGCATGAGTGTAAAGTTTCATGATAAATTTTGCACACAAATTTGCAGATGTAACTAATTACAGGTAGTTTAGTTGGAAGATCTTCTTAGTGTTGGGTACTTGCCAGGTTCTTGTGGCCTGGTTTGGCCTCTGTTGGAAACAGGATGCTGGGCTTGATGGACCCTTGGTCTGACACAGCATGGCAATTTCTTATGTTCTTATGACAATTTTCAGATGGAAAATATATGCATCTTTCCCTTTGAAAACTGCTGTAAAGTGCATAGGTAATCGCCTCTATATTATGTGGGCTGTTAAAATTACCCCATAAAAGATTCAATAAGCAGGAAACAAGCGGGACAAAAGGAAAATGGATTCAACAGAAACACTAAAAAAGTACACTTGACATGAACTTGCCTGCAGACAATCGCTGTACTTCCCCAGCCAGAAGTGAAAGCCCTTCTGGTAAATTCACAGCCAGTCTTTCTGGCTAGTTTCATGGAATCAGCTGAGTCTCAAGAAGCTGCTTTGCCAGTCAGCAACCTGCTCATGAAGCTTCACTCTGTAATGAATTCCTCTTTCTGTTGGCCACTGAACAGCAAACAATTCCAGCTTCATTTCAAGCAAAGCAGCAGCGTGAACTCTCTGTGTCCTGGCTGGCAGGACAGCAGAATGCAGCACAGTCAGGACACCACCTGCAGGTTAACTTCAAAATCATTAAGAAGAAAGAGTTTTCATAGCTCCCAGATCAAATACCTATTGGCGGACAAAACGGGGAATAATTTTAACATTAAAAACCTCTAGTTTGCCACACTGATAAATTAAAGTTTCCAGTTTTCCAGGTCTTGGTGGAGAGTTGTTAAATGCTTGAGCCAAAGGTTGGACACTCCACTGGGCCAAAGCTCTTCTGATGTTGAAATCTGTTTATTAAGAATGCTCAACAAAAAACAATGTGGCTTAAAACACATGGTACACATTGTGCTCTGATACGCACCACATGCACATACAATGGACCATTATTTACAACCAAATTGATGCCCCCCCCCCCCCCACCCCATCCGCTGAGATGATACGGATCTACAATACCAAACCAGAGTTAATAATCAAGAATGTTCAAAATCTGGCTCCAAGTTCTGTGTAGTAGGGACATTATGTAGGGCATCCAGACATCCGATGTTTGCTTTTTAATCCGAAACGAAGGAGAGTGCTTACATGAGACCTGCTCTATGGTCATCAGGGTGTGAATACTGTTGCACCATTGAGTCCTAGAAGGCTTATTTGGATGTCTCCAAACACAAAGAACAGCCAAGGCTGCTAGAATAAAGACTTTATTGATCCACAATTTTTGTTGTAGAGTTCTCAATACAACTAAAGAATGTTTTTTCAAACTTAGTGCTCAAAAATCTGAAACCACTCCTTCATTTCAGCGAATTCCGTTTAGTAGTTCAGTCTATAATTCTGTCTAAATTAGACTACTGCAACTCCCTACTACTAGGCCTTCCTGCCTTATCCACGAAACCCCTACAGATGGTGCAGAACGCTGCAGCGAGGTTACTCACCAACTCAAATAAAAGAGCCCACATCACACCAATTCTACACGGCCTTCACTGGCTTCCTATAAAAGCCAGAATCTCCTTCAAGACATTAATGTTGATCCACAAGGATATTATGGGCATTACCCACCTAAATCTAAACTCGCAACTCCGCCCTCACACATCACAAAGACCTATCAGATACAATTACAAAGGTTCCTTATATGCTCCCCCGATCAAAACCTCACTAACAAAACGAGCACTCTCTACAGCCGGGCCCACCCTCTGGAACTCATTACCTCCGGAACTTCGCCAAGAAACATGTCATCTAACTTTTAAGAAACACCTAAAAACATGGCTCTTCCGGCAAGCCTTCCCGGAATCGCAGGAACACTCTGACACCGGTCAAAGAGCAAAATAGACCACTATAAGTCCCATGACCGCCCCAAACCCCTCAGGGCCCGATTACGCCTTATCTGGACAGTCCACTTGTTATGAAAGACACCCTTGTAGATGCATTAGTTCATAAGCTCATGCTCTGCTCATGTTTATGCCCATCAACATTGTTCACTGTTACTTGTATCTCTCAATTTATCTTACTATTTATTTTTAGCTATTTTTTTACATCTTTTAACGCTATTTGACGAGTTATTGATGTCTATTTAATATTTACGTTCTTATGTTCAGAAACTCTGTTTAATGTAACGCCTTAACCGCGACTGTTTTGTTCAATGGAAACCGACCTGATTTGATATTTGTATCGAGAATGTCGGTATATAAAAATTCTAAATAAATAAATAAATAAAGATTTTAGTAAAAAAGGACTGAGTAAACATTTGGAGCATAAACATTACCTAATAAAATCTGTCTGCCAAAAAGTTCCAACTCCAAATAGAGATATCTGCCCTCTGGATCCACAACCGAGTGCCGCACAGTAAACGCCAGGGATTTATGAAAAAGTATGGCAACACCTGCCCCGCGGCGGTTAGAGGAGGCAGAGAAAACTTTACCCACCCACTGCTTCTGTAGTTTCTGATGATCCGCTTCCGAAAGCTTCGTTCCTTGCAGCACAGCTATGTCTACACGTGAGCTGCGCATGGCCTGTAAAACTTCGTCTATAAGCCAATCCCACAGACATTCCACGTGAAACACCTAAGAGTCACCAAAACAACCCATAGTGAATGAAATAACAGTGTAAGAAAAATACAATACCTCTATGTAGGGGACAGGACCCCTAAGGGCCTAGACCCATCACCCCTCTAGAGCAATAAGAGATAGAGACAATATAGCAATACCACATATGAATACAATTCTCAGCTCTAAAAAATAGTGCAACCCACAAGAAATGGAGCAGCAAAAAAGAGCAGTAATATTATAAGGTGCACAGTACAGAAACAAAAGACGTCATATCTCAGCAGTCAACCCCCAAGGAAAAGGAAACCCCAATATAGACAGGCAATGGGCAAAGGCTAAAAAATAACTTGCATCCCAAATGCCAACCCAAATAGCCAAAAGTAGCCAGTTTGGATGAACCACATGTGCTGTGAGGGCCTCTCCTACTGCGAACCTAGCGTTCAAAACAGGACTGAACTGTAAAAGAAAGTCATGCAGCTATAAAAGTCTAGAACAAAAGGGCAGATATGAAGGAGTCAGAGTTGAGCCCTTGTAAAAAAAAACCAAAAACAAAAAAAAAAGTATGTTGAGCTTCCTCCGCTGAAGTGAGAAAAATGGTCCTCCCCTGGTGAAAGATTTTCAGCTTGGCAGGGAAAAGCAGTGTGGACCTGATGTTCTTCTGTGCTAATTGCCAGGGAAATGCAGGGACAAATGCCTTCCTCCTCAAGGCCACCGCAGCGGAGTCATCTTGGAAAAGTAAAACGTTGTTCCCCTTAAAGCGGAGATCTTTCGGACGTCGATAAGCTCTCAATATTTCAAGTTTATGGGCAAAATTAAGGTCCCGGAATATTACTGCTCTGGGTTTTTATTTATTTATTTGTTTGTTGAGTTTTATATACAGTTATTCGGTAGAGCCATCATTTATGTACCAATTGTTGTAAAAGCTTTAGATGGAAGCACAATCCCAAGACGACGGGGGCCCTAGGCGGTGGGGCCCCCTCGATCCTCAGAGCACCATGCATGTCTGCAAGGCTTCCACTCACGGCCCCAATTCCCTAGCTGGAACAGATTCAGGAATCCCTACTAGCCGCAAATTATTTCTGCGTGACCTATTTTCTAGGTCATCCACTTTGGACTGTAGGGACTCGCATAGGGATTGCAACTGCTTCATGTCAGTACACATGGAGGTCTTGTCCTCTCCATCTGAGATCTGCTGTTCTGCGGATTGTAACTGCTGCTGAATTTGTGCCAACTGATTGCTCACCCCCGAGAGCTGTGTGAAGATCTGGGCAAACTTGCCGTCAAGAGCAGCTAGCACGGCCAACTGCCACATCAGAGTTCGTCGGGTCCGAAGTTTCAGCGGCAGCAGGAAACTCGGGTGTGTCGGCCATTTTGGAATCGCCACCCCTTGCCTTGTCTTCCTTCTTTGCCGATTTAGACACCATAAATGCAGGGAGACTGCAAGGCTCGCCATGCTTCATGTCACTGAGCTTAGGAAAGTGTAGTGGGATGAAAGCCGCCGAATTCGGTAAGCGGGAAGCACTGGGGAGGGCCCTCGGGGAGATCAGGTCATGCGTCCGCTCTCCCTCACAGCATCATGTGACTGCCAAAGCTCTTCTTAATCCAGTTTCCAACTCTACTGTTATTACTTCCAGCAGTCCCATAATTCTGCTGATTCCCTTAACAAGTTCTTCTGTTTGCTGGGTAACTTTTGCTTTTCTGTTGTGCTCTGTGGGATCTTCCTATAAATTTCTCCTAAAACTGTTCTGTTTTGGCTTTGTTTAGTGGGCATCACCATAATTTCACTTATGCTCTTCTCCAATTCCCTGTAAAATTGTTTTAGTTTCTATCTAAACCATTTATTTTGCTCTCTCTAGTTTCTGTTTTCTTCATATTGCTGCGGTTTTCTGTGCTGCTGCTTTGGATTCTCTCTTTATTTGAACGCTGTGGATTTGGGATTTTCCCGTTAGTATAACCTGCTTCAGCTGGATGCTCTGGATCTTTCTTAGAATCTTTGATGATCTAGGTGCTCATCTACCAGTGATACCTCTTCATGCTGTCATTTCATTTTCCCTCTATATGTTGTTTCCAAGAAGGAGATCTTGCCTTCCTTCTGGTCTTGTGTCCGTATTGGTAAAATGGTCTGAGTAATAATTTTTGCAGTAAAATCCATGTACCATTGTGGATTATGACCTTGTTCTTATGACTATTGTTCTTATGACATTATAGTTCACTTGTTGTTTGTTCCTATGCTTCTCTGCTCTCCTATTGGTTTTTTGTACCCCCTACCCTTCCCCTGTTAACTTGTAATTTCCGTTGCTTTTGTTCCATGTAAACCGAGGTGATGTTTTGACTAACATCGGTATAGAAGACTTTTTAAATAAATAAATAAATACCTAATGCTCTGTGAGGCTACATTTCCATCTAAAGCTTTTACCACAATTGGTACATAAAAATGGTCTCTCATGGGCATAACATCTCTAAATTGATTTCTTTTGTGTACACCATGAGAAAAAAAACAAACAAACCTTACTCTTAAGCCAGGTTATGATCTCAGTTTCTCAAATTTATGGCTAATGCTTTTCTTAATACATGCACTGCATTAAAGACAGCCTCCTTCTAGAATTCATAGGGTGCAACATGCACAGGCAACATATTAATGTGTACTTGAATGTTCATTGTAATCAAGTCACTGGAACCTAAGACAAGTGGGGCTATTTCTGTACCTTTCTGCCACATTTTCTTGGCCTCCAATTGTATCTCTTGATACTTAATGTACTTCTCTCCAAATGCAGCACAGAATTATTGCTTGATATTGAGATTTCCATTAGCAATGCTATTCCTGTTTTCTTTTTTATTTCACAACATCCAGTTTTCTAGCCTTGAGCTTTTTATTGGTTGCAATGTGAATATCCTATGTGATCACAACCTCTTCATTCTCTGTAATTGTCACTTTTTCATCTACACGTGGTTGTAGAAATAAAACTCTGTTATTTTCTATTATACTTGTTTAGTTATTTGCTAGAGGGTGTGCAGAGATTTTCTTGTACTTATATCCAATTGAGTAAGGTCTATGATTACAAAGCAGTATGACAGCGCAGATTTTGCAAGTTAATTGAAAGGTTTGTATTTTATTTGAGGCTAATAAATCACTGTTCTTTATTAGTTTCGTTCTCCTTTAGTACTCTTTGCCTTGAATCTCAACATGTTGATTATCTGGTGTATTTTAAGACTACACTTCCACCTGAATCCTTTTTTTTTTTACTACTCTTACTACATGACAATTCTCTCACCAGTGATGTGCAAGCTCAGATTAGCCTTGTGATTGACTCTCTCATCACATTTAACATATGGAAATGGTCTCATATGAGCATGGAATATTTGGTGAGTCATGAGGTTTAGCTTCTGACTAGAGCACATCAAAATAGTGCATCACAGGTGAAGACTCCAAATAGGTTTTTTTTGAGTATACCATGACAGAAATGAATCTTATTTTTAATCCAAGGGATGTTGAAGTCTATCATGTATTTTCTGGTGTTTTGTGAAGCTTGACTTCTGCCTAAAGCTTTTATCACATACAGTACATGAAAAAGATTTCTCAATGTGAATGCTCTTGTGTTCTCGGAGTCTATACTTCCGTCTGAAACTTTTACCGCACTCAGTACATGAAAACGGTGTATATAGGCCTTAGGCCTAATCTGTATTTCCTGACTTTGCTGGCAACATATTTCGCAACCATGTGCTTTGGCAAGCTCAGTACCGGAAGAAGCCAACACCCCAGAGACGATACCTGATTGGACAATAAAGTAACGATCATAATTGGATATTGGAAGAAGATAACACACCCAGGATGCGCATCAATGTATTTCTATTGGACAATGAAAAAAGTTTAAAAACTCCAGCCCGAGGGCTCCGCATTTGAGAAGCAAGCTGAATGCCAATTGTCACTGACCTGCGTCTCCAGAGAAACAACGACTTCCTCTTTTTCCTTGTTCCTCTTAACTGTATTGTCTTTGTATTGCTATCAATAAATTTGCCTTTTAGATCATAAAGCTGTCTGAAGGTGCTTTCCGAATACCCGCCAAAAACAACGGTTTCTCATCCATGTGAATTTTCTGATGATTTGTGAAGCTTTTTTTCTGTTTGAACCTTTTCTCACAGACAGTACAAAAAAATGGTCTCTCACCAGTGTGGGTGTTCTGATGTTCCCTAAGGTTTTGCTTGCATCTGAAGCTTTTACCACATTCAGCACACAAAAATGGTCTCTCACCAGTGTGGATTTTTTGGTGCAATCTGAGGTTGGACCTATGATTAAAGCTTTTATCACATGCACTACATGTAAATGGTTTCTCATTTGTGTGGATTATCTGGTGTGCTGTGAGGGTTAACTTTTGACTGAAGCTTTTACTGCATTCAGTACATGAATATGGTCTCTCCCCAGTATGAGTTTTCTGGTGTATTGTTAAGCTTATTTTATGCCTGAAGCTTTTCTCACAATCAGAACAAGAAAATGGTCTTTCATCAGCATGAATTTTCTGGTGTCTTGTAAGATGATTCTTCAGCCTGAAGCTTTTATTACATTCAGAACATGTAAATGGTTTCTCATCAGTATGGATTCTCTGATGTTCCATAAGTTTTATTTTCTGAATAAAGCTTTTATCACATTCAGTACAACAAAATGGTCTTTCACCTGTGTGAGTTTTCAGGTGGTTTGTAAGGGTCATCTTGAGCCTGAAACTTTTATCACACTCAGAACATGCAAATGGTCTTTCACCAGTATGGACTTTTTGGTGCATTCTGAGTTTAGCCTTCTGTTCGTAGCTTTCATTACACTCAGAACATGGAAATTGACTTCCTCCAGAGTATCTTTTTTGCTGGCTAATAAAGTGTCTTTTGAGAGAGAAGCTTTTACAAAATTTAGGACATGAAAATGGTTTCTCTCCTGTGTGGATTTTGTGGTATTTTGTAAAGTTTGCTTTATTAATAAAGCTTTTCTCAAAATCCATACTTGTAAATAGTCCCTTTCCTTTGTTGATTTTCTGGTGTTGCAGTAGCTCTCCCTTCCTTCTGTCATCTTTCCCAATTTCATAACAGATTGATGGCCTCACTTCTGTGTGGCCTTTTTCTTGTTCCTCTAGTTCTTCCTTCCGATTGAAACTTTTCCCATAATCTATACATGCAAGTAATCTCTCTTCAGAAAGAGGCCTTTGCTGTGATTTCAGAGTTACAGGATCCCTGAGGAATATCTCGCATACATCACATAAACATCTTTCTTCTGTTTGGTTTTTCTGCTCTTCCCTTGTGATTGTGATATTACTGGCACTTTGCTCAGACACTCTAGAGTTCTTGGCCAAGTAGCCTGCTGAATTTCTTTGCTTCTTTTCTGAGATGTTTTGATTCCTGTGATTTCTTCCCCATCCTGAAGGTGAAGAAGTTTCTCCTCCATCTCTTTTTGTTAACATCTTGTTCCCTTCGGGGTTCTCACTGAGCTCCCAATGATGCATCTCTGCATTGTTTCTGGAGTCATCATTTTCTAGATAAAAAATAAAACATTGGGTATTATTATGTTTGCTGTAGACACAGAATAAGAGATTCTTCAGAAATGAGGGCTCTGATGTAATTGGAAGTCAGACTCAGCAGGGAATAAAAGTTTTTCAGTGAACACTGGAGAGAATTCCCATCAAGGGACTCCAAGCTCCAGTACAAAACCTGGCCAAGCAATCAGGAGAGGCTGCTAAAGCACTTCCTGTTTCCTTTCTGCAGGACAAATTTCTTTCTTTCTTTTTTATACCGGTATTAGAGGTTACATCATACCGGTTTACATCCGAACTGAGGTAGAAAATACATCAAACAGGGACAGGGGATGGGACTACAAGGAACAAAGAGAAAGTTAGCCGGGAACTGGCAAACAAGAGATCAGAACTATAGATATAACCTGTTAAACAATGAAACATAACTTAACAGCTAGGTTCAAGTAACGTATTGATGCAGCAAGGGGTTAAGACACAGGGGATCTAATCTGGGTAAGCCTGTTTGAAAAGCCAGATCTTTAATTTATTTTTGAATTTGATGGCGCAAGGCTCAAGTCGGAGGTTTGTGGGTAGTTCCAGCGGGTGGGACCGGCAATGGAGAACAATAAAAAATGGAGAGCAATAAAACATGTACTGAATTTCAGCACAGTGCTAAAAAACAACCAATGCACTAAGCTGACATGCGAAAGCATCAGGAGTTCAAAAAAGCAGGCTACTCTGAAAATGTGCATTTAAAAAAAGGTTAGCACAAATCACATTTTCTGCACATAAAATAAGATGTGTGTGGTTATGGTTAAAATTTATTTATATTTTGTATGCACATAAATCATAGCTTATGCATAGAAAACGAGATTTGCGTTGAAATCCATGCTTTCTGTGCATAAATCCTGAGTACAGCATCCCCGCGCCAGGAACTCCAGGTTCAGCCTCACAGACTAACTTTATTCCACCTGACTAGGTGCTACATTTTGAGCATTAACAAAACATGAAGTCAGTCAGTGCACCTTTTTACACAGGGGGGTGGAGAGGGTAATAGCTAATGCCTTCCTTAGCATGGAATCTCCACGTGAGGGCACCAACCAAATAAGCATTGCTGTGTGCACAAAACAACTTGCTTCATCAGGGACTAAAATATGGACAGAAAAATTGTGTGCCCTGCTGCGTGCTCTTTATTACATCGGGCCCTGATTAACACAGTAATACAATGAGACCAAAACTCCATAAATTATGAACTGGTCAGTGTTTCTCAACCAGCGTGCCCCTTCACCCCTGCTCAGGGGTGCCATGGAAAAGTCACTACTGCCTGATACTCACATCCAGGCCAGCACCTGGGCTCTGCTCTCAGCACCTTGCAGCCACAAGAGCCACCAGAGATGGCTCTTAAAATTGGAGGAGCTCTTTTCTGAGAATACGAGTCATCACGCATACTTCTTCATCGTCACAGCTAGAGCCTAAACTCCGGAGTGTGGCAAATAATGTGCAGCATGCAGGGTCACGGACAGCTGAGCCCTGCTTTGTCTAACGCACACAGCGCCTCCATCCTATTGCCAGGCGCAGTGAGATAGGAAGAGCGTGCACTGAGCACTAGAAGTGACTTGCCCTGGATGTTGGGAATCGTAGCAGTGAAGGAGCTCTGACAGCCACTTGCAGCAGCCAAGATAAATAACCTAGCCAGCTACCTGCACCACACTTTTTCCTTATCCTGCACTTGTACATAGAGGGAGCTGGTCCATCGTGTCAGGTTCATGTGTGTCTCTGCCCCGTTTCCCACTCTCTTTGTTTTACATTTTGGAAGATAGACTGGTGGGGCTTTCAGTGCTTTCCCAGCTCTTCTTTTGGTCATATGAGACCTCTCCACGACCACACTGCCTGCCCCCGTGGAGCCTGGTGGGCCACACAACGTTTTTGTTAATACAGGTGTGCCTTGAACTTGAAAAGGTTGGGAAATAACAGTCTAAGCTGGTCCCTATCCTACAATACTTCTGAACAGATCGCATTATGGCCTTCAGATGGTCTTAGGACTTTGGAACAGGGCATTCTGTATGTCTGGTGCCTGCAAGAGAAACCCTGAGAGTGATTAAAGAGCTCGCCAGAGAAGCTGGTGAAGGGGTCTGTGCAGTTCCCAGCTGCTCCTTCCACTCTTCATCTCAGCAGTTTTACCCCGGTCCCTCTTATTCCTGCACTCACCTGAGCAGCTGCTTCTCCCAGTTTCTCTTTCATCTGATCCTGGATCATCCCTGATGCACGGCTCTTCCCCTCGTTCCATGTGGGAGATAATATCAGGGGTGACGGTCGGAGAGCCTGACCCTGGGGTAAGAACACTGCATTAGATTTCCTATAATCACTCTGGATTTGAGTTGCTCATATTTTGCAATTTGAAATACCATTTCTAAATTTAAACTATTTGCCACCTTCAAACAAAAGTATTCAAACCCTCGCTTAGAGGCAAAGTTCAGAGGTCCACTGTACCTTGGAAAAGTCATGTAAACTCTCTTTACAGTCTGACTTTTTCTATGCAAAGTGCAATACATTCTCAATCCAATCTCAAGATACGCAAACCTTATTATCTTCTAGAAATCAATCTGACACAGAGAATATGATGGCAGACAACGAATGCAAGGCCCGCTGAGTCTTCCCGTTTGATTCCCACTGCAACCGAATGGACCGTAGAAGATTTCTGATCTTACCCTTCACCTTTCCTAAACATCAGATCCCATGGGCCTCTCCCCTGCCTCCTTAAATTCTGGGATTTGCCTTTGGCTCCACCATGTCCCTCGGAAGATGTTCCTTGTCTCAGTCGCCCTTTCTGTGAAGAAACTGGCCAGTGTTTCTCCTGAGTTTAGCCTTCTGAAATTCACATTATACCCTCTTCCGCTCCCTGGAAAACATTTGTCATTTTTTTTCTGCATGATTTAAACCACTTTGGTATTTATTTATTTATTTATTTATTTGAAGCTTTTATATACCGAGGTTTAGCACATGCCTTCACCCCGGTTTACATTGAAACGAAACAATGATACATAGAACAATTTGAGAAACAAAAGTATATGCAAATAGCATATAGCAAATAGCATATGGAGTAGGTAATTTGAATGTCTCGTCCATATTCCCTCCTCTGCGGTAGAACATCTCTCGATTTTTCTCTCTCACATCTCTGTGTTTTTGGTGCCATTGTAGTAAACCCTGCCTGGTCCACCTCTTCCTTTGTCCACATCCTTGTGTAGGCAGGGCCTCCAGAACTGAATACAATTCTCCAGATCTGGTTTCCTCTATGATCTGCACAGAGGCTTTATCACCTCCCTTTTGTACCCGTATTGCCAACGTTGTTCTCTGTAAGCTGTGCACACGTACATACACATGCACATTAAAATGCTACGTTCCCGGGTAGAGCTGTCGATTAGTGTCAGTATATAACGTTAGAAGTCAGCATAAGGCAGGAAGGACTTTTTCTGATGATGGCACCAAATCTTTGGAACAAGCTACTCACTCAGGTTAGGGCTGAATTTAAGTCTTCTAAAATGTCATAAGTTGGTCAAGGCTTTTTGGTTCTCAGATAGTGGGATATGATTGCAAGGAAAGTCTCTCTAAGGCATTGAGTGTGAAGGGGAGGGTAATGGTTTAATTGCAGGATAATGGCAAGGATGTATAATGAAACATTTGTTATGATTGTTCCCTGCTGGAAAACTGCTACGATCGCTTTGGCTGGTGCGTATGTTTTTAAATAAATAAAATGTGTGCACGCGTGCAGGACAAGAAGCTTGCACTCGGAGAAAAATGGCATGCACAAGAAAAAGAAGACGGAAAGGGTTTCAAAGAACACCACAGTGTGCACGAAGCTGTACACTGTGGTGCACAGGAGAATGTCTTTGTGCATGCAGCCCACAAAAAAAATTAGAGGGAACACTGGTTACAGCTTTCCCTATGCACAGTAAAGCAAATTCAATACACTAGCTTTTTTCTGGGTCCAGATAAATTAATGTATTTTGTGAAGAGAGATCTTTATGGTCCATGCCGAGAAGAGAGAAGGGGACAGAGAAGGAAATCTTGGCTACGGTGCAGGGTAGGGATTTTGGCATACGGAGATGGAGAGAGACCTGGTGGGGCGTGGTAAAAGGCTAGAAGATACGGGGAGATCAGGAGTAAAGGGAAGAGAGAAGAGGAAAGTGGTGGAGAAAAAAGTGGAATGCCGTACTGAGGAGGGGGAGATCTGGATGAGGAGAGGGAGAGAGGATGAACCCTCTTCTCTCATAACCCTCCTCCTGATTCTGATCCCTTTGCTCACTGGCACAGACAACACCACACGACCCCTACAATCACCTCACTTACTCATCCCACATACACCCTCCAATCTCCTTACTCACACACACACACACACACACACACACACACATTTAACCCCTCACCTCTTCTCCATCTCTCACCACCCCCACCACCTGTTGCTCTCCTCCCCTCTCCCCACCCCATCCTCCCACTGATCTCTGCTTGCTGGGAGGAGAACAGTGGTGGTGCAATGCCTTGGGCTGCTTTTGAGGTGCTGCTGTTGGTAGACGTACTGCGAGAAAATACAAAAACCAAGGTCAATATTCAAAGGCATCTAGCAAGATAATTTGTGAGTTATCTGGCCAAATGCCAACTTTTGAAAACTTCAAGCACTTACCTGGCTAAGTCACCTAGTGGATAAAATGTAGCTGGATAACTTAGGGGCATTTTGGAGGCATTCTGGGGTGGAGTTTATTTATCCACCTAAGTTATCTGGATAATGCCCATCTTCGCTGTTCTCTGGTTAGCGTATCTGGCTAACTTTAGGACTCTTGCAGAGCAGTCATAAAATTACGATTGTTGAGAAATACCATGCTAGGTCAGTCCAAGGTCCATCGAGCGCAGTATTCTGTTTCCAACAGTGGCCAATTCGTGTCGCAAGAACCCCTCATTTCCCCAATAGTTGTTCCATTTCATATGTTTTACTCCCAGGGATAACCACTGGCTTTCCCAAGCCTACCTGGCTAATTACTGATTATGGACTTTTCCTTCAACAACATCTCCCATCATCTATTGACCCCCACTATGTTACTTGCCTTGACCACATCCTCCGGCAACAGATTCATAGCTTGGAAAAAAAAAATACTTCCTACAATTTGTTTACAACCTACTGGTTGCTAATTTCATGGAGTGTCCCCTAGCCCTAGTGTTGTTTGAAAGGGTAAATAACTGTTCTCCAGTTACTCGTTCCATCCAGTTCATGATTTGATAAATTTCAAATCATATCCCCTCACGGTTTCTTTGCCAAGCTAAAAAGCCCTAATCTATTTAACTTTTCTATTCCCTTTATCTTTTTTGTCACCCTCCTCTGTATTTTTCCTCTGTGCTATGTCCTTTTGGAGATGGGGCAACCAGAACTGCACACAATAGTCAAGATGTGGTCGCACCATGGATCTATAGAAAGCTATTATGATATTCACAGTTTTGTACTCTGATCCTTTCCAAATAATTCCTAACATTCTATTTGCCTTTTTGACTGCTGATACACAATTAAGCCAAAAATTTCAAAAGTATTGTCCACAAGGACTCAGAGGCCCTTTTTCTGGATGGGGATTCCTAACACGAAACCAAGCAAAGTGTATTTGTACTTGGGCTTTTTTTTTTTTCCTATATGCATTTTTTCTTGTCCACATGAAACTGCATCTGCCATTCAGAAGCCCAGCCTCCTAGACTCACAAGATCCTTCTGCAGTTCTTCACAGCCTGCTGCCGTTTTAACGACTCGAAAGAATTTTGCGTCACCTGCACATTTGCTCACCTCACACGTCATTCCTTGCTTCAGATCATTTATGAATATGCTAAATAGCACAGGTCCCAGGTACAGACCCTTGGGACACTCCACTAATGACGTTTCTCCATTCCTACCTTCTGTTTCCTGTCTTTTATCCAGTTACCAATCCTCAACAGGACACTGCCTCTGATCCCAAGTCCTCCCAATTTCCTGAGGAGTCTCTCATGAGGGACCTTGTCAATTGTCTTCTGAAAATCCAAATACACTATATCAACCGACACACCTTTATCCGCATGTTTGTTGACATCCTCAAAAAATTCTAGTACATTGGTAAAGCAAGACTTCCCTATGCAAAACCTATGCTGACTCTCCCCATTAAATCAAGTCTATATATGTAGACAGACATTCTGTTTTTAAGAACAGCTTTGACTTTTTTGCCCAATAGCCACATCAGACTCACCAGTCCATAGTTTTCCAGATCACCACTGGAGCCCTTTTTAAAAATCAGCATCACAACCATCCTCCAGTCTTCTGGTACCATGGCTGTTTTAAACGATAGGTTGCAGATCCCCAGAAAGAGCTCTGCAATTCCTTTTTTGAGTTCCTTCAAAACTCTGTGATGAATACCATCTGGTCCCAGAGATTTGTTCTTTAGTCCAGGGATGGCAGCTCTGGTCTTTGAGAACCACGCACAGGCTAGGTTTTCAGGATATCCACAAAATATGCAGGAGACAGATTTGTATGAACTGCCTCCATTGTATGCAAATTTATGTCATCTTCAGTCATTGAGGATATTCTGAAGAGCTCCCCTTGGGAGGTTTTTTTTGTGCTTTTAGCATTTATTCAACTGTTTCAAGTATATTCAAAGCAAAAAGCCTGAGCTCTTGTATGTGTGCACCTGGTGCAAAGAGCTCCTGGCTCTCAGAGAATGAGTCCAATCTCTGAAGGTCACAGTGGCAGACTTGGAGGAGCTGAGGCAAACAGAGAGGTATATAGAGGAGACATTCAAGGATATAGTAGAACAATCCCAATTTCAGTCAAGAAGCACTTGCACTGCTTTGGAAGGAGACAATCATTTTGTTGTGGAAGAAAGTGGTCCTGTAGCTTGAACTTGCCCTCCGGGTGATGCCTTACCTCTCACACAGAAGATGTGTTTCCCATGCCATGTGGCCAGGAGGGAAGAGTTAGGGCAGCCATTATAGTGGGCGATTCAATCATTAGAAATATGACCAGTTTTAATACTGTATGGGAATCCTATAAGAGATGGCGGGGGACTACTCCCCTGCTACGAAAGCACCCCAAGCCTTAGAACCATTGTGAAATCCTAGAACTCTGCTTGCCTCATTTATTCGCTCTGCTATAGTAATGCTGTAGGTCCAAACCAGTTTGATGGGTTGGCAAGTTCTGCCCAATTCGCATCTATGCTCATGCTGAACTTGGAATTCAAATGAACACATAACACACTTGTGAGATGACAGTTTTGCAGTTTATTGTACATTATCATATGATATTAAATGTTATATTATTGTTATACTGTTTGTGAATTATTCAAAAAAAAAAAATTAAACACAGAAATGTAGTTAGTTGGGTGGCTGGTGGGTGTGCGGATCGCTTGGAAACTTGTCTGCCTGGTGCGAATGTAGTGGATTTTATAGAGTGCTGGGGAGGAGCCAACTGTCATGGTATATATGTGAGTACCAATGACATAGGAAAGAGCAGGAGGGAGGTTCTGGAAGCTAAATTTAGGCTCTTAGGTAGGAAACAAATCCAGAATCTCCAGGGTGGCATTCTCTGAAATGCTCCCCATTCCACATGCAAGACCCCAGAGGCAGGCAGAGCTCCGGAGTCTCAATGTGTGGGTGAGAAAATGGTACAGGGAAGAGGGTTTTAGATTTGTTAGAAAATGGGGAACATTCTGGGGAAGGGGAAATATATTCTAGTGAGACAGGCTTCACCTTAACCAGAGTGGAACCAGACTGCTGGCACAAACATTTAGACAGGAGATAATGCAGCTTTTAAACTAGATGGGGGAAAGCCATAGTCACTCAGAAGCGCATGATTCAGAAAGGAAAATTTGGTTCTTACCTGAGCATTTTCGTTCCTGTAGTACCAAGGATCAGTCCAGACTCCTGGATTTATTCATCCGTGCCAGCAGGCGGAGACAGAGAAAGTAAAACTGACACTGCTTTATATACCCTGATGCCACCTGCAGTTCCTCAGTATTATTATTATTATTTATTTCTTTTATATACCGACATTCAATCGAGATATCACATCGGTTTCCAGATAACCAAGAGAATAGGGCGTAGTCCGCCCTATTTTACATTATAACATGGTAACAAAAAAAAAACAATTATAACATATTATAACAGTGGTACATGGAACAAAAGGTTATAGGATATAACAAAAGGTTATAGAAAATAACATATGTACATGAATGTGTTGTTGATAAAATAAATTTAGGATTAGGGACTTGTTGGTAAGGTAATTTAGGAATAGAGGTGGGGGGGATGAGGGAAGGGAGGGGGGAAGGTGGGGTGGGAGGAAGTAGTGGAGTGAGGGATTCAGGGGGGTGAGAAGACTGAGTATGGGATGAGGTGTGTTGCGTATTAATCTGTACCAAAGCTAGATGCAAACAAACTATCATAAAAAAACATTTGAATCTAAACTTGATAACAAAAAACTTCTGATATCTGTTATGTACAACAGTTAAGCAGACGACTCTCCACCCTCCTTAATATCCGAGTGAGACTCTGGACTGATCCTGGATTACTACAGGAATGAAAATTATCAGGTAAGAACCAAATTTTCCTTTCCCTGTATGTACCAGATCAGTCCAGACTCCTGGGATGTACCACAGCTTCCTAAACAGGGTGGGATCTGGAGAGTCCCGCTTGTAATACGCTTTCGCCAAAAGACAGAGACTCCCGATCTGCCACATCCAGTCGATAATGTCTTGCAAAAGTATGCAGCGACTTCCAAGTCACTGCTCTACAAATCTCTTGTGGTGATACCAAGTGAGCCTCTGCCCAAGAGGCCGACTGAGATTGGGTGGAATGAGCCCTCCGGTACTGGCTTACCTTTGAGAATATAAGCAGATCCAATAGCTTCCTTAAGCCACCTGGCAATGGTGGTTTTATAAGCTTGAAGCCCCTTCTTCGGACCGCTCCACAAAACAAAAAGATGGTCAGATCGCCTAAATCCATTCATGACCATAAGATAGCGAAATAACACTCTGACATCTAATAGCCTAAGCTCATGAGCATTTGGTTCAGAGGCTGCCAAATCCGAAAAGGCCGGCAGCTCAACCAACTGATTAACATGAAAAGAAGATACCACCTTTGGGAGAAAAGATGGAACTGTCCGTAAAGACACACCTTCATCAGATATCTTAAGAAAGGGATCACGACATGACAAAGCCTGCAACTCTGAAATTCTCCTTGCAGAGCAAATGGCTACCAAGAAGACCACCTTCAAAGTGACATCCTTAAGAGTGGTCCTGCGAATAGGTTCAAAAGGAGCCTCACACAAATCTCGAAGTACCAGGTTGAGATTCCAAGGAGGACAAACATTCCTCACCGGCGGACGCAAATTTTTGACACCTTGAATAAAAAACAGACCACATCAGGATGAGAGGATAAGCGGTAACCATCCAGGTTTCCCCTCAAAGATGTCAAAGCCGCCACCTGAACTCCAAGAGAGTTGAAAGCAAGGCCCTTGACCAAACTGTCCTGTAGGAAAGATAACACATGTGCCTCGGAAGCGCGCAAGGCCTGAATCTGCTTCGCCACACACCAGGACTCAAATACCTTCCAGACTCGGACGTACAACTCTGAGGTGGATTTCCGTCGAGATTGAAGGAGAGTAGTAATCACCGGTTCTGGGTATCCTCTCGACCTTAAATGCTTCCTCTCAAAAGCCATGCTGCTAGACAAAAGCGATCTGCCTGATCGGAAAATACGGGACCCTGATGTAGTAGACCTGGAAGATGACTGAATCGCAATGGCCCCTCGACCGCTAGGTTTATCAGATCTGCGAACTAAGGACGGCGTGGCCACTAGCACCACCTCTCCTGGATGTCTCTCTATTTGCCGAAGGATCTTGCCCACTATAGGCCAAGGAGGGAATACATATGGCAGAACTACCCAAGGCCAGGGAAGGACCAGGAGCATCTATGCCTTCGGCGCCATAGTCCCTGGTCTGCTGAAGAACAGAGGAGACTTTGCAATGTGACGCGTCGCCATCAGATGGACCCAAGGACAGCCCCATTTCTCACGAATGAGTTGCATCGCTGCATCCGACAACTCCCATTCTCCCGGATCTAACAGCGTACGGCTGAGATTGGAGAAATTACTTACCTGATAATTTCATTTTCCTTAGTGTAGACAGATGGACTCAGAACCAATGGGTATAGTGTACTCGTGCTAGCAGTTGGAGACGGATCAGATTTCAATCTGACGTCAGCCCCTAGTACATATACTTCCTGTTCTATGTAAGACACACATGTTAAGTCACTCCAATGTTATATGTAAACCGAAGTGATCAGTAACATTGTTACTAGAATTTCGGTATATAAAAATGTTAAATAAATAAAATAAATATACCCCTGCAGGAAGTGCAGATCCTCAGTATTCTTCCTTGCAAAGCATTGTGGATATATGTTTGACTGACCGATTAGTTAATTTGATTAACTTGTATAACTTCGTAACTATATAAACGTTATATAGTGATTAACTGGTTAATTTGAACTGGTCGATTGAGTATAGCTGGAGACCGCCAGGGAGCTCAACGGAAAGCGTCGACACCCAGCCGGGTGGAGACCTAGGTAAACGAAAAGGAGGCTTACCCTTGAATTATTTGCAATACCATTCGTGACGGCAGCCAAGGGCGGGCTGCTGAGTCCATCTGTCTACACTAAGGAAAACAAAATTATCAGGTAAGTAATTTCTCCATTTCCTAGCGTGTAGCAGATGGACTCAGAACCAATGGGATGTATAAAAGCTACTTCCGAACCGGGTGGGAGGCTGCCTGTGACCCACTCAGTATTGCCCTTGCAAATGCCGTGTCCTCCCGGGCCTGAACATCCAGACGGTAGAATCTGGAGAAGGTATGGATGGAGGACCATGTCGCTGCCCTGCAAATCTCGGCGGGTGACATCATTCTTGTTTCTGCCCAGGATGCTGCCTGGGATCTGGTCGAATGGGCCTTGATCTGTAGAGGCGGAGGTTTCCCTGCTTCTACATAGGCCGCCTTGATGACTTCCTTGATCCATCGGGCTATGGTTGCCCGCAAGGCTGCTTCCCCTAGTCTTTTCCCGCTGTGAAGGACGAAAAGGTGGTCCGTCTTCTGTACGGGTTCTGACATTTCCAGGTAACTGGAAAGGATTCTGCCAACGTTGAGGTGATGCAGACTACGGGCTTCTTCTGAATTCTTCAGGGCTCCCGCCGACGGGAGCGAGATGGTCTGGTTCAGATGGAAGTGGGAGACCACTTTGGGAAAGAATGACGGTACCGTGCGCAGCTGGATGGATCCTGGGGTGAACCTGAGAAAGGATTCACGGCAAGACAGCGCTTGTAGTTCAGATATGCATCGCGCTGAACAAACTGCCAGTAGGAAGACAATATTCAGGGTCAGCTGATGGAGTGATAGCCCTCGAAGAGGTCTGAAGGTGGTTCCCGATAGGAAGTCCAAGACGAGGTTGAGATTCCACAGAGGTACCGGCCACTTCAGGGGTGGACGAATGTGTTTGACTCCTTTCAGGAAACGTGACACATCCGGGTAAGAGGCTAGGCTATCGCTCTCGCCCCTGGTGCCGAAGCATGCCAGTGCTGCCACCTGTACCTTGATGGAGTTGAGGGACAGTACTTTTTTGAGTCCGCTCTGTAGGAACTCCAGCATCATGGGAACTTTAAGTGAACCTGTCTTGATGGCGTGATCTTCGCACCAGGCTTCAAATATTCTCCAGATCCTTATGTATGTTAACGATGTGGAGAACTTGCGTGCTCGGAGGAGGGTGTCTATCACCGCCCCCGAGTATCCGCTCTTCTTCAGGCGAGCCCTCTCAATGGCCAGACCGTAAGAGAGAATAGAGCTGGGTCCTCGTGGAAGATCGGACCCTGTTGTAGCAGATCCCTGAGAGGGGGTAGGGGTAGAGGGTTCCCTGTCAGCAGTCTTCTCATGTCTGCGTACCACGGTCTTCTTGGCCAATCCGGGGCCACTAGAAGAACTAGTCCCTTGTGTAGCTGTATCTTGTGAATGATTGTGCCCAAGAGGGGCCACGGCGGGAAGGCGAATAGTAGGGTCCCCCGTGGCCAGGCCTGCACCAAGGCATCGATCCCTTGGGATTGTAGATCCCGCTTGCGGCTGAAATATCTGGGTACTTGGGCGTTGGTTCTGTTCGCCAGAAGGTCCATTTCCGGTGTTCCCCACCGGTTTACTATCATCCGGAAGGCTGCAGGAGACAGCTTCCATTCTCCTGGGTCTAGACTTTCTCTGCTGAGGAAGTCCGCCATGATGTTGTCCTTACCGGCGATGTGGACGGCGGAGATCTCCTGTAGATTTGCTTCCGCCCATGCCATCAGTGGGTTTATCTCCAATGACACCTGTTGGCTTCTGGTTCCCCCTTGTCTGTTGATGTAGGCAACCGTTGTGGCGTTGTCAGACATCACCCTGACCGCTTTGCCTCAGAGTCTTTGGGCGAACCACAGGCAGGCAAGTCTGACTGCCCGCACTTCTAGGCGATTGATGTTCAATCCTGCCTCTTCTGTGTTCCACTGCCCTTGGGTGGTTAATTCCTCGCAGTGTGCTCCCCATCCCTGTAGGCTGGCATCTGTAATTAGCAGAGTCCAGGTTGGGGATGATAGTCTTGAGCCTCTGTTCATGTGGCTGGGCTGCAGCCACCAGTGTAGTTTGGTCCGAACTGTGCCCAGGAGGGTTAAGCGTACGGTGTAGTTGTGCGACCATGGGTTCCAACGGGACAGCAGTGAGTGTTGTAGGGGCCTCATGTGGGCCCTCGCCCAGGGGACAATTTCCAGTGTGGATGCCATCAGCCCTAGGGCCTGCAGGTAATCCCATGCCGTGGGGCGAGGGTCGCTCATCAAGGATTGCAACCGGTTCCACAGTTTTGATCTCCTTGTGGGAGTCAGGCTGACTTTGTCTTCCTTGGTGTCGAAGTGGACCCCCAGGTACTCCGATTGTGAGGGCTGCAGGGAACTCTTGTTTGTGTTGACCACCCATCCAAGGCTCTCCAGTAGAGACTTGACTCTGTTGGTTGATTGGATGCTTTCCTCTGGTGACTTTGCCCTGATCAGCCAGTCGTCCAAGTAAGGATGTACGAGGACTCCTTCCTTCCGCAGTATTGCCGCCACTACCACTATCACCTTGGTGAACGTCCGTGGTGCTGTGGCTAGCCCGAAGGGTAGGGCCCGGAACTGGTAGTGATGGCCCAGGATCTTGAAACGTAGGTAACGCTGGTGTTCCTGATGAATTGGGATGTGCAGGTACGCCTCCGACAGGTCCAGGGAGGTGAGGAACTCTCCCGGCTGTATTGCCTTTATTACGGATCTCAGGGTTTCCATGCGGAAGCGGGGGACCTTCAGGTATCGGTTTACGGATTTGAGGTCCAGGATTGGTCGGAACATTCCCTCTTTCTTGGGAACGAGAAAATATATGGAATAATGACCAGAGTTTATCTCCTGAGGAGGTACCGGAGTTATGGCCTCAAGGTTCAGTAGCCTGGCCAGTGTAACTTCCACTGCCGCCTTTTTGGTGGGGTCGTGGCAGGGGGACTCCACAAACTTGTCCGGGGGGGTGCGTATGAAGTCCAGGTAGTACCCTTCCCGGATAATGGCTAGGACCCACTTGTCTGAAGTTATCTCGACCCATCTTTGGTAGAATAGGGCCAGTCTGCCCCCTATGGCTTCCCTTGGATGGGTCGGCTGATTCTCATTGCGGAGCGCGGCCGGGCCCTGAGCCCAAGCTGTTTCCCCTCTTGTTGTGCTTGTTCCGAAAGGACTGGTTCCTGCCCGGAGGGCGGGGCACCTGGTAGCTGCTCCTGTAAGGGTTGAAATGCTGCGAGCTTCTGCCCCTGGAGGCCCTGGAAGGCTGTCGCTGGGCTCTCCTTGACTTGTCTTCCTGAAGGCGCAGTACTGGGGATTCGCCCCATTTGCCCGCCATCTTTTCTAAATCGCTGCCGAACAGAAGTGTTCCTTTGAAGGGCATCCTTGTGAGGCGTGTTTTGGAAGATGGGTCGGCCGACCAGCTTCTGAGCCAGAGCTGTCTCCTGGCCACCACCGCCGATGATACTCCTCTGGCCGCTGTGCGTACAAGGTCTGAGGCTGCGTATGTTAGAAAGGATAGTGCTGGGTCCAGGATATCTCCCGGGGTGCCGTTCCTGGCCTGGGATAAGCAGGCACGTGTCACCACGGTGCAGCAGGCCGCAATCTGAAGAGACATAGTGGCCACGTCAAATGACTGTTTAAGCTTGGCTTCTAGCCACCGGTCATGCGTGTCCTTGAGTGCTGCTCCTCCCTCTACCGGAATGGTGGTGCGCTTGGAGACTGCGCAGACCATGGCATCCACTCTAGGGCAAGCGAACATGTCTTTGGTTGCTGGATCCAGGGGGTACAAGCTGGCCAAGGCCCACCCCCCTTTAAAGGCAGACTCTGGGGTGTTCCATTCCAGGTCAATTAGCTGTTGAGCGGCTCGCAAGAGCGGGAAATGACGGGAGGTCTGTCGAAGGTCTTCCAGGAAATGTGTTCTCCTCGGGATCCCCCTGGGTTTCTGAATCCGGAATCGCCAGTTCCGCCAGGCACTGGGAGACCAGATCCGGGAGCTCCTCCCTTGTGAAGAACCGTCTCATGGTTCAGTGGGGGTTCTGTCCCCGGGGGGAGTTCTCCTTCTTCTAGGGGTTCGACTTCTTCTTCTGAGATGTTCTGAGATGTTCTTCTAAGATGTTCTTCTGAGATGTCCGTACCCCCGAAGGGAGTACGGACATCTCAGAAGAAGGGCTACTTGGCGGTAAAAGCCTATGCCTAGGTCTTGAGGGGCCTGGAGCATAGGGGTCCTCCTGCAACGTATGTGGTTGGTCCGCCCGGGAATCCGTTTGCATTCGGACAAAGGCGTGAATCCCCTTGAAGAGTTCCACCCAAGAAATAGATGAGGGGTCCACATTGAGTGGTGCTACTTCCCTGGGAGCCTCCGGCTGAGAGGGAGTCCCGCTGGGGGTTGCTAGCTCCAGGGAGCCCCCTGAAGAGCTAGTCCCCGGCCCTGGGCGAGACTGAGCCTGTGGTGGATCTCCCAGGGCCTCCTCGCATTGGGCGCATAATGCATCGGCTTCCTGGCTCTGGGCGGCCCTGAGGTGGCATGCTGAGCAGAGGCCTAGGGATTTTACTTCCATTATTGGAGGTGACTAGGCTGCCTGCGCGTACATATTTCGCTCCGGAGCGCCTGGCCACGTGCGCGCGTATCTGTGCGCTTAGCCGGGGTTTGTGCGCGTATCTGAGCGCTTAGCCCGGGATGTGCGCGTGGGTAGTCGAGTGCGCGTAGTCCATGCGACCGGGACTTGCACGCGCCGCTTATGCGTCCAAGGGTTCTTGTGCGTATAACTTACGCGCAGAAGTAGGTTTGTGCGCACAGGTAGATTTTGTGCGCTCGGCCGGGCGGCGATGTGAACGGCGCGAATAAGGCCAAGATGGCAACGGCGACCACGCGGGCAAGATGGGTCTCCACGTGGGAAGGCCCTTGGAAATGCCGGGGTCTGGCCCTGCTAGGGCGAATCAACCCGGTGGCGCTGGCTTCGGCCGATGGCCTGCGCTCGTCCTCAATCCTCGGAGACCAGCACAAGTAAAGATTTCTACCTTACCTTATCTTCGGCGCTTCCCGGTCTCGACCTGGGCGGTCTCTGGCTACGGGTGGAGAGGGCAACTACCTTCACCGCCGCTTTTGAGGGTGCACCCGCTGCCTCTCAGCCGCGCCCGAACTCCTCTTGCTCGGGGGCTGTAAGTCCTCGCCGCAATCCGGCCACCGGACCGAGGCTGCCTCTATGCCGCGGCCGATCCTTCGGGGGCTAGGTCTCGCCGCAATTTGGCCGCCGGACCGAGGCTCACCTCCGAGGGATCACGGAAATCACCTCGGGAATCTCGACTGGGGGAGGGACCCGAGGGTATCACCGCAGGAGAGCAGGGCTCGTCTTCAATGGAATTTTCTTCTTTAAATTTGGTTCCAACGCTCGGAGAGCGTGCAGATAGCTCCTAACTGCTATGGAGTCGGAAAATACTGAGGATCTGCACCTCCTGCAGGGGTATATGTACTAGGGGCTGACGTCAGATTGAAATCTGATCCGTCTCCAACTGCTAGCACGAGTACATTATACCCATTGGTTCTGAGTCCATCTGCTACACGCTAGGAAATAAGGAAATATACTACAAAAGCATTTAACTTGCAAAAGGGAGATTATGAAAACATAAGAAAAATGGTTAGTAAAAATCAAGAGGTTTACATCAGGCATGGACATGATATTTTTAAACAATCTTGGAAGGCCAGACCAGATGTATTCCATGCCTTAAAAAAGGTGGATGGAAGCCACCTATTAAAAAAAGGTGGATGGAAGGCCATGCTTAAAAGCTGAGGTAAGATAGGCTATTCTATCCAAAAGAACATCATTCAAAAAATGGAAAAGGAATCTAAAGGAAGAAAACAGGAAACAGTATAAGCACTGGCAAGTCAGATGCAAAGCATGGATAAGGAAGGCAAAGAGAGAATTTGAATTCGAGTTTTAGCTGTGAAGCTAAAACTCATAATAAAAACTTTCAGGTGCATTACCAGTAAAAAGCCTGCGAGGGAGTCAGCTGTGCAGCTTTAGATGATCAAGAGGTAAAAAGGAGTGCCAAGGAAGGACAAAACCATAGCAGAGAGATTCAATTAATTCTTTGCTTCAGTCTTTACTGAGGAACATGTAAGGCTGATAACCCATGCCAGAAGTGATATTTAAAAGTGATGATTCAGAGGAAATGAAAAAAATAAACCTCAGTGACCCTGGAAGATGTACTAGGGCAAATTGATAAAATAAATAGAAAATCACCTTGACCAGATTGTATTCATCTCAGAGCGCTAAAAGAACTAAATAATGACATTTCAGACCTACTGTTAGTAATCTGTAAACTATTAGAGTGGCCAATGTAACACCAGTTTGTAAAAATGGTTCCAGGTGTGATCCAGGAAACTGCAGACCAGTGAGCCTGACATCCGTGTTGGGAAAAATGGTTGAAACTATTCCAAAGACCAAAATTACTGAACATATAGATACACGTGGTTTAATGGGACAAAGTATACATGGATTTAGCCAAGAGAAGTATTGCCACATCAATGTGCTACTTTTTTTTGAAGGCATGGATAAAAGTGAGCCAGTTGATATAGTGTATCTGGATTTTCAGAAAGCATTTGACAAAGTCCCTCATGAGATACTTCTTAGAAATTAAAAAGTCATAGGATAGGATTAAGAACTGGTTAAGAGAGAGAAAACAGAGAGTAGGGCCAAATGGTCAATTTTCTCAATGGAGAAAGGTGAATTGTGGAGTGCTCCAGGAATCTGTACTAGGACCGCTACTTTTTAACATTCATAAATGAGCTAGAGATAGGAACAGTGAGTGAGGTGATCAAAATTTGCTGATGATACAAAACTATTCAAAGTTGTTAAATCACAAGAGGATTGAGAAATTGCAAGATTAGGTGACTGGGCATCCAAATAGCAGATGACATTTAATATGGACAAATGCAAAGTGATGCCTATAGGGAACAGCAACCCAATTTATAGCTATACAATGCAATGTACCACTTTGAGAGTCACCACCCAGGAAAAGGATCTAGGCGTCATCATGGATATGTTGAAATCCTCTTCTTAGCATGCGGTGCTGGCCAAGAAAGCAAATAGAATAGTAGGAATTATTAGGAAAGGAATGGAGAATAAAACAGAGAATATCATAATGCCTCTATATTGCCCCATGGTGCAATCACACCTTGAGTATTGTGTGCAAGTCTGATCACCACATCTCAAAAAAGATATAGCAGAATTAGAAAAAGTACAAGTAAAGGCGACCAATATGATAAAGGGAATAGAATGATTCCCCTATAAGAAAAAGCTGAAGAGGTTAAGGCTCTTCAGTTTGGCGAAGAGACAGCCGAGGGGAAATATAATAGAGGTCTAAAAAATAATGACTGGAACGGGTAATTGTGAATCAGTTGTTTACTCTTTCAAAAAGTACAAAGACTAGAAGGCATTCAATGAAGAAGGCATTTATGACAAATAGGAGAAAATAATTAAACTTTAGAATTCCTTGCTGGAATATGCGGTGAATGCTGTAAGTGTAGCTGGATTTAAAAAAAAGGTTTTGACAAATTCCTGGAAGAAAAATCCATAAATCAATATTAAGATGGACTTGGGAAAATCCACTGTTTATCCCTGAGATAAGCAGCATGGAATCTACCAACCTTTTGGGATCCTGCCAGGTACTTGAGACCTGGCTTGGTCACTACTGGAAACAAGATACTGGGCTTTAATGGAACTTTGATCTGACATACAGGTCGATACAGTAAAGTGTGCTCCGTCGGAGCGCACTGTCAGCCTGCTCTGGACGCGTGTTTTCCCTTACCCCTTATTCAGTAAGGGGAGGAAAACATGCGGCCCACCCGCGGCACCTAATAGCGCCCTCAACATGCAAATGCATGTTGATGGCCCTATTAGGTATGTGCGCGCGATTCAGTAAGTAAAATGTGCAGCCAAGCCGCACATTTTACTCTAAGAAATTAGCGCCGACCCAAAGGTTGGCGCTAATTTCTTTCGGCGCCAGGAAAGTGCACAGAAAAGCAGTAAAAACTGCTTTTCTGTGCACCCTCCGACTTAATATCATGGCGATATTAAGTCGGAGGTCCCCAAAAGTAAAAAAAAGTAAAAAAAAAATAAATTTGAATTCGGCCCTCGGCTGTCGGGCCGAAAACCGGACGCTCAATTTTGCCGGCGTCCGGTTTCCGAGCCCGTGGCTGTCAGCGGGCTCGAGAACCGATGCCAGCAAAATTGAGCGTCGGCTGTCAAACCCGCTGACAGCCGCCGCTCCTGACAAAAAGGAGGCGCTAGGGACGCGCTAGTGTCCCTAGCGCCTCCTTTTCCCCGTTTTTCCCGCGTCACCTCATTTAAATACTGAATCGCCCGCACCGGCGAAGGGCTGGTGCGCGCGCCGGGAGAGCGGGCGTTCGTCCGCTCTCCCGCGGTCTTACAGTATCCACCTGCAAGTATGGCAAATGACCTAGTTCTTATTATGTTTTATTTATTCATGTATTCATTCTTATTATATCTTTGTTACTATTATTAAATGATGTATTGTATGGTATCAAATAAAATGCTTTGTGTTTAAAAAGATTTACATAGCAAATAGCATAGACTAAGAATTCTTTTTTTCTGATAGTCTAGAAATAATTTCCCTCACTTAGACCCTATGATAAAAATGTTAAGTTCTTCCTTACCCAGTGAAATCAGGTTCTGATAATTCTCCTTCATCACATCCTTGTAAAGCTCCTTCTGCTTATCATCCAAATCCTGCCACTCATCTTGGCAGAAATAGACAGCGACATCATCAAAGGTCACTGAGATCTGAAACACAAACCCTTCCACACTCAGCACCCTCTGCATTCCCTCCATCAGGAGATTTTGGTGAAATTTAATAACACATACAAGGAAGATTTTTTTTTAATCACTGTTACCTTGGGACTTAGCAGAGCACGGGGAATTTTTTTATGATATAATAATCCTACCTAATAAACGAAGGATGACCGACGTGCCGCAAATGCGCAGTAGAGACCAGCTCTACCGCGCATGTGCGGGCGAGCACGTCGGTCTGAGCCAGAAAAAAAAGAAAAAAAATGGCGGCGTCCAGTGGCAGCGGCGGTGTTGGGAGGCAGCGGCGGCGGCGGGTGGCAGGGGCGGTGTCCGGTGGCAGCGGCGGCGGCATTGAGTGGCAGCAGTGGCGGTGGTAGCAGCGGCGGGTGGCAGCGGAGGCGTCCGGTGGTAGCGGCGGCGGGTGGCAGCGGCGGCGGCGTTGCGTGGCAGCAGCGGCGGTGGTAGCGGCGGCGGGTGGCAGCGGAGGCGTCCGGTGGTAGCGGTGGTGGTGGTGGGTGGCAGCGGCGGCAGCGGCAACGAGGGAGGAGAGAGAGAGGGAGGGACTGAGTGGGAGTGGGACTGAGTGAGAGGGAGGGAGTGAGACTGAGTGAGAGGGAGGGAGTGAGTGGGACTGAGTGAGAGGGGGGACTGAGTGAGGGGGGAGAGAGAGAGGGAGAGGGGGGAGAGAGAGGGGGAGGGAGTGGGACTGAGGGAGAGGGGGAGGGGGAGGGAGGGACTGAGTGGGAGGGAGGGAGGTAGGGGGTGGTGAGAGACAGAGGGATGTAGCCCGTTTTAACGGGCTTAACGGCTTGTTCAGACATAAAACACACAGTCACCCTAAAAAAACAGTTTGCACATGGAATCTGGGACACAAAATATCACTTTGTGGGTCTTCTGATCTTTCTCCTTAACTCAAGAGGGTCCCAAAGTGTGTTTTCTACACCCCAGGTCTGCTCGGGGTCCTATTAAAGTCAGGGCTGACTCTGCAGTGTCCCAGGTTAGAAAGCTGCAGCAGTGTTTGTGTAGAGAGGGCAGGAAGACGGGAGCAATCTCCTACCTGAGCAGATGCTCCTGCAGGCATTTTCCTCTCTGCTTTTAGGATTAGAAATGAATTGAGGGCTTTTTCTCTGGCTGGGGAAGAGCTGAATATGTGCTTCTTGCAGTGCTGGCTGGGGAAGGGGGGAGACACAGAGAGAGCTCCAGCTTGAAGCTGGAAGGCTGCAGGAGAGAAAATCTCCTCTCTCACCAGGCTCTTTCCCTAGAAGCAGAGCAGCAACTCCTCCTCCTCCTCCCTCGGCGCACACTGATGATGTCACAAGATGGGGGTGGTCACACTTGATTTGTTACTATGGGAACACGCTTATAGCTTGTGCTACCAATAAAGTTTCTTTAACCTGAATTAGAACCTAAGACCTGTCAGTGCTGGCAGGAGGCCGCACAGGGTGCAGACAGAAATGAAGTTGTGAATGCTCCTCTAGACTCCATCCTCCTCTCCCCTTCATGCAGCACACCCAGAGTCAAAGAACCGTATCTTCTGCCAGTTCTCTAATACCAAACTTATAACTGCCCCACCCTTGAAAATAGTTAAGAAACTGAAAATTGCGTCCACTGACTGCTGTAAGCTCCTTATTAATTCAGGAGTATGCCCCAAAATGTGTACCCAGCTGCATCTTAGCGGCCGTGTGCACAGCCGAGCAGACAATATCACTTCGGGGCCTCAGTCAGTCCTGCAAGGTGTTTAGTATTATATCTGCTGCTCCACACAGGCTACCCCTGTACCTTCTTGGAAATACAATGCAGGCGATTTTCACTGCTATTTCAGGCAAATACATGTGGGAAAGGCAGAGGAGAAAAGTCTGTAGGAAGCAAGTCTGTGCCGCTAGGACCCACGAGCAGTGGCAGCAGGGGTGGTACCTGCAGTGGTACTAGCAGTCCCCTGATCAAGCATGATTATTATTTTTTTTTAAAGAGGGTCTGGACGACAAACCTGGAAGAGCCAGGGATGCAGGGCTGATGGTTAAGAAGCAGCAGTTACCTGCTTCGCGTCCCACTGTTGGTACAGTCCAGCGGGATGAGGCGGCAGACTCAGTAGAGGTTGGCAGTATCAGAGGGAGGGAGGGACTCTATATGGAAGCAGCACAAGCCAGTGCAGGACTCCTTTCATTCTGAGCTGTTTTTGCTAGAGCAGACCTTTGAACCCACTGATTTGGATGAATCCGATTGGAAGATTTAGAGGAAGCGGATAGTGCCAGTCTGTAACTCCTTTTCTGATTATGCTGAGAGCCCAAGTGTCATTCTTCAGCATGCATATCAGTGGTGTAACCAGAATTGATTTTTTGGGTGGGGACAATGTTAACATGGGTGGGCTGTAGGCATGCAGGTCTGAGACCTATTAGTTGTATTCTTATTGATAAATAATGCCATATACTGGCATTATTATGCATCATGAATGAAACTTTAAAATATTTTACCTCAATTATTTCAAGCACTTACCAGCATTCAACATTTCTTATTAATCTGTATTAATTTATTTTATATTTATTGCAGTTTATAAATGCACAAGTATATCATGTAAAAAGCAAAGAAAACAATCAGATCCAATCAATCATGTGATAAAATAAAATTTAATATATTCTTTCATGAATCCTCTTTGCAGAAAGCCAGAAATCATCATAACTACAATAAAATAGCATTAATCATCAGAACAGGTGCAGAGCAGAGCTAGGACATTTCACATTACAACTAACATGAAAAAAAATTCTAATTCTGGTGTCACCTCAGCAAAAATATCCCTCCACTGCTATTTTGTGAAGTAACTCAAACTCCTGTAAAACAGGAGACATCTAGAACCTTACCATACCATACAATCACAGCAATGACTCTCAGGATTCAAATAACAGCAACCTTATGAAAAAGCAGCAATGCAAATACTACATCAGACCCTAGAACATTAATACATCACTTACTGGAATAACAGAACAAGCTGGACTACTACAGAGAAACTTCATGCAAGCAGAAATACTGCACTTCAGCCACACACACACACAGGCAAAACAGAGACCAACCTTTAGCTAACATAGAAATAAGAGATTACAAATTAGAAACAGAAAGAAGCAGACAAAACTGAAATAAAAAGCCTGAGAAACTAGTCTCTGAGCAGTGGAATACCAAAGAGAGCAAAATACAAAAATAATACTTTAAACTCATCGGCTCAGCGTGCTGTAGCAGTCAAAAAAGCAAACAGAATGTTAGGAATTATTAGGAAGGGAATGGTTAATAAAATGGAAAATGTCATAATGCCTCTGTATGGTGAGACCACACCTTGAATACTGTGCACAATTTTGGTCGCCACATCTAAAAAAAGATATAGTTGCGATGGAGAAGGTACAGAGAAGGGCAACCAAAATGATAAAGGGGATGGAACAGCTCCCCTATGAGGAAAGGCTGAAGAGGTTAGGGCTGTTCAGCTTGGAGAAGAGACGGCTGAGGGGGGATATGATAGAGGTCTTTAAGATCATGAGAGGTCTTGAACGAGTAGATGTGTTTCGGTTATTTACACTTTCGGATAATAGGACTAGGGGGCATTCCATGAAGTTAGCAAGTACCACATTTAAGACTAATTGGAGAAAATTCTTTTTCACTCAATGCACAATTAAGCTCTGGAATTTGTTGCCAGAGCATGTGGTTACTGCAGTTAGGGCCAGAGTTTCAAAGGGGTATGCGTGTACCCCCCGAAAACCTGGCTGAAGTACCCCCTGCACGCGCCGAGCCTATGTTGAGTAGGCTCGGCGGCGCATGCAAGCCACGGGATGCGCGTAAGTCCTGGGGCTTTCCTGGAGGGGGCGTGTCAGGGGCGTGTCTCGGCGGCACGTCATTTGGGGGTGGGGCTGCGGGCTTGGTTTCGGCCCAGGGGCATTTTGGGGGTGTGGCCGAGGCCTCCGAAACGGCTCCCGGGCCTGGGAATCGCGTGCCGGCTTCCGGCCCGGTGCGCGCAAGTTACGCCTGCTTCGGGCGTAACTTGTACAACAAGAGGTAGGAGGGGTTTAGATAGGGCTGGGGGGGTGGAATAGGGAGGGGAAGGGAGGGGAATGTGGGGGGAGGCGGGAGGGAACGGAGGTAGACTGCAAGGCTCGGCGTGCGCAGGCTGCCAATTTTGGGCAGCCTTGCACGCTCCGTAACAGAGGGATAAGGGCTGCTGCAGGGCCTGTGAGCTTGCCTTAGCCCACAGACCCCATGCTGGCTTTCATTAGCTATGATGCTGCTGCTCCTTGCAGTTCACTGTCAGGCTTAGGACCAGCCGTGAGGGGATAGGAGGGTTGCATGTGCACAGGCTGATGAAGATTGCCACTGCTCCTCTCTCCTCATGAACCACTGAACCTACTCAAGAGAAAAATATTGCCCTTATCATCAGCCTTCTCCCTTTCCTTCCCATCAGTTGTCTTCCACCTTTGGTCCAGGCCCAAAGGAATATACTGCCACTGACCCTGACCAAGGGGATATTTAGAGGAAGGCTATTTGAAGGATGGGATGAGTTGCAGGAGGGGTTTGAGGATTGGCTAAGGTAGAGACAGATTGTTGTGGAGAGTGAGAGAGGGAGGAATGACAGACAATCACCTGGGGGATGTAAGAGTTGCTAGGGAGTGAGAGGAGATCCGCTGGGGGGAATGTGAGAGAACAGTTGGAGGGGGAAGAGGTGAGGCTGGGACATGATAGAGGGAAATGGGGGATGAGACTGAGGTGGGAATGGGATGAAAGGTAAGGGATGACATAGGATCTGTTGGGAGTGAGAGAGGATCAGTCGGAGAATACATAAAGGGCTGGAGAGGGGGGTGTGAGGAGATGGAATGGAAAAGTGAGGGGAGTGGAGGTTGAAAAAGTGCATCTACTGTAGGTGAGGAGGTCGAGAGGGATCATCTGGAGTGTGGAGAGGGAGAAGAGTTATTGTTAGAGGGGGACCGTACCCCTGCCAATTTGTTTTGGTTCTCCTCTGGTGTCAAGTGAATTTTCAAGCGCTAAAATGGGGTCACACTGGCTAAAAGTTTGGGAAGCCCTGGGTTACGGCCCATCCAAACATCAGTCAGATATAAGACCTGCAACCTATGATTTAATTCAAGAGAAGAAGAATCACTTCTTCTAACTCCCCCCCGACCCCAATCTATCCAAGGAAAAATTTAAACAAACATTGCAGTCCCCTCCAATAGCTAATTTATCAGTGGGATTTTGACCCAACCTAGAAAAAAAGGCATTAAAGAAGTCTGTGGCACATTCGAGACATATACCTCAACTAATGTAAAACCAGACCCATACAAATCACATGCTCATATAACAAATCTGCCATCCAGGTCTTGGAAAGATTTAATAACCTGCAGAGGAAGTGATTTGTGCATCAAAATGCATACACCACAGCTCTTATTTTTCAAAGGCGTTATGCATATAAATTTAACTTGCTACCATGGCAATTTTCAAAAGCCATTTACCTGCATTTAAGTGCACTTTACATGGGCTAAAACATATGGAGAATTCAATGGCACATATTGTAGCAATTTTCAAAAGCCCACTTACATGGGTAAAGTGGATTTACACATTTAAAACCCAGTTTGAAGCATGCAAAGGCTTTTGAGAATCAGGCCTTTAGTATTGTAAGCAGCAGGATAAAACTTTTCCCACTCAGCTCCTAACCAATTTGTTATGCTCCAACCTGGAGAAGACATCCCTCGAACATCCAGAGATACAAAGGGTAATTTAGAGCCCAAAGTCACAAGAAGGCAAATAATCTGACCAAAAGCATACACAGCCCGATGAGAAAAAAATAGCTAATTTTTTGCATGACCCCAACATAGGAAAAACAAAGTCTCTGATAAACCTCAGTCCTGCGATGCAAAAATTGATTACAAACCTCTAACTGCCTGACTTTTTAAATTTTAAAGCCCCTTCAAAGCTCAAACAATAAGCAATCCCCGATTTCCTTCCCCCAAATACAGACCCACAAACAGCAAGTAGCCCTCCCATACTTAGAAAGATGCAAGCCATGCACCCGCAGAGAAATCAGGTCTAAAGCTCAAACCACTTCCTGTTGCCCTGTTTTGGAACAGTCCCAGGACCAGGGCGCAAACCCAAAGACCATCCCACACGTAAACCACATCTCTAGAATGTGAAAAACGGAGAGAAAATATTTAGCACACAGAAAAAAAACAACAAAAATAGTCCCAACAACAGAATTCTCTCACTGCAAATCAGAGCAAAGTCCCAAATAATGAAAACAATTCTGCCTGTAACCCAAATTAAAAGGCAAAAACTTCCTCCAACTTCACATAATGTTCCAATGGAAAGACAAACTGTCCATAAAAGGATTGGCACTGCACAGCAAGAACCTGTTGCAGTTTTGTAAAAAAAAAAAATCCATAATCCAGATATATGAAAAAAAAAAAATTTAAGCAAAATAGTCCGAATCACATGTGGACCACTGCTCAAAAAAAATAAAAAATCTAATACAGCAGACAAATAGTAGTCAAAAAAATTCATCTTGCTTCACAAGGGCCCATCATATCTTTTCAGGCTTAAGAAATGGCATGAAAGTTAAAAGTAACAATGGAGAGAGAAAAAGCCTGAAAAAAAAAATACAAACAGGCTCAGTTCATGGATTAAGAAACATCACAGCAACATTTGTAAGAACTGCTTTGCTTCCTCTGGAGAGTTCTTGCTTGACTATCCTTAGCTGTGGGATATAACATCGCATATGTGATATCTTTTTGCCCGAGGCCCCGCTTTATCTCGGCAAAGGCCTGCCAACCTGGAGCGGCTCAAGGCAATCTGCTGCCTGAGGTGAGGGATGAGACGGCCAATACTTGGCAAATTATTCCTATGATTTCAATTTTCTATGTCATCTTGCATGTCATCTAGCCTTAGCCTTCCATTCCAAAGCATCAATCTTCTGATCATACTTAGTCATTGTATGCTCCAAATCACCCATCTGTCCTGTTATCTCGTTGATTCTGGTCGTTTGTGCCTGGAACAATGTGACAAGCTGAGCCACTTTGTCAACAACAATACTGAGCCAAGAATCAATGCATTTGGTAAGTTCATCAGATAATTTAGCCATTAAGTGTTTAAGAGTGGCTGTAATACAGGTTGGGGATGCAGCAGCCCAGTTCTTTTCTTCTGAGGAAATCGCATCCACAAAGCCTACATTCCCTTTCTCCAAATTAATTTTACAATACAAAGGTTGAGATTTGGCTACCTTAACCACCCACATCTTGGATATAGATTGAGTAGGAAGTAGCTTGGATATATCAGCATGTTGATATATAACTTTATTGTAAAATAAAGTTTACCAGGGCAATGGTGGGAACACCATTTCATTGCTGCTGCTCAGACTAGAGCATCATATGACCTCTTTTCTGATGGATTTTGAGGTCTTCCTTTCTCTTATAGCTTTTACCACACTCAGTACATGAAAATGGTTTCATTCCTGTATGTATTGTTTGGTGGAGTTTGATAGTTGTCATATGAGCAAAGGTTTTACCACATTCACTACACGTGAATGGTTTCACTCCTGTATGGATTCTTAGATGCACGTTGAGGTTTGCCTTGTGAATGAAGCTTTTACCACACTCTGTACATACAAATGGTTTCACTCCGGTGTGGATTTTCTGGTGGCCTGTAAGATGTGCTTTTGTCCTGAAGCTTTTACCACACTCAGTACATGGGAATGGTCTCACACCTGTGTGGATACTCTTGTGGCCTGCAAGGTGTCCCTTTGTCCTGAAGCCTTTACCACACTCAATACATGTGAAAGGTTTCATTCCTGTATGGGTATTCTGGTGCTTTGTGAGTTCTCCCTTTGTTCTTAAGCTTTTACCACAGTCACTACATGTAAATGGTTTCACTCCATTATGTATATTCTGGTGGCTTACAAAGTCTCTCTTCATCCTAAAACTTTTACCACAATCAGTACAATAAAATGGTTTCATTCCTGTGTGTATTCTCTGGTGGATTGTGAGATCTTCCTTTCTTCTAAAGCTTTTACCACACTCAGTACATGAAAATGGTTTAATTCCTTTGTGTATCGTTTGGTGGACTTGGAAATTTGTCATATGAGTGAATGCTTTACCACACTCAATACATGTGAATGGTTTAACTCCTGTATGGATTCTTAGATGCACATTGAGGCTTGCTTTATGACTGAAATTTTTGCCACACTCTGTACATGCAAATGGTTTCAATCCTGTGTGGATTTTCTGGTGGCCTACGAGTTGTGCCTTTGTTCTGAAGCATTTACCACACTCAGTACATGTAAATGGTTTCTCTCCTGTGTGGATACTCTTGTGGCCTGCAAGATATCCCTTTGTCCTGAAGCTTTTGCCGCACTCCGTACATGCAAATGGTTTTACCTGTGTGTGGATACTCTGGTGATTTGTGAGATCTCCCTTTATCCTGAAGCTTTTACCACAGTCAGCACACATAAATGGTTTCACTCCATCATGGATAGTCTGGTGGCCTGTGAGGCCTCCTTTTGTCCTAAAGTTCTTACCACACTCACTACATGTGAATGGTTTTGCTCCTGTATGGATGCTTTCATGCAATGTGAGGTTTGTCTTGCGGTTGAAACTTTTACCACATTCTGTACATGTAAATTGATTCACTCCACTATGGATTCTCTGGTGATATGTGAGTTCTCTCTTTGTCCTAAAGCTTCTATCACACTCAGTACATGTAAATGGTTTCACTCCTGTGTGGATTCTCTGGTGGTCTGAGAAGTCTCTCTTTGTTCTGAAGCTTTTATCACATTCAGCACATATAAATGATTTCCTTCCTTTGTGAATATTTGTGTGGCTTGTGAGGGCTCCCTTTGTCATGAAGCTTTTACCGCATTCAGTGCATGTATATGGTTTCACTCCATAGTGGATTCGCTGATGCCATATGAGAGATATCTTCTGACCAAAGCTTTTACCACACTCGCTACAGGTAAATTGTTTTTCTGCAGTATGGATTTTCCGGTGGACTGTGAAATTGGTCTTCTGACTTAAGCTTTTATATGTACCTTGACTTTCTCCTTTGTGGGATTTCTTCTCTTGTGAGTTGTCTTCCTTCCCACTGAAGAATTTTTCAGATTGAGTGCAAGAGAATGGTCTCTCACCAGTATGGTTTTTTGTCTGCCTCGAAGAGTCATTATTCAGAAAGAAGGTTTTATTGCATTCTTTACTTGAAATTGGGCTCTCTCCTTGGTAGAATTTTGGGAGTCTTCTGAAATGTTCTTTCTGATTGAAGCTTTTGTCACCATCAGTACATGAAAATGCTCTCTCTTCAGTGTAGATTTTCTTGCACTTTGTATGGTCTGCTTTGTTAATAAAGCTTTCCTCATATTCTGTAGTTGTGCATAGTCTCTCCCCATTGTTGATTTTCTGGTGGTGCATCAGCTCTTCCTTCGTAGTGAAACCTTTCCCACATTCGGAGCATGTAAAAGGCAACTCTTGTGTGTTTGTTTTCTGCTGTTGCAGCAGTTCTCCCTTCTGACTGAAAATATTCCCATAATCTTTATGTGTACTCAGTCTCTCTTTAGCGTGACATCTCTGATGTGATTTCAGAGCAACAACATTCCTGAAGAATATCCCACATACATCACATAAACATCTTTGTTCTGTTCTCTGTTTTCTCTGCTCCTCCCCTGTGTGCATATTATTGGCACTTTGCTCACATACAGTAGAGTTCTCAGCAGAGGCTCCTGTTGAATTTGTTTGCTTATTCTTGGAGATGCTCTGATTTCTGTAATTTCTCCCCCAGTCAAAACAAGAAGTTTCCTCTCTGTCTCTTTCTGGTAATCTTTTGTTCCCTTCCAAATTCTCACTGATTTCTGAGCGATGCGTCCCTGTATTACTGTTTCTGGAATCATCATTTACTAGATTAAAAAAACAAACACTGGAAATTATTATAGTAGAAAAACAGTTTAACAAGTCCAATAATATGGTAACATTTGTTTTTACTTGTTGTGTTTCTGCTATTCTTACGACAAGAGCACATATATTGCATCACAAAATCGCCCTGCAACACTGAGTCATGTCCTCTGGCATGTAAAAGAAAAAAGTCTAATTATGTATCCTGTATCTGTCTCTGGTGTTCAAGGAGGACAATTTTCAAAGCCCTTTGCCCAAGTAAACAGCATTTTATGTAGATAACCTGGCTTTCTGAAGCCTGCCCTCCCTCAGCGTGTTTAAAAGTTTGTGCATACTTTTAAGCTGCAGTGAGCAGAAGTGATCCCAGCTACACATTTAAGAAGGGAGTGGAAAAGAAGGCACACACACTGTATTTTTCAAGTCTTCTCACCTTATTTTCCATTTTAAAAGTCCCCATACTTTCACTTTGAAAACCGGTACCTGCAGGCTTTGCCCCAATGCAAACAGCTTGAAGGCCATCACTGCAATGTGCAGTAAAATAGTGAGCACGGGCCAAACGAGAGAGGCAACCCGGCTCAAGAGGGAATATTACAACTAAAGAGCATGGGAGAAAGGCAGAAGAGCAAGGAGGAAAGAATGATTACAGTTGTAATTCCAGAGATAAGTGTAAATGCATAAAACTACGATCATTTACTTTTTTTTTTTCATGAAACATTTTTTAAGTTTCTTTAAAAAGTTAACCAAATATGGCCACAGTTCAGCTAGATACCTGCTTCAGGGGGATTGCTTACTTCAAGAAAACCTACTGAGCACAATCTTGAAAGGCATTTCCATGGGTAGATGGGACAATAACCCTTTGATAATTGCCCAGCCTCTATGCAAGAAAAAGGGGCAGTGTCAGTGGCAGGTTTAGAGTGGGCCCCTGAAATGCACGAGGATTTCATTTTGAAATCCTGTTGCGTGCTTTTGCACTATTTTTCACTTGCACAGTACACAGGTTAAAAAGTTACCGTGGTACCGTCCTCCATCATAGTTTCAAAAGAAAAGTATGCGAGGAATTTCCGTGTGAATATTTATATGCCAGCATCTTTGTATGAAGTACCTGCAGGCCTGCAAGCACCAGGGGGAGTATGAAAACTACTCTTCATATATTTACAGAAGGGAAGAACAATGATGTTATTGAAGACAATTTAGAACTACCTCTTGCTAGATAACTTCTCATTAGCAAAAAGCACAGATTGGATGTTTTTGTGTCCACAATGATTAAAATCTCCATCCGTTGAGACTACAGTGCAGGCTTCTGCCCACATAATCTTATGTAAAGGAGGACTCTGGGTACAGCCCAGCAGGAGAACCCCTGCAGGCATCAACCCAACTCTGTGGTCTTCACACTGGAAACTGCTTGTATTTGCCCTTTCTTCAGCACATAGTGATTTAGAAAACAAGGGGCCCAGGACAGTAAAGACCGCTGTACTTTTAGAATAAAGCTTGAGATACCTGCTATCCCAGGAAACCTTCCCAATGTGGTCATTATGTATTAGAAAAGCTATTTTATTTTTAGAAGAAGTTTACATAACACATTATGGATCTGCTTTTTCAAAGGATTTATGCGCAGAAACCCTGGTTTGAAAATCAGTTTAGGGTCTATGCACGTAAAGGAACACGCAGAACACAATTTTGTGAAGCTGCGTACTTTTGAAAGTATGTGTTTAAAACTACATGCACAAAGATACACCTGCTTTTGAGAGCTGCGACAGCTTCCACATGCACCCATGAATTTTCAAAGGGGATTAAAGCGCATAACAGTACCCGCCAGCTTTAACCCTACTCAGCTGTTTAAAATGACCCTACCTATGTTTACAACAATGCATCGATCTGTGCAGTCTGGGTAAACAAGCATTGGGGTAACTTGCTTGATGCGGCGGTTACTATCCTTATCCATTAAGCCTTATGTTCACCTTTGATGCAATTCCAACATTACTCTCTGCATCAATGGCAGGGGGTGGCATGAAATTTGAATGAAACAGATAAGTATGGGTGGTTGGTGAAATAGATAAGTATGGGAAAATAAGTGTGGGAGCTTGCTGGACAGACTAGATGGGCCGATTGGTCTTTTTCTGCCGTCATTTCTATGTTAATGTCTTCAATTTTGTGTTTTATGCTTTCATATTTTATTGTTTTCAGTCTCATCATCCTCTTATCATGAGGCGTAAGCATGTCCTGTGCCTGCTTGGCAGCCAGTTCACAAGCCACTTGCATTGACAGAGCATTATTAACCTACTGTAGTGTACACGGGTGTGATGAACCGGGGCTTCACATAGGCAGAAGAGGTCTGAAGAGACAGGACAATTATGAGACTTCAGAAGGCAGAGGAAGCTCTAAATGGAGGTCCAGGGGAACCACTGCCCTAAGACAGAGAAGAAAGTTGAACTAGAGTTGGCTAGGGAATGTAAAGTCAGAAGGAACGGGAAACATAGGGCTGCTGGGAAATGTAGTTCAGTGAACGTCACAAGAATACCAATTAGGACAAAGATAGCAACTACAGCAAGGTGTGTTACTAATCAGGAGATACAGCTGAAGCTAATTACAGAGCTACTGTATATGCTTAGTCTCTCTCTTAAGAAAGAACACTGCCTTTCAAGGGTACAAGAGAAAGTAAAGGAGAGCCAGGAGAAAGGGCTTATCCAGACCCAGATTCCCACAGCTTGGAGCTAGAGATTTTGAATATGTAAAAAGGTACAGTTGGGAAGTAGGTCAAATATGGTCCTAGGAAACTGGACTGGCTTACAACTGTTGACCAAAGGATTTTACTGGGAAAATCCTGGTGGCTCAGGAAAAGAACTGAAACTTAAAAAGTGTGAAGTGAGGTGTTTTACTGCAGGTGGTTGATTCTGAAGAATTTGTTCCAGAAAACTTAGCGGGTCATGGAGCACATAGGCAGCAACCTGACACAATGGGTTATGGGCCCAGGAGATGCAATTACACTGTACCGCAAGTGAGATACTGTGAATATTGTGATATCAAGCTGTCAGGAGTTACAACTGAAATATAGGCTACCGTCATCAACAAACTGATTGTTCTACATGACATAGCTTGAGCCAATCAGATGAACTAGTAATGATGGAATGTAATTAATGGGCAATGGTCCGACTGGGCAACATGAGATCAAAGGACAATTAAACAGAAAGTAAGTTTGCATGAAGACAAGGTAGGGAACTCGTGAAGAGCTGTGTATTTTATTTAAAACATTTCTAAACTGCTTCCTCAGCCAAACACACAGGTTACACATGCAGTATATACTGTAAAATTAAAATGAGACAAAGCAATACAAATACATTAAAATAAAATAAAAATGAGAATATAAAAACTTAAAACATTAAGACATTAAACAAAATCATGACTAGCAGCAGTAGCATGTCCAACATTTAAACTCTCTAATAAAACTGTGTGAAAACTTCAGAAGCAATGGGGCAGATTTAAAAACCTGTGCGCGGGCGCAGATTTGTTCGTGCATCCCGGCGTGAACAAATCTACGCCCGATTTTATAACATGCGCGCGCTGCTGCATATCTGATTTTTTTAACTTTTTTTTTTTTTTTTGGGGCCTCCGACTTAATATCGCCAGGATATTAAGTCGGAGGGTGTACAGAAAAGCAGTTTTTTCTGTACACTTTCCCGGTGCCAGCCGAAATTAACACCTGCCTTCGGGCAGGTGTTAATTTCTGAAAGTAAAATGTGTGGCTTGGCTGCACATTTTACTTTCTGTATCGCACGGGACTAACTAATAGGGTCATCAACATGCATTTGCATGTAGCGGGCGCTATTAGTTTCGGGGGAGGGAGTTGGACACGTGTTTTCCCCACGCTAGTACCCCTTACTGTATAAGGGGTAATATTAGCGTGTGGAAAACGCGCATCTAGATTGGGGCTAACCTGAGCGCACTGTACTGAATCGGCCTGATAGGTCGCAGGAGTTTTATAGCTGGGAAGTGCTAGTTTCTGGGCAGTTTCATCTCCTGCCCCTTAGTTATGGTTCCTGGAGAAAATCTTCTGGGTCTTCACCATTCTGCTTCCATGGAGGGTGGGGTCCGGAAGTGGCTGCAATTGATTCTTCAGCTCTGCGTATGCTTGAGGTGTCACAGGGTCTCTCTCCGGGTGAGTACGTTCGTTCATTGCTGAAGCCAGCAGCAGCCACTTTAAATTCTCTCTGGGATTTGATGGGTGGCTTTGGTGTTTCCTTAGCAGACTGCTCTATTAAAATTAATAGGCTTACTGAGAACATTTGAGCCTCTGGGTCAGAAGCATGAAAGCAAGAACACAGAGAAAATAAAGGCTTTAAAGTGTTCAGACTACCTTAATTCAGGAGCAGGGATCCCTTTCCAGACAGTGGAATTCTTGGAATATCGTCAGCAGCACTTGAATTTATGTTTGCTGAGTTCCTCCAAGGCTATCAGCAAACTGCCACTTGTGACTCTTAAAAAAAACAAACCCTTTTTTTTTTGGGGGGGGGGGGGGGTGAGTTTTGCATGTCCCCTACCTCTATACCTCTGCTTAAGATTAATTTTCTTTCCTATGCATCACATGTAAGGGATCAGCAAAACCAGATTGCCCACTCTTTTATAAACAGGTTAAATCTGACTTCTTTTCTAGAAAGTTCCGCGTTTTGGAAACGATGAAAGGGCTACACCGTTTCTATCAGGATTTATGAAATTATGTGTTATAAGAATATGAATTGGTCAAAATGTCAGACTTTATCCTGATCTGGCAAGGGTCATCCAGGAAAAGAGGAAGGGTTTCCTGGCTCTCTGGCAAGAGGCGAGCACACCAGGCACGTGTGATATCCTTGGAAACGTGTGGCAGGACAGAATGCTGATTGTTTAGTCTTTGTTCCTCCTGAACAATTGAGGCTCCTCATCGATTCCAAAAAAATTGCTTATCTTCTGTTTCAGCTCCCAGGAAGAGTCGGGCTTGTAGGTCTTTTACAGTAAGGGCAAGAGACAGAAAAGCACGTTATTGCTGTTTCTTTATTTGCTTCCTTTGTTCCTATTTTTTCTTCTGTTTCAGCTCCCAGGAAGAGTCGGGCTTGTAGGTCTTTTACAGTAAGGGCAAGAGACAGAAAAGCATGTTATTGCTGTTTCTTTATTTGCTTCCTTTGTTCCTATTTTTTCTTCCTTCTAATGACTGTAGGTTGACATGAAATAAAATTTGATTTTTTTCCTTATTTTCTTTGGACGGTAATATTTCCATTTCAGTCGCAGTATTTCTAAATGCCAAGTCATTGCCTTGTAATTTTGAGATTTAAATTAATAAAAATATGGTTTATAGACACATTTTTTAATCTTTGTTTGTTTTGGCTGTAGCTAAAATCTTGGTGGTTGTTTAATTTAGTTGTGGACATCCATTTTGCCCTCACTATAGCTCCCCCGACACAGCCCCGTGTGACATCCATTCTACCCTCACTATAACCCCCCGACACAGCCCCATGTGACATCCATTCTACCCTCACTATAACCCCCCGACACAGCCCCATGTGACATCCATTCTACCCTCACTATAACCCCCCGACACAGCCCCGTGTGACATCCATTCTACCCTCACTTTAACCCCCTGACACAGCCCCGTGTGACATCCATTCTACCCTCACTATAACCCCCTGACACAGCCCCGTGTGACATTCATTCTACCCTCACTATAACCCACCGACACAGCCCCGTGTGACATCCATTCTACCCTCACTATAACCCCCCTGACACAGCCCCGTGTGACATCCATTCTCCCCTCACTATAACCCCCTGACACAGCCCCGTGTGACATCCATTCTACCCTCACTATAACCCCCAACACAACCCCAAGTGACATCCATTCTACCCTCTCTATAACCCCCTGACACAGCCCCATGTGACATCCATTCTAGCCTCACTATAACCCCCAACACAACCCCATGTGACATCCATTCTACCCTCACTATAACCCCCAACACAACCCCATGTGACATCCATTCTACTCTTACTATAACCCCGAGACAGCTCCATGTGACATCTATTCTATCCTCACTATAACCCCACTGACACAGCCCCATGTGACATCTATTCTATCCTCACAATAACCTCACTGACAGCCCCATGTGACATCCATTCTACCCTCTCTATAACCGCCGACACAGCCCCATGTGACATCCATTCTACCCTCACTATAACCCCCTGACACAGCCCCAAGTGACATCTATTCTACCCTCACTATAACCCCACTGACACAGCCCCGTGTGACATCCATTCTAGCCTCACTATAACCCCCTGACACAGCCCCAAGTGACATCTATTCTACCCTCACTATAACCCCACTGACACAGCCCCATGTGACATCCATTCTACCCTCACTATAACCCCACTGACACAGCCCCATGTGACATCCATTCTATCCTCACTATAACCCCCTGACACAGCCCCGTGTGACATCCATTCTCCCCTCACTATAACCCCCACTGACACAGCCCCGTGTGACATCCATTCTACCCTCACTATACTCACTGACACAGCCCCATGTGACATCCATTCTACCCTCACTATAACCCCCTGACACAGCCCCGTGTGACATCCATTCTAGCCTTCTATAACCCATGGACAGTCATGTGACATCCATTCCAATCTCCCAATAACCACAGCCTCCAGTTCTGGGCAGTGGCTCAGGTGCAGACTGTGCAGCAAAAGTTAGAAAATGTGGTAAAGTTACAGAAATTCTGTAAGGCATTGATAAAAACTTGCATTGGAATCGCGGAGACAGAGGAGAAGGGGCGATGGAGTACAGGTGAGAGAGGATAAAGGCAGGAAGGAGGGGGACAAGAGGGGGAGAATCAGACAGAAGAGGGGTGGTGAGAGATGGGGAAAATTAGAAATGGCCTTGGGTGGGTTGCCCTATCAGGGAGCATCAGTTCTGGCCTGTGCCTCGGTAGAGGGGAGAGGCAGCATTAGGAAGAAGAGTAGCTTTCTTCGGGCTGCTCTGCTCACTCCCAATTCACCCTTCCCTCCTGTTCCCTGCAAGACAAGAGGGGAAGGGTTGCATTAAGGAAGAGAGTGGCTCTTCCTTACTCTGACTGTGATTATTTGCAGAGGCACTGCCTGCCTATGCCAAGGGAGTCAGTCCTGAAGGCTGCATGCAAACGTAACCGGGCCTGGCAGTGTCCTCCATGGTGGAGTAAATGCTAAATAAAATACAGTAATTCAAAAAGGAGACTAGGTTAGAAGATGAATCAGCTGCACAGAAGTGTAAAGCTGATGAGACTTGCTGGACTTGTGGCAAATTGAGTAATGTTAGAGGAGCCTCTTGTGCACAGGGCTTTAGATACTTCGGGGTCTGTGGCTGTCGTTAAGGCAAGGAGGAAGGATGAAGACTTTCACTGGTTTGGGGAGGGAAGGAGAGACACTCCTCTCCCCTACCCCCACCCTGGGTCAATATTTTGTCTTAATCCACCCACGGAAACAACAAAAAGGAGAGAGGGGAAATGGGAGGAGGAGGAGCGGGATCTTGGTTCAGGAGCGAGGGGGGATCCAGGAGAGGGAGGTGAAGGCAGGAGTTTGAGGGGCAGATACAGGATGGAGAGGCCCCCCTCTCACCTACACACACATCCAGCACTGCCCCTCTCTCATCCACCCACTCCCAGTGTGGCTGACCTCTCCCTTTTCCCCCCCACACCCCCCCCTTCCTTCCCCAGGGGTTATCCCCTCACTCCAGCATATTCTGGTGCTGATCATCCCCCCCGTATCAATTCCCCACCCCCCTCCCACACATGTGCAAGATGACAATACACAAAAGGGCCAATTGACCAAACTGTAAAATCACAGTAAAGTGTGCTATTTGGGGATTTTTCGGCTTACCACAAATACACATCAGTCACACTGTGAGTGAAAAAGTAATTAGGTGCATCGCATGGAATTCACGCCAAGCAGCTCATCGCTCTAGCCAGGCGATGCTTCTGGGATCCGTAAATTAAAGGAGCCCCAAGCCTCCGTGGAACCCCACAGTCCACCCTCACCCCGTGTGTCCAAAGATACAGCATAACCCCCCCCTCCCCAGCCAGCGAGAGCCTCCGTCACTAACCTGGCCCCCGTCAGTCTCCAAAACGGTGAAGCCAAGGAAAGCTTTGGGTCAGCGGGCAGAGAATGGAGCGAGTTTGGACTGCGCCTGCCCCCTCTGGGCCCAACGCCTTGGGCAAGCTGGGGAAGAGGGACAGCAGTGAGAGGCGTGGGGGGGACTGGAAAGGTTTGGCCAGCTAGGGTTGGGAGCCCAGGAAGGTAGGAAAGAGGTTCAGGGCTAGCTCTCCACTTACTGAGCTGGGTTGGGATCTGCCACCAGGGCTTTTAATCGGACACAAAGGCAGGTGGAAGAGGACTCAACAAGAGACTGTGGGCCCTTTAAAATTGCAGCCTGCTGCTGAGATCAACCATTGCCCTGGGACTTACATTCACTGCGACACGGGCGTTACTAAACTGCAGTTCTCCTGTGGGAAGTTTCTCATGGAACGCACTCTTTTACTGTGGCTTAGAAAATTACCTGCAAAGTCATCACTACAGCACTAGCTCACATTTTGTTTAAGCAAATCACACCAGAAAAACCTCACACAAAAGAATGTATTTTTTATTATGTTGTCTCAGGGCTAATAAAAACTTAACAGGACCCCTTACCCAGTGAGATCAGGGTCTCGTAATTCTCCCTCATCACCTCCTTGTAAAGCTCCTGCTGCCATCCTTCCAAACTCTTCCACTCCTCCCGGGAGAAATAGATGGCGATGTCCTCAAAGGTTACTGGGACCTGAAACACAAACCCTTCTGCATCACCTCCATCAAGAAAACTCCCAGTGCCGAGGACCAGCGGGGCAGGGGAGTGGCGGGAGAATTCATAACACACAATCCCAAAGCAGGATTATAATATCTGGATACCAGTTACACATAGAACCTGGGACACAAAGGTAAAATTGTTCTTACCTGTTAACGGACTCAAGGAAAGAAAGTTAAACTTGGGAGTTCCCAACTCCTCAGCCGACACAGACAGAAGGCACACCTTAGGCAAGCAGACAAGGACCCTATTCTTACCCCTTCTCTCTTGCATGATCTAATGTTAATATTTTTTTTCTCAGGAGAGGGTGAAGAGATAGAAAGAGAGAGCCATAGGCCTCAAGCATTTCTGCTTATGGCCCCTCTATTCCCAGTGTGGGGTCTGGACCGATCTAGCAGGACTCAAGGAAAGGAAATTATCAGGTAAGAACAATTTTACCTTCCTTTTCTTCCTGCTAGACCAGTCCATTACACTTGGAAGATACAAAAGCTGGGAAGAAGACAGGACTGTCTTAAAGACCCCAGGTACAAAGGTTACTTTTTCCTTCACCTGTACGTCCAGCCTGCAGCACTTGGAAAACGAGTGCCGCTCTGCAGATTTTTTTTCCTGGGGAGACCAGTGATGTTTCTGCCTGGAGTGCCCCTCGGACTTGCGTACCATTGAGCGGGTAAGCTAAGGCGACCGATTCTTTAATCCAGCCCGCTGTGGCCTTGGAAGTTGCTTCTCTCCTTTTTTTTGGTCTCACGCGAAACACAAACAGATTTCCTGAAAGGGTTTGTAGCCTTTAAGTTTCTTAGTAATGCACGAGGCATGTCCAGGAAGTGCAGTCTTTCATCTCTACCCTTATATTTCTTTCTCCGAAAGGCTGGTGGTAACATCAACGGATTCAGATGGAACGGGGACAATACCTGTGGCAGAAGTAAGGACACAGCTTGGAAGAACATGGAGAAATCAGTTTGTATGGTTGCATGAGAAGACCTTTACTCCAAAATAATGCGTCAGCTGGAGCAGATTGTTAACAGAAAGGTAGGGTTTGTTTGGTTTTGTAAATGTCAGATCCTTAACATATGCTTGCCCTAAGGGCTCAAAGGGTGCTTCTGATAGCACTCTAAGGATCAGGTTAGGATCCCAGGCCGGATTTAAGATTTTGGCGCCCTTTTGAAACTATGTTGGCGTATGGTCCTAAGGGAAGCAGGAAATAGGCTCCTCTTTAAGGCTATTTGGTGCCTTCACAAAAGTTTGGCAACCTGGACCTACGTTGCCTATTCCTAAATCCAGGCCTGCTAGGATCCCACTGGGGAATGCTAGGTCTGAAGGATGGACAAATAGCCTTCATCCCCTTCATAAAGTACACTACATTGGGGTGTGCAGCTAACTGGGTATCTTTAGCGTGGCCCCTGCAGCAGGAAATGGCCATTACCTGTAGCCCTCAGTAAATTAAGTGCTAAGCCATTCTCCAGGCCCTTCTGCAAGAAGCCTAGGATTCATGGAGTAATCAGACTTCTTACGCTCCTGGCAGTAATCGTCAAATAACCTCCAAACCCAGGTATAGGCTAATGAGGTTGAGTTCCTTCGTGCTTTTAGCAGGCTCATCGCGCCTGCTTGGGAATAACCTTAATGCAAAATGGAGCTGTATCTTCCATTAATACTGGATCCTGCCGCAGCGACCCCCGTTTCCTGGGGAGCTGCACAGGGGTCCCCCCACTAGGAGCTTTATCAGGTCTGCATCCCAAGATCTCCTCGGCCAATCTGGAGCTACACTGAGGGGTGATCCTCTAATCTTTTTATTATGTTGCATAAGAGGGGCCAAGGTGGACACACATACAGGAGTCTGCCCTTTGGCCAGGCACGGATTGGGGCATCTATCCCCCTTGGATCCTGCCTTTCACCCACTGAAGAACCTCTCTAGCTGGGCACTGGAGCCGGGTCACTCTTACGTCTACTGCCAGTAGACACCCCCCCCCCCCTCCCCACTGATCCAATATCATATGGGAGGGTCTCCTGGCTAAATTCCCACTCCCCTGCTGGGCCCAGCTTGTTCCTGCTAAGAAACTCTGCTTGCTCATTTTCTGTTCCTGCAATGCTGACCGCTGGGCTAGATTCCTCCCTGCCCCTCCGAGAATCCCGCTCACCTCTTCCGTGAGCTTGGGGGATGCAAGTGCTCCTCTGCTTGTTTACACACGTTACTGCCGTGGCGCTGTCTGAGGACTCTGGTTGCCTTTTCTTCATTCTTCGTAGGCGGCCTGAAATGCCAACTTGATGGCTCTTAAATCTATCCTATTAATAAGCCAAAGAGTTTCCTCCTCTGGGCATCTTCCTTGAGTCAGCGGGCCATGGCAACGAGCTTCCTCCCCCCCCCCCCCTCAGGTTGGCATTTGGGGCTAGCACAGCCCAGTCAGGTGGTTCTAACGCTAACCCTTTTAAAGAGGTTGGATGAAACCAGCCATCAGTCCAGACTCTCCTCCAACGACCGTGGCCACCCATAGCCATCGATTGTAACCTTGAGAGGCTGAAGACCAGTGTCTGTTGCAATGGGCACATATGCAATCTGGCCCAGGCGGCTATCTTTATGGAGGCCGTCATTAGCCCCAATAGCTTGCAAGTGGTCACAAGCCCTGGACCACCTTAAGGTGCGAAAAGTACCTAACTTGGTCTAGTATTTTGGTGACCCTCTTGGGCGAGGGACGCCTCTTCGTCCGCTGCGTGTAGAAATAGCTCCTAAAAAATGCCACCGACCGCGAGGGCTCTAACTAGCCCTTCGCACAGTTCACCATCCAGCCTAGCATGGCCTCCTGGTTCCCTAAAAAAAGGAATTATCCTCTGCAGGGTCTTCCGCTCTGTGGTCCTACTTCTTCAGGGTCACCTACAGCTTCTCTCTCCGGGAAAGGCTCACAACTGAGGAACTCCCCTCTGATGAGGAGCCCCGCCCCTTCCCCCTGGGAGCTCGACAGCGTGCTCAGCTCCGATTCACCTGCAGACCAAGGCCCATCCCCGAGTCCGGGGTGGCTGTAGCTGCTGGTGACCCCTTGGGAATCTCTCAGGCGTTTAACGTGCCCTGCTCTTTCCTCTCATCTTTTATGGGGATCTTGACCACACAACTGAACAAGGCGTCCGCACTATGCAGGAGGTTTGGTGCCCCTGACCAGCATTGGCTCTGGAGCAAGTCCCATGGGACCCCTTGCCAGGTCCAGTCCCAGGCCCCACCCCAGGTGCCCAACTTTTCTGATTGTTCCTTCCCCAAGATCCTCCTTCAATGGGGACGCCGTTGGGCCTGGCTGTCCTAGAGGCAGTGGTTCCTCTTCTCCAGAGGCAGTTACTAGCCCAAAGCTCTACCACGGCCCTTCCTTTTGTATAGGAGGGTCACCGCTGAGCCTATTGGAGAATCTCAGTTCAGGGCCCCATTGCGTGCCGGGCAAACAGAGCTATCAAAGCTGGGGTCTCTCTTAGAACCACCAACCAAGCACCTATGGCTTCATGGCACTGATTCCCCTATCTCTTTTGTTTCGAACAGCCCCCGTGTTGGATTGGCTGCAAGTAGAATGCTGACTCACCCAAGACGAGATGAAATCGCTGAATTTAGGGCGATTTATCCATCCCCCAACTGAATGCAAGAGCCACAGGAACTGGAAAGTGCAATCTCTGGGGAACTCCAATGGCCAGCTGGTCGTGACTCTGTTACCTGCTCAACTGCCCTGCCTTCAGTCTTTACCCCCCCCCCCTTTTTTTTTTTCCCGCTTAATTCCTCCTGTGCAAAGTCTGGGAGATGCATTACAGACAGGCCAGGCACAGGAGGCAAAGGAGAAGAAAGAAAGAGGACCTCAAGTTCCCTCTTTAAAAAGAAAATGTCTTTTCAAAAAGGCCAGGTCCTCAGGGATCTTCAGCTTTTATGGAAGAGGAGACTCCTCCCATGAAGGATCCTCAGTTCCCTAGAGAAAAAGGATCCACTCCTAGGCAGCTTATCACCAAGAACCCTTCTGATGGGAGGGGGGGGGGGGGGGGAGCAGTTATACTGGGAAAATCAGCCCCTCAAGGCTGCTGTTCAAGGAGTTAGACAAACTATCAGGCCAGGGCTGCACCTTGACTCTCAGAGGAATCCAAGCTCATCTGGCAGAATTGCCAACTGCCCAGTTTTGGACTGGACAGCCAGGTTTTCAGGTATTCTGTGCAGCGTCCAGTCAAAAGTACTGAACGGACACTAAGTCTGGTTTTGCAGGTGGCTCCTCCTCTCTCCCACTGCCTCTTAGTTAGAGGGAGAGAAAGGCCAGGTCAGAGTCTCTCAAAGGAGAGCTGTTCTGCATTCCTGCTGCTTGTCTCCTTGGCCAGCATAGGGAAAGGAGGTGGCCCTCGGCTCCCAGTGACTCCACAGATGTCTTTAGCTAGGACCCTCTTGGTCCCACCCCCTTCCTCACAATGGGCTGGGCCAGGAACCAAGAAAGGAACTGCAGTGAGCCTGCCGAGACAGGTACAGGCAACAAAGGAGAAGGTGGTGCGACAGACAGAGGTGCAGGGTGGGTAGAGGAGAGAGACATAAGGGACAGCGACAAAATGGAAGGAAAGAGGAGTGACACATGAGGAGTGTGGGAGGGTTGAAATACAGAGGGGGATACATGGAGGAAGGGTATAGGTCACAGTCTTTCACAGTCCAGTCAACAGCTGCAGCTGTCCAGGAAGTTGCTCTGAGGGCTGTACCTTCCTCTCTCAAGTCTCACTTTGGACCTATGTCTTGCCCCTTAATAACTTGAAATGTACCTAGTGATAAAAAATAAAACACTGTACTGTAGTGATCCCCCTCCCCCTCTCCACCCATGCCTCTATCACCTTCCTGGCCCTTTCCCTGCCCTGAGCCCATCTTCCCCCAGGCCTGTTGTTGGGCTGCCCAGTACCCCAGCCAACATGGGTAATATGGCTAACCATGAGGGAAGGAGGGCAGTACCTTCTTGGATGACATGACTGGCCAGCTGAGCCAGCAGCCACATAGGGGCTAAGGAGCACTTATTCCACAACAATGATGGCATGCAGCACTGGTGCCCAGCCCTCTAGGCAGTTGTTTTTTCCACCTGACAGCCCTGGTTTCCCTCTTCCCCCCCCCCCTCCCTGCCCAGCAGGCTTCTGAGCCTCTGAGATCACGTGTGAGAGGGAGGGTGTGTGCGCACTCATGTGAATGAATGCATATGAGAGAAAGATAGAGGAGAAAGTTTGTGCCCCCCATTACCTCCTAATAAGAAATGGGAGCAGCTAAGTGGGAGGAGGCCCCCTTCATTGCCCTGAGACTGGAACAGAAATTGTTGCCTGTATCAGCTCATTATTGCCCTTTAATGCATACATAGATACACTGTAAAGGTAGTTCACTGGCAGGATCTAAAATTTATGCAAATGAAGAGTACCATCTCCCCACCCCAAGTGTCCAGGTCTGGTCTATTGAAAAGTTGGCAACCCTATCATCTACATTTGTCCGTAGCTATAGGAGATAGAGACTACTAGCAAGGGCTTGCAACCACGCCCCTTTTATAGCTAAAAACAAGCTCTAGAAGGAGACATGCCCTCTTCTCCTTCTGCTGAAGAGCAGGGAAATTCCAAGTGTAATGGACTGGTCTAGCAGGAGAAAAATGATATTTCATTTTGTGGAACTCCTAATCTCTCTCCTCACACTGAGGAGGGCCCTTTTTGTGCCTCAAGTTTCCTATTAAAGTCAGGGCTGACTCGGCAGTGTCCCAACTTAGAAAGCCACAGCAGATTTTGCACAGAGAAGGCAGGAAAGTGGGGGCAATCTCCTACCTGAGCAGAAGCTCCTGCAGGCATTTTCCTCGCTGCTTTCAGGATTAGGAATGAATCGGGGGCTTTCTCCGGCAGAGGAAATGTTGGGTGTTTTCCTCTTGCTGTGCAACTCCAAGGCTGTTACAGAGGCAAGAGGAGGAGGGAGAGAAACTGAGATTTGGGACTGGCGGTGTTTGGTTTCCAGCTGTAGTTAATCTGCAAATTAAAGGACAGGAGAAGAAAAGACTCTTTGTGGCTCTGTCTGACTTCAGACTCTGGCACCGCCTCTTCCTGCTGGGCTCGGACTGATGATGTCACAGAGGGCGGTGCCGAGCTTTAGTAGGGGAAGGAGGGGGTTTGCCCTGAGCGCTATCACTTGCAGGTTGCAGCGTTTCTGACTATAAGGCCTCAGCTCATATTTTGACTTTTAGATAAGGTCACCAAATGGTGGGCCTTATCCCCTTTTAAATTTAATTTTAAGATTTCTATTTAGGGTGGCCAACTCAGAGCACCCCGAAAGGAAGAAATTTGCCTCCAAAAAAGACAAAATGCAGGACAAAAATTTACATTGAGTTTGCAAATATGCTAATTCATTCACATAGATGTGGCATTTACAATTACAATTGTTTAAATAGAAATACAACCACTTAGCTGTCACCCTCATTTCCCCTCCCTCTCTTCCCCCCTGCCCAGCACCAGGTCCCTCTCTCCCACCCTTAACCCTTCCCCCCTCTTTTGAGTTCTGGTTGGTGTAGATTGGCAGGGGGGAGTTTTACACACACACATATACATCCTCACTCTCTGACACAGCCATGCACCTGTTTTGTGGTGCTGTTTATCATCCATGTGCTTGCTCAGCAAGTTACCCCTCCTCCCCGGTGGGCTGACTAATAATCTTGTGCAACCTCTCGGCAGATTGACCAAGATCAAAAAACAAACTACTCCTCATCACTATCCAGGGCTGAGGCAAAGACAAGTCAACGCTCCACAACACTTCTGAGCAAATACCCACCAACTCCTTTCCTCTTCTGTCAGTAATTGCTTACTCTCTAAAGATCACAGAAGCTTCCCACAAAATGATAGGGTTAAAGCTAGGAGAAGATACCACACTAAGAGACCAGAGGGAGCCCAGCCTACCCTGGTGAGTGTTCAAAGAGGATGTGGTAGACTGGGCTCCCTCTGGTCTCTCACTCAGAAACATAACCAGGAACCATGCTGCTGTCAAGTCTATCATACGATTAGTTTGATGATAAAGATAAGACTTTCTGACCTCAAACCAGACATTTGGACATCCTATTTTTTTCTACCTGAGTCCCGGCCTTGCCTCTCACTAACATTCTTCCCTTAGTGTGGTATCTTCTCCTAGCTTTAACCCTACCATTTTGTGGGAAGCTTCTGTGATCTTTAGAGAGTAAGCAATTACCGTATTTTTCAGACTATAAGGCGCACATAAAAACCTACGATTTTCTCAGAAATCGGAAGTGCGCCTTATAATCCGGTGCGCCTTATATATGAATTCTTCTGCTGCCACTCCTTTTATATTGTCTTTTTTTCTGTTTCTTTTCTCTCCATCTTCTTCCCTCAAACACACAGGTTCTCATTCTCACATGCATTTCTCTCTCTCACACACACACACAGCCTCTCACTGTCACATGCTGTGTCTCATACAATCATTCATACACTCAGTCTCTCACTCCCACATGCTGTGTTACTCAAGCACAGACTCTCACTCACCTCTAGGCCTTCTCTTTGCGGGTCGCCGCAGGATGGGCTCTGCAGTGGCCCTGCTACCGGGCCTCTTCTTCTTCTCGGGCTGCTGCGACTTGAGATTCGCGGCGGTCCGTAAACGCAAGTGCTGCTCCACTTCTGCACACGCTGATGCTTCCCCTCCTTCCTGCCCACGCAGCTCCGGCAAAGTTTACTTCCGGGGACGCACAGGCAGGAAGGAGGAGGAGCATCAGTGCGTTTAAACGCGGTCTTTTTCTTGGCCTTGCCGATCTGCCTGTCGCTGTGCCCGGGGGCATTGGGGGGATAATAAAAAAGTACCGTAGTTTTAAAGGGCGGTCTGAGCTTTGTTTCATTTAATGCGCTGCGCCTTATAATCCGGTGCGCCTTATATATGAACCTGGACGCCTTAGCAGGCGCTCATTGATAATGCGCCTTATAATCCGGTGCGCCTTATAGTCTGAAAAATACGGTACTGACAGAAGAGGGAAGGAGTTGGTGGGTATTTGCTCAGAAGTGTTGTGGAGCGTTGACTTGTCTTTGCCTCAGCCCTGGATAGTGATGAGGAGGAGTAGTTTGTTTTTTGATCTTGGTCAATCTGCCGAGAGGTTGCCCAAGAAGAGAGGATTGTTTTGTAGTGAGAACTTTGGACATTGACCAAGGCTGGAAAGAAGGCCCCCACCCCCGTATCCAGAAGGGCTGGGTCATTGATTCTTTTTGTCCAAGCTGCAAGGAAAAGGCACGGGAAAGGAGAAAAGATTCTTTCCAGTTCACTTGGATCATCTGAAGCTCAGCTAAAGTCTGAAGCTAAGTCCCTGCCGGGGCCCCCAGCCAATGAGCCGCTGCATTGCTACACGGGGTTGCAAGGTTCCAAATAGCATAGAAGGAAAGAAATCTCCCTAAACTCTGATTCTGACACCACGCAGCCTAAGCGACAGAATAATGAATGCCACTGGTACGTGCAAGTGGTCTTGTTCATCAAATATTCCGTTTTCTTGGCCACATCTCTTTTTCTACTTAAAACATCCAATTCACATCGTGAAACTTCTTCCTATTCCCTTTCACACTGATCAAGCACACCCCTCCTTTCTGCTGCAATCCAATACTACCTAACTTGTATATTTTATTTTACGGATGCTGGCATGTTAACCGCCTGGAATTCATGATTGTGGTGCATCACCCTCCCGGACACCAGCTTAGTTTTTGCTTGAGCCTTAGGCTGCCAAGTCTGTCCTTCTTCTCCCTGGATCAACATAAAACAGCCACCAAAATATTAGATCAGTTTGTATTTACTCAAACTTTACAAAGCGTTACATAACATTTGTCCCACAAGATTGTTGATCTGGGGTATTAACCTATTCTCTCCATTTATAAGTTTCAGCATTTCAAAATGAGCTTATAACAATGGCTGAATATGATAAAACAACATGAAAATTCATAAATTGTACACTTAAATCAATCACGAGTCTTGGATTTGTCTCTCATAAAATGTGACTCATTACTGATCATTCAGATTTCCTTCTACACAATTCGATGACCATAATTAACTTAACATCCGCTTCCCAGCATTTCAAGAGGGAAAGAGTAAACTAGGCAATATATTAGTTAAAATTATATCTGGTCCACTTGAAAGAAAAAAATGTCTGCTTCCCCTTCTTTCTGTATGATTTTCCTTTCAGTTGTCTCTACTTTCATGCACGTCAACTTTGACTCATTCTAAAAATAAATATGTATTTTCTTCTCCAAATTTCACCTCTACTATCCATAGAGCTTGTTTTATAATGGAGTCTAAAGGCCCCAACTTTCAGTTATTTTCCACTTAATTGTCTCTCGCTCGCTTAGGGGCAGGTCAGTGCATTTGTGTTAGCTGTTTGGAGAAGAATCTAATCTTTTGTAATTACTCCCAAGGACTATCTTCATTGGTCATCACAGAATATTTTAAATTATGTAGGTTAAACATCTTTTGTAAACCCCCACTCGCTCTTTCCAACCTCTAAACACAGGGGAGTGGGAGCACTGGAGGCTCCCCTTATCACAATGGCAAGGCAAGGAAACAATGCTATTACTTTTAGATGACCAATATGTGTTAGTGATCACTTGGCGGAGCAGAGTTACATAAATATCTCCATCTCTCAGCTGTGTGATATAGCAGAATTGTAATAGGGGCAGATGAAGATCAATAGGGCCCGTCCGGTCTGCCTGGCAGCCATTTTTTTCCAATTCGGTAGAAGAATCCCACAACCACTCCTTTTCCCTGTTCCTCTGTACGCTGCTCTGCTTTCTGCTTCTCTGTTGTGCTCTATGGGATCCTCATATAAATTTCTCCATAACTCTTCTGTTTCAGCTTTAGGTGGTTCAGCTGCTCTTCTCCAATTCCCTGCATTCTCATTCCTTGATCATTTTTACTATTTTTCCTCCATGTAGATCTCTTTCTAGCTGCAGGCTGTCTCTCCACAGCTCATTATCTTCTTTCCCCTCCTCTGACACTCGCCACGTCCCTCCCTCTCCTCACCCTTTCATGCCTCTTCCCTTCACCATGATTTCCTTTCTTTAGATTTACCTCCCCTGTCATCCCCACTTCTCTGGGTCCTACACAGCTCCTTTCCCAGTCCTCTTCACTTTAGGTTTTTTTTCTAAATGTTTTCTTTTTATCTGAGCAGCTTTTGTGCTTCTGCTATTTTCAATTACTTGAAAATATAAATGAAGTCTTCTGTTCGTGCAGTGTGCTTTAGATTGATTTTTTGGATCTATCTTATTCACAGACTTGGTGTAATGTCTCCAAATGGATTCGTTTTGTGCATACCATGATAGAAATGAATCCCACTAGTAACCCCAGGGGATGTTAGATATATTGTAATTTCAGTCTCTCAAATTTTCTGCTTACATTGTGCCAAAGAGCGCTTCCTTCGGGAGGTCATAAGATGCGATATGTACAGGAAACATATCAAGGAGGGGCATGGAAGTTCTTTTAAATCAGGCTAGTGGCATCCAACACAATTAAAGACTATTTCTGTATCGTTCAGACACATTTTCTTGGACTCTAACTGCATTTTTCGATACTTAAGGATCTTCTTTCTCTCCATATATTTTACAGAATAATCATTTGGTTCTGACAATTCTATATAGCACACAAACCAATTTGGGGTGTCAAGGCCTATTTGGCTATCTGTCCAGTAAAATAGATTTAGGTACTCTCTGCGTTGCTGTTCGTGTTCCTTTTTCATCTGCGCTAATCTCTCTTCCTGCAGGAAAAACTCTGCACTGCTGGGATCCAGATGCCAAACTTTTCTTTCAGCACATTATCAAGGTTTCTTTGCAGAGAATTTGCTAGAGTCTCATAGTCTGCCATCTTTTCTGTATTCTCCAACAGCTCACTCTCTAAATGACTGTTTTCCTTTAAAGAAAGTGCAAGACGCTCTCTAATGTAGTTCTCTATCTTCATCTTCTCGATCTCCTGCTCCAGCTCTAGCGCTGCTTGCTAGCCTGTTGTAAGATCTGCTCCCTCTCTTTTCCAAGTTCCGTCTTCAGTGCTGTGGTGCGTTCCCTGTACTCTTCGTCCAGCTTCCTGAGGTTGTATTCATTCTCCTGTTCTATCGCAGCATGGTGATCATCTATTTCAGAGGCCATCGGGGTTTTCAGCTTTTCATTTTTTTTTCCCAAATCGGACCGGAGTTTCTCTTTTTCTCTGGCAGCTTGATCGGCCTGCTCAAGTAAATGCTTGATTTCAGTCTTGAAGCTCGCCTGCGCTGCCTGAAGAATTCCACTTTTGGTGACCGGCAGCTCATTTTCCAGAGCCATTGTAAGCTCTGTCAAGTTGATCTTTCCATCCAGATCAAAATCCAGGGCCTTTAAGATTGCCTGGCTGTTCTCAATTCCTTCTTCACGCCACCCATGCAGGATCTTCTCCACAGAGCTATAACCTGTGCCATCATCCAGGAAGGAGAAAAAGCAGAAGCCAACTGTGCCCATCATCGTTGGTGGGGTAGCGGTGCGTCTCCCGCTCTCAAAGGACTGCATAGAGAGATGCGTCTTCAGCTGCCTGTAGGGCGTGGAAGTGGATGGAGTAAGGGGTTTACTATTTTTAAACACTTCATAGAAATATTCTTGTAGGCTCATGGTATCATCTTCACCAGCATTCTGGAGCGCATCTTCCAGCACCTCTCCTTTAAGGTTCTGGAAGCAGTACTGCTCACAAATGGTGATTGACTTTTTCCTGTTCAGGTGACCATTTCTCGTGATCCCCAGATCCTCGCAAATTAATTGAAGCTTCTCTTCTATCCAGTCTTGGGATGGTGAAAACAGATTTTGTGAAGCGCTTAAGTCATCCGGGTTCCAAAATCTCAGCTGACCTTCTGCTTCATATTCTTCACTGTCCTGAGTCTTCCAGAGCTCATCACAGTTCCCGGAAGGAATGTGTGAAGATCTGGCATCGTCATCTTCTGATTCAATGACTGTCACTTCAGCAAAATCTTCCACGGAGTCCTGGAGCTCAGGTAAAGATCTCCGGCCATAGCGTTTCCCATCTTTGATGTACTTAGGCCGGGCTTCTGGTGAGCAATCTTGCTCTTGGAAGCTCTCATCATTGGATAGCGTGCTGGATAAAATAAGTATCAGTGCTTCCTTAAATTGGTCAAAATGTACCCGGCCTGAGAGGTTGCCTTGCAGAAGCATTTGCTGCAGTGTGGGGGGCCACTTCTTCCAACTGAAGCATGAGACAGAGATCAGTCAGCTCTTCCTGTCCCAGTGATCCAGTGCCTGTCAAGTCAAAGCTGTGAAACAGCTCCTTGAGACAGGCCTCACACTGGTCCTGCTCTGCTTCATCCATCCCATAGCCCCATTGCCTTGCCCGCAGTCCCATGTCCTGCCACTCACATGCTCAGCCGCCGCCAGCACTGATGCCCCTGCGCCACTCTCGTGCACTGCATGGCAGGGAAACAAGGAAGGGGGCTCCTTTGGCTATGACTGATGTTATACTTATGTACCATTAAGGGCATATCATCATTAATCCCCCTTTTATTTGTTTTTTTTTAATGTATGTAAATAAAACTTCTCTTTATAGTTTAAAGCGGCTTATGTCTATTGACTCTTCATTTGCATGCTGATTACTCTCTGGATGTTCACAATCACATAGCAGGACAACATAAGTGCACTTATATTTTGTTATTTGAAGAGTTGCCTTTTCTTTTTCCTTTCAAGTTAACAATGTCCTGTTCTGTGCCCGATGCCTGACACTGCCACCGTTTTGATAAGTCAGCTGCTTCAGGGGCTAGAGAGAGCTTAATGTAAAATCAACAAACATATGGTAAATCGCATTCCCAGAGCACAGAAAGATGTGTAACTTTAAAACTTACTGAAACTCAGTGACCTTCATTCATATGGCCACCATCTTTTGTGGGTCATCGGCATCTATTTACTTACATCAACTTAAAATGAATATCGGACCAATCACAGTCACACTTTGTTGACGTCACGATACATCCCCCATTCTTATAAAGAAATTATCAGTGTAATGGAGAATTTACGCGATTGTCACCAACTTAATAGAAAAGAGACCAGTTTATTTCTCTATTAAGAGCCCAGGGAATTATAGTGTCCCACTCATAAATAAATTGATGTCCCAACTGAAGTAATCGCAAATCGAAATCCCCTCCTCTTGCCTGAAGCCGCAACTGGATTAAACTTGCTGCTCTCACTTCCTCAGCTGTCTGTGATGGCTCTATCCAGTGTGCCACTACCAGCGTTTCAATCATCTGACAGTGGATGCAGCTAAGATGTTCCTGTATTCACATCCTGAATATCCATGTTGTCTTACCGCTGTAGATTAGACCACAGGGACATTACAAGGCATCAATCACACCTGCCGAGGTGCAGGACAGATGTTGACAAATAATGGTTTGTGATAGGGTAATCTCAGTTCTTGACCTTGAAAAATGTCTTATCGTAAATGTTGCAGTGACCACACCCATAGTGACCCGGTGGCTGGTTGTCCTGTGTGATTCGATGTTGTGAAGTATGAGCTGAATGTATTACCATGTCTTAGAGGTTTGTTATCCTTGTCGCTGCAAAGGTCGGTAACCTCTGACAGATTGGGTGCCTACTCAAAACTTGCCAATATTTTCTAATGCTAATTTTGAGCACTTGTGTGTATGGAGTGAAAGTTAATACACAAACCAGCTTCTGTTCAGTATTCTTCAGCAATTGCTGGTTTGCCCATCTTGCTCTTTTATAGGCTTTCTTGATAATGTTACCTGGCTACCCTCTCTGGAGAAAACATTGTTTCATAACTCCTGCTTGTTGTTTAAATTCCTTATCTGTGGAACAAAGTCATCAGGGTCTCAGAAATTGTCCTACAGGGAGCTTGTCCCGAAGATGTCTCAGGTAGGAGCTTGCTTAGTGTAGTAATGTATTGTGATCTTTTTTCGATGAATTGAAAATTCAAATCCTTCTCTTGTGAGAGATAGTGAAATGTCCAAGAAGGCAATCTTTTCTTTACTATAAACAGATGTGAACTGCAAATTAGTGTCATAAGAATTCAATCAAACAAGGAACCTGTTTAGTTCTTCTGCTTCTTCCAGCCATAGCATTAGGATGTCGTCGATTAACCTCTTCCCTAAACAAATATTTGCCTTCTAAGGACACTGGGGCAGCCATTTATTTTCAAAATCTCCTATGTATTGGTTTGCCAGATCTGGGGCCATTGATGCCCCCATTGCTGAGCCTTTGGTTTGCTTCTAGTAGACTCCATCAAAACTAAAATGGTATTGCTGTAGAGTTATCGATGCTAGTTGTACTAGAAAACCATTGGGGACCCGGTGTTGCATTTCTCTTAGTTGCAATGTTTCTAGGGTTTCTAAGCTGAGATTGGGAAGCTCCACATTCACTTGTAGCAATGACCCTGGAGCTGCTGAGATCTTAGGGCTCAGGATATGAAGGTGGTGGAGTGTCTTCTGTGAACTCTGCAGGCATGGGACTGGTTCTGGCCTGGAATCTGGAAGTACTGCAGGAGACAGGAACAGGTCCAGAAAAAAAAGAAACGTGCTTGGTTGAGGGGCAGCAGAACAGGGAAGTGATCCAAGCCTGGGGAGGAGGGAAATCCACAAATTGAGAGCTCAGCTGAGCATGCCAATGCAAGGAAGCCTTACAAGCTGAAAAAGGGTGAGGGGTGGGAAGCAGTGAAGAGATGGGTGAACCAAGCTCCTAAGGAGGAGGGGAGCTGGCTAGTGAGGGGTGAGAAGGAATCTGCTGTGGAGTGGAAGAACAGAAGGGGACCTGGGAGGGGAATAGAGGAGGATGGGTCAAGGGGAAATAAGGAACAGAGGAGGCAGAGGGGTATTAACTCCCCTTCCCACCTCAATATATAAGCATCAAAGTTGGCCCAGGCAGGAGGAGTGGAAGAATTTAAAAAGTACAGAGGGAGTAAGGCGGAAAGGACAAAAGAGAATAAGACAATGTGAGAGAAAATGGGGGTTTGGGAGAGAGTGGAGAAGGCAGGCAAGGGTTGGAAGGAAAGACTTTGGTATGGATGAGCTGCAGCGAGGGTAGGAGCGGGTGGAGGAGCAGGTGGGAAGGAGATTGGTGGAGTAAAGCAAGGATTGGAGAGAAGAATGACTGGAGGGAATCTGAGTGCTTTCTTAGCTTATGTTTTGGCCACATGAGTCTTCCCCTATGTCCACATTACCTGCTCCTCTCTGGACCTGGTTGGTCAGTCACACAACTCACTGTGTTTTGGTTTTTTCTTATTTTTGGTTGGAGTGTTGGGTTCAGCACTCTTAATCATTTTCACAAGTTGGCTTCTACGGGTGCATTTCTGGAAGACGGTGCTGACCTTTTCCCTTTGGCTTGGGAAGGTTGCTAGGACTTTGGGGCCAAAGAATGTTTATGATTATTATAGCTATTATAGTGTTTTTTCTTATTTTATGTGTATCTGTTCAATGCATTGTTATGTTATGCAAAAAAAAAAAAGCATTCCTAAAATACTGGTCTCTACAACACTTGCAGTGCCACAGAACGAATCTCCAGATGAAGAGTTCAGCAGACTATGCACTATGAGTGAAAGTATAACTAATATTTAAGACAAGCATTGCCCCTGGGCCAAAAGGAGGGACTGTGATAATAACATTTATTAGTGCTATCTGTTTAGTGGAAATTCGCCAGAAAAGGTCCAGGGGGCACTGCTTGCTTGTAAATTAAGGGCACTGCTGTTCTTGAAACTGTCTCTGAAGCTGTCTCACACTTAGATAACAGAAAAACATGTATCGCTTTGTAGTTCTAGGCAAGACAATGAAGAGTTATAAAATTAAGGTTAGTTAGCTTCCCAGGGCTCTGTGGAATGTTAGAAGTAAGCAAATGTTTAAGCAAATGTTTTCCTGTAACCTTGTGACCCTAAATCAAAGGAGTGTTGTTTTAATTATGGGGGAAAACGGTATTTAAGAATGACCAATTCAATCACAAATTAAGTCAGGCTCTTAGGCTTACGAGCTGACTTCCTTATGCGCATAATAAAGGCTATTATTCATAAGAAATACACTGTCTCTATTTTCCTGTTGTCCTTTGCTAAACATTTTTCACTGCAGAGGACATAAATTGATATTAGAGATGAGGTGCAGACCAAGTGGCTTCCTACTTTTATAGAACTACAGAGACTACTTAGATGAACTCTGGTTTTCATCTGGTGACTCGGAGTCAGGCTGCTGGGCCAGATGGACCCAGCTTGGCCGTTCTCATGTTCTTAGTTGGTGTGATGTTATCTGTGGATCATTAGTTTCTTTAGAATTACAGCTAAATCTATAACCTAAGGAGTTAATCAAAGTACTCCGTGGATTCAGTGCTAGACAAAGCAGGAGTGATGGTAGGGAATCTCCTGGAAAAATTCCTTGTTGGATCCTATTACCCATCTTCATATATGAGATAATGTAGCCTGCCACATTTAATGGTAAAACTGTACTCGATAAGACCAGGGTCCCAAGACTGTGGGATGCTATGAAAAGCTTTTCTTTTTCTTTTAATTGTTAATCCATGCTATCCTAAAGTTTTTGACCTCTCTTACAGCTGGCCAAGATGGCTTTATTTAGCATCAACTGATCTTTGATTCCGTATGCTCCTCTCTTGTCGACCTTCTGTTCTGTCACCATGATGTTATTAACTTCTATGGGATCGTATATTCTGTCTGCATCTATTGCAGTGAACAGCTTGTAGAATGGAGGGAGGCATGTTATCGGTCAGTAATTTTTAAGGATCTTATTTGAATCTCCTTTTGGAGGGAGAAGTGTTCTTGTTATTAACCACTGCAGTGTTAATTCTGGCTACCTGAGCATTTAGTTTTTACAGTTTGCCAGGTCTTGGTGAAAAGATAGTAAATATTTGAGCTAAAAGCTAAACATTCCATCAGGATGAGATTTTCCCAATTGTGGGCTTTTTTAACCTGGTTTCCAGTTCTGTTACTTCAGTTTATGCCACAGTTTTGACATTTGCCTTTTCCATGTTCCCATGCATGCTAGATAGAGTACAACAGGGAAGCAGAATGGCTATCGCATTGCTTCTCAACCTTTTTTCCATCGTGACACACCTGACGGACAAAACTCATCTTTGTGACACACCATTACAATCCATGGCAGAAATTAAAAAAAAAAAAGGCCCAGTATTACTTTTATTGTTAAGAATGACACAAGGGAAAGATAAGTAGTCTCTCTGAACAGAATTACATCATAAACATCCCATACCAAAACAGCACCAACTTCCAGCACTCAAACAGTAACCACCTTACCTAAGAAAAGGCAACACTGAAAATACTACACTAGGCCTTAAGAACATCAATACTACTCCTGTTAGGAAAACAAAAAAAGCCAGGCTGCTATAGAGAAACCACACGCCAGCAGAATACCTCACCTCAACCACATGTGCAGACTCTCACCTAACAAAGAATAAAGAGACCATAAAGCATAAACAGAAACATGCAGACAAAAACTGGAAACTGCAATAAGCCAGAGTCTCTGTATGCTGTGCAACAAAGGAAAAAGAGAAACATCACCAGTCCTCATAAAACAAATCAAGAAATATAAAATCAACAGCAGTAAAACCATACTAATAAAAAGAACAGATTATTTCCAAACAGCAGATTATTTCAAAACAGCAGCAAAAAGACCCAATAATTAAAAATAAAAATAAGAATAAAAAATGCTCTGCTCTCCATACCTGGGAATATTTGATTTCCAGGTGCTCTGAGATTGTTGTGAATTAGCAGGAGGAGGGGAGGAGGTGTTGCTTACAACTCTCGCCTCTCTCTTTCTCTCAGTCACACACAAGCTCTCTCTCTCTACTACAGACTCTCAATCACAAACATATACACATGCTGTGTCACACTTACACACACAGACTTTCAATCACACACATATAGGCTTTCAGTCACACACATGCTCTCTCTCTCTCTCCCTTATACGCACAGGGCCGGATTTTAAATGCCCTGCGCGCGTAAATCCAGCCGGATTTTACGCGCGCAGGGCACTCACACGCCGGCGCACCTATTTTGCATAGGCCGTCGGCGCGCGCAGAGCCCCGGGACGCGCGTAAGTCCCGGGGCTTCGTAAAAGGAGCGGGGGAGGGGGCGTGACCGGCGGCGTGGCACCGGCCCGGGGGCATGGTCGAGGCCTCCGGACCAGCCCCCGGGTCAGGTGATGGCGCGCCAGCAGCCTGCTGGCACGCGCAGATTTACACCTGCTTTTGGCAGGTGTAAATCTGGCAACAAAGGTAGGGGGGGGGGTTAGATAAGGCCGGGGGGTGGGTGGAAAGAAAGTTCCCTCCGAGGCCGCTCCGATTTCGGAGCGGCCTTGGAGGGAACAGGCAGCGTGCACCGGGCTCGGCGTGCGCAAGTTGCACAAATGTGCACCCCCTTGCGCTCTCCGACCCCGGATTTTATAAGATACGCGCGTATCTTGTAAAATCCAGTGTACTTTTGTCCGCGCCTGGTGCGCGAACAAAAGTACGCGCTCGCGCAAATTTATAAAATCTACCCCACAGGTTCCTAATCATACATACACATGCTCTCACTCACAAACTTACATACATGCTATCACACACATAGGCTCTCAATCACAGTTACACATATGCTCTCTCTCACACACAGGTTCTCAATCATACACTTACATACATGCTGTCTCTCACACACAGGCTCTCAAAGACACCACACAGGCTCACAATCTCACACTTACACATACAGGCTCTCAGTCATATACTTACATGCTGTCTCTCTCACACACACACAGGGCCTCAAACACACAGGCTCGCTCACTCACTCTCTCTTCCCCCACCAAAGAACTGGCAGCAGCAGCAACCTATTCCTCTTCCAGCCCTTGCAGCCTTGAGAGTCCTTTCGGCTGCAAGGACTGATGTTGTTCCTCTTTTCGCTCTGGGCCGCGCTGCTTTTCTCCTTCGGGCCAATGCTGCACATACTTGTAACTTAGCATGGTCTCGTCGTCCTGCACACCACTTCTTCTTCGGGGCTGCAGGGGCAGTAAGAACAGACCATGCTGGAAGCGCCTCTGAGTGCTTCTTCCAGCTCTCCTGCTACGTTCCGCCTGGGCTTACAACATTTCAAACCCAGGCGGAGTAAGAGTTTGCATCTCAGTGGGACAGTGGGGGGCTGAGAAGTGTGGCGACACACCAGTTGAGAACCGCTACTCTATGGGATTCTCATCTAGATTTTTCCAAAACTCTTCTCTTTTAGCTTTGGTTGCTGGCGTTTTAACTGCACTAATGTCTATCTGAAGTCTCTGGTAGAATTGCTTTAGGTTCTGTTTAAATATTTTGATATGAAGAAAACAGAAATGAACGATATTCTCCACAGTTTTTTTTTTTTGCTTCTGCTGCTATTTCCAATTTGTTATTGAAGTAGATGAATTTTTTGAAATGTTCTCATTCTTTGAGCTTTCTCCAATCCTTTGAGGTATTCTGCACACAGTGGTATGATTTCTTCCAAGGAAGACTTATCTTTCTCCTTTACCTCTGACCTTCTGTCTTTGTTTGTAAGACGACACTCTCAGTAATGAAATTTGTGCCCAATATTGTGCACGCTTTCTTTCTGCAATATCAACAGATGGTCTTTTTATGCACAGTTCCCTTGTTGCTCATCTCAGTTTTGTTTTGTTTTTTTACTTTGGATTTCAGGTTTTCTTAGGTAGTTTTTCCCTCTCCTGGACCCCGGCACACATATCCATTTCCACACAGGCCAGAAGCTGAATCACTATCTCCTCCATCTCCTGCCTTTCCTCTTCACTCGGCTTCCTGGCCTGTCTTACACTGCTCTTATCCTCATGTTGCATCATTTTCACTCACTGCTATCTCGCCCTTTACCTCCTCCAATTGCTCTGGCTGATCTAACATTTCTCTCATAGTTCTAACTGTTCTGATGCCTTTCTTTTGGAACGCTGATTTTTCCTGTTCCTTTCTCCTGGTGCTCCTTGGCTGTTCTAGTTCTTCTCTCCAAATCTTCTCTTTTGGTCTCTATTTTTCCTTCTGTATCAGCCCTTAGTTGTTTTTAAATGTTTGTATACCTCTTTTTTCTAATTTTTGTTATTAACCACCTTAAATTTCAATCAATTGCTTTTTATAGCTTTTCCTTGCCTAGATCCTTGCCAATTTGTCACAATTAAGAATATGAAGGAGAAATCATTTGACGTCATTAGTAATATGGTTAATAAGTCTTTAGCAGTAGGCTTTGTGCCATGTGCTTGGAAGTTTTCCTGAACTGGTGCTCATGCTCCCTCTCTCACTATAGAAACATAGAAATGACGGCAGAAGAAGACCAAATGGCCCATCAAGTCTGCCCAGCAAGCTACGCACTTTATCCATTTTTTTTCCCCTTTTTCTCTCTCCCACCTGTTACTATTGGCTTCCAGTACCCTCCAGCCCTAATTCCCCTCCACCCAATTTAGAGAGCAGCTTTGAATCTGCATCCAAGTGACATCCAGCTCAATTGGGGGTAGCAACCGCTGTAACAAGCAGGCCACCCCCTTGCCCCATACTCTTACCCACCCCTGTTTTTAATTTTTGTTTATTTTTTATTTTTTTTGGAAATATCAGCCCTCCATCCTTCCGCTCCGTGAAGGTGGAAGACCAACTACTGGCCACTGGCATCCCGCTCCGTGAATGCCGCTGTGGCTACTGCCGCTCCGTGCAGTGTTTGAATGCCTCCACTTTTTTCACGCCCTCTAGACTTGATGGATCCACAGTGTTTATCCCACGCCCCTTTGAAGTCGTTCACAGTTTTAGACTTCACCACTTCCTCCGGAAGGGCATTCCAGGCATCCACCACCCTTTCCGTGAAGAAATACTTCCTGACATTGGTTCTTAGTCTTCCTCCCTGGAGCCTCAGCTCGTGACCTCTGGTTCTGCTGATTTTTTTCCGACGGAAAAGGTTTGTCGATGTCTTTGGATCATTAAAGTTTTTCAAGTATCTGAAAGTCTGAATCATATCACCCCTGCTCCTCCTTTCCTCCAGGGAGTACATATTTAGATTCTTCAGTCTCTCCTCTCTCATCTAAAGAACTACAATGCAAAAAAGGTGGGTCTCTTTTAATGGAAAGGGGACTCAAACAAGAGGTCATAGGATAAGGGTGAAAGACAAAAGGATAGACAAAGGAGTAATATAAGGAAATATTTTACCAAAAGGGTGATAGATGCATGGAACAACCTCTTTGTGAAAGTGATGGAGACAAGGGCAGTATCTGAATTCAAGAAAGCATTGGACAAGCATAAGGGATCTTTGAGAGAGTGGAAGGGATTGCAGAGTTGAGCAGTTGGGGTGGACAGGCAGACTAGATAGGCTGTATGATCTTTTTCAGCAGTGATATTTATGTTTCTATAGGACTCATACCGCCTTCAGCTCTTGGAATGTACATCCAACTGTTTAAAATCTAGTTTACTATTCCAAAACTAAAGGAGAGTGCAGGCATTGCATGTTAATTGATAGCGCGTATCTTATTTTACATTAAGGCACTTTTCAAAATCAATTTCAATCTCCTGTATTATTCTTTACTGGTCTTTTTTCACAGTAACTTGTGCTAAATTATGGCACCTTCATCCACCTCTAGATATTTATATATACTTTCCTGATCAAGTTCTTGTATGCTACAGTCCTCAGTCAGAGATGTTTTCAGTTTTGTTTCATTTTCCTTATTTCATCATTTTTATAAATCCAATTACCCAGTTAACAAGCTGAATAATGCGGTGTACAATACAATATCAAAATATCAATAACAACTTTATGGAAGGTCGCCTTAACACATTCGTTAAAGCCAAATATCATGCTTTCATTTAAGATTATCTTCACTACTTGAGTTGTCCCACTAAATTACAATCACTGAAGCTGTAAAACTTCAAGTCATCTACAAACAGTAGGTGCTGTGTCTGTGGATCCTTAATGTCTCTGGAATTAAAGGCAAAATCCATTGCCCAAAGAGTTAAGAGAACTCATCGCGTTCAGTGCCAGGCAAGACAAGAGTGGTTAAAGGGAATCTTTCTTCTGTGTGGATACTCTGGTGGCTTACAAGGTCTTCCTTCAGCCTGAAGGTTTTACCACATTCAGCACATGAAAATAGTTTCATTCCTGTATGGATTTTCTGGTGGCTTTTGAGATCTTCTTTTCTCTTGTAGCTTTTACCACACTCAGTACATGAAAATGGTTTAATTCCTGTGTGTATTGTTTGGTGGAGTTTGACACTTGTCATATGAGTGAAGCTTTTACCACACTCTGTACATGTGAAAGGTTTCACTCCTGTATGGATTCTTAAGTGCACGTTGAGGTTTGCCTTGTGAATGAAACTTTTACAACACTCTGTACATGCAAATGGTCTCACACCAGTGTGGATTTTCTGGTGGCCTGTGAGATGTGCCTTTGTCCTGAAGCTTTTACCACACTCAATACATGGAAATGGTCTCACTCCTGTGTGGATACTTTTGTGCCCTGCAAGGAGCCCCTTTGTCCTGAAACCTTTACCACAATCACTACATGTGAATGGTTTTAGTCCTGTATGGATACTCTGATGGTTTGAAAGTTCTCCCTTTGTTCTTAAGCTTTTACCACAGACAGCACAGGTAAATGGTTTCACTCCATTGTGGAGACTCTGATGGCTTACAAGCTCTCCCTTCATCCTAAAGCTTTTCCCACATGCATTACATGAAAATGGTTTCATTCCTGTGTGTATTCTCTGGTGGATTTTGAGATCTTCCTTTCTCCTGAAATGTTTACCACACTCACTACATGCAAATGGTTTCATTCCAGTGTGTATTGTTTGATGGACTTGAAATGTTGTCATATGAGTAAAGTTTTTACCACACTCGGTACATGTGAATGGTTTCAAACCTGTGTGAATTCTTAGGTGCACTTTGAGGTTTGCCTTGTGACTGAAGTTTTTACCACACTCTGTACATGCAAATGGTTTCACTCCAGTATGAGTTTTCTGGTGGCCTGTCAGTTGTGCCTTTGTCCTGAAGCTTTTATCACATTCAGTACATGGAAATGGTTTAACTCCTGTGTGGATACTCTTGTGACCTGCAAGATATCCCCTTGTCCTGAAACTTTTACCACACTCAGTACATGTATATGGTTTCACACCTGTGTGGATACTCTGGTGATTTGTGAGATCGCCCTTTATCCTGAAACTTTTACCACATTCTGTGCACATAAATGGTTTCAATCCATTGTGGATACTCTGATGGCCCGTGAGGCCTCCCTTTGTTCTGAATTTCTTACCACATTCTGTACATGTAAATGGTTTCACACCAGTGTGTATTCTTTCATGCAGTTTGAGATTTGTTTTGCGTCTAAAACTTTTACCACACTCTGTACATGTAAATTGTTTTACTCCACTGTGGATTCTTGTGTGTGATGTGAGTTCTGTTTTTGTCCTGAAACATCTACCACACTCAGGACATGCAAATGGTTTCACTCCTGTGTGGATTCTCTGGTGGTCTGAGAATTCTCTCTGCTTTCTGAAGCTTTTATGACATTCAGCACATGTAAATGCTTTCATTCTTTTGTGGATATTCTTGTGGCTCGTGAGGGCTCCCTTTGTCATGAAGCTTTTACCACACTCAGTGCATGTAAATGGTTTCACTCCTCTGTGGCTGCGCTGGTGGATTATGAGAGCTCCTTTTCTCCTGAAGCTTTTACAACACTCAGTACATGTATATGGTTTGACTCCTTCGTGGATTCGCTGATGCCATATGAGAGAGATTTTCTGACTGAAGCTTTTACCACACTCACTGCAAGTAAATGGTTTTTCTCTATTGTGGATTTTTTGGTGGATTGTGAGGTTGGTCTTCTGCCTTAAATTTTTATCACATTCTGTATATGTACAATGATTTTCTCCTTTGTAGGGTTTCTTCTCTTGTGAGAGGTCTTCCTTATTGAAACATTTTTCAGATTGGGTGCAAGAGAATGGTCTCTCAGCAATATGTCTTTTTGTCTGTCCTGAAGTGTCTTTATTCACATAGAAGCTTTTATGGCATTCATTACTTGACATTGGATTTGCTCCTTGGTGAAATTTTGGGACTCCTTTGACATTTTTGGTTTGATTGAAACTTTTGCCACCATTTGTACATGAAAATGCTCTCTCTTCTGTGTAGCTTTTCTTGCACTTTGTGTGGTTCACTTTATTAAAGCTTTCCTCATATTCTATACTTGTGCATAGTTTACCTCCATTGTTGATTTTCTTGTGTTCCTTTAGTGCTTCCTTCAAGGAGAAACCTTTCCCATAGTCAGAACATGTCAAAGGCATCTCTTGTGTGTTTGTTTTCTGTTGTTGCAGTTCTCCCTTCTGACAGGTTTTCCCATAATCTGTGCGTGTAGACAGTCTTTCTTCAGCATGAGATCGCTGATGCGATTTCAGAGCTACAAGATTACTAAGGAATATCCCACATACATCACATAAACATCTTTGTTTTGTTCTCTGTTTTCTCTGCTCTTCTGCTGGGTACGTGATATTACTGGCACTTTGTTCACACACAGGAGAGTTCTCAGCTGAGTCGCCTGATAAATTTATTTGCTTCTTTTCGGAGTTGCTTTGATTCCTGCAATTTCTGCCCCAGTCAGAATTTGAAGAAGTTTCCCCTCTCTCTCTTTCTGGTAAGCTCTTGTTCCCTTCCAGATTCTCACTGAAATTCCAGTGATGTGTCACTGTATTACTGTTTCTGGGATCATCATTTTCTAGATTAAAAAAAAAAACACACTTGAAATTATTATGGTAGAAAAACAGTTTAACAACTTCAATATTATGGCATTTGTTTTCTCTTGTGTTTTTGCTATTCTCAGAGGACAAGCAGGATGGCAGTCCTCACATATGGGTGACATCATACGATGGAGCCTGGCACGAAAAAACTATGTCAAAGTTTCTAGAACTTTTACTGAACCTCCCTGGGCATGCTCACAGCATGCTATTATGCCATATGCCCATTTGGGGTCCATTCAGTCTCTTTTTCCGCGGTGCCTGTAGGTCGCGGTTGGAGCCCCTCTCTCTATTTTTCTGAAGTTTTTTTATAACATTTTTTATGCTTCCTTTGTTTTTGGCTACCCATCGCAGTATCCTGCGGACACTTCATCTGTATTTCCCTAGGTAATGTTTTTTGGCATTTTTCTAAGATCATTTGCTGGTTTCAGTGGGGCCGTCTGTACCTGCTAGCCATTGACCCTCTGCCACCATCAAGTTTGATTTTGCATCCCTTTTGTTTTATTATGATGTCTAGCAGGTTCCAGCAGTCTCCTCAATGCATCAGGACAAGGTCTATCATGGAGGCATCTTATGATGTCTGGGAATGCCACAAATGCAGGGAAATGACCCCAAAAGGATGAGCATCCTAGTTGGATCTTATGGAATGACTGTTTGGGCACTGGAAGACCAATCTATCTGCATAGGATCCTGGAGCTTCATCAATGGTAGGAAGGCCATCAGTAGCAGCGGAGCCAGCGGTTCCATTGATGTCAGTGACTGGTAGGGAATCTGGAAACAAGAAGATCCTTGCCGAGCATTGAGGAAAGTTGAAGCAGCATAGACATTGATCCCCATCAATGCACAGTTCCAGGAATGGGGATGGTCCAGTGCCTGTCAAGAACCCCTCTAAGTAGTTCAACCACGAGGACAGCTCATCCTCAAGACATGCCAGGGGCCCACATCAGTCTCCACCAGTCTTGGTATCTGCCACTGATCCACCTTTCAATTCCAAAGTGGATGTGCTCACACCTCCTGCCTCCCAGTTGGTATTGGCGAATTTCAATGAACTGGAGAAATGGATCCAGCAGGCCATGGAAAAGGCTCAGCAAAGTCTTGATGCAGAGTCATCAATGGCACCGAGAAAGGCACTAACTTTCCTCATGCCACTGCTCAGCTATCTTCAAGTGCTCACTGGTGCTGTATTGAGGCTAAGGCTGGTATCAATGCACGTCCCACTGCCGATGCTCAAAAGGGAACTGGGGTCAGCCTCGTTGCTGATTTTTGGTTCCTCAGGGGAGGAAGCTTCCCTGAGATGGCAAGGTTCCTCAGGATCCAGGCCTCCACAGCCAATTGCACCAGTCCATGACCCATTGGCTGAGGACAGAGCACAGAGAGAGCTTTCCCCTGCTGAGTGCGAGTTGAGTTCTCAATATTCCTTGGGATACCACTATGACTTGGTGGAGGTCTCTGAAGAGGAGATATTCATGGGTCTCCTCTTTGGACCCCTCTCCTCCACTGGATAGAAGGAAGTCCCCTTCTGAGGATCTCTCCTTTGGAGGCTTTATCAAGGAAATGATTGAAACTAATCTATAAAAGTTACAAACAAAGGAAGAGTCCAGGAACAAGTTGCTAGAGATCCTCCAGTATGTGGAGGCCCCTAAGGAAATTGTGGAAGTCCCAGTTCATGAAATCCTTCAGGAGGTACTGATAAAGATGTTGGAAAACCTCTTCTCAGTGGCTCCTGTCAATAAGAAGGTGGATGCAGTTTCTCTTGTCCAAAAGGCTGTCTGATTTGACAAGCATCAACTGCCACACCATCTGTGGTCATCAAATATGCTCTTATAAAAGCCAAGATATCTAGATCCCACTCCTCAGTGCCCCTGAAGAGGGATTCTAGGGCTACGAATTCTATTGGGAGAAACATTTTTCAGGGCACTATGCTGATTGCTCACCTAGAGGCCTCCCAGCTCTTCCTGAACCAGTAAATGCAGAATATCCTGAAAGCAGGTGCAAGGGGTGGTTGAGCAGCTTCCTCAAAAGCAACAAGACATCCTCCAGTCACTGGTGGACAAAGGGTTGGAGTACAGAAACATAGGGGCCATTAGACCTACAATGTTTTCAAAGTGGCATTAAGGATCTCTGCCGTGGAGATTAGGGCATGCAGACTTGCCTGGCTGCAGGCCTTCAACCTCTGGCAGTGCAGGAAAGACTTGCTGACATGCCATACACTGGAGAGAATCTCTTCAGAACTAGGGTCAAGGATAATAAAGTGGCACAGATCAGAGCTCACTGTGCAATGCTCCAGGAGCTGTCCATGGCTACTCCAGACCCAACCTCCTCTTCCAGGAGGTACCCGAGGTCAGTACAGAAGAGAGAAATTTTCCGCTCAAGTAGGCATTACACTCCACCCCCCTCTGCCTCTATCACAACAGGCCTCTCGCGCCTATTTATTTTATTATTATTAAAGGCTTTTATATACAGACTTTCTTGATACAAATCAAATCAACTCGGTTTACATCGAACTAAGCAGTAACTATAACCAACCATTCAACCAGAGACAATTTAGAGGAGCATAAAGTTACATTATAACAAGGATGCCTTTACTGGGAGAAGGAAAAAAAAGAGAGGGAGAACGAAGATAAATTACTATATACAATGGAATATGAGAGGGAAGCGGTGAGCCGACCTCATGATGACTTGAGAACACAGTTAGAGTTTGTTTATTTACATGAGTGATGGAATAGTTCTAAATCAGGCTGTTGGGCTATTGGCGGGGAAGGCTCGGCAGAACAGCCAAGTCTTTAGTTTCTTTTTGAAAGTTTGTAGGCAAGTTTCCTGCCTGAGGTCCGGAGGCATGGCGTTCCAGATGGAGGGACCTGTGTTAGAGAATGTCCTGTCTCTGATATTTGAGTGGTGCACAATTTTGATTGGAGGAACATGTAAGGATCCCTTGTAGGCATCCCTTAAGGGTCTGGCCGTTGAGTGCAATTTGAGAGGGTGCAAAAGATCAAGTGGGGGGCTGTTTGAAGAAGTAGAGAGCGCCTAAGCCTCAGATGGCATCCTAGTCAACCACCTGGGATGGGATTCTTGCTGGAAAGAGAGCATAGCCAGGATCCCAGTATGTGCCAAAGGATCTTCCAATCAGGGGCAGCCTGCGGTTTCTTGTCAGCTGATGACCCAGTATAACATCAGATGTATGGGTCCTCAGCAATAGCAAAAGGGGCTATAAATTAAACTTATTGTGCATCTGCCACTTCAGGCCCCTCACCTATGCACAGTTAATGCATCTGAAAGTGCTTCAAATGGAGATTTCCTCCCTCTTGATGCCAAAGTAGTTGAGCCTGTTCCACCAAGGCAAAATGCATGGGGATTCTACTCCCAAGAATTCATTGATTCTAAAGAAAACAGGGGAACTCTCTCATCCTACACCTAAAGGCCTTAAAAAAATTCATCAAAAGAGAAAAGTTCAAGATAGTTTCCCTAGGCACCTTATTCCCCTTCCTTCAGAAAGGGGACAGGCTCTGCTCTCTATCTATCTAAAGGATGCTTACAGTCACAGAGATTTTTCCTGGTCATAGGAAACTGCCAGTTCTAGTATCACATTCTGCCCCACATGTTTTAAGAAAATGCCTAGCCATGGTGGTGGCTCACTTACACAAACTGGGGTTGCACATGTTTTCTTATCTGGATGATTGGCTGGTCAAGAGTGCATCTTGGGCTGGAGCCAAGGAATTGATAGAGTTACGAGGGTTTGCCATCAATACCCCAATTCTCACCTCAGCCCTTCACATTAACTGGAGTTTATCGGAGCTCTGCTAGACACGACTCAGGCAAAAGCTTTCTTCTTTAGTAAAGGGCCACCTCTTTGATGGCCATGGTGAAAGACATCTGGATGAATTAGCAGACATCAGCATGGCAAATGTTGAGGCTGTTGGTCTTCATGGCATCAACAGTGCATGCAACTCCCGTGGCATGTCTATATATGAGAAGTGCCCAATAGATTTTGATGTCTCAGTGGCTACAGGCCACACAAGAGCTCTAGGTCAGCATCTTGATCATTCAACTGCTCAGGGACTCTCTCCTGTTGTGGGACAATTCCAATCTGGTCAAGGCAATCCCTTTCCAAATTTCTGATTCAAATTGTCCTCAAGATGAATGCGTCCAACCTGGGTTGAAGAGCTCATACAGATGGACTCTGTACCCAAGGCTTTTGCTCTGCCTAGTAAATGCTACATCAGGTAAACTTCCTGGAGCTCTGGGCAATTTGGTACATTCTATGGGCTTTCAGAGATTGGCTGTCCAAAAAAGTTATTCTTGTCCAGACGACAATTAAGGGACAATGTATTACAGCAACAAGCAGGGAGGTAAGGACTCATATCTCCTGTGTCAGGAAGCCATCCAGCTGTGGGGCTGGGCCATCGCTCAAGGGATGTTCTCAGAGCCATTTACCTGGTTAGAGTGGAGACCATGATAGCAGACAGACTGAGTCGATCCTTACAACCTCATAAGTGGTCCCTAAAACTAAGGGGTAGCAAACCAGATCTTCTGCCACTGGGAAATTCCAGTGGTGGATGTGTTTGTGTCTTCTTGGCCTGAGGAAGGTCCCTCTCTTCTTTACAAATGAAGAGAGCCTGGCAAGTTAGCCTCTATCCTGCATTGGGGCAAAGTCCTTCTGTTCGCATATCCTTAGATTCCACTAGTGGCAAAGGTTTTGTTGAAGCTCAACGACAAGGGGACCATGATTATCTTAGCCCCCCTTTTGTCAAGACAAATCTGGTTCCTGCTCCTACAGTTGTCCATCCAGGAAGTGATCAGGCTGGGGTTTCCCCAGATCTCATCTCTCAGGATCAAGGTAGGTTGCACTATCCAAACCTCCAGTCCCTACTGCTCACCGCTTGCATGGTGAGAGGTTGATTCTGCAACCTTTTGCCCTCTCTGAGGATGGGTCTTGTGGTCTTTTGGCTTCTAGAAAAGCTTCCACTATGCATTTCTATGAACTGAAGAGGGGGAGGTCTGCCATCTGGTATGAGCAATAGGCCCTAGATTCTTTCTCCTGCTTCATGCAAAAACTGCTCGATTATCTTCTACTTTTATCTGATGCTAGTCTCAAGACCACCTCAGTAAGGGCCTACCTGAAGGGTAGAATTTAAAAGGGTCATGTGTGCCCATAAATGCGGGTCTCGCCACACACAAAAATACACACTATTTTATAACCTATGCACATAGGTTACAGCTCCTTGTTAGGCACAGGAGTCCCAGTGAACATCGACAGATTGGGGGGGGGGGGAGAGAAAGTCATTAGAAGGCTCAAATTTGATACTCTATATATGAACCATTGTAAGGGGCACAGATTCGAGGTGAGTTTTCGGAGGGTGGGTGGTGGTATAGACACCTTCAGAGGTATCCATTGTAAATTTGACATCATTAAAGAATTTTTGACCTTGTAAGTGATAAATTCTAAAGAGAGGAGTTGATTTGTACACTGCAGTCGCTGCTAGCTGCATTGTACAAATCAACTCCTTTTCATCACTTACAAGTGATAATGTCAATTTTACAATGGATACCTCTGAAGGTGTTTGTAACACCACCTACTAATCCCAACCCACCTTCTGAAAACTCACCCCGAGTCAGAGTGCCCCCTTACAATGGTCCATATTTAAGAGTATCAAACTGAGCCCTATAAAGAGGCTCGCTCTCTCCCTCCGCCGATATTCAGACTCCTGCGCCTAACGAGGAGCTACAGCAAAAGTGGCACATATATCTTACATGCGCCAGCTGAGGAAAATTTGGAGTTACATGTGTCAGTGCTGGCCCTGCCTCTGGAATGCCCATGTCTTGCCCCTTTTCCACCTACTTTTTCTGGGCGCGTGTACAGTGAGGTACGCACGCCCTTCCCAGATATTTAATTTTGCATAGCTCCCACACGACCCATTTACACATGTGCAAGGATTTTAAAATCTACCTTTGAGTGTGAATGGTGATTACCATCAACATGTAGAAGATAAGCCCATCTCTGTCCAGCCCTTGGCTGTACGTTTTATGTGGGGTCTGTTTCATTTGAAGCCTCCCATCAGACCTCCTGCTGTAGCCTGGGACCTCAATGTGGTTTCCCCCATAGCTGATGAAAGCACCCTTTGAGCCACTCCACTTCTGTGACCTGGAGTTCCTGACCTGGAAGTTGTGTTTACAACAGCATACAGGGTCAGTGAGCTTCAGAGTCTAGTGCAGGGGTGGCCAACTCCCCTACTCAAAAGCTACAAATAGATATGGTTTTTCAACATAATCGACACTGAAGATGCATTAGATAGATTTTCATGCACTGCCTCCATTGTATACAAATACATCTCATGCAGATTCATTGTGGCTATCCTAAAAACTTGACCTGGTTGTGGTTCTTGAGGACCAGAGTTGGCTATCACAGCTCTACTGACTTATCCACCTCATACCAAGTTTATTTATTTACAAGATTTTTATACAGCCAGTCATAGTTTCTTAGCGGTTTACAACTGGAACATTCATAGTTGATAAGACAATAATATCAATTACTATTAGCTTTTCCACAATAGGGTCATCTTGCGCCCCTAGTCTAATGTCTTGCCTAAGGTAGTGTTAAAATTCCCTCTTAACTAGTCAATTGTCCTTCCACCATTTTTTCCCAGGCCACATGTTCAAAGTGAACATGCACTACACCACTGGACTGCAAGACAGCCTTGACCTTTTAGCTGTAGTGGACTGAAGCCCATAGGAAGTCCATCCAACTTTGTTTCGACGCAAACAAGCTGGGGATAACTGTTGCCAAACAGACTCTCTTCTTGGCTAGTAGACTGAATCTCCTTCTGTTATGCCCCGCAGGAGGGTTGAATCTGGTGGGCCTTGTCAAGAGTCATTCGATCCGACTCATGGCAAAGTCGGTTGCTCCCCTGCGACCAGCCCCATGGAGGAGATCTGAAAGACTGCAAACATGGAGTTCCATCCATTCATTCATTCACATCTCATTGCTGTTTGGATAGGGATGGCCAATGCAAACGCAGGTTTGGCCAGTCTGTTCTTTGGAACTTGTTTGAGGTGTAGAACCCAGCTCTTTCCCACTAGGGCGGGTTTTTGTTTTGTTTTTTTGTTTTTTACACAGGCTGCTTCTGCATAGGTTAAGTAGAAAAGCATTGTTGTGCCAGTTGGCACTGCTTTTGCTGCTGTTCCTTTTTCTGTTGGAGGTAACCTGTAAGGGATTTACCCATGTAGGACGACTGCCATCCTGCTTGTCCTCAGAGAAAGCAGAGTTGAGTACCTGTAACAGATGTTTTCCCCGCGGACAGCAGCATGTCAGTCCTTCCAAAACCCACACAGCTCCCTGTGGAGTTTGGTTTCTCCATTTTCATTGATTTTGCTAAATAGAAGACTGAAGGGACTCCGTGTGGGTTGCCCCGGGAAGTTCAGTTGAAGTTCTAGGAACTGATAGTGTTCAGTGCCAGGCTCCATCAGATGATCTCACACTAACACAGCACAAGCAAATGCAAAACCCAATCATCTAATTATAAAATGCATGATGAATACAAACTTCCATCTTTCGGTGTTTCTTAGTCCAGGGTGCCAATGCTTCAACCCAAAGTTGGAACCAGTTGTGATGTGACCTTTTTATATTACTTTAAAAAAAAACAAAAACCTTGTTTGAAATCATGTGGCAAACTATAAACCTAAATAATGGAATACCATTCTACTTCTAAATTAAGTCCATATTTAAATTAAGAAATCCAAAACTGTTCTCTGAAGTTGAGCCTGTGCTGTGGTAGAGGTACATACGTTTAACAACAAAATAAGCCTCGCTTTGACAGATTTTATTTTAACTTGCAATAAAATAAAAAAACACAATAAAGCAGTTTGCCTATGAATCGCAGAGGATTGACAGCTCCCTGATGCAGATTTTCTTTCAGAACACGGTCCCGTGTCAGGAAGGGTGGATTTAAGCACAGCTGTATGCCTTCACCTGGAATCGTACTTGAGCCACAAATCAGATAAATTTGATTTTTATAATGCATAAAAAATAAAAAAAAAAACAGCAAAATCTGGGCATTGACCTATGATTATGCAGGAGGGCAATCTGCTAGGAGTGCCTATTATGATGGTCATTAACTAGTATTTATACATAACAATGAGTTATATAGAAGGGACTGTTATATGGATTGGACAATTTTCAAAGCCCTTTATGTAGGTAAACTGGATTTCTGAAGCCTACCCTCCTTCAGCGTGTTTATAAGTATGGGTGTGGGAGATCACGTGAGGCAGCGAGCTGAAAGTTCATGTTTCTTGACAGCTTTGGGTGTCACCCCTGTCTTTTGTATTTTTTGCTATTGTTTAGTTTTTTTCTTGGGTGATCTCAAACAGCACAGCTGACATGAGTAAGGTGTGCAAGTCTTCCACCACATTACTATGCTCGGTAGAGGCATTAGAAAGGAAAGGGTCAATCTTCTGTTTTAAAACTGGCAACTGCGAATCCCCCTCCAGATCCAGGCAGAGCCACGGAGATTATTAGAGGTCACTGCAGGAGTAATTGCAGCTATGGACTGTAAGCTGGACAAAAAACACCTCAGTGCTGGCACTGGACTCTAAAGTGATGGACTTTGCTCGCAGATTTGCTGAAATTGAAACGGGTGTAAATGAAAACGCAGCTAAGGTACAGGCCCTTGGAGACCTGCATGGCAGGTCGGCATACATTAAAGTTAGAAGATTTGGAAAATCGAAGCTGCCGAAATATCATCAAGGTACTGGGCAGATCGGAGAGAATATGCAGGAATCTAAATTGATGGAGCTGTCTGAAACTTGGCCGGCTGCAACATGAGTTGCAGCCGGCCATAAGGTTTGAACGGCTCCTTAGACTGGGCGCACATGGAGATAGAAACGCTAGACTCAGATCTTGATTTCAGTGACAAACAAAAAAATATTAAAAGCGTTCAAGTCGCTGGCCGAGTTGAAATATGACAGCGTTAAAAATTCTAATATTCAGCGATTTCTCTGCTTCGGTCGTGGCAAAGCACCATTCGATGATGCCATTTTGTGCACATGCTAGCTTTTCTTGCTACACTCTGCATAATTTGGGGAGACCAATGACAAATTTGATTCACCAGTGGCAGTGCAAATTTTTGGATGACTGTGAGCCCGCAGGGAAAGCACCATGAAACTTTGCTTTTAACAAACTCACAGGCCGATTCAGTACGGTGCGCTCGGCTGAGCGCACTGTTTAGCACCCATTTTCGACGCACAGCTATCACTCCTTATCCTGTAAGGGGTAATAGAGCCTTGAAAACGCACGGTCAAACTTGAGAAAACTATTAGCGCTCAGCACATGCAAATGCATGTTGATGAGCCTATTAGTTAGGCGCCCGGGATACTGAAAACCGCACATTTTACTTTCAGACAGCACCGGGAAAGTGTACGGAAAAAAAAACTGCTTTTCTGTACACCCTCCGACTTAATATCATAGCGATATTAAGTCAGAGGTCCCAAAAATAAAACAAAAACTTCAAGAAAAAACCCCCCAAAATGGACGCTCAATTTTGCCGGCGTCCGTTTTCCACACCTGTGGCTGTCAGCGGGTTCGAAAACAGACGCCAGTAAAATTAAGCATCGGTTGTCAGACCCGCTGACAGCCACCGCTTCCACTAATAAGGAGGCGCTGAGGATGCGCTAGTGTCCCTAGCGCCTCCTTATTAGCGCCGGCACTAATTTAAATAAATAAAGAATCGCGCGCCCAGGAGAGGTGCCTGGGCGCGGGTCGGGAGAACGGGCGCTGAGCACCGGCTCTCCCGCAGGTTTTAGTGCATCGGCCTGTCAGATTGCTGAGCTGCTGGGTTTAAAGATAGTTGTGCTACAGTTGCAGGGCCGACTTGATTCCCGTTTCAGCCGGTTTAAACTTACCTTTCCGTGCTATTCAGCTGCAAGAAGAAAGGTGGACAGACCTTACGATTGGCTGTAATGGCCGCTTTTGTTTCTTATGAATTATTTCACAACGGACAACTGGTTGGCAACTAGGGGGTCGCTGAAGGAGGATGGGATATCTGCAAGTACTTTTTAACCATAAAAAGTCTCCTTTCATCCGACTCCCAGTGTTTTGTCATGATGGTCTACATAAAAACGGACCTGGCAGGGGCCGAGGACAATGTTTTGACCCTGCATTTGGTGGTCAGGCCGATGCATGTAATCCCATAATTTCAGCTGTGTTCCATAAAGCAAATAAAGGGAAAGGCACACTTTATTGACTATGGGTCTATACAACCCTGAAGTTTTAATGAGGAGCGGTGGCAACCTGGGAACGGCAGGGTCGGTGCGATGTCAGGATCCTTACTCAGAAGACTGAAGTGTGACTCCATAATCACGACCATTGAGGTCTTTCCCACTTATTTTGTCAGACACTGTGATGTTATATCTAGGAGAGGCATGCTGACAGTATTGTTTTTTTTATATCTTTTCTTTCTTTCAGGAATTTCTATACTGTTTAGCATTGTTTAGTGACATCTGACACAAAGGCGTGAATGGAGACGATGAGGGTACAGTATGACTGAGGTTTTGAAGATGGGATGGGAGTGGCACCCTAACACATCTGGATGAACGAGTGACTGACTGTATGTGATGAACGCGTGGTGTACGTATGCAAAGGTGATCGGAATATTTCTATTGGATGGGGAATGGATAATGAGGGAGTTGGGATTAAGGAAGGCTGGGATGGGGTAAATTCAAGAGGTAATCCTTAAAGGACGTGATAATATACTGCACAGTTTTCAAGATTGAAGGGGATGAGGGGGGTTGCTTAAGCTGGGGAGTAACACCCCTGCATATCCTTTTCAAAGTTCTGCAATTATCTGTTTATGGGGTCATTTTCAAAAGCGATCACACGCAAAAAGGGGGCGGAAGTTGGCCCCGGAAGAGGAGTCAATCGGGGCTGACGCTGCAGACACATCGCTGGCGGCAAAAGGTAAGGACCCTTATCGCTGCCAGTTTTGGTGCGAAATCCGGCAGCCAGCACACTGCAGGCCCGCCCCCCCCCGTTACCGCCGGATTTTCTAAGGCCTATATTAGGAGACCTGGAGGATATCATCATAAATCGGAATGTGGCAGGTGTGGGTTCACCACTTAAACAGAAAAAGATATTACAAGCCTTAGGCAGACAGAAGACACATTTGTCAGACATTGAACACAATAAGCTAATGAGGGATCGGGTGGAAGGATGTTATGTGGCCGCTGCGCCAGTCTCCAGAAAGGCAGGAGTTGTTTTATTAATCCACAAATTATTACTTGCTGTGGAAAAATGAGTAATTATGGATCTGCAGGGGAGATACATTATTTGCGTAGGGCATATTTTGGGGAACCTGTGATACTTTTTTCACTCTACCTGGGTAAAGAGCCCAGTGCCATTGGATGCGGCCTTTATATATTTATTTAAAAGTTTTTATATGCGGCAAAACAGGACAGTAATCTGACCATCTAAGCGGCCTTAGGTTTACTTGATATTTTTGAAGATTATATGTCATGTCAGATAAAGTATAATACACGTTCTACCTTACATAAATCTGTGATATATGATATGTGAATAAATTTACCTACCTCTGTTGTCCAATAATACCCCTTATCCCCGTTTAATAGAGTTTACATAGGTTGTCCCCCCTATTATATTCAACCATGTCTCCCACTGTGCTTTCAAGTTAATTACCTAACTTGTTCTCTTAGTTATTTTCTAGTATGCTCTAATCTTCTGCTCTGTTCCTTTCCTTATTCCCTAAAGTTAAAATATTATTTGTAAAGCACGGGCACTAAATGCTATGTTTATTTTAGCTCTGTTGCGAAGTATTGTTGATTGTGAACTGATGTGATGTTACTAAACAAATGTCGGTATATAAAAACTACAAATAATAAATAAATATGTTAGGAAACCCTGTTATAGTATTAAAAAAAAATGCATCTCAATGCAATGGATAAGTAAAGATCCCCCTACTTTAGAACAAAGGAGACTTCAAATGCACCAATTTCTACTTATGAAAAAAAAACAACTCTCTGTCCAGCACAAACCCAAGAGGAAAAGGATTTTAGATATTTGGTACCTGTACCTACTATCCTCATCTCCTAAGCTGCGCAGTTCCATTGTCAATTCGTTAGCACTAGACTGATTACCTGTTAGTTGTTTTCAGGGGAGGGGTGGGGAGTGTTATATACGGTAAGAGAGCAATGTGGAATTGTGGTTTTGACACTATTTGCAAATATCGTATCAGACGTTTGAAACTGTACATGTGTATTTTCTGGATTGTCATGATATGTTAATGACGTCTGCTGTTCCCTTGCTTGATAATAAAAAGATTTTTCATAAAAGTATGCGCGTACTTTAGGCTGCAGTGAGCAGAGGTGTTCCCGGCTACAATTTTAAGGAAGGCGAGGAAAAGGTGGCGCACACTGCATTTTTCAAGTCCTTTCGCCTTATTTTCCATTTTAAAAGTCTCCATTCTTTCACTTTGAAAATTGGTACCTGCAGGCTTTGCCCCAATGCGAACAGTTTGAAGGCCATCACTGCAATGTGCAGTAAAATAGTCCTGTGGAAGGAGTGAGCACGGGCCAAACGAGAGAGGCAACCTGGCTCAAGAGGGAATATTACAACTAAAGAGCATGGGAGAAAGGCAGAAGAGCAAGGAGGAAAGAATGATTACAGTTGTACTTCCAAAGATAAAGTATAAATGCATAAAACTAAGATCATTGACTTTTTTTTTTTGTTTGTTTTTTTTTAACTACAGAAAATGTTTTTTGAAAGGTGTCTTAAAAAGTCAACCAAATCTAGCCAGAGTTCGGCTAGATACCTGCTTCAGGGAGATTGCTTCCTTCAAGAAAACCTACTGAGCACAATCTTGAATGGGATTTCCATGGGTAGATGGGACAATAACCCTTTGATAATTGCCCACCCTCTCCCATAGGGAAAAGGGGCAGTGCCAGTGGTGGGGGGTTTTAAGCTGGATCTCCTGAAGTGCACATAAGATTTTAATTTTGAAATCCTCGTGAATGCTTTACCCTGTGTACCCTTCCACCTGTTTAGTACATGGATTAAAGAGTCACTGTAGCATTGCCCACCATCGGAGATTCAAAGGAAAATATTGTGGGGAGTTTCCCTGTGAACACTCTCATGGCAGCCTCTTTCCATACAATACCCATGGGCCTGCAAGCACCAGGGGGGAGTATAAAAACTACCCTACATATATTTACAGAAGGCAAGAACAGTTTTGTGTATATAAAGTTATTGAAGGTAACTTAGAACTACTTCTTGCTGGATAACTTCTCATTAGCAAAAAGCACAGAATGGATGTTTGTGTGCTCTGTGTCTGAAACCTTCATTCACCGACTGGTGACAGGTACCCACAGGAGACTGCTTCTGATGCTTCTCCCCACATAAATCTTACATAAACGGACGACTGGGTACAGCCAGCAGCAGAATTTCTGCAGGTATCAACCCAACTTTGTGGTCTTCATGCTGAAAACTGCTTGCATTTGCCCTTTCTTCAGCACACAGTGATTTAGAAATCAAGAGGCCCGGGACAGTCAAAATCATTGGACTTTTAGAGTTAAAGCTTAAGATACCCAGTATTCCCAGGATACCTCCCCAATGTAGTGCTTGTTTATTAGAAAATCTATTTTATGAGAGGGGAAAAGATTACACCAGCACTGATGGCTGCTTGAATAAATTGCATCCCCACAGCATCCCTGCTAATTCAAGCTTTGCTAATAATAAAGCCATATCTGCATCCTACCTTGGTTGGTAAAGGGCTCAGGCTGCTTCCCTCTATGTCTTTAAGGTAAAAAGCTATTGATTTGTAGCAATATTCCTACAGGGCTTTCAGTGTGCTCACAGAGGAGCATGGCAAGATGTCGGAGACTGACACACAGGGCCCATGGTTGTGGAAGGCCTGGGAGGTGCTACTCCTTTGCTTAAGCTTTTATTCAGAGGAAGGCCTCTCCAGCAATGATTTTACATCTTAGTTTCACATCTAAATAAGACTATTGTCTCTGTGAAAACAGACTATCTTGAGATAGATCTTTATGGAGCTCAGAGAGACTATTTGACTTTGGTGACAGGATTGAGAAGGTGGAAAGCCGCATGGAGGAGCAAACGACTGAGGTGATACAGGTGAGGCAAATCGTAGCTGAACTGGATGGAGATGGGCTAATCGTTCTACTGCTGACAAATTAGAGGACCTTGAAAATAGGTCCCGAAGAAATAATCTCCATTTCAGGGGAAGCGCTGACACTGATGACACAGTAGTGATTGTTCAGCAAATCTGCTGGGCCTTTGGTAAAAAAAAAAAAGAGTTAGAGGTGGGTAGAGAGAGCGAGCCTGTCAGTTACTAGGGCCTATGGTGAGGAACTGGGAGGTGAATTGGGTTGCACCTCTCTCTCTTCCGTATATTGTTGCGACCGTCGCTGCCCGACGTCTCCACTCCGACCACCTTACCTCTTTGGCGACTCACTCTTTGGTTGATGGAAGTTTGGCTGCCGCGGTGTCATTTTGCCAACCTCCTCCAGCGTCCCCTGACCGGCTAAACGCCGCCTTCTGCCATGTTCTCCTGAGGCCTAAGGGCGCGTGCGCGGCCCCGACTCAAGTACCAGCTGTGGCGCGAACCTCAGGGGCGTCCCCCTGAGATGATGTCATCATCGCCAGATATTTAAGGTCTCTTGTTTTGCTAGCTATTCTAGTTAGCAAAGGGTTTCCTACCTAACTGCCTCTAGGTATCGCTGCGGATGGGATTCGCTCTCCACATACCTTGCTACTCGGACTTTACCAGGGATACCCGCTCCTCGGGGGCCTCGCTCTCTCTCTTGCTTTTCAGGTCACAGTCTGGAACCGGTACTCGCTCCTCAAAGGCCCACGTTCCTGGACCTGCTACTGAATATAACTTCTGCCAGGAAGTCACCGCTGCCTACATCAGTGAGTTACCATCTCTCTCTCAGAGCTTTCCCTGGAACCAGGTACTCGCTCCTTGAGGGCCTACTTCATTCCAGCTCCTGGGCTGTTCCAAGAGACTATTGTGCGAGTGTTACCATCCAGGTTCTGTTCCTGAATTCTGCATACTCTGCCTACTCACTATCTCAGTTTCTCTACAGCTCAGCCATCCTGGGATTGCTGTTCCAGTGCCTGAGGGACTACAGCCCAGCCGGGCTCTTCCAGCTCACTAGTGCCACCTCTGGTGGTTCTCAAACAATTTAATAAAAGAACTAGTGTGTGTGTGTGTGTGTCTCCCTCTCGGGACTTTTGTAAAATTTATGTAAAGACTTTTAATTGTACCCTGATGGGCCACTGCTTGCCAGGAGTTTGTTGTCTGCATAATGTTCATTCTCAATACAAAAAGAATGTAAATATAATATAAAACCTAACATACGTGTATTCCTAATTTTAAGCAGTTACGCGAGGAAATGTTATTCATGTTTCTTTCCTTAGGATTTGTCGGCTTTTACACACACGCGCTCGAGCACATTTTAAAACATGCTTGTGTAAGTTTGACCACTTAGCCTGGGCAAAATGGTGGACTATCTCTGGGTCATCAGAAAGCCCAAGACCTACCCAAATCCACATGTTCTGTTGTGCATGGATATGCCTGTCATTTTCCAGTTTTAAAATAAGAGTTGCTTGCGCTCAGCACATATTCTCACGTATATGGGCCTTTTAACACAAGCAACTCTTAAAATTCACCCCATAACCTTTAACCACCCACAAGCTTTTCAAACCCCTGTAGTTAGCCCCCCAAACAAGGCTGTATACAATGAGCCCCTTCCGGACTTTATAAATCCTACCTCTCTACAAATGAACTTTTATTAAAAGTAGACATTGGCACTATGCTATTGTCCCTCCTGAAACCTTACTCTGTGATATATCTTAGTAGTCTTCTGCTCACTCTTATTATGTAACTCTGATTACATACAGTATGTTATAACTGTTACCCTATTTAATAACCTTCAATAATGTACTGTCCCTTTGTATTTTGTAACATGCTTTCATCTCTCTGGCTGAAAAGGTGTGAAATAAAAAAAAAAATTATAATGACTGCTTCTGCCCAGTGTGAACCTAGCATCCTGGTAAGCTGAGAGAGGGTGTCAGGAGTGGGAGACATGGGGTGACTGGAAATGTTTGGGAAGCTAGTTTTGGAGGCCAGGAAGGTGGAATAAATGGCTGGGGGAAAGAGGTTTATGGCTAGGAGTCTAGTTACTGAATATTCACATGTCAGTTGGGTTGGAGGAAATAGAGAAGGGGAGGGTTCTACCATGAGGGCTTTAATGGACATGGAGACAGTTGGAAAGGGGTTTAACAAGGGACTGTGGTCCCTTTAAAATCACAGCCTGCTGCTGAGATCAAACATTGCCCAGGGTCTTACATGGTTTACCAGTCACTACAATATAGAAGTTAGTAAACTGCAGTACTCCTATAGGAATTTTCTCATGAAATGCACTCTTTTACTGTGGCTTAGTAAATTGCCTCCAAAATGATTACTGAAGTAGTTAGTCAAATTTTTTAAACCAAATCAAACCAGGAGAACCTCACACTCAGAACGGTCTTTATTATGTTGTTCTAGATGTAATAAGAACATAAAATAACCCCTTACCCAGCGAGAACAGAGTTTCATAATTCTCCTTCATCACCTCCTTATAAAGCTCCTGCTGCCATTCTTCTAAACTCTCCCACTCCTCCAGGGAAAAATAGATGGTGATGTCATCAAAGGTTACTGGGACCTGAAACAAAAAAAAAACTTTCCACATTCAGCAAGCACCTTCTACATCACATACATCAGGAGACCTCTTAGTGCTGAAGCCCAACAGGGCAGGGATTGGGTAGAGAGGTTTGGGGGTGTTTATTACATAAACACACAGTCCCAAAGCATAAGTATAACAGTTGGAAACCAGTTACACATACAATCTGAGACACAAAATCTCATTTTGTGGAACTCTGGATCTCTCTCCTCACACTCTGGAGAGTGCCAAAGCGGCCTATGTTCCAGGTCTACTCGAGGCCCTATAAAGTCAGGGCTGACTCTGCAGAGTCCCGGGTTAGAAAGCTGCAGCAGTGTTTGTATAGGGAGGGTAAGAGGTTGGGGGCAATCTCCTACCTGAGCAGAAGCTCCTTCAGGCATTTTCCTCTCTGCTCTCAGGATAAGAAATGAATTAGGGGTGCGTTCTCCGGCTGGGAAAGAGCTGAGCGTTTACTTCTTGCTGCGGAGAGAAGGGTTTAAACTGAGATTTGGGACTGGCGGTGTCTGGTTTCCAGCTGTAGCTGTTAAGCTGCAAATTAAAGGACAGGAGAAGAAAAGACTCTTTGTGGCTCTGTCCCACTTCAGAATCTGGCACCTCCTCTTCCTGCTGGGCGCGGACTGATGACGTCACAGAGGGCGGTGCCGAACTTTAGTAGGGGAAGGAGGGGGGGAGGTTGCCCTGAGCGCTGTCAATGCGGGGTTTCTGACCCCTTGTGAATATGTCAGGTTTGAGACGCATATTTTTTTCTTTTAGATAAGATTAATAAATGGTACTTCTTGTTCTTTTTAACTTAATTCAATTGAATTTTAGATTTCTATTTAGGAGGGCCAATTTGGAGTACCCGAAAAGCATGACACCACCAAAATCGAAGACAGAATGCAGGACAAACATTTGCATCAAATTTGCACATGTGGAGGTGGATTGTCAAAAGCCATTTAGGCTGGGTGCACTTTATTGCATCGGCTCCTTAGCTGGATAAGAAGTGATGTTCAAACTTCTAGGGTTAAGGTAATAGCGGGCTAATTTTCAGAAGCCCACGCGCGTAAAAATGGGTTAGGTGTGTGGCTGGGCCTTGTGCGTGCTGCGCACGTGTTCGGAACAACCCAGCCAAGCGTGTAACCCCTGGTATGAGCCGAAGCACCAGGCCTCTAAAAAGGGGCAGGGTGGGGGCTGGGACAGAGCCAGTTGACACTGTGCTGGGGAAGCCCGCGCCGGCAGCTGACTGGCGTGCGATTACTTCTGCTCCCAAGAAGCAGTAATCTAACAAAAAAAAAGTAAGTAGCTAGGAAGGGGTTAGGAGTTGGGGAGGAGAGGGGGAAGGGTAGAGAGAGGTACAGGGAACTGGGGAAGCCCTACTCCCATTGCCGCGCGTGGCCTTTTAAAATCCCCCCCGTGCGTGTGGATGTTAAAATCCGCCACGCATGTGCACACGGGTTTTGCGCGCATGTTATAAAATAGCCACATCCATGTCTGTGCGCCGGGAACCACGCTCACGTGGGTCTTAAAATCGACCCCTAAGTTAGTAATAAGAATTTAAGCTTGATAATAAAGTTGTGCATCCCAAAGACAGAGAGACTGAATCAGCAGATTTTGTTTTATATTTTGCTAAGCAGGGAGTAGGGGATCTGGATTCCCAGACCAGGGCTCAGAAAAGAAGCCCACCTAGCTCAAATGTGGACTTTTGGACACCTTATTTTATTCTGCCTTTTGTAGCTTGTACACCACTCTTAAATGGATTAGAGTGAGGATGGGCCTTGCATATAAGTAACAAGAATAAATTTCATAATCTTGTTTATCTTTATTTATTTTCATATTTACATACCAGTATTTCCACAATAAACCATAAACAGCAATTAAGTACAGAAATCAAACACATGCTTTAAAAAAGAGCCAAAGTTTACAAAATGCATGGAAATTGGTATGGTCCTCTGTAAGCCTAACATGTAAAGTGAAGGCATTAAATAAAATTGGGCACAGCACAAGAAAATGCTCACTGTTGAGTTTCCACCAGTTTGAATGTATACACAGCGTTGCTTTCTGCTTCTATGGCAGGGGGTAATGTGGAAAAGAGGATTAGCATTCAGACAACAACCAACAAGGACTAAACTTCATAATCTGGGTAAACAAATAAGCGTGGGTGTAGCTTGCTTATTACAGTGGTTACTACCCTAAACCAATTAAGCCTGATACATCACTTTGAAAGCATATACAGCGTTGCTATCTGCTTCAACGGTAGGGGGAAGAGAGGAAAACAGGATTTACATTCAGACATCATCCAACAAGGCATTGATCTTGCAGTCTGGGTGAATATGCATTGGGGTAGCTTGCTTGATATGGCGGTTATAACCCTTAAACATAAGCCTTATCCTCACCTTTGTTGTAATTCCAACATTACTCTCTGCATCAATGACAGGAGATGGCAGGAAATTTGAATCAAACAGTTACCAACAAGAGCCCTGAAGTTGGTGGTTGGTGAAATAGATAAGCATGGGAAAATAAGAGTCGAAGCTTGCTGGGCAGACTGGATGGGCCGATTGGTCTGTTTCTGCCGTCATTTCTATGTTTCTATGGTTATATATGGTCGGTTTTTTTTTTTTTCCTCCTGAGATTAACTGAGCTGCAGTATTTTGGATCATTTGAGATCTATAAAGTTGATATTTTGGTATGTCTATCAACAGAGAATTACAGTAATTGGTCCAAGTAGTAACAAGTGCATGAACCAAGGTATGGAGATCACATCACTTATTCAGTTTCTGTCAGAAATGGTAATAGATCAGATGAGTTTGATATGTAGATCTACTGGCTAGTAAGCTGCATTTTCAGTCTGTGCTGGTCTGCTTGCTGAAGAGCCATGTTTTCTTTTGGCGTTGGAAGTCTGAGTAATTATTGCCTTGCAGAGTGAGTTTCAGAAATATGGTGCCCTTCCCCTGTAGGATCTGGAAAATACACATAAGCAGAATACCTCACCTCAGCCACAAATGCAAAACAACCCCAAAAAAACAGGCAGACCTTACCAAATACAGGATAAATGATCATAGACTAGAAATAGAAAGATGCAGAAAAAAAATAAACTGGAAACTCCAAGAAGCTTGACTCTGTATGCAGTGCAACACTGGAGAAATAGAAACTCAAATGCAATCCCTCCTATGCATGCAAAATGATCAGAAATGCACATTTCCCAGAGCTGACAGAGAAAATCAAAGACTTCCCACAAAAGACTGAGCAAGAAAAACTCTTTATAATCCTAGGGGGAAAAGGACAAACAGCAGCTATAAAAGCAAAATATGTGATATCCTGCTACCAGGCCAAAAATTAAACCTGACCAAGGACAATACGGACTAGCACCAAAACTTGAAACATAACCTTCATGCTATATTCTCCGTCGGCAAGCAGGGCTGAATTCGCCATGACATATGGGTGATGTCAGCCAGCGACACCATATCCAAATGGATCTCTCTCTCTTAGCTAGTAGTGCAGGCACTGCTTTATGAGCCCCCTCAGTTTTTTTTTCATAAAAAGCACCAACACAGACATGTACCTCTATCTCTCTATTTTATCTGTGAAAATCCTGAAAACTTTATTGGTTTTAAGTTAGCTTGCAACCTCGGCAGCTCCCAAACAGCACTTTTCAGTGTTAAAAAAAAAAGAAAAAAAATTAAGAATATTTTTTCCTTACCATGCCTGGTAAAAAGAAATCCACAATGACTGGATTCAAGGACTTAATTTGTGGCAGAAGAATGTCTATTACTGATAACCATGACCTCTGCTACCATTACCTTGGGTTAGATCATGACCAGGCCAACTGTTATGATTGTGGACAAATGTCCCACGTCCTCGGAGATCAAGAGCCTGGAAAATGAAGGAACCATGGAAGTATTTCAAAAGCCACAATAGGACCTCTTTCATCTACCTCTCTGGGAACTGAGTTGAGTGGGAGCTCCTCAAAAGTATCGGTGGAACAGGCCAAATCCTTGGGGGTCCAGTAAGCGTCATGCATTGAAAAAGAAGAGGTGCCACTCTGAGGAGCTGCCAGAGAAGCCGGCACATAAAAAGCACTGAGTCTCGCATGCATTGGCCCCGTGGTAGTCGAAGCAAATATCCATGGCGATGTCAACACATAAGTCCATGGCACTACTTGAAGCAGAAGACATGATGCCATTGGGTGCAGAAATCTTCAACACTTTGAGCCTCAAAATCATGAAATGCATCAATCCTCTAAACTTCTACCACCAGGGCAGGTTGCTCCATCATCGAATAGTGTAGCTGAATGCTGGCCTGCGGAGAATTTTAACAGGAACAGAGGAGAAGGCAGAACTTCTACTCCCACCAATTGCTGGAGCCCTTCACCAACAAAATGAATGGAACAAGGCCTATGCCTGACGACACCAGATCCCATTTCTTCAGTGGTACCTCTTACATTCAATCAGCCTCCGATTCAAATTTTGCAGAGCCTAAGAAGAGGATGTTTCACCATCCATGCCCCTTGACAAGACAGCAGAGTTGATTTCTTTACCTCTATGCTGGCTAAGGATAAGGAGGGTATCGTCAAACTTCTCTCCAGGATATCAGATCTCCTCCCATGAAAAGGAGCCCCAGTCTCCCTGGTTCGGGTGGAGATTTCATCAGAACCCCCGCCGGGTGGTTCTGGCCCATGGCATTCCCTTGCAGCAGAGTCCAGCCCATCAGAGGATGTAGACCAGGAGTATATCATTCTGAGATGACCAAGGACTCCCCCTCAGCCACCTGCTTCATCATTGGGGTCCTGAATTAGTGCTCCCTCACCTCCAGGCTCTGAAGAGGGATCCCTTCTATCCCTTCCCAGAGCCTCCAGAACCCTCATTTCCACTGAAAGACCCTTCCAGTGGAGCCTGAAGAATATTCCTAAAGAAGAAGATTACTGCGAGAACGGAACCCATCATCAAGAAGAAAGTTACACATTCAGAGCACAGAGGAAAGGGACTGCAGAACTGTGGAATTGTGTTCAGAATCAGAAGGATAACTGCAGAAAAGTTCTCATCTGCATTCATTTAATGAATGCTTGATTTAATGCTTCTCTCTGGCTTTTTCTGAGAAGCTGGCAAGTAGTTCCCGACGGGAATGTGAAAGCACTCCAGATCCTAAATTGACACACGAGCACATTCATAGATCTCCAGGATCCTGGATTAATAAAAACATTATCATTTGGGGTCATTGTGACCTTTTCTGATGTAGTTCTGATGCAAAACCTAATAAACATATTTTTTAAAAACCCCCAATTATCATTCAGCTAAGAGAGATATTCTTGGGGAGAAAACCATTTACAATGCAGCAAGTCTACACTTATCAATCAAAAGATGGTTTTATCTCCTTTGATTGAGAGGGCGTTGTCTTCTCTATTTCAGCATTTGATCCTGCCTCTCTATATTCTTCCTGATCATTCTGACCCTCCTCCTTTGCCAATTTTTGTTGCATTTAGTTCATGCTAAACTTTTTGCTCTTCCCATTTCTGTTGTCTTTAAAAGAACTGCATCAGTTTCTTTTTATTTAGCAATTCTTGTATTCTGCAATCTCCAGAACCTGATCAATGCTGATCACAAAGAACATAAACAATAAAAACACAGAACATAAACAATAAAAACACAGAACAATAAAACATTACATCAGTCAGTTAACATTCTTCATTAAAATAAATGGCCTTAACCTGCTTTCTAAACCACCTTAGCTCATTAATCGGGCAAATATCCCTAGGAAAAGCAATCCCCAATGTGGGAGCAATATAGGAAAAAAGCAGACACACCTGCTATTTGCAGTTTATAATCTCTTAAAAGGGGTATTTTCCACACGTTTGTATCCTGTGAGCACAAGGTTCTTCCAGGTTCATATGTATGCAGGACATTTGCTAAACTACAACAATTGGAACTGGAAGGTTGTAACACTTTAAAAACTGTAAGCACAATCTTAAACTGAACTCTCTTACAAATTGGGAGCCAATGTAACTGTTGCGGTACTGGGGTAATGCGCTCGAAACAGCTCACCCCGCTTAAACTCCGTGCCGCGGCTGATCCATGCTGGGCTGATTGCATTGCTTTCAAATGCTTCTTTGGAAGCCCAAGGTACAAACAATACTTTACCGGCCTTTCTTCTTTCCAGCTTGTTGTAAGCTTCCAAGTTCTATCCCCCTGTTGATTGTAACTTTGACTTATTCCTACCTATTGTTATCTTTCGTTTACTTGAATTATTACTCTAGTTTTCCCTTTGTTAAACTGTAAACCGATCCGATATGGTTATTTACTATGAAGGTCGGTATAAAAAACTGTTAAATAAAATAAATAAATAAACCATTGCCATAGTCCAGTTGACGAAGCGCTAATCATTGCACAACTGATTCAAAAAACTCAGCAGTCAATAACAGACGAAATGGCATCAGCATTTTTAGCTTATAAAATGTATAATTTGGGGAGGCATGTTTAATTTTGAGCCTATAATTATGTGCTTGGGTGCAAACGTCTAACGAGACTCCTATATCAGGAAGTGTTATCGGAACATTTGGTGGAGTCTGTTTACCTATCTACAGTAATGAAGTTTTTGCTGCATTCAGCACTAAATGATTTCCCCTTCGCCAATCTCCTATTTCCTTGACCCTATGCTGAAGTTCTGCCATACTGGGCACATAAAATGGAATGCCATCCACGTAAATGTAATATACAACCCCCAATCACTTCAAAGCCGTACAAAGGTGGGTTATATAAACGTTAAATAAGGATGACAATGTTGATCCCTGGGGAACTCCATGTTCCATTGTCTTCCAATTGGAAGAAGTCTCACCCAACTGTACACATTGTTGCCCAAGACAAACATGAAACAATCCAGGCTAACACGCAGGCCGATGCAGTATCAGCGCGAGGAAAGCAGGCGATCAATGCTGAGCACCCGCTTTCTTAATGCGCGCCCAATCACCTCTCCCAGGGACCCGATGTAATATTCAAATGACCTGCCATGCTAAAAAGGACTCAGTAGGGAAAAGTGTGCATCCCTAATGCCACGGGTGCCTAGGAGCCCATGTCTGACCTGCCCTAAGCGCCCTCCCCCCAAGGTCTGGCCTCCGCTTGGTCCTTTTCACTGACATTTGTCAGTGAAAAGGACCAATTGCCTTTCAGGACAGTATTCTGAAAAGTAATTGGTCCTTTCACTGACATGTGACAGTGAAGGGACCAATTGGCAATAAGTGGAGGAGTGAATACATTAATATTGTCTGACACTTTAATATTGACTTATTTACTCCTTCACTTATTGCCAATTGGTCTCTTCCCCATCACGTCAGTGAAAGGACCAATCACTTTTCAGAAAGCTGTCCTGAAAGGGGATTGGTCCTTTTCACTGACAAATGTCAATGGAAAGGAACAATCGGAAACAGCCTTGGAAGTTTTGGCCACTCAGAAATTAACGCCTGCTCTGTGCTTTTGTTAATTTCTGAGCATACTAATGTGCAGATTGGGCACACAATTTTTTTCTGCATTAAGGGGAATACATAATAGCGTTCATCGAAAAAAATTGTGTGCCCAATCTGCACATTAGTATGCTTAGAAATTAACAAAAGCACAGAGCAGGCGTTAATTTCTGAGTGGCCAAAACTTCCAAGGCTGTTTCCGATTGTTCCTTTCCATTGACATTTGTCAGTGAAAAGGACCAATCCCCTTTCAGGACAGCTTTCTGAAAAGTGATTGGTCCTTTCACTGACGTGATGGGGAAGAGACCAATTGGCAATAAGTGAAGGAGTAAATAAGTCAATATTAAAGTGTCAGACACAATATTAATGTATTCACTCCTCCACTTATTGCCAATTGGTCCCTTCACTGTCACATGTCAGTGTGACAGTGAAGGGACAGTGCTATTATCTATGTGGGCGGTTGGCTGCGCCTTTTGGACGCACTAACCCCCATTTTGCATCGGAGGTTTTGGCCATGTGTCCAAAATGAGCATCCAACTATGCGTTGAGCTGTGCGCTGTGGCCTATGCACCATACTACATCGGCCTGGGCCTCAAATTCCTATTTATATTAAGCGCTTTAGCAGCAGAGCATGATTTACTGTATCAAATACTGCTGTGAGGTCCAATTGGAGCAGCAATCTAGACCTCCCTTTATCTAACTCACAATGCAGGAAATCCATCAAGGATAAAAGTAAAGTTTCCATGCCTTGCTTTTTCCCAAAACCATATTACTGTGTATCTAGAATCTGATACTCGTCCAGTTGCAATAGTACACACCTTTCTACTGTTTTGCCTAGAGTAGAAATATTCAATATTGGACGATAATTTGTGAAATTGTCAAAGTCTAATGTTAAGTATTTTTGTACTGGCCTTAAGGTACTTAGGAAGACTACCTTCCATCAAGGATTTATTAAATATATCTAATTCCTTTATACGAACTATCCTTAGCACATTTTATAAGTCTAAAAGGGCAAGAATCTAAAATTGAGAAAGTCAAATGAAGTCCATTACTCATTGTAGTTAACTCAATTAATGGAGCTATTTAAAATTCCATCTATTTCAACTCTCCCTTTGGTTACTAGCCTTATACAGAGATGTGTTGCCTTCTTAATCCTTCCTGTTTTTTTGCTAACCAAAGTTTCTTCATACCACTGAGCTTTCAGGTTCTAGATAGGGCCTCCAGAATCCCTGCCTTAGTAAAGTGCATGTTGGAATTTAATACTGAACCACAGCAATAAGTGATCACTAGAAGCTCATTGTTCCCTTACCCTGAAGTCAGTGATGGTTTCTAATTGTTAGTTCCAGGATCCAGCGTTTCCTCCTCTTGTGTGGCTCTTTCACTAGTTGCCGGAGGACTGCGCCTTAAAGTGCATCCAAGACTCAAGACCAGTACGTCCATTAGGAGAACTAAGCAGTTACCTAGAGTGCCAACATTTTTGGAGGGTGGCAAATACCTCCAGGTGTCGCCTACCCACTTTAAAGGCATGGCACCCCAAGAGAGCAGGATGTAGATGCTGGGTAGAGGTGGAGTTGGAAACAGAGAGGAAGCCAGGGGAGTTGTGAGGAGAGGGTGCTGGATGGGTGACGAGAGAGAAGGAGGACTCGGCCGGGGAAGGAGGGGTGGAGAGAGAGAGGATTTTGATCAGGTATGGGGGTGGATAAAGAGGCTGCTGAACACACAGAAAGAGGGAATAGATTGGGATGCTGCTGCTGTGCTGAGCAGGGAATGAAGGGAGAGAGAGAAGATGCAGGGAGGCAAAAAGGAGAGGGGAGATGCTGGACTGGGGGATAGAGAGAAAGGATACTGGGCATTGTGGACAAGGGACAAAGGGAGAACATAAGAACAGAGGGTCATCAAGCCCAGTATCTTGTTTCCAACAGCGGCCAAACCAGGTCACACGTACCTGGCAGGATCCCAAACCGATAGGTAGATCCCATGCTGCTAACAGCCAGGGATAAGGAGAGGCTTTTCCTGAATTTATTTCGAAGACAGTTTATGGATTTCTTCGCAAGGAACTTATCCAAACCTTTTTCTTAAACCCAGCTATGCTAGCTGCTTTAACTACATCCTCTGGCAATGAATTCCAGAGCTTAATTGTACCATGAGTAAAAAAGAATTTTCTCTGAGTTGTTTTAAAATGCAAGACTTGGCAGCAGGTGAGAGTGAGAGGTGGCCGCCTGAGTGCAGCAGGAGAGGAAGATGTTGTGCTAAAGCTACCACCAACAGGCAGGCGTGAAAGGAGAGGGGGGGGGGTGGGGTGCACAAGATTGAAGGGCACCTAATACCCTTGCAGCAGCCCTGCCAGCATTGCTCCAGTGCTGCACTATACTCACCTTTAAAGCTTTCTTTTTGATGTCTTTCTATCTCATTTTTTTTTGTTTCACCTGTGATCTTTTAAGTTTGTTGTTTGGGCAAATAATTCCGAACTCTTCCTATGTTAGTGCAGTGTATTTAAGTATGATGTTAGCGGGTCTTTCCTTGGATCTTTACTCTTCTGTTTCTTCGGAGGTTCTCGTCCACCGGTGACGTCTTCTCACAGAGCTTTCTTCTCCCCCCCTCAATGCATTCGTTCCAGGGCTCCTCCTGGCCCTGTTTATGTAAAACTGTTTGAATTCCACGCCCATTCCATACTTGTTCTGGAATGGGCATACATCATTAAATGACATACATCATTAAAATCAGACATTAAACACACCCAATACAAAGGACATGAGACAAACCGCACACACTGATGGTACATCTGGAGAACATGAAGCAAACCAGTACTGTCGGGAGCCCAAAGCTATAAAAATACGGTGGGCTTCATGGTCCGATTCTGTAAAGGCTTTTCCATAAAGGAGCGCTTAGAGTCTTTTTCAATGCTTTAGGACATGCAGTAGTACACAAGAGAGCAGGAAGGAAGTTCCACTTTAGGACCTGTTCTGTAGTAACCCCAAGCTATGCTGCTCTGACCAGTGGAAGCGCCACAAGATTTTTTTTTTTTTTATTAGCAGGCCTTAAAGCCCAACTCGGTTTGTAAATTTGTAGAACGGCGTTGAACCAAGCAAGTGAGTCATTATGAAGAAGTTTTTGAATAATTGTAAGGACTTTATATTGAATTCTGCTATCCACAGGGAGCCAATGCAAGGCGGCAAGTGCAGGTGTGATGTGTTCAAATAATCTAGTACCAGAAATAAGCTGGGTGAATGGTACTTGCGGGTGAGCCTATCTAAAGAGCACTGCAGTAGTCGAGATTAGTCATAATCAAAGCTTGTAAAACAGATCGAAAATCTTGGGGGTCAAGAAAGGGTTTCAAGTGTCTTAAAAGACGTAACCGGTTGATTTTCAAAGGCTCGCACATGCACAAAAACCGTTGAGATATGCGCGTGACTCAGACCTGCGCACGCCCGTGGCATTATCTCCTGGTCCGTGCATAAAAAAGGGATGGGGTGTGGTCTGGGCGGAGCATGGGCAGGCCAGGTCTGTAGCATGAATCTAGCATGCAAGTATTTACGCCCACAAGCGTAACTTTTCTTCTGCTGTGGACGTGTGTAAATCATGTAACAAAAAAATAGATTGCTAGCTAGCAGGGGTTTAAGAGTCGGGGTAACAGGGTGAAAGGGAGGAAAGTTAGCTAGGGGGTTTAGGAAGTCCTCTCTTTTACTAGGGCAAACTGGGAAAAAGGCCTAATGCGTCACCATGCATACCTACTAAAATTCCCCCCTTACCCGCTCGAGATGGCATTTGCGCGCACATCAATATAAAATCGCACGTTATAAAATCGGCACGTCAATGTGCGCATACACACAGGTCTTAAACTTTGCTTCATAGTTTGTAACAAGAATATATATATATATTTTTTATTATTATTTATTTATTTATTTTTACCAGCAATTGAATATGTTCTTTCATGGTTAGATTAGTATCAGTTATGACCCCGACATTTTCTACGTGTTGTACTGGAATGGCCTGAAAACAGATTAGAAAGAAAAGCAGTTGGAATATTCTTTCAAGTTGTGCAGATACTAACTTCGGTTTTCGCAGTGTGAATAAGACATTTCCCTAATATCATATTGACACTGTTCTCTCAGTCATCATTGCAGCACGCAGTACTTCCCATGAATTTACCTCACCTGTGTCATTAGATGCTTCTTCTATACAGTTTACTACTTTATTGATTTTACTGATCACACTTCTCACGCTGGGTGGCAGGTTTTGCCCTGCCTAGTCATTCCCTTTCCTAGCCTCAAGTGTTCTTGTCTATTTCCTGTTATCCAGGACTTTGGCTCTCATTTTTCCAGCTCCTGTATCCTTCTTTGTGCTCCTTTTTGGATCGGCTCCCTGGATCTGTTTTATGACTTTCTACCATCCAGAATTTGGCCCTTGTCAATGTCTCACTCTGTCCGATCTCTGCCTTGGTTTCTTACTCCCCCCCCCCCCCCCCCCCTGTTCTGGCATCTCATATCCGCTGCTTCTCTCTGGGGCTTCACTGTCCCTGCTTCTTTCCTTTGGCAAAGCCTCTTCCAATTCCTTTGAGTGAATATCATCTACAGATTTCTTTCTTTCTTTTCATTTATCCAAAGATATGAAATTGACATTAATAGTCCATGTTTTCTCCAAATATTCTCCTCCTCTTTTCCAATTTTTGACACTCTCTCTTGGTGTATCCTCTTGATTTGAATACAGGGTGTACTGCATAGAAGTAACAGCAGATAATCTCTGGCTCCTCAGAATTCCACGTGATCACATCCAGGCACCATAATAATGTCTTTAAACTCTGTGGTCTTTGACCTGCAACTATGGCAGGAGAGATATCTTCAGCTGAAGGATCTTCTTTCTTTCCACTCAGACATTACAGTTTGGAACCAACATTTCTATTAGCAGTGCTGTTCTTCTGTTTTTTTCCTTTTCCAATGGTTCTCTTGCATCAAGCTTTTTATCAGTTGGAAAAAAAAAGTCTCAGGTGATCACATCATCTTCATGGTACAGACTAGTCCTTTGGCACTGACATTTCTATTAGCAATGGATTTTCTGGTGATTTGTTACACTTAGTGTCTGTATGGAGCTTTTTCCGCATACAGTGCAATGGTCTCTCACAGGGTAAAGGCTCCAAATGGGTTTGTTTTGTGCACATCTTGAGAGGAGTGAACCTCACTCATAAGCCATGATATATTGAGTAGAGATGTGAATCGGAACTGAAATCGGATCCGATTCTGGTTCCGATTCACATCTCTAATATTGAGTATGATCTCAGTCTCTCAAATTCACTGCTAATGCCTTCTTCTTCTTTTTTTTTTTTTTTTTAATACTATTATTATGCCAAAGAGAACTTCCTTGTGGAGATTGTAGGCAAATGTCTAGATGCATCTGGACATTCCTTTTAATTAGGCCAGTGGCATCCAATGCAATTAGAACTATTTCAGTATCTTTCTCTTGCCAGTGTGGATTTTCTGGTGTGTTATGAGGTTACCCTTCTGCCTAAAACTTTTACCACAGAAAGTACATGAAAATGGTTTCTCATCTGTGTGGATTCTTTGGTGCACTATGAGATTTGTCCGCTGATTGAAGCTTTTACCACATACACTACATGAATTTTGTGCCTCATTAGTGTGGATTATCTGGTGTGCTCTTAAACCTAGTTTATGTTTGAAGCTTTTACCACATTCAGTACAAGAAAATAGCTTTTCATCAGTGTGGATTTTCTGGTGTGTTCTTAAGCTTAGCTTATGTTTGAAGCCTTTACCACATTCAGTACATGAAAATAGCCTTTCATCAGTGTGGATTTTCTGGTGTGTTATGAGGCCTATCTTCTGGCGAAAACATTTATTACATTCAGAACATGAAAATGGTCTTTCACTTGTGTGAATTCTGCAATGCACTTTGAGATTTCCCTTCTGATTGAAGCTTTTACCACACTCAGGACATGAAAATGGTCTCTCATGTGTGTGGACTCTCTGGTGTTTTGTAAGGCCTGTCTTATTTCCAAACCTTTTATTACATGCAGTACATTGGAATGTTTTTTCAACAGCATGAACTTTCTTGTGTAATGTAAGGTGTGTCTTCAAAATGAAGCTTTTATCACACACACTACATAAAAATGGTCTCTCACCAGAGTGGATTTTTTGGTGTGTTATGAGGCTCATCTTATTCCTGAAGCTTTTATCACACTCAGTACAGGAAAATGGTTTCTCACCACTGTGGATTTTCTGGTGTGTGGTGAGGCTTATCTTCTGGGTAAAACTTTTACCACATACACTACATGGAAATGGTCTCTCTCCTGTATGGATTCTTTGGTGGACTATAAGATTCCCCTTCTGATTGAAGCTTTTACCACATACATTACAAGAAAATGGTTTCTCTTTTGTGTGTATTCTCTGGTGTATTGTGAGGCCTGTCTTAGTCCCAAAGCTATTATGACACTCGGTACACTTGAATGGTTTTGCAACAGCGTGAACGTTCTTCTTTTCTGTAAGGTGTGTCTTCAAACTAAAGTTTTTATCATACACAGTACATGAAATTAGTCTTTCAAAGGTGTGCTTTTTCTGGTGCGTTATGAGGCCTATCCTCTGGGTGAAACTTTTATTACAGATGGTACATAAAAATGGTCTCTCACCTGTGTGAATTCTTTGGTGGACTATGAGATTTCCCTTCTGATTGAAGCTTTTACCACACGCATTACATAAAAATGGTCTCTCATTTGTATGAATTCTCTGGTGTATTGTGAGGCCTGTCTTATTCCTGAAACTTTTATTACACTCAGCACATTGGAATCGTTTCTCAACAGTGTGAACCTTCTTGTGTTCTGTAACATGTCTCTTCAAACTGAAGCTTTTATCGTACGCAGTGCATGAAAATGGTCTCTTGCTGGTGTGCTTTTTCTGGTGAGTTATGAGGCCTATCTTCTGGGTGAAACTTTTATTACATACAGTACAAGGAAAAGGTCTTTCACCCGTGTGAATTCTATGGTGCACTATGAGATTTCCCTTCTGAGTGAAGCTTTTTCCACAATAATTACATGAAAATGGTCTGTCATTTGTGTGGATTTTCTGGTGTGTTGTCAGACTCATCTTCTGCCTGAAGCTTTTATCACACTTGATCTGGTGTTCTATAAGCTTTGTCTTCTGTCTGAAACTTTTACTGCACTCAGTACAAGAAAATGTTCTTCCAACAATGTGAAGTCTTTGGTGCCTTGTGAGATGAACCTTCTCTTTGAAGCTTTTACCACAGTCTGCACAAGAAAACGGTCGCTGCCCAGAATGGATTTTTTGGTGTCTAATAAGAACTTTTTTGAGACAGAATGTTTTCCAGCATTTAGAACATGAAAAGGATTGCTCCTTTGTCTGAATAGTGTATTCTTCTGGGAAGTTTTCTTCATTAATAAGGCTTTCTTCATAATCTGCACCTGTAAAAAGCTTCCCGTCTTTGCTGATTTTCTGGTTTTGTACTAACCTTCCCATCCTACTAAAATCTTTGCCAGATTCTGTATGTGGAAAAGGCATGAATAGTGTGTGCATTTCTGGCAGTTCCCCCTTCTGACTGAAAGTTTTCCTATAGTCTGAGCACATAGATGGTCTCTCTTCAGTGTGAGATCTCTGCTGAGATGTCAGATTTACAGGATCCCTGAGGAAAATCCCACATACATCACACCAGCATCTTTTGTCTGTTCTCTGGTTTCTCTGCTCTTCCCCTGTTTGTGTGATATTACTGGCACTTTGCTCACATGCAGTTGAATTCTTGGCCAAGGCTCCTGTTGATTTTTGCTTCTTTTCTGAGATGCACTGATTGCTGCAATTTCTTCCCCCGTTAGTATATAAAGAAGCATCCTCTTTTTTGCTTTCTGATAACATCATGTTCCCTTCTGGATTTTCAATGAGTACCCAGTGCTGCATCTCTGTGTTACTGTTTCTGGGATCATCATTTTCTAGATTAAAAAAACAAAACAAAACATGAGGCATTATTATGTTTGCTGGAGACCCAGAATAAGAAAGTCCAGAGAAGTGAGGGACTCTGATGTAACTGGCATTCAGCCTCAGTAGGGAATAAAGAATTTTTAGGTAATGATGGAGAGAATTCCCCACTGGAGGACTCCAGGCTCCAATAAAGACCCTCTGACCATGGGACAGTAATCAGGAGGGGCTGCTAAAGCACTTCCTGTTTCCTTACTGAGTATGACAGTAATAAATAGAGCTCTACAGTTAAAGTCTAAAAGTTAGGGCAATTCCCATCCTATATTACCTTCATATATGGCCCTCAGATGCTTGCGGGACAGTAATTTTCACTATTTTTCAAGTGAGGGCCACTTTATCAAAAACATTTCAGTGACAGAACCAGACTCTTCACTGGACAAGGCAAACAGTGATCTGGGCAAGAAGGCAGCACATCCCCTCCAATGATGCAGCCAGTTCAGCCTGTGCTACTATTCTCACTCCCCCATTACACTCTTCCCTCCAGCTCCTCTTCCCCACTCGTCAGCCTCCACCATTCTGTCCCCACTCTCATTCCTTCCAAGGTGGCTCGCCTCCCAGTTACTCCCCCCCATCCCCTTCTCCGGAGACTTGCTGCTGGATTTGCCTCAGGAACAAGTATTTTGTTTTCTTCAGCTTTCACATGGCTGTCAGTGAGTTGGAGCCATGCGGTGCCCAAATGCCCTGGCTGTTGTCCCAGTTTTGCAAGAATACAGGAGTTGGTTAGAAGATAGTAGGGGAGTATGAAATAGGGAAAGAGTCAGGGAGGTGCACTTAGGGTTGATGGGATTCACCGCTGGCACCAGCTGCCTTAAAATGAAGAACATTATCTTAGGGCTTTGGGTCTCTGCAGTTCCCAGTTGCTCCTTCCACTCTTCACCTCAGCAGTTTTACCCCAGTCCCTCTTATCACTGCACTCACCTGAGCAGCTGCTTCTCCCAGTTTCTCTCTCCTCCGATCCCGGCTCATCCCTGATGTACGGCTCCTCCCCTCGTTCAATGTGGGATATGATATCAGGGGTGACAGTCAGAGAATCTGTTCCTGGGGTAAGAGCATGGCATTAGGTTTCCCATAATCACTCTGTGATTGACTCACCCAGATTAAGAAATTTGAAAACATCTATATATACACAGTATAAGGGTTGTGTTAATCACACTGTTGTGTCTGTCTGTGGTCACCAAGTGGTGCCTTGAACAGTGGAAGGTGCACTGTGCAAAGACAATTTTGTTCTGTCTATAAAGCCTTCTCTCTCAGGCTTTCCCTCACCCCCCCACACAGATTCTCACTGACGCACACACACACACACACACACACACACACACACACACACACACACACACAGATTCAGACCATACTCCCACAGGATCCCACTCAAACTCAAACACAGACACATACACTCACAGAGGCAGGCCCACACATATACAAATGGACACAGGCTCCTACACACATATACAAAAACACACACATTCAGGCTCCTACTCACACACTCGCACAGAGGCACAGACACAGACACGCACACCCTCCCATTCACACATCCACACACACATGGACTGCCACTCACACACAAGATGCTCCCACTCACATATATGCAAACACATAGAGATGTACACACACACACACAGCCTCTTCTTTGGCACTGCCAGGTCCCTTCTTCATCTAACATGGGATAGAGTCTGCGGCAGTCCTCTCCTTCTGTGCCCAATGTGGGATGGGATCTGCGGCAGACATCCGGCCTCTTCAGCAGCTAAGGGATACGGTCCCATGGCAGCCAGCAACAGGTGAGGTTTAATATCCTGTCAATGTACTTTATAGAGAGGTGCTCTGGCTTTCTATATGCTGTTAATTACTTAAGAAAACAAAATAATATACAGTATGTTGTTTTAAAATATACGAGCAGACTACCTGAGCAATGCTGGGCATGTTTTGCTAGTTTACAGCACACATATTGCCACCAATATTCAAATCCTCACTTGATTGGGCAAAGTTCAGTCGTCATTTAAACCCCCTTCACTCATCTTTATACTCCGTCTCCTTCTATGAACGGTGCACTACATTATCAGTTTCATCTCAATTTGCACAAGCCTCATTATTTCTTTTAAAGCTAGATGAAACAGAGAGTATGATGGCAGATAAATGGGAAGGCCCATTTAGTCTGCACAGTTTGATTCTCACTGCAATGCAATAAACCAGAGCAGATCTCTGATCTTGCCCTCATCTCTGGCCAAAACGGGATCCCCATGGGCCTATTTCTTGCTCCCTGGATCTCTGCGACTGTTTATGCATCCAGCTCTTGCACTGGGAGAGGCTGTTCCTCTCATCTTCCACCCATTCTGGGAAGAAATACTTTCCTGTTTTCTTCTGTGTCCCAGAAGAATCCTCCTGCATTTTAGGCTTACAAATCATTCAGAAAGGAAAAATTGGTTCTTACCTGCTAATTTTCATTCCTGTAGTACCATGGACCACTCCAGACTCCTGGGTTTTGCCTCTCCACCAGCAGATGGAGACAGAGAAGTTTTGACTGACTCTGCCCTATACCCTGAGGTGCCACCCACAGTCTGTCAGTATTTCATTGTATCGAAGCAGAACACTATAAAAGAGTAGAATAAACCACTAACATCCCCCCTCAAACTGGGGGAAAAGAAACCTCGCCACGTTAACTATCCTGCTCACAAACCTCACGTAGGAACAGAACAGGCGATAACTGTGAAACAAGTAAGAAAATAATCTGCAGGACCAATTAATTCGTACAGGAACAAGTGGACTCTCAACTACACCCTTAAGTAAACCAGGGCGGGACTCTGGACTGATCCGTGGTACTACAGGAACAAAAATTAGCAGGTAAGAACCAATTTTCCTTTCCCTGTACGTACCCGGATCAGTCCAGACTCCTGGGATGTACCTAGTTGGGGTGGGACCCCGAGAGCGCCGCTCGGATCACACCTGCACCAAAATCCCCAGAGTCTGGGGCCTGGACATCCAAATGATAATGTCTAGCAAAAGTGTGCAAGGACTTCCAAGTGGCCGCCCTACAGATCTCTTGCGGCGACGCCATCTGACATTCCACCCACGATGCTGCCTGTGAATGGGTAGAATGTGCTCGTAGAGCAACTGGAGTCGGATGGCCCTGTAACAAGTACGCCGAACCAATAGCCTCTTTCAACCTGCGAGCAATCGTCGCCCTAGACGCTTTATGTCCTCTCCTGGGACCACTCCATAGGAAGAACAGATGGTCCAACACACGAAAAAAATTAGTAGTGTCCAAATAGCGTAAATTAACGCGACGCACATCCAGCTTTTGCAAGTCTCTGGACTGAGGATCGGAGCGATCTAAAACTGGAAATGAGGGGAGCTCCACCGACTGATTGAGATGAAATGAGGACACAACCTTAGGGAGAAAGGAGGGAACCGTCCGTAACGAGACCCCCAAATCCATAATTCTCAAAAAGGGCTTCCTGCAGGATAAAACCTGAAGCTCTGACACCTGGCGAGCAGAGGAAATAGCCACAAGGAAAATAGTCTTTAAGGTAAAGTCCTTTAACGTCGTCCTCTTCAAGGGCTCAAAGGGCTCCGCACAGAGACCTGAGAACGAGATTGAGACTCCACGAAGGACAAGGATTCCGTACTGGTGGGCACAAATGTTTCATCCCTTGGAGAAAACGTGCTATGTCCGGATGCGCAGCTAAAGCTACCCCTTGAATCCTACCACGGAAGCAACCTAGGGCTGACACCTGCACCCTTAGAGAGCTGCACGATAAGCCCTTTTAGAAGCCGGCCTGCAAAAAGAATAAGATATCAGACACCAAAGCCCGAAAGGGGTTCACTTTGTGTTCTACAAACCAAGACTCAAAAATCCCCCACACTCTGTCTTAAGCCAGGGAAGTAGAAGGTTTCCGCGACCGTAAGAGGGTAGTGACTACTGCGTCTGAATATCCTTTGCTCTTCAGACGTTGCCTCTCAAAAGCCATGCCGCAAGACAAAAATGATCCGCCCCATCCATACAAACAGGTCCCTGGTGTAGAAGATTGGGAAGCTCCTGAAACCTCAGGGGACCGTCTACCACCAGGTTGACCAGGTCCGCAAACCATGGACGCCTCGGCCACTCTGGAGCTACTAGGATTGCCTCTGACGAGTGAACCTCTATTCATCTCAGCACCTTGCCTATGAGAGGCCAAGGCGGAAACACATACAGCAGTATGTTCCTTGGCCAGGAGAGAACCAGGACATCCACCCCTTCGGCTCCTGGCTCCCTGCGTCGACTGAAGAAACGAGGAGCCTTGGCATTGCGAAATGTTGCCATCAGGTCCATACTTGGAGTGGACCACTTGTCGCATATGATCTGGAATACCTCTTGAGAGAGCTCCCACTCCCCGGGATCGAGCCTGTTGTGACTGAGAAAATCAGCCTGAATGTTGTCGACCCCAGCTATGTGGGAGACCGCAATCCTGGCCAGGTGCTGCTCCGCCCAGCTTTTCAATGGTTGAGCTTCGATCGCGACCAGTTGGCTCTTGGTTCCTCCTTGACGATTGATGTAAGCCACTGCAGTCGCATTGTTGGACAGAACTCTGACAGACTTCCCCTATAGGAGAGAATGCAACACTAACTGTACTGCTCTGGTTTCCAAACGATTTATCGACCACCGGGATTCTTCCACCGACCACTGCCCCTGCACAGATGTCTCCTGACAAACCACTCCCCAACCGGAGTTTCTGGCATCCGTAGTAACCACCGTCCATTCGGGAACCTCCAGGGACACCCCGCAGCTCAAATTGTCTGCGAGGAGCCACCAATCGAGACTGAGATGCGCAGAGTCTGTAAGAGGAAGCTGAAGGTGAAATAGCTCGGACACCGGATTCCAACGGGAGAGTAATGCTGACTGCAGAGATTTCATATGAGCAAAGGTCCATGGGACTAACTCCAGAGTGGAAGCCATCGACCCCAGGACCCGTAAATAATCGAAAACTCTGGGAGGATGCTTGGATAACAAATCCTGGACTTGCTCCTGTAGCTTGCTGATGCGATCCCTTGTCAGAAAAACTCTCCTCTGAAGTGTGTCGAAGAGGGCTCCTAGGAAGGTGACTCTTGACAGGGTTGATCACCCAATCGAGAGAACATAACAGTTGAAGTACCCGTTGCACCACCGACTGGCAGAGAGACTCTGATTTCGCTCGAATCAGCCAATCGTCCAGATAAGGATGAACATACAGCCCTTCCCTCCGGAGCTGAGCTGCAACCACGATCATCTCTTTGGTAAAGGTCTGGGGCGCCTTGGCCAGACCGAATGGCAGGGCATGAAATTGAAAATGCTCCCCCATGACGGAGAACCTCAGAAATTTCTGGTGATTGGATCTGATGCCGACGTGCAAGTATGCTGCTATTAAATCTAGCGACGCCAGGAATTCTCCCTTGTGAACCGACGCAATGAACAATCTGAGGGTCTCCATGCGAAAGCATTTGTTGACTCTCTTGAGATTGAGGATGGGACGAAAGGTGCCTTCCTTCTTTGGTACCACAAAGTAAATGGAGTAGCATCCCTTGCGGCATTCCACGGGAGGAACTGGACAAATTGCTCCTAGATCGAGAAAGTGCTGTAGGGTCTCTCACACTGCCTGCTGCTTCTCCTAATACGAGCATGGACAGACGAGAAATTGGTCTCGAGGGCACCTAACAAAATCTACCGCGTTGCCTTGCTGTATTATGTTGAGAACCCAATGGTCACACATTAGTTTGACCCATTCCTTGTAAAACAGAGACAACCTGCCCTGTATCGACAGAACCAAGGAAAGGCCTTACTGGCATCATTGGGAAGACTTAGGTCCTCCTGCTGCCTGGGGAGCACCTGCTCTACCGAAGCAGCATCCCCAAAAGGACTGGGACCAGGATTGCTGCCTGCCCGAGTTCTGCCGAAAGGAAGAACCCGATGACTGTGAGGACCGGAATCTCCTATTCCCTCGAGAATGTGACCTAGGGGGAAAGGAACTCCTTGCTCTAGACTTATTCTCAGGGAGAATATGGACTCTATTCTCCCCTAGGGATTGAATCATATCTTCCAGATCTTTCCCAAAGAGGAGCTTGCCTTTAAATGGCAGAGAACCCAGTTGAGCCTTAGAGGTGAAACATCCACGGCCCAGTTTCAAAGCCATAGTAATCTGTGAGCAGAGACCACTGATATCATAGTCCTGGCCGAGATTCTTAAATCATAAAGTGCATCTGCACTGTAAGCCACAGCCGCCTCCAGTCTACCGGCTTGGATGGTCTCCTCCTCAGACAGAGAGGGGCATCTCTGTAACTGCTGGACCCAGCGGAGTCCTGCCCTCAAGGAGAAACTACTGCACATGGCCGCCCGGACTCCCAGCGCCGAAACTTCGAATATCTTCTTAATCTGAATGTCCAGCTTACGATCTTGAAGGTCCTTGAGGGCTGTCGTGTTACGATTTTGCTCGCGGAGCCCATCCCACGAGCAGGCCCTTACTCATCGCCGCCACTGGCCGCTTTCAAAGCCTTCAGCCCGAGGCAGCAGGAGCTGCCACCGAAGCGCCACTTCTTGCAGCCCCGAGCTGCCGCCGATGTCATCCCCGAGCAGTGGGAAGGCCGCGGTGCCGTCACCTCCTCGCAGCCTGGTGCCGCCGGGCCCTGCTCCCTTCTTTGCGGCCTGGAGTGCCACCGCCACTGCCTTCTATCTTCATGGCAGGAAACCGCCCGGCTCCTCCTCCCTGAGCGGCAGGGAGGCTGCTGTTTCTTCATTCTTCGCAGCCTGGAGGCCGCCGCTGTCCTCAGTCCTGCTCCACTCCCTGGGTCCTCCTCTAGGCACAGGCACGTGCCTCTTCAAGATATTTAAGTGGCTAGCGATGGGAAAAGCCCGCGGTCCCACCGGATGTCAGCTTCTGTCAACTTCCTGCTTCAGCCCTATAAAAGGGCTCAGTTCCTGTTCCTCGGGGGGGCCTTCAGATCCGGTCTTCTTCGGATCCAGGTCCTCCGTGGTCTTCCTGTGCCTTGATGGATCTTCGTTCCTTGTTCTTTGTGTTCATGAACTTCGTCTCCTTGATGTTCCTGGTCTCGTCCCTCGTCGGAGCTCCCTCGTCGCCTGTCTCGTGTTCCTGATATTCCAGATGTCCAGTTCTCCAGGTGTCCTGATGTGCCATGTTCCTGATGTCCCTGTCCTGACTCCATTTGTCTCTTCTTCAGCTCTTCATCCAATTCCCAGGTCCCTCATCTGTCCACCTCTCCTGGCATGCCACCATCGTGGTCCATGACCAGCCCATGGGGGGGCTGTGTAGGGCGCCTCGTGGTACAAGGCCTTCTTCTTGTCTGCAGCGCAAGCCTCCTGTTTTTAATGCCTTGCTTCTGAGAATCCTGAGTCTTGAATCCTGTCCCAGTCTTCGGAGTTCCTTGTGCCTGCTTGCGTCCATGCATAAGACTCTGCCAGAACCTGTTCCACTCCAGCGTGGTCCGCGACCAGCCACAGGCGGCTGTGTAGGGCATGCCCCGGTGCAGGCCTCTACTGAATCTTCGACATGTTCCAGTCTCAAGTTCCACTTCTTCGCCTGGAGTCTGCTTCACTTTCAGTGTAGTCCGCGACCAGCCATGGACGGCTGTGTAGGGCGCACTATGAGGCAGTTCTCACCCAGTACTTTCGCTTGAGTCCTGAATCCTTGTCTGAGTCCTGAGTATCCTGAATTTTCGTTCGAGTCTTCCAAGTTCCTGAGTTCCTGTCTAGTCTTGTTCCTGCTCTCAGCCTCCGTCTGACCTCACGAGCTCGTCATTCCCAAACAGCGGGTACGGAAGGGCTACTGAGTGGCTGGAGGGCTACTCATGACCAGCATTGCGTTGCTGGGTCACACTGGTGCGTGTAGGTCCAGCGGAGGGCTAACCCTGCCTTGTTCCTGCTCTGAAGTTTCTTGCCTTAGTTCCAAGTCCTGCTTGTATGCTCTCACCTCCCATGGTGTGCCTTGGGGCTCCTCCCTGAGTCATGCCAACGTCCAGGGGGTCACGCTCTTCCATGAGCTATCAACCGCGCTTCCACGCTCTCAACACCAGCCTTAGGCCGCGCCCGCATCAGGATCCGCAAACCTTGTGGTCGCAACATGTCACCCCCGTAAACGGAATAGTGATCTTTTTGGTGACAGCTGACACTGCTGCATCCACCTTGGGAACCCATAGGAGATCCAGAGCCTCTTCCGGTAAGGGGTAGAGCTTGTCCATCGCCTTACTGACCTTCAGGCCCAAATCTGGAGTATCCCACTCCCTGAACAACAAGTCCGTGACTGAAAGGTGAAATGGAAAGGACTTGGTCGGACCACGGAGACAGACCATGATTGGATTGATCGAGCCCATGCGGGAGTCCTCCTGAGGAGCATCAATACCCAATTCCTCCAAAATTGCGTGGATAAGAGGGCCAAGCTCATCTTTCCTAAAGAGACGGACCACCTTAGGATCATCCCCATCCACCATGTGGGAACCGGGATTGGAAGAAAGACTCTGGTCCTCCTCTACAGATGTGCCCTGAGGAGGCCAGGCCCCTGGCTCTAGATCCTCCAGCTCAGAGGAAGAATCCGGTCGTGACGGGAGGAGCTGGTTCTGAGGGGGCGCTTAGGTTTAGGAGCCCCCGCAGCCTCCGAGGACCTTGTTCGCTTAACAGGCAGGGATCCCGATTTTCCCGAAGATGGGACTGCCCCCGCGTGCTTCCTAGCTGACCTTTGGGCCTTGAAAGCCGTATGCAGCAGAAGGATGAAATCCAAGGAAAAGGATGATGAGGAGTTTGAGGCCCCCCTCGGGGCTCTCCTCCGTTGCCCCATCATTTACATCACCAGAGCCACCCCCCTCAGGGGCAGTATGCTGCGGGGAAAGAGGAGGAGGGGATTCCCCTCCCCCCATCATTGCTTACTTCACCGCAAGAAAGGAGGACAAAATGGCTTCGCTCCCGCGCTGAGTGGGAACGGATCTGTGGCAGCGAGCCGCAAACGCTCAGGCCTCGCAGGCTCCCGGCGCGGTCTGCAAATGCCGCTCCCACAAACCATCGCGAGCATGCATCCCCACAGGCCCGGCAGGCTGCACCACGCGGCATCTGAGCCGAAAAAGCAGAGTGAAAACGGCAGCCGAAAGCAAACCACTGCGGCAGGGGAAACTGGTGCTGAGAAGTGAAAGACGCAGCGAAACCGTTTGGGATTTTTTTTTTTTTTTACAACCTGGTCGGCAGCTTCCAACAGCGCGGGTCCTGTCCCTTCTGAGGAGAGTGAGCCGGGCTCCCCGGTATCACCTCAGTGGCTTAGGGGAGCTGCGGCAGGATCCTCGACCCCGGCTCCACTAGCCTCAATACCCCTCAGGACCTGCCAGACCCCCTGGGAGGCTTCACAGGAAAAACTATCCTTTTTCCTTTTTTTTTTTTTTTTTAAAGACATAGTACAGCTAACTAACTCCCTCAAATAATCCCTTTTCCAATTTTTTTCTTTTTTTTTTTTTCCCAAAACTAAGGACTAACTACAGACTGCAGGATTTTGCACCTCCACCATCTGCTGGAGACAGAGAATTACTGACAGACTGTGGGTGGCACCTCAGGGTATAGGCCAGAGTTCAGTCAAAACTTCTCTGTCTCCATCTGCTGGTGGGGAGGCAAAACCCAGGAGTCTGGACTGATCCGGGTACATACAGGGAACCAGGCCTAGAAACCAGCACCATTAGCCTTCATTCATAAACCTGGGGTTAACAGACACGTGTCTGTCCGCTCCTCTCATCTCCTCTAGTGAATACATATGTGTCCTTCAATCTCATGTCATAAGGCTTTTGATGCAGATTCCGCACCAATTGTGTGTGACATCCATTCTACCCTCACTATAAAAACAGAGTCGCAACTATTTTTCATTTTTATTAGGAACCCAGGGATATCATATAAAAGACAATTCTGAGCATTAAACTTTATTGAAATAAATTAGTAAAAAAAAAAAAATAAGTAAGTTTTGCAATGATCACTTTGCTTCTTCTCAGCTGTAAATATGCAAAAGATGTAACATGACAAGGAAATAAAAAGTATTTAAAATGTATTACTTACCAACTGAGAACAGGGACTGATAATTCTCCTTCATCACATCCTTGTAAAGCTCCTTCTGCCATTCTTCTAAATCCTCCCACTCCTCCTGGGAGAAATAGACGGCGATGTCCTCGAAGGTCACTGGGACCTGAAACACAAACCCTTCCACACTCAGCACCTTCTGCATCACCATCTGGTCACCTTCCAGCAAGGCAGGGTAGACTTTTCCATGTGTTTGTAAGTTACAGACCATGCCCCCGGTTTTCTGTAGCAGATTTCTCAAGATTCCATGGCAAGAGTTAGCAAATTCTATGGCAGATTTTTCAAAATTCTGCTGCATTTATGTATTTGCATATTAAAGGGTAGATTTTTAAAAATTGCGCGATCGCGTACTTTTGTTCGCGCACCAGGCGCAAACAAAAGTACGCTGGATTTTATAAGATACGCGCGTAGCCACGCGTATCTTATAAAATCGGGGGTCGGCGCGCGCAAGGTGGTGCACATTTGTGCAACCTGCGCGTGCCGAGCCCAGTGCGCGCTGCCTGTTCCCTCCGAGGCCGCTCTGATTTCGGAGCGGCCTCGGAGGGAACTTTCCTTCGCCCTCCCTTCCCCTACCTAACCCACCCCCCCCTTACCTTTATTCCACGATTTACGCCTGCGAAAAGCAGGCGTAAATCTGCGCGCGTCGGCCGGCTGCCCCGCTCCGTGTTCTGGTCCCAGGGGCTGGTCCGGAGGCTGCGGCCAAGCCCCCGGGCCGAAACCACGCCCGCGTCGCCGCCCCCAAAACACCGCGTCACGCCCCCGAAACGCAGCGTCATTCGCCACGCCCTCCCCTTTTAAAAAACCCCGGGACTTACGCGCGTCCCGGGGCTCTGCACGCGCCGGCGGCCTATGCAAAATAGGTGCGCCGGCGCGCGAGGGCCCTGCGTGCGTAAATCCGCCCGAATTTACGCGCACAGGGCATTTAAAATCCGCCCCTAAGTGTGTGTTGTTTTTTTTAATTATTTTCTAAAACTAAAGTCATTTTCTGACATTTGAGTCTAGTTTATTTGGTTATTTATTGGAGGAAAAGGTCAAATCTAAACTTACTAGTTAATTTCCTTTCTGTGAGTCCTGACAGACCAGTCCAGAAAAGTGAGATTACCCCTGACTCCTTCCTTTTTGTGTGTTTGTGTGTCACTGTAGGATAGGTCTTCAATAGCCTCTTGCCCTAGCTCCTTCTACTTTTCTCTTTTTTTTATGACAATATGAAAAGACAAAAGAAAGGAAAAAAATGTCTATCCCTGCTAGGCTTTGAATCATCTGCTTTGCTCTTCCTTTCCTGGTAGTGACCTGAATTCTTCCCCCTTTCTTTTTTCTCTTTTTAATTTTTTTTATTTTTTGAGAGTCACTTGGAGAGCAAGAAAGAACAATTAACTACCAGGGAAAAAAAATTATCATCCTTCTGCATTTTCCTCAACCCCCTCATTTTCTTTTTTTTTTTGACTAAACATTCTTATTATTTTTCAGAATGGGTTCTGAACTTGTCTGTTAGGACTCAAAGAAAGGAAATTAACTGGTAAGTTTAAATATCACCTTCTCTTCTTCTGCAATTATTTTGCTTTTTCTCTTTTTTTTTTTTTTGTAGCTTCCCCTGCTATCCCAGTCTAGCTACCACCAGCTGGTAGCAGAGAACTACTGAAGACCTATCCTGCCATCCTAGGATATATAGTCTGGAGTGACGTAAAAAAGGGAAGGAGTTCTCTGCCTTCACCTGTGGCATACAGGAATAATCCCACTTGTCTGGAATGGTCTGTAAGACTAAGAAGAAGGGATTTGGGGTGGGTGAGTCAGGTAGTTGCACAGGGCACATCACCTGAGGGGCACCCTGAGGACAATGGGGACAGAGGAGGAGAGGCTCAACGTGGCCGCAGCAGATCCCATCGAACCACAGCTGAAGGAAGCATTTGTGTGGCTGCGGTGGATCCCATTCCGCCACAGCCTAAGAGAGGACCGGAGGGGGGGCACCATCAGTTGAGAGGGATGCTTTTCGCCCAGAGTGCTATTTGCCCTAAATCTGGGCCTGGATCTTAGTGATTAGTGCTGGTTTGGAAGGAGGGGACAGGATCTAGGAATGGGGACCGAGGGGATCTTAAAAGAGGGAAATGAAGAAAGGATATCAGGCAGGAAGGGTAGAGGATGGAGGAGGATAGATGAACAGAAGGAAAGACGTAAAATGAGGGAGAGGAGTAAAAAGGGAAGAGGAATGATTAGGAGAAAGGGGGGATCTGGAATCAGAAAAATGGATGTACCTTAGGTCTCCTCACTCTCTCCACACACACACCCACCCTCCAATCTCCTCATTCACATTGCACAGCCTGCCAATCACCTCACTCACACTCTACAGCAACTTGAACCTCTCATTCTCTCATCCCCTCCCAAATCTTTCACTCACACTCCACACAGCACCTCCATTCCATTCAGTCACTCACATCCCCTCTGAGGGGAAGAAAGTAAAGGGAGCTCGTAGAGTTGGGAGTAGAAAGAAGAGGGATATCCTTCCTCCAGGAAATCTCTTTTCTCACGCATACATCCTACACCTCCTCTCACATACACTCCACATCACTTCCAATCTCCTCACTCACAAATTACACAACTCTCTGATCCCCTCCCTTATTCACCCCCACCATTCCCTTCCTCCCACAACCCTTTATTCACTCACATATATAAACTCCATAACACCTCTAATCCTCTTCCTTATTCCACCTTCACCGTCCCCTCCCTCTTACACACACACACCCCAAACAACTTTTAATCCTATCATGACATCCCCCCCCCCCTCGATCCCCTTATTCTATACACATCCTCACTGTCCCCACTCACAACCCCTGCCTAACTTTCACCTCCAAGTCATCTGCGAGACTCACACTGAAATCCTCCTTATCAATGTACACTGATCCCCACACCTCTTTAAAGCAGAGTAAAGCAGCAGCAATCCAGCACCTTGAGCTGCCTTTTCTTCCTGTGCAGCCCAGGGCTGACGTGTCATGTTTGGAACCATGGGGCCAGCCAATACAGTGCAGTTCAAAGCGAAGCTGTACAAGAGGAATCAATACAGGGTGCCACATTACTGCTGCTCTACCCTTTTTTTTTTTTTTTAAAGAGCCTGGGAATGTTACACATAGGTAAGGAGGGAGGGTCAAAAAGCTGTACTGGCCACTGGTGCTGCTTAGTGCCTTAGCCTCTGGTCTACCATGGCAAATCCACAGAAAAGAAGCAATTCCAGGGGAAATAATGGATTTTGCAGGCCTTCCCATAGCCACAGAATTGCAGGAAACTAGGGGCCCTGGTCACAGGAAGATAACAGAAAGTTCAGTATTCAGCAGCACTGCGAGTGGACAATTTACAAGCTAAAGCTAGCTGGATACATTTTCACAGAAATTCAGCAGAGCACTGCCGATTAGACATTCTGCTGAACCAAGGATAATGTTCTAGTTAGGCAGATAAACTCTCCAGCATGGCCAGATTTAGCAGGATAAGTTATTGAGCTAACTCTGAAAATTGGAGTTAGCTGGATAACTTACCTCTGTCCCTGAATGCCCCCAGATATCTCCAACTTATGCAGTTTTCATCCAGCTACAATTCTAGGTACATTTTTAAACCCTGGTGCGCATACATCCCGAGGTTTACGTGTGTGGCCGGGCAGATTTTCAAATGGGTCCGCCCATGCGCGTAAACCCCGGTACGCGATTAAATACCGGGGCCTGTAAGGGGGGGGGGGGGGAAGTGGCCATTTGTCCTTGTGCCAGGGAAGCGCACACTGGCTGAGTTGCTTCTGCTCCGGAGGAGCAGCAACTTAAAAAAATAAAAGAAAATATGTATGGTAGGTTAGATTTAGGGGGTGGGGAGGAGAGGGGAAGGGAGGTTAGGAAGGGGGATAGGGAAGTTCCTTCCCAGTCTACTCCTTAATTGGAGTGGACTGGGAGGGAACTGGGGAAGGCCAGGATGCGTCTCCGTGCCTGCACATACGCGTGTGGACCCTGGATTTTATAACATGCACACGCGTGTTATAAAATCGGTGCATCCATAGGTGCGCGCCAGGATGCACACGCATAGGTTTAAAAATCTACCCCTTAGTGTTCAGAACAAAAGTAAATTTAAGCCCCGGGCTTTGATAATCTTATTCCACAACTTAGCAGGACAAACCATCTGAATATTGACTCCAGAGACACTATTGTGTTTTCACTTTCTCTACAGCAGCAATATCAGAAACGATGTGAGCAGCATCTGAAGAGCCATCTCCCAGAATGAATGGGGTTTATTTTACAAAGAAACAGAACACCTGTTCTATATCTATCCTCCCTTTTTAAGAAGTTATCTGGAATTCTGATTTTCACCTTCCTTTTTTTATGTTTTATTCTTGTAGTTTAGAAAAAAATAAAATACAATGCATAGGAGGTATTTCATGAGACTTTAAACGTAACATTGTTTGTGTTTTACTCCTATGACTTAGTCTATATGCGGGGTATTTCTTACGGGAAATATTTTTATACTTCTTAAGCTATGAAAATAGTCGTTTTACCACAGCTGCCCAAAGCAGATCACCATCTAATGTAGTGGGACAAAATAAAAGAAGACCCGAGGATGACTAAAAAAAGAACAGTACAGAAAACAAAAATAAACGGATCAATTCCCTTCGTAAAACATTTGTGTAATTCATTCATAGGGCTAAGATTTATCAAACGTCTATCCCATAACTACAGTTCAAGGGTTTTCAATTTTTTTTTTCTATTTTTAGGTTTTAAAGGCAGGAAAAGAAACCAGAAAGTACTGCCTGGAGACAATACCCTTATTCAATAAACATACACATGGTTACTGTGACTCCAACATCGCTCTAAGCTACAACAGCAAGAGGAAATGTGGAAAAAAGGATTTGCACTCACAAAGTGGGGAGTAGCTGGCTTGTTACGGCGGTTACTACCCCAAACCAAATAAGCCTGATACTTCACTTTCAATGCATATCCAGCATAGCTCTCTGCTTCAACGGCAGGGGAGAAGAAAACCTGATACTTCACGCATATCCAGCATAGCTCCCTGCTTCAACAGCAGGGGAGAAGAAAAACTGATACTTCACACATATCCAGCATAGCTCTCTGCTTCAACGGCAGGGGAGAAGAAAAACTGATACTTCACGCATATCCAGCATAGCTCGCTGCTTCAACGGCAGGGGAGAAGAAAAACTGATACTTCACGCATATCCAGCATAGCTCTCTGCTTCAACAGCAGGGGAGAAGAAAAAAGGATTCGCACTCACAAAGCGGGGAGTAGCTGGCTTGTTACGGCGGTTACTACCCCAAACCAAATAAGCCTGATACTTCACTTTCAATGCATATCCTGCTTCAACGGCAGGGGAGAAGAAAAACTGATACTACAAGCATATCCAGCATAGCTCCCTGCTTCAACAGCAGGGGAGAAGAAAAACAACCAATAAGGGCTGTATAACACAGTCTGGGTAAAACAAATAAGCATGGGTGTAGCTTGCTTATTGCGGCGGTTACTTCCCCTACTACCCATAACTAATCAAGCTTGATATTTCACTTGGTTGCAGCTCCATCACTGCTCTCTACATTAATGGTGGGGGTGGAAGGGAAATAGAACCAAAGAGCTAAGAGAAACAGATAAGTATGAGAAAAAAATGTGAAGCTTGCTGGGCAGACTGGATGAGCCGTTTGGTCTTCTTCTGCCGTCATTTCTATGTTTCTATGTTTCTATATGTTTCTATATAAAGGGGGCGAGCTCCTACCTGAGCAGAAGCTCCTGCAGGCATTTTCCTCTCTGCTTTTGCTGCTTTCAGGATTATAAAATGATTTTAGGGATGGAGAAGAGCTGAGCGTTTGCCTCTTACAGTGCTGGGGGAGGGAGAGAGGGAGCTCCAGCTGGAAGGCTGCAGGAGAGAAAGTCTCTTTTTCCCCCCCCCCCTTCTTTGCTGGGCTCTTTCCCTAGAAACAGAAAAGCGCCTCCTATTGCCTGGCGCACACTGATGATGTCAGGAGAGGGCTGTGCACACAGCGTTACCGTGGCAACGCATTGGTTACTAACTGGCCTGAAATTCTGGCGATGTTGCCAACCTCGCTTATTTCCCGCGAGTTTGGGCGTTCTTTCCTAGCGATTCTCTGTCCCGCCCCCCATTCGCGGATTGCTTCTTATTGGGCGGTTTTTTGGGCTTGGTGGGAGGGACCTGTGCCAGCTGTCCTTGTGATTGGCTGCTGCCGACGAGACTTGTCTACCGTCAGAGGAGCACGTGGGCAGACAGGCACTGACAGCAAGCAACAGCGTCTGGTGAGGGTTTTATGCAGCACCGCAGGCTTGAACGCTGGCGAGAGTGAAGCACTTAACTGGCAACAATCAAGAGGAAGGGGTTCTTGAGTGTGCTGGGGGGCGACACTTGCTTGGCGAGGGGGCCGAGGGGGGGGGGGGGGTGTCTCACTTTGAAGGAGCTACAGAGTTCAGTGGGTGAGACTGGAGTGGTGGTGCATCACCCTTCAATGCAGCTGGCCTGCATTGAAGGGTGGCTAGGTAGAAGCCATTACTGAATAATGAATTGTGAGTTTGAAATTTTACTTTTAGTGCATATTATCTGGAACAATCTGTAATCCACCAAAATCTGATGGACATTTTAGGGGGTTAAATACTATTGCAAGCCACTGTATTTCCTCCATTACACCCACAAAAGTATTTTTTTAAGTGTTTTCTGTGTCTAAATACTTTCTAATAAAAGTAGTTTTAGTCTCCTATTTTAACATTGGTTTTTTTTGGCAAATAGTGCTTGTTCTTTCATGATTACCTGGCAACCCATCTGGAGCCAGTTGTCAACTCAACTTGATAATAAGCTACAGAAACAATTGCTAAACTGCCAGATATACACAGTGCTGTACAGACACTTACAGGAGAAAGTCCCTTCCCCTGGAATTGCTTCTTTTCTGTGGATTTACCATGGTAGACCACAGAGGCTAAGGCACTAAGCAGCTTACAATCTAGTCAACAGCCAGATGGGTGTTGAGTAGCAAACATGGCTCCTGAAGTGTAGACAGGATGTTAAGGCTGCAAACCAGTCTCAAAACAGTCACCTAAGGTGTGGTGTTCTGCAGGGTTCCATATTGTCCCTTAGTATAGATAGATATACACAATGTCTTATAGAGCACAAGTGATCAGCAACACAAAGTTGTCATAAGAGTACATAATACAGGCTCTTGTCTAATTGAGTATAAAAAACTATTATAACACTTACATTTTTCTATCCCTCTCTGAGATCATACATGCATAGTCATCACCCCACTGCACTCAGCACATCTGGCATTCAAATATTTCCAAAAGGTATTCCAAATCCTATCATACAAGAATGCCTTTTTCTGAAGAGAAAAGGTCAGCTTTTCAATTAAGGCAATATCATGAACCTGTTTATACAGTGGGAGATTAATGGCTTGGCTTTCCAATGAGTTGGAATTGTAATTCTAGCCACGTGAATAAGATGATCACACAGTTTGCTTTGAAATCCAGTTAAAGATATGTTAGCCCAAATCCCAAGAAGACGTGTTGCTGGCATAAGAAGCACATTGCAGCTCAGATTGTCAGCAATTTTTAATTCCATCCTTTTCCAGAAACTGTTCACTAGAGCACATAACCACCGAACATGTATGTAGGACCCTACTTCCCACACCCTCTCCAACAAAGTTGAGACATTAACAGACAATTTTGTGTAAAAAAGAGGGCGTCTGTAGGTCCTTCTCACTAATTTGTACAGTAACTTGTCTGCTGCATATGGAAACATTGTATGTTTTCTTCCATATCCTCCCCAGTCTCTTTTAAACGTAGCCCTTGATCCCTCTTGCAGGTCAAACTCTTCCTGGTGAATGTCAAAGGAATTTACATAGTAATGACGGCTGAAAAAAACCCCCAAATACTCCATCCCGTCTGCCCAGCAAGCTTCTTATGGAGTAACTGCTGCTCCATGAAGGTTACCCCCCAAGCTTTATGTTAAGGGCGGTAATATTAAAAATCAAAACCAAGCAACTGTCAAACCCAGAACAAAACTACTGCTATCAACTTTTTATAGAGTGAGCAGCCTTCCTGATAATTCATACAGTGCTGCTGCTTGAATGTGCTTTGTTTTTGGACTTTGGCTGTAGAAGCAGTCCTGCGCTTTTTCCCTAATATCTGCATATGCCAACTCTGGATCATAAAGGTGAAGCTTTATGAAAGGCCCAGCGCTGGTTGTCGTCTGACTCCAATACCCCTTTACTCGTTCCCCACCCCACTGTTGAAGCAGAGAGTGATGCTGCAGTTGCATGAAAATCATGTAAGCTGATTGGTTAAGGGTAGTATTCCCCATGCATGAAAATCATGTAAGCTGATTGGTTAAGGGAAGTAATCCCCATGCATGCAAATCATGTAAGCTGATTGGTTAAGGGTAGTAATCCCCATGCATGAAAATCATGTAAACTGATTGGTTAAGGGTAGTAATCCCCATGCATGAAAATCATGTAAGCTGATTGGTTAAGGGTAGTAATCCCCATGCATGAAAATCATGTAAGCTGATTGGTTAAGGGAAGTAATCCCCATGCATGAACATCATGTAAGCTGATTGGTTAAGAGTAGTAATCCCCATGCATGAACATCATGTAAGCTGATTGGTTAAGGGTAGTAATCACCATGCATGAAAATCATGTAAGCTGATTGGTTAAGGGTAGTAATCCCCATGCATGAACATCATGTAAGCTGATTGGTTAAGGGTAGTAATCCCCATGCATGAACATTTATTTTATTTATTTATTTATTTCGGATTTTTATATACCGGCATTCGAGACCGCAGTCACATCATGCTGGTTCACATAAAACAGGGGTGCATAATAAACATAAACTAGAACAATGGTGCGGAAAAGGCAGTTACATGTAACAGGGTGACTAGATCTTGGCGAAGAAGGAAGAAAAAGGATAGGTTATTAATTCAAAAAAGGCTAACGATAATGGAGATGGTTAACAATGGTGTAAATGGAGATGAGGGATGACTTTGAGGTGTTAACATCATGTAAGCTGATTGGTTAAGGGTAGTAATCACCATGCATGAAAATCATGTAAGCTGATTGGTTAAGGGTAGTAATCCCCATGCATGAAAATCATGTAAGCTGATTGGTTAAGGGTAGTAATCACCTAGCCTTCTGTTAGAGGTAGCAGCTGCTGCTCCATTCTGGTTTCCCCTCAACCCCCCTCCATCTACCCTTTTCTTAACTTCCAACTCTAGCCTTTAGGGATTCACAGTGTTTACCCCATGCTTTTTTAAATTCATTTACTGCATTTGTCTTCACCTTCTTCCAACAGGGTAATCCAGGCATCAACCACCCTCTCTGAGGAGAAATATTTCGCCTGACATTGGTTCTAAGTCACCCCCCTGAAGTTTCATATCATGACCCCTAGATCTACTGTTTGCTTTTCTCCACAAGATTTGAGGAACATGCATCATTAAAACCATTCAGGTATCTGCAGTTCTGTATCATATCTCCCCTGCACCTCCTCTCTTCCAGGGTGTACATATTCAGATCCTTCAGCCTTGCCTCATAAGTCGTCTGGTACAGACACCACACTATTTTGGTTGCCCTTCTCTGGACCGCCTCCGTCCTGTCTCTATTCTTTTTCAGATACGGACTCCAGAACTGAACACAGTACTCCAGGTGAGGCCTCTCCAAGGACATTATCACCTCTTTACTGGTTATTCCTCTCTCAGTGCAGTCCAGCATTCTTTTGGCTTTAGTTATTGCCTTGTCACATTGCTTTGCCACCTTCAGATCATTAGACACTATCACCCCAAGGTCCCTCTCCCAGTCCGTGCACATTTGTCTTTCACCCCCCCCTCCCCCATCACATACAGTTCTTTTGGGTTACTGCACCCCAGATGCATAACTGCACTTTCCTAGCGTGTAGCAGATGGACTCCGGACCAATGGGTATAGTGTACTCCTGATAGCAGTTGGAGACGGATCAGATTTCAATCTGACGTCAGACCCTAGTACATATACCCCTGCAGGAAGTGCAGATGCTCAGTATTTTCCGTCTCCATAGCAGTTAGGGACTCTATGCATGCTAGCACAGCGTTAGAGTAAATTTTACCAAAGAAATCCAAATTAAGAAGAAATCTTACCTCTACAGACGAGCCCTGCTCTCCTGCGGTGACACCCGTTGGGTCCCTCCCCCAGTCGAGATTCCCGAGGTGATTTCCGCAATCCCTCGGAGGTGAGCCTCGGTCCGGCAGCCGACCCTCGGCGGGGACCTAGCCCCCGACATCGGGTGAGATGTCATTAAAATGCGTGAGACTGGGAGAATCTGTGTCATGACATCAGCATTTGAGAGCCAGTCTGTGTATTTCTGGATAAGGCAGTGTGGCCATTGTGTTAGTCCACTTGAATGCTACATCTATGAGTCAGGCCGAACATCAAAGGCAGGAGCCAATTCATAAGATCAAATGCTGAAAGCAAGATGAAGGCGACTTATCCGGGGGGGGGAGGGGGGAAGCAATTTATAGAACCGGATCAATGATCAGGATAATAAAAGGAAATTTTAAAACAATCCAGCAGTGCAAGAGTTTTGAAGTTAAAATGATCAGACACTTCAGAACTGAGAAAAACAGACTCAAAGACCTAGGTTTCTTACCTGATTATGAGATAGCAAATTATACTGCCTGTCACCTTCTGATCACCCATCAAACACCCCTCCCCCCCTCACTCCTCCTCACCCTTCCCTTCCCATTATCATTTAGAATGCCTTTTTAGGATTCACTTATATTTCCTGGCAAATGTCATCTTTTGCTCATTCTATTCTGATCTGAGGAAGAGATTATTAGCTCTCAAAAGCCAGTCAAGAAATGTATTAAGTTAGTCCAATAAAAAGGTGTCACCTTATAGGTTTCTTTTTTTTCTCTGTGTATTTCTGGATCAGACTGAATTATAATCACAAAATCTTGACCGACAGCTGTTACTCTGCAGACAATTCCTCTCCTAGGAAAAACATCCACATTCATATCAGTTTCAAAGGGAAACTCCCTTCGGACTGTGAGAGCCCCTGCAGCCTCCTCCCAGCGCTGCAAGGTCTCAGTTTACTGCTCCCTCCCTCCTTTACCTCCTGACATCATCAGTGTGCGCGGAGCAGGAGGAGGGAAAGAGCTGCCCAAGAAGAGAGAAAGAGACTTTCTCTCCTGCACCCTTCCCGTTGGAATTCCCTCTCTCCCCCAGCACTGCAAGAGGCAAACGCTCAGCTCTTCCCCAGCCAGAGAAAGAGCCCCCAATTCATCTCTAATCCTGAAAGCAGCACAAGCAGAGAGGAAAATGCCTGCAGGAGCTTCTGCTCAGGTAGGAGATTGCCCCCCCCCCCCCCCCGACTTCCTGCCCTCTCTTTACAAACCTGAGTGTGTGAGAAATATCATCAGGGAGAGCTGTTAGGAGACGTGGTGACAGCCTTCAGCTGAGTCCCTTCACCCATTACAGTGTCCGGTTACTGACACTGTGCAAAAAGGGGAAAAACTGGACTTATCTGGTCCAAAACCTGTAGCTTTCTAACCGAGGACACTACAGTGTCAGTCCTGGGGTGTAGAAAATGTACTTTGGGACACCCTGGTTATGCTTGGGAACATTTGAATTATGGTCACAGCCAGATTCTCTAGCACAGTGGCTCTCAACCTTTTTTCTATCACATGTGTCACACATGTGAGCACCTGAGAGATGCTCACATGTGGGACACTGATTACATGACCATCATGGGACTAAATATAAGCATAGGCTCTGCTTCCACAGGTATTCCCAGCTTCCTAAAAATGGGTGCAGAGCAGAACTAAGACATTTCCCTGTACAACTCACCATACAAAAAAAGATTATCTGATCATGGTGTCATCTCAATAAAAACATCACAAACTTCCTCTACAATATAAAACCTGGAAAAAACCCCAAACCCCTACTCGGTAGATGTCTATCAAACCTGCCATACTGCAGCAGCACTAACTCCAAGAAATGAAACAGCAATAGCCCTACCCATGAAAAGACAGCAGTTCACCACCAATGTAATATAATATTGAGAAAATACAACAAATAAGGCTGATACAAATCCCTACTTGCTAGTAAAGTACCTCATCTCAGTCACAAACACAGTAAAGAACACAGACAGACCTGACTTTACTAAATATAGAATAAAAGAACACAAATTACAAATGTGGAAACAAAAACTGCAATGGAAATCCCAAAATGCCACTCTGCATTCAGTGCAAAACTGGAGAACTAAAAACAGAAATATATTTCCTCTTGCACTAAGTATAGTTCAAAGAGAGAAGAAATGCAGATTCCCAAAACTGACGTATTATGGCTATTATACCCAATCACTCCATGCAGCCATCAGCCCTCACTTCCCCAATTACTCAATCATCCCTTCACATCCTCATATCCCTGTCCAACATTCCCGACATTCCCCACCCCCGCATTATCTTCCCTATGCTCCTTCTCTCCCCTGCACAATACTCACATCCTTCCCTACCCAGAATACATCTGACCACCTCTTTCCCACTGCAAATTTGATAACCTCACTTGTTGTTATCCTTTCCAGATCATTTATATATATATTGAAAAGCACCAGTCCAAGTACAGATCCCTGAGGCACTGCACTGTTTGCCCTTTTCCACTGAGAAAATTGACCATTAAATCCTACTCTTTGTTTCCTGTATTTTAACCAGTTTGTAATCCACGAAAGGACATTGCCTCCTATTCCATGATTTTTTAGTTTTCTTAGAAGCCTCTCATGAGGGACTTTGTCAAATGCCTTCTGAAAATCCAAATATACTACATCTACTGGTTAACCTTTATCCACATGTTTATTAACCCCTTCAAAAAAATGAAGAGATTTGTTAGGCAAGGCTTCCCTTGGGTAAATCCATGTTGACTGTGTTCCATTAAACCATGTCTTTCTACATGCTCTACGATTTTGATCTTGAGAATAGTTTCCACTATTTTACCTGGCACTGAAGTCAGGTTCACTGGTCTATAGTTACCCAGATCGCCCCTGGAGTCTTTTTTAAATATTGGGGTTACATTGGCCACCCTCCAGTCTTCAGGTACAATGGATGATTTTAATGATAGGTTACAAATTTTAACTAATAGATCAGAAATTTCATTTTTTAGTTTCTTCGGTACCCTAGGATGCATACCATCCGGTCCAGGTGATTTGCTACTCTTTAGTTTGCCAATCTAGCCTACTACATCTTCCAGGTTCATAGTGATTTCGTTCAGTTCGTCTGACTCATCACCCCTGAAAACCATCTCCGGAACTGGTATCTCCCCAACATCCTCATTAGTAAACACGGAAGCAAAGAATTCATTTAGTCTTTCTGCAATGGCCTTATCTTCCCTAAGAGCCCCTTTAACCCCTCTGTCATCTAATTGTCCAACCGACTCCCTCACAGGTTTCTTGCTTCGGATATATTTTAAAAAGTTTTTATTATGAGTTTTTGCCTCTATGGCCAATTTCAATTCAAATTCTCTCTTCGCTTGTCCTATCGATGTTTTACACTTAACTTGACAATGCTTATGTTTTATCCTATTTTCTTCAGATGGAGCTTTCTTCCAATTTTTGAAGGATGTTTTTTTGGCTAAAATAGCCTCTTTCACCTCACCTTTTAACCATGACTGTAATTGTTTTGCCTTCCTTCCACCTTTCTTAATGTGTGGAATACATATGGACTGCGCCTCTAGGATTGTATTTTTAAACAATGTCCAAGCCTGTTGAACACTTTTTGTTGTGTTCCGTGGCTGCAGACGACCGAGACTGCGTCCCCCTACCTGACCTGGACCGGCGGGCCGCCGCCGCAGCATCAGGTGGGTCGCGGGAGGCTGAGGCCTGTGGTCTCCGCACGCCGGCGCGAGTGTCCGCGATGGTCGCCAGGCTTGGGAGCCGTCCCTGCTCCTTCCTCGCGGCGTCGGGCGGTTTCCCCTGCAGGCCGGGAATCCAAGATGGCCGCCGCCATCTTTAGGTGCGAGGCCAGGCCTCCTCACTAGATTTAAAGGGACCTGGTCTCTTTAACTATATACAGCTGTTTTCAATGAGCCAGAGCAGAGGAAGTATAAAAGGAGGCTTCCTCTGCTCATTCCTTGGCATGTGGCGCAGTGCCTACGTTGAAGAGACTGTGATCAGAAGCTCATGGGTTCAAGACCCACTCTCGGCGCCTCCAAGAATTGATTCCATGTTCTTGGGTCCTAGCCCACACTTCCTTGAACTTAAGAACACTTGTTTCCAAGCTTGGGGCTTCAAGCTCCCCCTTCAAGAATTCCTACAACATCTGCAAGACTGATAGATCCAAGAATGTCTCACTGCCTTGTTCAAGCTGCTGATTGCCCCGGACCTCACTCCTGTCGATTGGCTGTCCTCGACCGTCTGTCCAGGACTTCATGTTCCCGCCGATGGCCGGAGACGTGGCCTGGTAGGATGAAGATCGAGCACTGCCACGTCACTTTCGGGTTAGTTGAGTCTGTTTGTTTCGGTGAGTCTTCTTGTGTTTCGGACCCATGCTTCTTGGCTCCTGTCTCATCTTAGTGATTCCTGGTTCCTGACTTCGGACTGGCAAGCAGTGATTCCTGGTGAGTGACTTCGGACTGGCAAGCGGCGATCCTTTGGTGCGTGACCTCGGACTGGTAGGCAACGACCCTCTGGTACTTGATCTCTGACTTCTTCTGGACCATCGTCTCCAAGGGCCCACCTAAGTCCCAGCGGCCCGGGTCCCTACGGGCTCCTCCCGGGGGGGCTGTGGGCTTCCAGTGGCGAAGACTCAGTTGCCTCCTCGACGTCACGACACCTAGTCTGCCTCCATAGCCAGCTCAGTCTCTAGTGCCGAGGGTCAGCCGGTCGCATCTTCTGTCCTGCCTCGCCACCCGACGAGAGAACCTACGGATCCACCTCCTAAGCTATACCATCCTCCTGTCGGCCCAAGGGTTCACAAGCCTGAGCATAACACTTTTAACCTTTGCAGCTGCACCTTTCAGTTTTTATCTAACTATTTTCCTCATTTTATCAGTTTCCCTTTTGAAAGTTTAGTGTTAGAGCAGTAGATTTACTTATTGTCCCCCTTCCAGTTATTAGTTTAAATTTAATCATGTTATGATCACTGTTGCCAAGTGGCCCCACCACCGTTACCTCTCTCACTAAATCCTGCGTTCCACTAAGAATTAAATCTAAAATAGCTCCCTCTCTTGTTGGTTCCTGAACCAATTGCTCCATGAAGCAGTCATTTATTACATCCAGGAACTTTATGTCTCTAGCAAGTCCTGATGTTACATTTACCCAGTCAATATTGGGGTAATTGAAATCTCCCATTATTATTGCACTGCCAAATAGGTTAGCTTCCCTGATTTCTCTTAGCATTTCATCATCTGTCTGACCATTTTGTCCAGGTGGACGGTAGTATACTGCTATCACTATACTCTTACCCAACAACATGGGATTTCTACCCATATAGATTCTACTGAGTATTTAGTCTCTTGTATGATCTTTATCCTGTTGGACTCTATACCCTCCTGGACATAAAGTGCCACATCCCCACCAAGCTGATCCTCTCTATCTTTGCGATATAACATCTCCGGGGTTCCAGGCGTTTTCGTCCCTACACAAGGACGAACTTTCAGCGGTCTTGGCTTTTCAGTAGGTCTCAGTCCTTTTGTCCCCGACAGCCCAAAACAGGAGCGGTCTCGGGTGGCAGAACTTCCCAAGCCACCCAATCAATGAAGGTTTGCCGACCCATCTTCAAGAACAGGACATCTCTCTCTCTCTTTTATTGGAGGTGGGTCGAGAGGCGGAGGATGAATTCCTATTTCGCTGGGGCAGGGGGAGCTCTGGGCCAGCGGGGGACCGGGAAGTGTAGTGACACACCTGTGTGTGTTTCGGGTAATACTAGTGTGTCGCGACACACCGGTTGAGAACCGCTGTCCTAGATGCTATCCTACAACATCTGAAAAGAGGGTGATCACTGATCCCCTCCTAAGTTAGTCCACCTCCAAGCTGAGGAGGCCTGATCTCAACTCCCCAGAAGAAAGTAATCTTGAGGGGGGGAGTGCAGAAGCATTCGTTCCTATGGTTTTTTTTGGCAAGCTAGACTGAGCCTGCCCTTGTAATCTTTGTGCATCTTGCCTTCCTCCCAATCTCCTTTGGTGGAAGGACACCATCGAGAACCTGGACTCCTCGACCAGAAATATTAAACCTTTCGCAGCCTGACCTCGCAGAGGCACCAGACTCTACACTTTGCTATGGTCCGCCTTCGCACCACCAGCGGCCATGACACCTGGCATTGACTATCCTCCTCCTTATATAGTCTGCTTCTCTTAACCGAGAAGTCATGGCTCTTCTGGGGAAGAATTAATTTGGCTACGTTGAAAAATGCACCCTTTCGTGCAGATGCCAGTTATGGTCTTCCCAGAACATTTGAACCCATTGGTTCCTGTTTTCCCTTTCTGACCTAAGAATTTACTTGTCTAAGACTTAATGAAGTTAACCCAAAACACTTATGACAGTGCATTACCTGACCCTTAGTAGGGCAAAGGCTATTTCTGCCAAAGCTTACACTTCCAGGTCTGCAGCGTGTCAGCTCCAGGCACCTCATATGTAGGATGCTTATGTTGGCACTATGAATTACTGCTCAGTTCTGCAGGAGAACTCCATCATAGCTTGAATCTGACTGTTTTCCCAGAGGGTGTGAGAGCTAATCATTCTCTCAGTTTGCTCTCAGACATTAAGGATACACTACTGGCTACTACTTCCTAGGCTGCCTACTTTGAGTTAGAATCCAATACTTTGGAATTCTAGACCATCAGGGAAATTCTAGACGGTTGGCTCTTGCCCTCTGGTTGGGCCCAGCCGCCTTGGTTCTCCACTAGGATTCCCATTTATGCTTCTGCTACTTCTGACCATATCCTCCTTCAATGTATATGGCTCATTCTAAGGGTGTAATTGCAGGAGGGCCAGTTGTGAGGACTGCTCTATTCTGAAGCTTGGGAATATTGGTTAGTATTTGAGATTTTGATCCATGAGCATAGGGCTTCCCCTGAGCCCTATACTAATGTCTGGGCATATGGTTTTCATCAACTGACGCACTTGAGGCATCACTTTCTGGATCCGAACTTCCGGTAGGAAAGCTCTGTCCTGTCCCATGTTGAACCAGACCCCAGATACTCCAACGACTGGGATGGCTGAAGATTGCTCTTGGTCAGGTTCACCACCCAACCGAGCTCCTGCAATAAGGAGATTACCTTGTGTGTCACCAGGTGGCTCTCTGCCTGAGACTTGGTTCAAATCTGCCAGTCATCTAAATACGGGTGCACCAGGATTCCTTCTTTTTGCAAGGCCATCGCTACAACCACCGTAACCTTGGAAAATGTTCCAGGAGCGATGGCTAGACCAAAAGGCAGCACCCAAAACTGATAATGGCGCCCCAACACTGCAAAGCATAGAAAGCATTGGTGTTCCAGTTGGATGGGAATATGAAGGTAGGCCTCTGACAGATCCAAGGAGGTCAGAAATTCCCCTGACTGCACCACCATATCACAGAGTGTAAGGTTTCCATGCGAAAATGAGTCACCTTCAAATGACGGTTGACCTTCTTGAGATCCAGGATGGGACAAATGGAGCCCTCCTTAAGAACATAAGAAATTGCCATGCTGGGTCAGACCAAGGGTCCATCAAGCCCAGCATCCTGTTTCCAACAGAGGCCAAACCAGGCCACAAGAACCTGACAATTACCCAAATACTAAGAAGATCCCATGCTACTGATGCAATTAATAGCAGTGGCTATTCCCTAAGTAAACTTGATTAATAGCCGTTAATGGACTTCTCCAAAAACTTCTCCAAACCTTTTTTGAACCCAGCTTCACTAACTGCACTAACAACATCCTCTGGCAACAAATTCCAGAGCTTTATTGTGAGTTGAGTGAAAAAGAATTTTCTCCGATTAGTCTTAAATGTGCTACTTGCTAACTTCATGGAATGCCCCCTAGTCCTTCTATTATTCGAAAGTGTAAATAACCGAGTCACATCTACTCGTTCAAGACCTCTCATGATCTTAAAGATCTCTATCATATCCCCCCTCAACCGTCTCTTCTCCAAGCTGAACAGTCCTAACCTCTTCAGCCTTTCCTCATAGGGGAGCTGTTCCATCCCCTTTATCATTTTGGTTGCGCTTCTCTGTACTTTCTCCATTGCAACTATATCTTTTTTGAGATGCGGCGACCAGAATTGTACACAGTATTCAAGGTGTGGTCTCACCATGGAGCGATATAGAGGCATTATGATATTTTCCGTTCTATTAACCATCCCTTCCTAATAATTCCTAACATTCTGTTTGCTTTTTTGACTGCTGCAGCACACTGAGCCGACGATTTTAAAGTGTTATCCACTATGAAACCTAGATCTTTTTCCTGGGTGGTAGCTCCTAATATGGAACCTAACATCGTGTAACTACAGCAAGGGTTATTTTTCCCTATATGCAACACCTTGCACTTGTCCACATTAAATTTCATCTGCCATTTGGATGTCCAATCTTCCAGTCTTGCAAGGTCCTCCTGTAATGTATCACAGTCCGCTTGTGATTTAACTACTCTGAATAATTTTTGTATCATACGCAAATTTGATAACCTCACTCGTTGTATTCCTTTCCAGATCATTTATAAATATATTGAAAAGCACCGGTCCAAGTACAGATCCCTGAGGCACTCCACTGTTTTCCCTTTTCCACTGAGAAAATTGTCCATTTAATCCTACTCTCTGTTTCCTGTTTTTTAACCAGTTTGTAATCCACAAAAGGACATCGCCTCCTATCCCATGACTTTTTAGTTTTCGTAGAAGCCTCTCATGAGGGACTTTGTCAAACACCTTCTGAAAATCTGGGCACAGCAAACTAAATGGAATATCGCCCATTGCTTTCTTGAGACGTGGACACCAGAAACACAGTCCACAGTTTGAGAAGCCTTTGACGTGTAAACTTCACTGCCTGCTTCTTCTTCAGGGAGTGGCAAGGGGACACCATGAACATGTCCTGAGGAATACTGCGAAATTGCAGTGCATGCCCTTCTCGTGTCACTTCCAGGGCCCCCGCTGGTCCAGAGCTCCCCCTACCCCAGCAAAATAGGAATTCATCCTCCGCCTGGGCTTAAAATGCTGATAGCCCCGGCGGAATGCAGCAGGAGAGCTGGAAACAGCGGCACCAGCATGGTCTCTTCTTCCCTCCCACCCCTGTGGTCTGGAAGAGGAAGTGTAATGCAGTAGCCGCGGGCGCGGGAAGAAGAGACCATGCTAGTGCTAGCAGAGTGGCCCGAAGAAGAAAGGCGCGGCCTTAAGAATGAGCAGCACGGCACAGAACACAAGAGGAGCAACGTCAGCCCCCGCAGCCGATGGGAGTCCTTTCTCGAGGCCGTGAGGACTGGAAGTGGAGGAGGCTGCTACTGCCACTAATTAGGTGGGGGGAGAGAGTGAGCAAGTGTGCATGCATATGTGTTTGAGATCCTCTGTGTGTGTGTGTGATTGAAAACCTGTTTGTGTAAAAGAGAATATGTGTATGTGATTGAGATCCTTTGTGTGTGAGAGAGATAGCATGAATGTAAGTGTATGACTAAGAACCTGTATGTGTAAGTAAGAGATATGTGTATGTATGATTAACAGCATGTGAGAGAGTATGTGATCGAGAGCCTGTGTGTGAGAGAGTATGTGATCGAGAGCCTGTGTGAAAGTGAGAGAGAGCGAGCCTGTTTGTAAGTGGGTGAATGAGAGTCTGTGTGTGAGTGAAAGACACAGCATGTATGTAAGTGTATGACTGAGAACCTGTATGTGTAAGTGAGAGAGATCATGTGTATGTATGATTAACAGCATGTGTGTTTGTGTGTGACTAAGAGCCTGTGTAGGTGAGAGAGTATGTGATCGAGAGCCTGTGTGTAAGTGAGAGAGAGAGAGCCTGTTTGTAAGAGGGTGAATGAGAGTCTGTGTGTGTGAGTGAAAGGCACAGCATGCATGTAAGTGTGTGATTGAAAGTGTGTATGTGTGAAAAGACAGCATGTGTGTAAATGTGTGATTAAGAGCGTATGTAAGTGAGAGAGAAAAAGCATGTGTAAATGTGCGTGATTGAGAGCCAGTGTGAGAGAGAGAGCAAGAGAGAGGAGAAAGTTGCAAGCAAACCATTCCTCCTCCTGCTAACTCAAAACAATCTCAGGGCACCTGGATATCAAATGTTCCCAGGTATGCAGAGCAAAGCATTTTTTTATCATTATTTTTCATTATTGGATCTTTGTGCCTGCTATTTGGAAATATTTTATTGGTCTCTAGAAAGTTTTGGTATGAGTTTTTAATTATTGGATCTTTCATTCATCAGCTGGTTTTACTGCTATTGATTTTATATTTCTTGATTTGTTATATGACACTGGTGATGTTTCTCTTTTTCCTTTGTTACACTGCATACAGTCTCTCTGGCTTGTTGCGGTTTCCAGTTCAGTTTTGGTCTGCATGTTTCTATTTATACTTTATGGTCTCTTTACTCTTTGTTAGGTGAGGATCTGAACGTGTGACTGAGGTGAGGTATTTTGCTGGCGTGTAGTTTCTGTGTAGGGCTCTATAGCAGCCTGGCTTGGTCCGTTTTCCTAATAGGAGGAGTATTGGAGTTTTACGGCCTGGTGTAATATTTTCAGTTTTGCCTTGTAAGTTTGAGTGCTGCAAATTGGCGCTGTTTTGGTATGGGATGTTTATGCAATTTCTGTTCAGATAGAGTACTTATCTTTCCCTTGTGTCATTCTTAACAATAAAAATAATACTGGGCCTTTATTTTTTATTTTCGCCATGAATTGTACTGAGCAGTGTGTCACACATGTGAGCGTGGCCTGTCAGGTGTTTCACGATGGGAAAAAGGTTGAGAACCACTGATCTAGGAGATGATGATGGAAATCCATCTCTGTGGTGCCTTAGAACATTTTAAAGGAAACAGTATCAGGTTGCCCAATGTGAGGCCTTTGTTTCAAGAATAGTGGTTTCTCATAAATCAAGAGATTTCGTTGCTGGGCTTTAGGAAACTGAAGGTCAAAGTCACAAGTGGGAGCTCAGAGTACTAGAGATGCACAAGGCTCTGAGGTGATAGTGAGAAGTCACAAGGGGTACAAGAAAGCAGGCAGTCCTGGGTGTCTGCTGCAGGGGCCCATGGAGGGCAAGGGGGCCTCTAGTGAAGCAATTGCGGGAACCGGTATATTGAAGGCAAAGCTGACACACCGAGGGCCTAAAGCACTCTCTGTGCAGTGCCAGGCATCATCCTGGGCATAGTATAAACTAATAGACTCAGCAGATATCTGCAGGGCAAATGCAGAAATACCCTTGTATGCATTTACAGAACATTTGAGGCTGAGCCTTCAGGAAAAGGGCACAATTACCTCGGGAATCCTAGAAGCAGGTCTACATTACTCCCACCCAGGATTGGTACAGCTATGTACCACTTGTACAGACTGGTCTTGCAGGACGATCAGGAAGGTTCAGTTAGCTTCTTACCTGCTAATTGGCTTTCCTGGAGTCCTGACAGACCAGTCTATAGCCCCACCCTGGGAAGAGAATGGGGTTGAAAAAAAAAAGCTGGGTAGGAATCCTTCACCAAGAACCTTGAAACGTGTGTAACTACTAGGCTTCATTGACCATCATAATAGGTTTCATCGTATAGCATGGTTTCACTTTCACACTCCACCTTATGTTTAATCATTGGTCAATATTAGTGTATTATTTTTGTTATATTCTTTTGCAAAAGCTTCTCCAATAGTGATACCACTAGTAATATGCACTTTTTCTGCTGATTTCCGCTGATACCGGAAATGCACGTCTCTAAGTCTTCATGTTGAAAATCAAACATTGACCACGGGAAATGATTTAGCCCTTGAAAAAGGATTGTTTCGTAATCCGAAACACGGCTCTGTGTTGGGCAGTTTTATGAAGAATCTTAATAAAATGTACCTTTCGCATTAAGACATCATTGTCTGCAGCCGAACTTAAAAGATTACATCTTTTCCTGGGGGTCCTGCCAGACCAGTCTGCACAAGTGAGTTTATCCTCTGGCCAGCAGGAGGAGGCAGAGCCCAAAATGCTGCCTCGGCTCCTCAGTACCCTATGCCAAAGCTAAAAACACCCAAAGACAGTTGTTAGTTTTGGTGTCCAAATCCCCATCATAACCAAAACCTGATCCCATCACCAATGTTCACTCCCTGGAAAAGATGTGTTCAGTCTTTTAAGTTCGGCTGCAGACAATGATGTCTTAATGCGAAAGGTACATTTTATTAAGATTCTTCAAAACAGACAGGCAGTCTTAACCATACAAGGCTGAGAGAATACAGTTCATTTACGATGACAGCACCGCCGGTGCCCCGACAGGGGCCGTGTTTTGCAACGACCGCATCGGGAGCGACAGAAATAGACTGCACCGGTCTTCAAAGCAATATTGCAAACAGTCTGTAAATAAACAAAGGAAATGCTGTAAAAGCAGTGGAAACTAAAGGCAAACCCCCTAAAAATGTCCCAAAGGTTCAGAAAGACCTACCTATAAACAAGCGTAACCTGCGCCTGGGACTGCCAGATTGGATGCCGGCAGACTAGTTAAAAGCACCCAAGCGCACGAAAATGTGAACCAATCAAGAGCGGGATGCCCATGTACAACCTGATGCCGGGTTAGATGAAACGTCATAAAGAATAAGCAATTCGAGGAGAGAGAGGCAGTTAAAGGAAAGTAAAAAAAAAAAACCAAAGAAAAAAGACGAATGTCCTAAAAAGACAGACCGTTCGATTTTATTTATTGAGCCCCGAGGGGGGGCAGAGGGACCCCCAATTCAAAAATCCGATGCTGTTCCCGACGTAGGGGGAGTTGAGAAATCACCCCCATGGGGAAAAGGCTGTAGAATTTCAATGGCAAAAAAACCTCCAATCAGAGATCAGATGTTGGTGTTGGTGCAACCCATGCGATCCCAGATGGGCCTCGCTCTTCGATTAGCGTCTACACCAGCCAAGGGTCAAAGATTCCTCTTTTCATTTTCCTACTTGTCTTACCCACAGAGATAAGCGGTGACACGAACCACCCCACTGGAGTTACACTCAGAGAAATGTTTAAGGAGGGTGCTGTTTATGGTTTTGAGGGTGCAAGAAGAGAGAAAGAGATTCGGGTAAGGGACTCGCTTGTTCTTACCTGCTATAGCCCCCACTACAGGCAGGTTACCTTGGGTGCTTCCTTCCTCCAGCAGACTTGGAGAGATTTGTATTAAATGACATTGGGCAGTCTTAACTCCACATTCAATTTTCAATGAACAACCTTGTTTTTTGCTTTTCGGAGAGGCAAAAAAACCTCCGGGACATACTTGTGAATTCCGATCTTCATGTCCCTTTCTATCTTCTTGCACCCTCAAAACCATAAACAGTACCCTCCTTAAACATTTCTCTGATTGTAACTCTAGTGGGGGCAGTGCAGCAGCGCCGTCCCGCGGCCACCAATGCAATAGTTTTTAAGAAGGTCCCTGGTGTTCCACAGCAATGTGGCCAGGCTTGGTCAAAGCCAATGGCAAGGGCCACGTTTTGTGGCTCTTACCACGGCTGCAGAATCGTGGGAGACCAGGGGGCCCTGGTTTTAATTATTTTCTTCATAAACGTTATTCCCAGTGCTGTGCAAATACATTTAATAGAAGGTCCTATCTCTGAAGAAAATTGCAAGCTAAACAGACAGCACAAAAGAGAGAGTTTGGGGCATTTCATTCATAAAGAAAATGGTTGTGACCAGGTGAATGGAGGGTTAAGGTTTAAATGCAGCCTCAAAATGAATACTAACTCTGTAATCTTACCATGACTCCCTGTGACTTACTAACACATGGAAAACTCTCCCCCTGCCCGGCTGAGCCCCAGTGCTGGGAGGTCTCCTGACGGACGAGATGCAGAAGGGGCTGAGTGTGGAAGGGTTTGTGTTTCAGGTCCCAGTAACCTTCGAGGACATCGCCGTCTATTTCTCCCAGGAGGAGTGGGAGGATTTAGAAGAACAGCAGAAGAAGCTTTACAAGGATGTGATGATGGAGAATTATCAGACCCTCATCTCTCTGGGTAAGGGAGAATTTTACGTTTTTGTTAGAAGCCCTGGGATAATCACGTAAAGGACAATTTTGAGTTTGAATGATTTGGTAAAAACATAGAGAAAGTGAAAGAGTGCTACAGTTGGTTCCCTTTAGCTCTAAACTTGCAGCAGAGCCATTGTTTGCAGCGCGTGCGCAGAGCCGATGCACTGCACTTACCGACGTCCTGTGGCGGGCAATACGAGATGCACAAAGACGCGAGCAAGATGGCGCTGCCGGGGCCTAGCATGCGGTGTGCAGACCAAGCTTAAAGCGGGGCCTAGCCCACCGGGGAGGGCCGCTCGTAAGCCCACTTCCCTGTGCCCCAATGGGATTGGGAACAATGTCAATACGCGCGCCGAGCAAAGAGACCACAGGAAATCTTACTGAAACCCCTCTTCTCTGAAGGTAAATCTTCTTCCTTCCTTTTTTTTTTTTTTTTTAAATTACCTGGGCTCAGTGCTTACCGGCTGAGTACAGAGACGGTCTCCAGCTGCGGGGGGGGGGAAAGAGCTTTGCCCATCACCACCACACTCGGCTTCCTGTACCCACTGTCTTTCAGCTGCTTCAGCAACAAAGTCCATGCCGGGAACCGGCTCTCGGACCAAGGCTCACCTCTGAGGGATCTCAGAAATCACCTCAGGAATCCCCAACCGAGGGAGGGACCTTTAGGTATCACTGCAGGAGAGTGGGGCTCGATCTTTTCTCCAGTTTAAAAGTAGAATTTCTTCTTCCAAAAGGTACAGCGATCCCCATAGGGAAAGCATGTCCACATCTGCTGGAGACGGAGAGATACTGAAGGGCTGAGGTCACTGCAGGGGTGTATCTAGGGTGAAGTCAGCTTTGAAACCTGACTCCGTCTCCATCTGCTGGCAGGGGAACATAAACCGACTGGTCCTGAGCCCATCTGGCTGCATGCTAGGAAAACATGCAACAGAATTACTATGACTAAGGAGTAAAAAGTAACACGTGGCTATCTCAGTGGATGTATTTATTTATCTGACATCCATTCTACCCTTCCTATAACCCCCTGACACAGCCCCATGTGACATCCATTCTACCCTCACTATAACCCTCTGACACAGCCGCATGTGACATCCATTCTACCCTCACTATAACCCCCTGACACAGCCCCGTGTGACATCCATTCTACCCTCACTATAACCCCCTGACACAGCCCCGTGTGACATCCATTCTACCCTCACTATAACCCACTGACACAGCCCCATGTGACATCCATTCTACCCTCACTATAACCCCCACTGACACAGCCCCATGTGACATCCATTCTACCCTCACTATAACCCTCTGACACAGCCCCATGTGACATCCATTCTACCCTCACTATAACCCCGACACAGCCCCATGTGACATCCATTCTTCCCTCACTATAACCCCCTGACACAGCCCCGTGTGACATCCATTCTACCCTCACTATAACCCCCACTGACACAGCCCCATGTGACATCCATTCTTCCCTCACTATAACCCCCTGACACAGCCCCGTGTGACATCCATTCTACCCTCACTATAACCCCCACTGACACAGCCCCGTGTGACATCCATTCTACCCTCACTATAACCCGACACAGCCCCGTGTGACATCCATTCTCCCCTCACTATAACCCACTGACACAGCCCCATGTGACATCCATTCTACCCTCACTATAACCCCTGACACAGCCCCGTGTGACATCCATTCCACCCTCACTATAACCCCCCGACACAGCCCTGTGTGACATCCATTCTACCCTCACTATAACCCCGACACTGGCCCATGTGACATCCATTCTACCCTCACTATAACCCCCTGACACAGCCCCGTGTGGCATCCATTCTACCCTCACTATAACCCCCTGACACAGCCCCATGTGGCATCCATTCTACCCTCATTATAACCCCCTGACACAGCACCGTGTGACATCCATTCTCCCCTCACTATAACCCCCTGACACAGCCCCGTGAGACATCCATTCTACCCTCACTATAACCCCTGACACAGCCCCGTGTGACATCCATTCTACTCTCACTATAACCCCCCGACACAGCCCTGTGTGACATCCATTCTACCCTCACTATAACCTCCTGACACAGCCCCATGTGACATCCATTCTCCCCTCACTATAACCCCCACTGACACAGCCCCGTGTGACATCCATTCTACCCTCACTATAACCCCCTGATACAGCCCCGTGTGATATCCATTCTACCCTCACTATAACCCCACTGACACAGCCCCGTGTGACATCCATTCTACCCTCACTATAACCCACTGACACAGCCCCGTGTGATATCCATTCTACCCTCACTATAACCCCACTGACACAGCCCCGTGTGACATCCATTCTACCCTCACTATAACCCCTGACACAGCCCCGTGTGACATCCATTCTACCCTCACTATAACCCCGACACAGCCCCGTGTGACATCCATTCTACCCTCACTATAACCCCCTGATACAGCCCCGTGTGACGTCCATTCTACCCTCACTATAACCCCCTGATACAGCCCCGTGTGATATCCATTCTACCCTCACTATAACCCCACTGACACAGCCCCGTGTGACATCCATTCTACCCTCACTATAACCCCACTGACACAGCCCATGTGACATCCATTCTACCCTCACTATAACCCCCACTGACACAGCCCCGTGTGCCATCCATTCTACCCTCACTATAACCCCCACTGACACAGCCCCGTGTGCCATCCATTCTACCCTCACTATAACCCCCACTGACACAGCCCCGTGTGACATCCATTCTACCCTCACTATAACCCCCTGACACAGCCCCATGTGACATCCATTCTACCCTCATTATAACCCCCGATACATGTGACTTTTCAGTGGGTTATAGTGAGGGTAGAAAGGAGAGGGGTGTATCTTGTATCCTCAGGCTGGGGATCATGTCTGACATAAAAAGGGATTGTAACGGTGTATATGACCCAATAGAATGAGATTTGCCGCCCAAAAAATGTTGTATTGCTTCGTTTTTCCATTTCTGAGAGGAGAGTTGTTGATTTTTTGCTAGTTTTAATGTTTTTGTTTCTTTAATTACTAAACTAAAATAAACATTACCCCCATCCAGGCAAACAAAAAAAACAAACCAAACAGAGCCTCCTGAAGTCCCTTCCAGACCTTTGCTGCCGCTGCTTCCTGGGGTCTTCCAGGGCATCCCGGGCCCCTCCAATCCCCCCTGCAAATCAGCTAGGGTTGGGACCAATTTAGAAAATCATCCACATTCAACCTCCTTCAAATTGAATAACATTTTGTGTGGATGTTCGCTAGGGCCTCAAACAGAACTATGCAAGATTTTTCGGCTGGATCTCTATTGGTTGAAGAGCTGGAGGCAGCTGAATGAAGGCCACTCTTAGAGCACCGTGCTCGGTGCAACACAAAACGGCCACTGTGTCCGGGCATTGCAGCCAAACAACCCCTGGTAAGGGCCTGAAATGTTGTGGAGTATTTAGGGATGTGCAATCGGTTTTCCCGAATTAGGCAATGTCAGCAATATTGCCTAATTTGGAATGGTTCGGGAGAACCGAAAAACAATTGAATTTTTTCCGAAATTTCGGAAAAAAAATTCAGTTTTGAGTTAGCGCGCGCTAACTCCCGATAGCGCACGAACATGAAAATCAGGGCCCCCGAAAAAAAAATGAATAGTGGGAGGCCCACCGAAACGAAGCCTGACATGAAATTTTTACCCGAAGCACATCTCTAATTATTACAGCCTCTGGTGCTAAGTTCCTATGCAAAGTTTGGAACCTAATATGAGCTTACAACTCTTTTTTTTATGACCCGCAAACTACATGAAAAATTTTACAAAACAAATCTACTTTGACTCCTCATTGCTCCTGATGTGTATTTCAATTCAGGCCGTAACTGGATCAGTAATCATGGCCCATGACGTACATCTAGGATCTTCACTAGGAGGCTTTGCGGCCAACTGGAAGCAAAGATATAGTTACATAAAGACATGATGTCACCTTTTTATGCAAATTTTTGCCATTTTTTGGGTGCAAATATTTCTACTGTGTAGTTTTTAATTTTTTTTCTTTCTAGTGCACCTTTTTTGGTACAAAAGTCACCCTGTTTCGTCTTGGACCCAGCCTCGCTTTGGTCAGAATCACAGTCCCAAAGACAAGCATCGTTTGCATGCGTGACTGCAGTATATTAAAAAGAGCCACCTTTGGCACCCAACTGTGAAACATGCAAATGAGACAGAGATGTGACATTTTACAAAGCTGCTCAGTTTACTGTGCTTACCACACTTTTAGCTTTTGACACATATTTGTTTAGACATATTTTCATAAATTAGTCATCAAAATCAGTGCAAAACTTTGTATGCTGATTAGTTACCTTGCATTGGTCAGTGGTGGCTGAGCCACAGCCAATTCAGCAAAATTGACAACCCAATCGCCTAGGGGGCCACTCCAGACAGCCAGACAAGGTACCAGCCACAGGATTCCAAGCTTTTATTTAAGCACAAAACAAGAAAAGGCAAGACCCTACATACGAGAATTGCTTAAACTGCAGATTTCACAGAAATTCACTTAAGTCTTTTTTCCTGCCTTGCAGATGCTTTTGAATGTCCCATCAATGCATGACAAAGTGGCTTGTGAAGAAATGGACTGCCTGCCTGATGAAGATATTATGGGTGCATCAAGGGTAGCAATAATGTACTATTCTGGAACCCAACAGGGGTCTCTATGGGGGGCGGCCAGTAAAATGACCTGGCAGGACCTTGGGGGGTGCAAGAAATTAACCAAGACATCACGTTCCTCAATTGAGACTTCGCCTATATGGCCAATCCACCAGAAATGATCATAGATGCAAGCGAAATACTGACCAGGCTGGAAGCTGGATCCTTGAAGGGCAGGGAAAATGTTCATGTCTTAGAACACTTGCAAAGAATGAGGTGACGTCATTCGACATTTTGCTAATGCAAATTTTAGTTGCGTCAGTGGTCTTGAATTGATGATTTTCCCTTGTGCCAGCAACTGTATGACCTTTGCTAAACCTCTCATCCTGAACAGGTCTGATTGCTTCAATGTCCTCCTTTGGGTCAAAGAAAAGTTTGATACCACAAAGAGCACAAAAATGTCACAGACCAAGTCATGTTCCCAAAATCTCTGCCATAATATATTTATATTTATATAAATATATATAAATAAAGTGAGAGAAAGAGAGAATGAGAAGAGTAGAAAAGAATAATAAGAGAGAAGAGATGAGAGAGAAGAATGAGAGAAGATATAGATAATAGAATAGGAGAAGATAATAGATAGAAAAAAGATAGAGATATGAATATAGATAATAGAGAAAGAAATAATAGATAGATATAATATATATATATATAATATATTATATATATATATATATATAATATATATAATAATAATATATATAATATATAAAATATAATTTATATAAATATATATAAATAAATAAATTTATATATATAAATATATATAAATATATATGATTATATATTTATCTTTCTCTAACTGTTTCTTAGTTTAAATTCTGTACTGTCTTCCATTGCCCAGGTTTTACGCTCCCTGTTTAATGTAACTTTACTTTCTACCTTGATGTTAATTGGTTTCCCCTCAGTTACATTGTAAACCGGTACGATAAGACCTAGTCTTGAGCATCGGTATAGTAAAAGAAATTAAATAAATAAAATAAATAAATAAATAACACACTGCCATCATGACATTACCATAGTTCCTTGTGAAGGTGATGCCTTTACATGAATTAAATAACACGGTACAATAAAATGCCCATTTTGAGAGGTCATTTTATAAAAGTACGTTGAAGCAAGATGTGTCATAAGCACAACAGGCTTCACCCCACAGCACAATTTCACATCTCTAGCTCATTTGCGTGTTACACTGCAGGGCGTCAAAGATGCCTCTTTTTAACATAGCACACCCACTCACGCAAATGACGCATATCATTGGGGCCTTAATTCTGACCAATGCAAGATCGGGGCCAAAATGAAACAGGGTGGCTTTTCTAGAAAAAGAAGATGCTCTTTCAAACACTTTGAAGTGCCGAAAAGCGGGATATAAAAATCTAAATAAATAAATACATGTAAAAACTGCACAGCAGAGATATTTGCACCTGAAAATTGGCAAACAATGTGCATAAAAAAGTGACATTGTGTCTTTATATCTTTGCTTCCAGTTGCCTGTAAAGCCTCTTCATGCAAATCTTATATGTAATATGCTATGGGCCATGACTAATGGTCCAGTCAGGAGCAATGAGGCGTCAAAGTAGGCCTTACATTTCTTTTGTAACATTTTTCACATACATTGTGGGCCCATGAAAAGGGAGGCAAGCTCACGTTATGTTCCAACCTTTGCGCTGGGACTTTCCACCAGGGGTTGTATTAATCCACAACTTTTCAGGCCCCTGAGAGGTGTTGTCAGGCTGCAGCACCTGGATAAAAATGGCCATTTTAGGTTGCGCGGAGCATGGTACTCAGAGGTGACCTCCATTCAACTGCTTCTAGCTCTCCAACCAATGGAGATGCAGGTGAAAAATTTAGTATGGTTTTGTTTGAGACCCTAGAGAACACCCGTGCAAAAATTTAGTTTGATTTGGAGGAGGTTGAGCGTGGACCCCTGGTCCGCTTGATATGGAATGACCCGCTGGAGACGTCACTGGCCCTCATTTACCCCTTCTGCGGGGTCTTCCAGTGATCCCCACTTCTGCCTGGCCTGCCAGCGTCTCTTTAAAAATGGCGCTGGCCAGTTCTGAGACTGGCACCAAGTGTGAGGTCAAAATGGTGCTGGTCTCAGGGTCATCCAGTTTCATTTTCTTGTATAGTCATACAAACATACGAGGAAATGGTACAAGCCAGCCTGGAGACCAGCGTCATTTTGATGTTTGCATTTGGTGGCAGTCTCAGAGGCCAGATGTGCCATTTCTAAAGTAACTTTGATGGGGTCAGAGTGACTGGGGATTGTCCCTTCCTTCCTGGAAGACTCCCCTATAGGAGGGGTAAATGGGAGCTAGGCAGGTCCATTTGTAGGTGGCTGTGGGGGTGGGGATTTGGAGGGGCCCAGGCAGGTCTTGGCTGGGCTTGGCTTAGTGCAGCTGGGTAGGCCAGACCAATATTTATAAGTGAGAGGTGTAAAGGCCCAGAGAGGCCATGGGAGACCCCCAAGAGGTGGTGGTGGTAGAGATCTGGGAAGGCCATTTTTTTATAAAATGTTTTGAAACAAACTGAAAATGCCTGAAAATGTATAGCTTTTTTGGGGCAAGGCTATTTCGGTTCATTCTATTCAGAATGAAATGGAGAAAAAAAATAGCCTTTAGGCCTATCCAGTCTGTCCAGTTTACTTCTTGGTGCAATGCTTTGCGCTTCAGTGGATCTCTAGCATTCCCTCATCTCTTCACAACGAAAGATCCTCTGTACTTATCCCAGGCATTCCTTACTTCTCGTACATTTTGGCCTCCTCCAGCTCCCTTGAGAGGAGAGCAGTAATCAGTAGAAAGAGAAGGTGATATTGCCTCTGTTCAGGTCATTAAGGAGGCCTTATCTTGAGTAATGTCTCCCGTTTTGGAGGCCATACCGACAAACGGAGACAGACAAGAGAGGAGGAGGTCCAGAGAAGAGCTACTGCGCTGGTGCAGAATTTGCACTAAAGCCTTGTGAGCTGAGACTGAATGATGTTCTTACGAGTAATTCTAGGGGACAGGACAGAGAGGGAGGGAACATGGTTAGGGACGACAGTGTAAATAATGCACGAGATGCAAACCTTGTTTCCAGTGGCAAACCAGTTCCCATAGTATGTGGGCGAGATCTGAATCTCTCAAGTGTTAAACTCAGGAGAAACGAAAGGAAATATTTCTACTCTGATAGGACCGGTCAGTGGAGGCATGGGGAAAAAAAACTGTATGAAAACGCAGGAGGAAAGGGAAGAGGTGAAGGGTAAGGTTAAAGATCGTCTTTGGTCAGTTGCCTTGCAGTGGGAGGCAAATTGAGCAGACTGCATGGCACAGTCTATCATAATCTCTGTTTCGATATTTCCAATTGCCTTCTAGGAAAGAATGAAGCTTGTGCATGTTGTCACAAGGCTTGTAAAATCTTGCACTATTCATAGTGGGAGCCAGACTATCCAGAAGAGTCAAGAGGGTTTTATTTATTTGATGTATATTCCGCCTTTCAGGCACTTCAGAGCAGATTACATTCAGGTACTCGATGTTCCTGGGTTGCCAACTTTCAGCTGTGAAAATTCCCAACACTTTGGACGCACGGAGTCAAATTTTCACCTTTGCCCTTCCACATGACTATTTATTTAATAAAAAAAAAAAAAAACCAAAACTAAATGACTTGCCTTATTACTGGAAATCTGTGCACGAAGTGAAGTACAAGCAAATGATTCCAAATATAAAAATACCAATAATTGCCACCCCCACCATTGGGAAGAATCGAATCCTTGTCATTTATCAGCTCACACAAGCTTTCTAATAACTCTTTAAATCTGTTTTGCCCCATTACTGTCGCTTATCCCTTGAGTAAGATACAGATGATGGCAGATAAAGCCCAGACTGCTCCATCCTCTCTGCCCTCTGCTTTGGGTAGAAGCGGGCACATATTCTCACAGGCAACCCTACACCAGCTCCCCCCTCCCCCCTCACTATCCTGTCTTTTCCACCTGATATCTCACCCCTGTCGCAACTTGTGTTGAGTGTGGGCTTGACGCCAAAAAGCCATGAGTAAACTAAATTACAAGTAGAATATAGTAAACCTCCCATACCAAAACAACACAAACTGCCAGCACGCAAACAGTAAAAACCCTACCTAAGAAAAGGCGACACTGCAAATGTTACCCCAGGCCTTAAAACTCCAGTACACTCATTAGGAAAACAGAACAAGCAAGGCTGTTAGAGATCCCTACACGGAAGCTATAAGCCTTCAGAATAACCTCACCTTGGTCACCCATGAAAAACGCAGACAGACTCTCACCAGATACAGAAAAAAAAAGTGACCATAAAGTATAAATAGAAACATGCAGCTGGAAACGGCTACAAGCCAAATTCTGTATATCATGCAAGAATGGGAAAACAGAAACATCGCCATTCCTCACAAAGCAAACAATCAAAGCAATAAAAAATAAAACAACTTAATAGTAAAACCATATTTTAATATGATTCATAAACAAATCAAAAGAGCTGATGAATAGGATAACATCCAATAATTAATAACTCAAAAATTTAAAAAATGTACCAAATACCAGTATTTCAAAACAGACACTTCAAATAAAGTCCAAAAATTCAAACAAATAGGGATAAAAAATATCCCCTGCTCTCCATACCTGGGAACCTTTGATTTCCAGTCACCCTTAGATTGTCCTGGGTTAGTGGAGGGGAGACAGGATGAACACTTTATCCTCCCTCTCTCTCTTATACACACACTCCTTAACACATATGCTCATTCTCTCACACACACAAACACATTCATACACAAAGATACAGACTCTCATACACTCACAAACCTCTTATATGCTCACTCTCTCACACACACAAACACATTCATACATAAAGATACAGGCTCTCATGCACTCACAAACCTTCTCTTATATGCTCACTCTATCACACACACAAACACATTCATACATAAAGATACAGGCTCTCATACACTCAAACTTTCTCTTATATGCTCACTCTCTCACACACACAAAAGGCTCTCCCACACATTCATTGGCTCTCTCCCTTACACAGTACAGGCTCTTACACACTCATTGGTGCTCTCTGCTTCACATACACAGGTTCCCTCTCCACCACCCCCCATTATACACAAACAGGCTTTCTCTCCTTCATACATACTCACTGGTGCTCTCTTGCTCACAGACATAGGTTTTCTAACACATTCTGGCTCTCTCCCCCCCCCCCCATAAATACATAGACTCTCTCATACACACAAGTTCTTTCCCCCCTTCCGCTCTCTCACACTCACTGGCGCTCTCTGCTCCCCAGACATACACACACAGGAGTTCTCTCACACTCAGAGGCCCTCTCTCCTTCTCCAACACTCACACATACACAGGTTTTTTCACCCCCCCCCCACACACACACACACTCTCCCCCACAAACACACAGGTTCTCAGACTCTCACACTTATTGGCATTCTCTCTCTCACACATACACAGGCTTTTTCACCCCCCCCCCCACACTCCCTCTCCCACACACACAAAGCTCTCAGACTCTCACACTCATTGGCATTCTCTCTCTCACACATACACAGGCTTTTTCACCTCCCCACACACCCTCTCCCACACACACACACAGGCTCTCAGACTCTCACACTCATTGGCATTCTCTCTCTCACACATACACAGGCTTTTTCACCCCCACACACACCCTCTCCCACACACATACACAGGTTCTCAGACTCTCAGACTCATTGGCATTCTCTCTCTCACACATACACGGGCTTTTTCACCCACCACCACCCCCACACACACACACACACACCCTCTCCCATACACATACACAGGCTCTCTCATAGTTTGGCGTTCTGCTTTAGCACACCAACGGCCCACCTGAGTTTCTTATTTTGCCACAGCGGGAAGGGAGGTGCCGGTCGCCTTTACTTGTTGCACTGCAGGAGGAAGGAGAAGTGTTGGCGGCCCCACATCTTTGGTTGTGCCACAGCGAGAATTGAGGAATTAGCAGCCTCACGGGCTCTTTCATTTCTTCGCTGCAGGCAGGGAGGGAAGGTGTCGGCGGCTCCACGGGGCCTTTTTTTATTGATCTGTGGGTATGAGGCGAGGTGCCGGCAATCCCGCTGGGCTTTTTAAAATTGTATTTCATTTTATTTTTTTAATTTGTACCACGGGTGGGAAGGTAGGTGCGGGCAAGAGGTGACGCCCTCACCGCTCTTGTTTCCCCGTGGGCGAGACGGCGGCGTGGGACCTTTTTCGTTTTTTTCATCGTGGGCGGGAGGCGAGGTAGCGGCAACATCACAGGGCTTTCTCTTGTTTTGCCACGGGCGGGAAGGGAAGGTGTCAGCAGCCCTATGAAGCCTTTTGTTGATTCGTGGGTGTCGGACGAAGTGCCTGCGGCCCTGATGAACTTTTTCTTAAAAATTATTATTTAATTTGGGCCATGGGCTGAACGGTAGGTTGCAGCAGAAAAAGGGGGAGTCGAGCAGAGGCAGGCAGGTTTCAGGAGGTACAGCGCCACCCTTGGCTGTGGCGTGAAACCACAGCTCCTTCAAATTAGGTGACTGGATGCAATGAATAGGCACTGCGCTCAACGGTAGGGTTAAAATCCGGACAATCTCCAGACATTTTAGCCCTCAGTCTGGCTTCTGGACGGTACTTTAAAACTCTGTACTGTCCAGAGGAAATCCGAATAGTTGGCAACCCTACTGTGTACCTGAACGTTTCTGAGATCACGGAACCTCTCAACGTTTCCTCTTTAAGTGAGGACTTGAATACTTTTGTTCCATGAAAGTGAAAAATATGTGAATGCCAGAAATGTTTTGGAATTGTTGAATCAGGGAGAATAAAACCCAGAGTGACTATGGGAAACCTAATACAATGTTCTTATCCCAGGATCAGGCTCTCCGCCCATCACCCCAGATATTATCTCCCGCATTGAACGAGGGGAGGAGCCGTACATCAGGGAGGAGCCGGGATCGGAGGAAAGAGAAACTGGGAGAAGCAGCTGCTCAGGTGAGTGCAGTAATAAGAGGGACCGGGGTAAAACTGCTGAGATGAGGAGGGGAAGGAGCAGCTGGGAACTGCAGAGACCCCGTCACAAGCTCCTCTGGCGATCTCTGTAATCACGCACAGGCTTTCTGTTACAGGCCCCAGTCACATAGGATGTCCCTTTCCTCATCCAGTCACCCAGCTTCCTAAAACCATCTGAGGGCCATAATTTAATCTGCTCTAAAGCAATATAGGATGGGAATCGCCCTGACCAGGGTACATCAAGAGGGATGCGAGGTCCCCCTCGGAGTTTGCTGGTTCTTTTGACAATGTGAAGTGCTGGGGAAGGGGAGAAAAAGAGGGCAAGGTTGCCAAGGGCATGGCAGATAAAATGCCAGAAATAATATTTCTAGATTTCTCAGAGTTGGCAATTCAGCCACAACCCTGGAAACCCTGCCTTTTCCTTCCCCTGCATCCTGGGGTGTAGTATGCACACGTGTGGTACACTCCCTTCTCCCCTCCCCTCCCTTTCATTCTCTCTCACATTTTCCCCTTCCTCTCCCTTCCCTTTAACTCACCACCTCACCTACCTCCCTGTAAAAACATAAACAAAAGTAAAAAAAAACCCCAAATCTTTCTTACCCTCGTCTAGGGGTGGAGCCACTTAGTTGCCCCCCTGCTGCCGAGGTCCCTAAATTGTAGGGATTGCATGGCCCGGATCTGGTGCAGAAGGAAATATTCTGGGCGAGGTCAGACGCAGTGTGTGAAGTGAGGGGGGGCCCTCCAAGTCAGATCCCGTTACTATAAGCACCCGGAGAGGAGGTAGGAAAGAAACACGGACAGTAGGTTTGGTGGCCAAGGCAATCCCAGAACTGAGAAGCTGGGTCAAAGCAATAGGAACCCAGTCGGAGGCAGTGCAAGGCAGCAGAGGCCAGGAAGCACCCAAACAGATCCCACGACCGTCAGGGGTGGAGAGGGTGGTAACCCTTGGGTCAGCACTGCACCCGGCAAGTATCAGATCATCTCGGGAAAGAGGGGGGCTGCAGCAAAACAGACCTGGGTAGGAAGGGTGCCGGCTGCTTCCAGGTAGCTTCCTGCTTTTCGGTGCACTCAGACAGCGCCTCCTCTGCCGGTGGGATCTGGAACTTCCTGCCAGCGTTTCTGCCACCGCGGCCGTGCATGAAAAAATAAATTCCCCTTCCTGCTCCAGCCGCAGGAAGGAAATGTCCGCTGTGCTCTAGAACGGGGTCTCCTGTTCTAGACTGACACGGCTGTACATGATCATTTACAGAGCGCCATATGTTAGTGAACAGTAGGGGAAGAGAAAGAGCTGTCGCAGTCTCTCCTGATTTACTGTCCCATGGTCAGAGAAGCTGGAGCCTGGAGTCCCCCAGTGGCGAATTCTCTCCATTATCAATTGAAGATCTTCTATTCCCTGCTATGTCCGCCTTCTTTTATATGAAAGTTATTCCCTACACCGGAGTGTCTTATTCAATGTTTCCAACAAACTTAATAATTCCCAGTGTTTAACTTTTTTTTATCCAGATAATGTTGATCCCAGAAGCAATAATACAAAGACACATCACCCGGAGCTCAGTGAGAATCCGGAAAGGAGCAAGACGTTATCAAGCGCCTCCAAGGATAAGCAAAGAAATTGCACAGGAGTCTCAGCTGAGAATTCTCCCGTGTGTGAGCAACGTACCAGTGCTATCGCACTCGGAGGGGAAGAGGAGAGAAACCAGACAACGGAACAAAGATGTTCATGTGATGGTTGTGGGATTTTCCTCGGGGGACCTGTAACTCTAAAATCACAGCAATCATGTCACGTCGAGCAGAGACTATGTGCAGATACAGACTGTGAGAAACCTTTCGGTCAGAAGGGAGAATTGCTGGAACAGGTAGAAACCCAAACAGAAAAGAGACCTTTCAGAAGTTCTAAATGTGGGAAAGGTTTTAGTAGGAAGGCAGATCAAATCCAACACCAGAAATTCAACAAGGCAGTAAGATTTTGTACAAGTATGGAACCTGGAAAAAGCTTTCTTAGTAATGTAAATATCACAAAATACAGCAATTTTCATATAGTAGAGCAACCATTTTCTTGTTCTAAATGTGGTAAAACCTTCTCTCTCAGAAAACAGTTTATTAGTCACCAAAACCTCCACGCAGGTCAGACAGCATTTTCAAATACTGGGTATGAAAAAAGATTCAATGGGAAAGGGCATAGCACAATGGGTATCCAGACTACTGGGAAACCATTTTCATGTACTGAGTGTGATAAAAGCTTCAGTCACAAGGCATACCTCATACTGCATCAAAAAATTCACACCAGTGAAAAACATTTTGTATGTACTCTGTGTAATAAAATCCTCAAAGACAGAGCAACTCTTAGAAAGCACAAAAAAATTCACACAGGTCAGAGACCATTTACATGTAGAGAATGTAATAAAAGCTTCATTGAGAAGACTAGCTTCTTAAGACATCAGATAATCCACACTACAGAAAGACCATTTTTGTGTACTAAATGTGGTAAAAGCTTCAATCAAAAGGCAAACCTCACCCTTCATCAAAAGGTTCATACTGGTGAGAGACCATATTCATGCCCTGAGTGTGATAAAAGATTCATACAAAAAGGAAACCTCATAGTGCACCAAAAAATCCACACTGGAGAGAGACCATTTGCATGTACTGAGTGTGATAAAAGATTCAACCAGAAGGGAAACCTCATAGCGCACCAAAAAACCCACAGTGATGAGAGACCCTTTGTATGTGCTGTATGTGGTAAATGCTTCAAACATGAGGTAAGCCTCAGAAAGCACAAACATGTCCACAATGGTGAGAGACAATTTTCATGTGCTGAATGTGGTAAAAAATTAGATTACAAGGTAAACCTTACCATGCACCAAATAATGCACACTGGAGAGAGACAGATTTCATGTACTGAGTGTGATAAAAGGTTCAAACACAAGGCAAACCTTAGAATGCACCAAAAAATCCACTCTACTGAAAGAAAGTTTTCATTTACTGAAAGTGGTAAAATTTTGATTCAGAAGACAAATTTCACAACAAAGCAGAAAATCCAGACTGGTGAAAGATCCTTTTCATGTACTGAGTGTGCTAAAAGCTTCACTCAGAAGACAAGCTTCGCAAGACATCAGAAAATCCACACTGGGGAGAGACCATTTTCATGTGCACAATGTGGTAAAAGCTTCATTCAGAAGATACACCTCATAAAACATCAAAAAGTTCACAGTAGCATGAGACTGTTTTCATGATCTGTGTAATAAAAAGCTTCAGCTGGAAGATGTTCCTGAAAGCTCACAAAACATCCACATCAGAGAGGGAGAAGAGTCAAGAAGGAGGGCAAATGAGAGATCATGAAGTGGAGGAACTGATAGCTGAGCTCCAAAGCTCTGTGGAAATTGACAAATGTGCTGAAGTCCAGCAGAGGGAGACTAAGATAAACCTGACACCTAAAGTACAATGTTGGATCAATAACATCAAGAGGGGCCATAATCTGCTTAAAAGGAACTTCTAGTGATGATCCAGAAGCTAATTGCATACAATATTGTGCAGTGAAACCTTTAACTCAGAAAATGTTATCACCAGGGACACAAGACTGGAATAACAAGAGGGAGACCTCTCTTACCTGGAAACAGTATATAGGGATACAAATTAAATCACTGCATTCAGTGGCATGGGTAAGAGAGTACCTGATAGGATCCAGCAAAATTCTGAGAGAGATCCAAAACATCAGGCTGAAGCAGGCTGCACTAATAGAAGAAGATCTTAAGTTCATATACTCAATTAAACTGAAATTTGCAGCTGACGCTCTTCCATGCGGGTAGTGCCAACCCCACCTCAGCCCAAGGGTCCATGCTCGCAAAACGTTTCGAGAAAAATTGTGATATAAGGAGCCATATTCTATCTGAAACAGCTCTAACATTAATGATATCCACAGTGCAGCTGTAGGAGATGTCTGCTTTATCCAATGAAGCAGAATGCATCTTTTTATTATTAGACATGGTTTTAACAAGAACATTATGTTATCTGAATTTATGCTGTCTTCCCCTGAACCATTCCCCAATATACAGAAGGAACAGGACCATTTTGCTTCGAGACCGAACATATTACCTATCGTTTTTCTCACATCCTTCCAGAACTCCTGAATAACACAAGCAATGAATCAGTGATGCCTGCGGGTTTCCACACTTTAAGCAAGCACTGTCCTCTATGAATCCCATTTTTTGTGCTCGCAAGGGTGAATAAATGGTATGATGAAATATTGGCAATTGCAGTTCTCTTGAACTTGCATTATTAGACATCTTGTGTATCAGATTATCTAAGATTATGCATCTAAGCATAATGTCATCCAAATCCTCCTCTACATCCTCCTGTCATGTTTTTACTAAATTCTCAAAAATTAAATATCTTTTATTTTGCAGCAAGAATCGATAGAGGTGGGATAATGACCCCTGTCTGGCAGCAAAAAGTTTTAACAGAGCTTGATATGATGAGTTACTCAACCTGCCATTCATTGTAGACATGGCTTTTCTAAAATAAGCACGTATTTGCCCATAGAGCAAAAAACTGGCCATGCTGAAAACCTAAAAGTCTTTGGCACTGATCAAACATATATAACTGCCCTGTAGTACTATCCAAAAAATTATTCAGTTGCCAATCAGGAGACACCTTCAAATTATGTCTTTTTGGCAAGACGTAGGAGGGAAACCCCAGATTGCCTCACAGGGGCAGATGAGATGATACAGACACTGCCAAGGACATAGCCCTGTGTACTAAAGACCATATTTCCTAATTGACTCAGCCAACAGTGAGGGCATGAGTATACTATGCAACTCTTCTGATTGTCGGTGTAATCAGGTGTACCATATAGCCAATCTCCCAGAAATCGCAGATTAGCCACCCAAGTATACATTCTAAAGTCAGGTACCTCCCTTTGCTTTGGGGGCCATCATGGTTAAGTAAGGTAGTTGTGCTTTCTTATCTTTCCATGAAAAACTCCCAGACATCTTTTGTATAGCTCTCAGGTCCTTCGCCTTCAAACAAAATGGGGAGCATCAATAATAAATATAACAAGGCACTATAATCATCTTGATGAGTGACTTTACCCTTGTAAAGTCAGAGGAAGAGTCTGTCGGCTATCCAACTTTTTCTGTATCTTATCTATCGAAGAAGGAATATTAGAAAAATTGCCAATGGATTTGCAATCCTAGATATTTTATACAGTTCCCAGCCCATTTTACCAGGAAATTGTTCCAGTTTTGGTGAAGTGCACTAGATACATCTAGTGCTTCAGTCTTATCCAGATTTAATTTAAAACCCAATACACTTTGATATACTGTACTGAAAAAATCTGTAATGCCACTGGCAATACCGATTTTGCATGAGATAGTAACAAGAGGATGTCATCGGCAAATAGCAAAGTTTTGACTTGAAATTCATTTCATTGCTTCCCTGTAACTTCCCTGGTCATTTGCAGTTTCTGAACCATCAGCTCTACCATCAGTATGAATAATAGGGGAGAGAGAGAGGGCAGCCTTGTCGAGTACCTCTTTGGAGACAAAAGGCCTCAGAGAAGTGTCTGTTCATTAGGATTCTGGCTGAAGGATTTATATATAATAAAGCACTATATTCAAAAATCCTTCCTTGAAATCCAAACTTTTGAAGAACCTTAAATAAGAACATGCCATACTGGGTCAGACCAAGGGTCCATAAAGCCCAGCATCCTCTTTCCAACAGTGGCCAATCCAGGCCATAAGAACCTGGCAAGTAGCCAAAAACTAAGCCTATCTCATGTTACCATTGCTAATGGCAGTGGCTATTCTCTAAGTGAACTTAATAGCAGGTAATGGACTTCTCCTCCAAGAACGTATCCAATCCTTTTTTAAACACAGCTACACTAACTGCACTAACCACATCCTCTGGCAACAAATTCCAGAGTTTAATTGTGCGTTGAGTAAAAAAGAACTTTCTCCGATTAGTTTTAAATGTGCCCCATGCTAACGTCATGGAGTGCCCCCTAGTCTTTCTATTATCCGAAAGAGTAAATAACCGATTCACATCTACCCGTTCTAGACCTCTCATGAGGTCTAGAATGAGTAGATGTCATAAAGAAAGTCATAAAGAAAGTTCACGATTCCCTATCAAACGCCTTTTCAGCGTCACAGCTTATCAATAAGGGCACTGGAATAGATTTATATAGACAGCACTCCAAGGCTGCACACATTTTATGAATGTTAGCCATGGATCGCCTCCCAGAAACTAAACCTATTTCATTGTTAGATATCAACTTAGGCCTGAGAAATTTGAGGTGGGTTGCTATAATTTTTGCATATATTTTAATATCTAAATTAAGAAGTGATATAGGTCTATATGACGAAGGGAGCTGTTCGTCTCTTCTGGGCTTTGACAAAACAATTATGGTTGCTTCCTTCATTGCATCTGGCATCCTGCACTCATCACACAAGGCCTCAAATGTTGAATGCAAATATTCGGGAATCTCCTTTATTAGTGACATAAAAAAAAAATGCATCCAACCCATCCGGACCCCATTGCCTTCATTGATGGTAAAGATTTAATGGTTTCCCTAACTTGTCCCACTTCAATTGGCCTATTCAGTTTCAGCAGTTCCTCCTTTGACACCCCCAGGGCATTGTATCTCTGCAAGAAACCTATCCATATCATCACTATCATTACCCTCTGCTGCATATAGACTTTGATAATACTCTGAAAACACCTTTGCAATGTCTTCTGTGGAAGTCAATAAAGTACTGTATCCCATTCTTATTGCTGACACAATATAGGATATAGGTTCTACATTTACTTGGGTGAACATTAGTTCTGCAGGTTGTGGTTATGCCTCACTCAGTTTTACATAAATAACACGGATAAGAGCAATCCAGTTCTTTTTATTGTCTCTGTGTATCTTGTCTTTTATGAGTGTCTTATTGTATGCCGCTTAGAGCAATGAAACATATAGAAACATAGAAATGATGGCAGAAGAAGACCAAACGGTCCATCCAGTCTGCCCAGCAAGCTTTCACACTTATTTTTTTCTCATACTTATCTGTTACTCTTGGCCCTTAGTAACCTTTTGGTTCTATTTCCCTTCCACCCCCGCTATTAATGTAACCTTTTGGTTCTATTTCCCTTCCACCCCTGCTATTAATGTAACCTTTTGGTTCTATTTCCCTTCCACCCCCGCTATTAATGTAACCTTTTGGTTCTATTTCCCTTCCATCCCCGCCATTGATGTAGAGAGCAGTGCTGGAGCTGCATCTAAGTGAATTATCTAGCTTAATTGGTTAGGGGTAGTAATCACCGCAATAAGCAAGCTACTCCCATGCTTATTTGTTTACCCAGCCTGTGCCATTCAGTCCTTGTTGGTTATCTGAGTATAATTCCACTTTACTTCATTCCCCCCCTGCCGTTAAAGCAGTGAGCTGCGCTGGATATATATTCCAAGTGAAGTATCATGCTTAATTGATTCGGGTAGTAACCGCCATAACAAGCAAGCTACACCCATGCTTATTTGCTTATCCAGATTATGTAATTCAGTACTTGTTGGTTGTTGTCTGAATATAAATCATCTTTTCTTCATTCCCCCCTGCCATTGAAGTAGTGAGCTATGCTGGATATGCAGTGAAAGTGAAGTATCAGGCATTATTTGGTTTGGGGTAGTAACCGCCGTAACAAACAAGCTACTCCCCTCTTTTTTGTGAATGCAAATCTTATTTTCCACATTTCCTCTTGCTATTGAAGCATAGAGCAATGTTGGAGTCGCATTAACCATGTGTATGTTTATTGAATAAAGGTATTATCTCCAGGTAGTAGCCGTCATTCCCGCAAGCCACCCCCATAATGGATTATGTATGGGTTATACATTTTTTAAATAAATAAACCAAGAAGTTTTGGTATCAAATATTGAGTGGAGGAGTAGCCTAGTGGTTAAAGCAGCAGGCTACAACCCAGGAAAACCCTCCGTTGCCTCAGGTATAAAGTTAGATTGTAAGCCCATGAGGGAAATACCTATAGTGCCTGAATGTAATCTGCTTTGATGTTCACTTTGAAGTGCCAACGTGTGGAATATAAATAAATAAAGCATTACAGAGGACTATGTGTGAGCATCATACTTTTAAATATTAAACTATGTATATGGAGGGAGATGAATGATGGGGAAGGGAGAAATGCATGGGGGTAGATGAGGAAAAGCAGGTGATCAGGTGCTGGGGGAGGGGAAAGATGCAGGAGGCACAGTTGCCAGGAAAAGGTAGCTTAGTGGTTAGAACAGCAGCCTATGACCCAGGGAAGTCCCAGTTTAAATCCCACTGCTGTTCCTTATCACCTTGGGCAAGTCACTTTTTTTCCTCTGTTGTCTCAAGGTTCAAACTTAGAGTGAAAGCCCTCTGGGAATAGGGAAATGTCTACAGTACCTGAATGTAATCTGCTTTAAAGTGCCTGAAAAGCAGAGTATAAAGAAATTTAAAAAAAAGAGGGGAGGTGTGTGTGGCATACTCTCAGTTTCTGCAGCCCATGCTTCTGGGCACTGCAGTGAGGCTGTGCTTGCTGCGATAGGATGGAATAGGAAGAAGGCAACAAAAGGAGGCAAACAACATAGCACCAGCAGGGTGGAGAGAGCAGGAAGGAGGAAATAGGTAGAGGAAACGAGAAATGGGGGAGAGGGATAAGGGAAGAGGGCTGGAAAGAAATATGAGAGTCAGCGGGAGAAGAGAGTTGAAGGTGGGAAAATAGGAAGGAATATGTGTGTGTGGGCAAAGGAGGAGGAGATCTGGATGTGCACAGTATGTTACAGGGGTGCTTGCTGACACTGAATGCCAGCAACTTTTTCCTCCATTTGCTTGATTTGTCCTGTGGTCTCTCAGAATAAGCTCATGCATCCTGTGTCTGAGTACTGGCACCTTGATTTCTGCACAAAGATAGCACCGTCCACGTGTAAGAGGAAGAGGAACCTGAGTTGTGCTTGAGGAGGAACTGTGGACAATAAGGAGGAGAGCAGGCTGTGAAGATGAGGGCTCTTATCTTGGACGCTAAGCAGTGTTGGGCCTAGTTAGTAGCTGGCTGGGAGACTAGTAAAAACACTTTATTTTCACTTTAGTGGATGGAATATGTCAACTCTGGGAGTATGCACTCATGCTATTTTTGCATCATGCACGTTACAAGAGGAAATGCCTTTCTACTTCTATGTCGCTGGTGTTGCACTGCATGCAAAGTCTGGCTTATTTGGGGGTTTCCAGTTCAGTTTTTCATCTGCAAGCTCCTGTTTCTACATTGTGGTCACTTATTCTGAATTGGTTGAGAGTCTGATTCTGGATACCATCATCATGGTTTAAGGAACACATACTCCTTTCTCCGTTAGTTGGATAGAGATTAGGGGTCAGTTCTGGAAAAGGTTAAAGATCACATCCCTACAGACCTGAAGGTCACAATTTTGGGAGTCTATATATAGATTATATAAGTGATAATAGTATTATGTTTAAAACAACATTTAAAAAATAAATAATTTTAACAGAGCTTCTCAACCCCCGGTGTTGTAGGGAGAAGGCTCACTTCGCCACTTTGTCATAGGTATCAAATTGCCTGGTTATGGCTCCGGATTTCCCTAAAAACAGCAGAATCAAAAGCCTATAGATGCAACAGGACTAAAGCAAACCCCCCAGCCTTGCTCCTCTGCCCCTTGTGCTCTGCAGCTGTCTGCTGTCTCTACAGGTCCACCTTAAGCTGTTGGCTTTTCCACCACATGCACCGGCGGGGAAGCAGCAGGGGCTCAGCTGGGGAGCGCTGCGCATGCGCTGCACAGGGGCTCTTCTGATTCCTCTTTGTTTTCCTCTGATGCCTGCAGGGTCGCAAATGGCAGAAAAGCTGCAGAAGTGGATCGCACTCCTTCTACCTCCCCTCCTGCAAGTCAGAGCTCTAGGTTTGTCCCCATATCTCTGCAGAGAGTGAGAAGAAAGACTTTTATCTGACCCCCCCCGGGAATCAGCCCTGTCTCCTCCTGTCTTTTTTTCATTTTGTTCAGCATCTGACCAGGAGGAGCAGGGAAAATCTGCAGCCGGAATCCATCTCCCCCCCCCCCCCTCAGCTGCTGAATTCAGAGGGAAATGTCTGCGCTGGTTTCTGGTCCGGTAAGAAATTCTTCTCTAGCCACTTCTAGTCGGTGCGCCAGAGCTTAAAGGAAGATGTTTTCCCATTGCACGTCCCTTCGACACAGTCCAAACGTCTCTCCGTTCTGCAATCGCTGTCCTGCCCAGTCTCCCCCTAGCGTGGGTCCACACTTCTGCCAGGGCAGACGATGCCCCCCACACAGCCCCCAGCCCGCACTGCTCACTCCTCCTCCACCTCAGCTGGCAGGCAGAAAGGCTCAATCCCTCATCGCCATCCTCTCTGCTGGCCTGAGATCATCCATGGGTAGGAGCCGCGTCCATCTCTGTATAATTCGGGATTCTCTCTTTTGCCCTTCCTAGCTTGCATTCCATTCTAAGGCGGATTACATCAAGGATAAGGCCCGAGGCATTGCTTACAAGCAAGAGAGTAAGTTATGTAAGGTCTTTTCTCTCACTGCCGAAGGTTACATAACCGATTCAGTTTACATCAGAATTAGTACTAGGTCTGTGAATCTGCTGGCTGGCAAGTCCTATTTTAAGTTTGTGCTGCTTTGCTGGCTGAGGAGTCAGTTGGCACCAAAAGTTCAAATAATCATCGGTACCTGGGAGGGGGGGCTTGGGTGAGTTCCAGAGATCTGGTGCTACTCATCGTCTGTCTCCTTTTTAAAGTACGACCTCCTGAATCGGACCCAGTAATCCGCATAATAAATGGTGGCAGATAAATACCAAAATGACCGATCCAGTCTGCCCAGCAAGGTGTTCAGGGTTTTGTCTGCAGCTCTGCATTCTGTCTGGGGTTGTACCTGCCACTCTGAGCAGATGCCCCTTCACCTTCTTGCTTAGGGTTGGAACTGCTGCTCCTTGCTGGTTGTCCCCCTCCCCTGACAGAAAGATTACCACAGGTTACCCTAATCCTTCATTTCCATCCTTCCCCTGTGTGTTTATTCCACACCCTTTTGAATTGCATCACCATTTTTCTCTTCACAAACTCCACTATAATATTAATAATCATAGTAATAATGAGCCAGGTCCCTGAGTTCACTTTTCCAGCGGCAGAAGAGTAAGATACAAAAATACCTGGCTTTGTACGTGATAAAAGCGTGTTTTCTGCACGCAAAATATGATGCATTTTATTGGAGATGTGAGGGGCATCGTGAGCCTGACATGCAGGCCGATATCAATATCGGCTCGCGCGTAGAACGGGCGCTCATGATTGAGGGCCCACCTTCCAAAAGTGTGCCCAGCCACCTCTCCTGGGCGCACGTTACATTAATTAAATGAGGGGGGGGCGCACTGAAAAGGGTGCACGAGGGCTAAATTGTGCGTCCCGGGAAGCATCATGAAAAAAAACCCAAACTTTTGCCAGCGGTCAGGTTAGGGAAACGGATGCCCATTAATTTGCTAACTGGCACACCACCACTTCTCCCGGGTTCCCAATGCCATGGCTCCTCCTACTTTAGTATGGGAATGTTTTTGTGGCTTTGTGGGCGGTATCTTTAGACAGCTTGGAGCACATAAAGACTTAATTTTTCCGTGTTAAAACGTGCGTAATTTTTGCATGGGTGGTTAATAGCTCATAGCCTCATCTGCATGCATTTAGAGCGCTATTAACTATGCGCTGGTTTGGACGCGTTAATCCCCTTTTTGCATCGGGCGTTAGCCAAGCGCGTCCAAAACGCGAGTCCAAGAGCTCGTTAGCCTGTGCGCTAGGCTCAGCACACAATACATCATCGGCCTGAAAGTTGCTATGTTGTGCTGTTGATCACTGCTGTATGCAAAGCAGTCGAGTCTCTTAATGCTCTGTTTACAGGTAACGTCACAATTTGCTTTTGCATTCCCCCATGCACGCTCTCCTAAGAAGAAAAAAAAAATGTGGGAAAAGTCAGTATTGTAGGCTTGCTTAACATGACTGGGCCCAGTGATTCTCTAAATAATATTACACTATTGTTGACCTTTCCTTACTGGCTCCAATCACTTCTTTGTACTTCAAAGAGAGAAGTTATCTCCTTCCATCGTGGGAGTCGCACTTGCCTGTGAGAGCCAAAAGGTTCAGAGGCAAATGCAAATGAAGAGCAATAAAACTTAATTACCGGTGCATCAAGGACTTGCAGCAGAGACACACACACACACAAACGCACGCACACGCGCACACACACACACAAACGCACGCCCACACACACAAACACGCGCACACACACAAACACGCGCGCACGCACACACACACACAAACGCGCGCACACACAAACACACGCACACACACACACCAGCACACACACACACGCGCGCGCGCACTTTCATTCACATGTATTTTTCCTGTAACATACAGATTTCTAGCCAGCTTATATCTCTCATATAAAATATTTGCTGTGCACAACGCATGTTTTTTCCACATAAATCCTGATCACAGGTCCCGGTGTCGAAATTTCAGTTTCTGCCCATAGACTGACACAAGCGCTGGGAGCTTTACTCCGCCTCTGACCAGGAGCAAACTTTCCAGTGCTAGGGGACCTGAGTGAAGCCAGCGCACCGCCCTGCACTGGGGGAGGTAATGGTCAATGCCTTCTTTGCATGGGATTTCCATGCTGGAGCACTGAGCCGGATGCTCAGTTTTCCACGCACATTTTTTTGTGCGCAAAACTCCTTGCTGCATCGAGAGTAACGTTTGTGCACAAAAAAAAAATGTGCAAACAACTGAGGGTAAAACTGTGCGCTCGGCTAAACGCACCAGACCCTCTGATGGGCACTGAGGTGGCGTTTTGGGCTACCCCAGCCCTGGCGACCGTCCTATTTAAGACACAAGGGTTGAACTCATAATGGGTCTTGCTTAAGTTCCCTGCATGGTTACGGAAAAGGTATTTTGCAGGACAGGGAAACCTCGAATTAAAAGCATCGAAGCACGCACGAAGCTTTCTGTGCTGAAAACAGTTTTTGTGTGCACAAGTTAGGAGCACAAAAAAAAAAAAGCTATGCTTCTAACTCTGGGGTCTGATACCATAAGATGCGCTCAGCAGACCACGCAGTTTTACCTGCATTTTATTTATTTAATTTATTTTCTGCTTTTCAGCACGTCAAAGCGGATGAGGGGTTTGAGTGTAAACTTTACCAGCGATGCCGTCCCCTCAGCTTTCTCCTCCGCCTCGTTCTCTCTCTTTAGCCTATGTTCTCTCCTACTTCTCCAGCTCTTACTTCCCAACCCTGGCTGAAACCTTCCCCGGTTTCCTACCCTCCAGGCTAAGCCAGCCCTCTCCCTCAGCCCGCATTTACCCCCTCCCCCACCCCTCTCCTCATCTTTACCCTGAGTTTAACACCCCCCCCCCCGCGCTCTCTTTGCCCCTTCCTCCCCCACCCTCCCCCAGGCTCATCACACCTAGCCGTCTCTTTCCATCTCCCACCCTCATCCCACTTCACCCCTGCTGTCCCTCTCCTCCCCAGGTTCACGCCGCTGCTCCTTCTCCCTTCCTCCATTCTTTCCCCCACCCCCCGAGCACGCTCTTTCCTCCCAGACCTCTTCCCCCCCCCCCCCCAAATCTTCCAGGCACAACCCTTCCCCTCACCGGGTTCAAACTCCCACCAACCTTCTGTCAACGAGCCTTCCTGTCCCGGGGTCACCACGCTGTCCCAGCCGGCGCGCGAGAGCCCACGGCGGAGACTGTGAGCCCAGCAGAGCTAGAGAAGAAACACCAGGGGAGCTGCTGGTGCAGTATCGGGCTTAGTTCGGAAGCAGAGCATAAATAAATGCTGCTGCCAGCCTGATCCACACGTCGCTGCCGGGGGGGGTCACCTGTACAAAGGTGGAGGGAAAGAAACAGAACAGTGAGCGCAGACCCAGTCACTCACCTCCTTCCTTTTCCGGTTGGGGGTCTGCTGCCGCTCCTCTAGCTAATTCTGTACCCAAACGTCTCCGCCAATTCTATATTTAACGAAGCTGGAGGGAGAGGTCCTGAATGGGTTCTTTTTTTTTTTTCGCTGTTCCAGGCATCGGTGGCCTTCAGCGACGTGGCGGCCTATTTCTTGGAGGTGGAGTGGGACGCTCTGGGAGAAAGGCAGAAGGAGCTGTACAGGAAGGTCATCAAGGAGATTCACGGCCTCCTCACGTCACGGGGTAAATCTGCCTTTGCTGTTCTCTACGAACCCCCGCCCCCCCGATCCATTGCAGGATGGCTGTCACCATTTAATCAGGGCTGGAATAATCCCAGGAGCCGGGCCCTGCGGGTACGTAAGATTGCTCAGCCCTCCTTATGCCCTCCTTGGTGAGACTGGTTCAGTGGGGTGAAGGTCTAGAGTACAGAGGATTCATACATTTTCATTTTGAGACCTTCGGCGAGTCATTTTTACCTTCTTCTAGCCCTGGGAAAGGGCGCCCTGAACCAACCTGGCAGGCTAAATAAAATGTTTCTGTTAAATTAGACATTTCATCCAGTAACAGAGGGAGTTTGTGAATCTTTTCTCTACAATCAAAAACCAAAGAGAGGGAAAAGTGAGGTAGGTAGCTTAACAACCAACAAAGATAACCTCAACAATTAATCATTTATTTATTTATTTTTCTATACCGATGTTGGTAGATACCTTCACACCAGTTTACAATATTCCTTAAAATAACGTAAAATAGAGTACATAAAAGAAAAAGACATAAAATACAATATTTTCATAAAAAACAAAATGTACTAAAAATTTAAACCGTTCATAATAAATAAGTAAAATTTCCAACATAAAATACTAAAATTATATAAAATTATAAAACACATTAAAGTACTCAAATTAAAGAACGGAAATCATAAAAATAATATAAAGTATGGCAAAATCCTAACTGGCTTCTACTTGAAAAGCTTGTATATACAACCGGGTCTTCAGTGCTTTCTTAAACTCTTTGAAGTTACTTTGAAGCCTTAGTTCAGTGGGTAATGCATTCCAAAGGCCTGGTCCCGCCAATGATACAGCTCTTTCCCTAACAGAAGTAAGCCTGGCAGTGGCGATAGAGGGAATTGTGAGAAGCCCTTTGCCAGCTGACCGAAGGTTTCGTGGTGGAGTGTGGATGCGTATAACTGCATTCATCCAGTCTATTTGCTCAGCACAGACTGCTTTGTGTATTAGGCATAAAGTTTTATATTTAATTCTGAATTTGACTGGTAACCAGTGTAATCGCGCAAGGACAGGAGTAATATGATCTCTTTTATTGGTGCCGGAAATGAGCCTAGCAGCAGAATTCTGCAAGACCTGTAGAGGTCTAATAGTTGACTTCGGAAGACCAAGCAGTAAGGAATCATAGTCCCATCGAGACCCAGGATGAGCTAACCCTTAAAGACTCGATCCTATGTGTTTGTTTTATTTTTAACTTTCAAATTTTTAACTTATTTTAGAAAAGAAGGAAAAAGACCTCGAGGGCAAGCATTCGCAAAACTGTGAAAATGCTTTGCTCTATGAACAAATCATCGGTCAGTGAGCCTACAGATCCCCAGCTGTTAAAAACAGTTCACCATCCACAACCTAACAATGCCAAAGTTCCCAAATCCAGCAACGAATACCGCAAAAGTTATACTTAGCTCTTATGTAACGTTGCCAGCTTGTAGGAAACAGCTGGTCTAACATAGGCCGATGTGGCCAGCGTTTCGCAGAAACTGCTGCATCAGGGCTTTTCTAAAAAAAAAAAAGAGAAATAGTATGGAAATTAATTCTTAGTCCATTTCGCACATACATAAAAAAAAGCAAGGGAAAGCTTACTTGACTGATCTTTCATTCTTCTCTGCAGCCGAACACTTACTCTTCATTCAGACAAAACTGGCACACACTAACAGCAGAGAGTTTTTCACAGCACAGAATCTTGAAACTGACCAATCGCATCCTCAGCCACCCAGATGGAGAATAATGTTTTTTTATTATTAAAGGAACATACACTCCATTCTACAGAAACATTCAAACCCCTCGGTTCCACCGATTGTGACCTATAAATCCACTTCGGTTCTAGTCGCCTCAAAAAAAAAAAAAAAATCTCTGTCACCTCCCCGAGTCTGTGTTTTTTTTAACATGATCTCCAACACAGACTTGTAATGAATCAAAATCATGTCCATGCTCCACACAGTGACAAACCAAAGGAGCATGTGATCAAGCAGCGTTCTCAAAATCCTGTTAGTTTTTCCCACATATGAAAGCATACACGGACTTTGCACTATATGTACCCCACATAATCAGATGAGCATGTGGTAAAACACTCAGCACATAGTCTTTGTGTGTGATTGGGTTAATAAACTTCTTTAGCCAAGCCATCACCATGCAAACTGGCCAACAACCACGTTCATAGCCACCTATTCATTTAGTACCATCCACAGTTCGTTGACCACAAGAACTCATTAGCAACACGGAAGGGCAAAGATGCTCTTTCAAATTGGGGACCTCAGTGCAGGCTCATCTGACATTGGTATTAGCAAATAATCAATGCAGCTGAATATCAGGCCTTCGTTGACGTACAATGTCTCTTATCTTTATAAGAGATGGAAGAGTAGTGCATCACACAAGTTACTGAATTAGTCCCATGGATGAACAATTTTCCCTGCATTTTAAAAATTGAGAATAAGACAAATTGGTTTTCAAAGCCACTGAATGTGAACTATTATAGTGCAGTAGTAGTGTGTATAGTAGTGTGCTTTAATCTGTTGCTTTTCGAAACATCTTCGTAATCAGATTCCCATCTTCTTCTTTACATACTAGTAAATCCAAAAATGAGATAGAAAAATGATCAAATTGTAAAGTAAACTGAATAGTCTACTCACAGGTATTTACCCATCTTTGAAAAGGAATCAGCTCATCACTGGTACCTGACCAAAACAGGAATACATTATCTACGAATCTTTTCCAGAGATGAAATGTGACCAACAAATAGAGAGTTTTTGAATCCCAGTTTCTTCACACTTCGACATATAAAAATTAGTGATAGAGGGTGCCATAGTGGCATCCATTGCTGTGCTCATACCTGTTGGTAATAATGAAAAACATTTTGTTTAAGGGCAGTCAAAGCTAAATGGTCCATAAATTCTGTAGGTATTTTATCAGGTCCTGGACGAGATTATAATTGTTCCCTGATGACTATTGCATCCTCTTGTGCTATATTAATAAGAACAGCATTCTGTTTCCAACAATGGCCAATCCAGGATACAAGTACCTGGCAAATAACCAAATAATAAATAAATCCCTTGCTACTAATGCCAGTAATACCAGTGGCTATTCCCTAATGGGCGAATTTTCAAAGCCCGGCGCGCGCAGATACCAGGAGATAGGCACGTGGCTGGGCCCTGCGCACGCCGAGTGCATTTTAGAAACGGCCCGGCCACCCAGGTGTCTCCCGGTACGCGCAGAAGTGCATCGCCTAGGATATGGGCGATCAATAAATCCAAATAAAAGATAAAGAAATGCCAGGCCATTCAAAAGGGGTGGGGCGGGGGCGGGGTCTGGGCGGGCCAGGGGGCATGGCAGGGGCTGGGACGTCTGTCTGGGAGTGCAAATGCTGACAAAGAAGATTGACCCCCTGTGATGCCTCCATCTAGGAGGGTCACATACAGAAAGGTCCATGTACCGGAAAACGTCCTAGGTTTAGTTGTAAACAAGAGACAGGCGGCAATTGTCTCTTCTCACCAAGCTTAGTCAAGCAAGTGCACGCACCCGAGATTTACCCACATACCCACCCCTCCATATATATAGATACACTCACAGGGTCCCATCATGAATCCTTCGCACCCGGCAGTTCTATAAGCACATATTTCAAATGAATTTTGTGACTTTTGTTGACAGGTTATTCAATTGTTAATCCTGATGTAATATTCAAGATTAAAAAGGAAGATGAGAAATATTTAACTCAACACTTTGAGTGGGAGGGAAACGAAAACATGAAGGACCCCACCACTGGTGAGTAAATGTTTGGGATTTAAAGGGTTTGCTGTTTTAAAATCGCAGGGGACAGGTCCTCAAAGTCCACTTCTTATTATACATTTATGGCAGGTCCTGGATGAATCCTTCTAGACAAGTCTGTTTTGTCATTACAGGACCTCCGAGTGGGACGTCTGTGTTCTCAGTGAATGTTAAACAAGAGGACGATCTGCCCTTCGCCGATCCTCCTGAGTCAGGGGCGACTGAAGAGATTCACCCTCCTGTAACGGGCAAGTATCAAATTCCTCCTGGACACCTTTACTGGGGTCAGCCAACACCATTTAGGGTTTCAGCACTGGGAGAGGCAAGAGGCCTTGTCAGAGTCTCTGCTTCAGATGGGGGTAGACTGGCTGGGGGGGGGGGAATCTGATAGGATGGGGACCTTGTAGGGGATGGGTGGGTGGGGGGTGGCCTGGGATGGCTAGGCCATTCATCCTGGAGAGTCCCAGGGATAGGACCCTCTGCATTCTTGCTGGGAGGTCGGTGCAGCTGGGTTTAGCCTTTTATGCATATAATACTACAATTTAGCTACACCAAGGGGATGTGGAGGCAAGATTTTGTGTTGCTGGGGGGTCAATGTAAATTTTCTTGCATATTGCAATTTGTGCATATTTATGAGCTGATTTGAACTTTTTTATTTATTTATTGCAATCTAGCGATTGTCTGTCCAAAATAGGATCTAGGCAATTTACAAATTTGAAACATTGAAATCTAACTAAAAATACCATAAAAATAATCTGCTAAAACAAACCATATTATTGTAAAATAGAACAGAAACTTAAAAATAATCAACTAACACAGAACAATAACATTAACATAACATAACAAGACAGCAACTAATCCCCAAATACCAGCTAAACTATTCTCACAAATCAACACAAATGTAAAAATAAAGTTGCATAAATAATGAACTTTTAAGGCTTTTATGTCAAATAAACTTCATAAAGTGCTGGAACAAGCATCATTTGGCATACTTATTAAAAGTTATTAATAACTCTTATTAATAAACAATTGAAAAAAGCTGACGTTACCTGGCTTCTGAACCTAAGAAACAAAAGCAGTTTATGAGGGGCCTGAGGCTTCCATCATGGTTAAAAGGGGCTATTCTACAACTTTTAAGGTGGGCTGTGGTACACGGCAGAGAAGCCCCTCATCTCCTCTACTTTTCGCACCTTTTCTAGAACCTTTTGCGGCAAAGATTTGCAGTAATCCCGAAGATATTGGGAGTGCAAGTAGGAGCGATAAATTACAAGGCAATCATCGTTTGCTGACCATATTTTGTTTATGTTGACTGCTCCTGAGCGTTCACTTGCTAGGATGGTTGAGGAAACGGAAACATTTGGTCAAATCTCAGGTTTCAAAGTAAACATTGGTAAGTCTGAGATGCTAAATATTTCACTAACTGATACCCAAGTAGATTACTTGAAGGCTCAGTTTCCCTTTAAGTGGGCAAAGAAAAGGGTGAACTATCTCGGGGTTTTCACTGTGGCACGCCCAGATCAGTTGCCGTCTTTGAACTCACCCACCTTTGTTCAAAATTATCTCACCGGATTTGAGCAGGCGGGAGGGTTACAACCTGCCGCGGTTGGGCAGGGTGGCAGCAGGAGAATGAATATTTTACTACACGTTTCCCGTCTGCTTCCGACCTTGATCCTTTCATGTCACCCGTGCTTTGCTGAAAATGGGGCAAAAAAAGGGAATATTGGACCGCCCTGGGTTGTGAGGTTTGTCATGATTCGACCTAAAGTACTGGAACGGCCCGGTGTCCCTAATCTGTTTGGGACTCTGCTGCATCCCAGCTTCTTCGGTGGTAGGTTGGCATAAGATGGCAGAAGTTAAACAATGGGCACTGACTGAGCAGCATTTTGAGGCCCGAAGAGATGGGAACTTGAGCGAGTTCCCGGCCATTCCGTCGGGCTAAAGAAAGTGTTAAATATTTGGGGGTTCGCTTAGGTGTGGATGCGTCTCGCCTGTTTGATTTAAACTGTAAATCATTGGCATTAGATATTTTTTAAAGAGAGATTGGACCTGTCGTAGGATTCAGACAATCAAAATGAATGTTTTGCCCGGATTTTGTTATTTTTTTTTTCAAACTTTGCTAATACGGGTCCAAGATTCAGTCCTTAAACATAGAAACATAGAAACGACGGCAGAAGAAGACCAAACGGCCCATCCAGTCTGCCCAGCAAGCTTCACACTTCTTTCCTTTCATACTTATCTGTTTCTCTTGGCTCTTAGCAACCTTTGGTTCTATTTCCCTTCCACCCCCACCATTAATGCAGAGAGCAGTGATGGAGCTGCATTCAAGTGAAATATGAAATATCAAGCTTGATTAGTTAGGGGTAGTAGATGCCACAATAAGCAAGCTACACCCATGCTTATTTGTTTTACCCAGACTATGTTATTCAGCCCTTATTGGTTGTTTTTCTTCTCGCCTGCCGTTGAAGCAGAGAGCTATGCTGGATGTGTGTGAAGTATCAGTTAAAGGCTGGGAATTAAAGGCTGGGAAAGGAGGATTTTGTGCTTCGTTTGGAGGAAAAGGCCACCAAGGGTGTCTGGAAAAGTCCAGTTTTTACCGAAAGAACAGGGGGAGCTGGGAGTCCCCAAGCTGGACTATTACCCTGCTGCGGCACATTTACGATCAGTTTTGGAATGGCACTGTGTGTCCAAAAAGAAAATCTGGATTGATATAGAAGCTGACACAGCTGGTGTCTCTTCTCTAGACCATTTTTTATGGCCTCAGGAGCTTCCGAAGGAGATCAGGGAAAGATTATCTCCATTCCCCAAGACAGCTTTGCGTATTTGGTTTGAGTTCCGGAAGCAGTTAGTGGGAGATAAGCCGTATTGGTCTAGGACCTCCTTTATCAATCTTAAGACCTTTCCACCAGGAATTTCCCAGACGTGGGCGAAGAGATGGGATGACAGGGGGCTCTCTAGGCTTGGCCAGATTTGGGATGGGAATACCATATGATCTTTTGACTCGTCGTGTGAGCAATTTGAGTTGCGCAATTGCGATAGGTTTCATTACGTGCAGGTAGTGTCCTTTATTCAGTCGCGGCCTGTCGCTAGGGCATTACAGCTCCCTGAAACTCTGCTTGAAGCATATTGCGACAGAGCGGGTGGAATCACTAAAGCAATATGAAAAATGTCTGCTCCGTTATTGGGAGTTCTGGGGTTTAAACCAAGTCATCTAGTGGCATGGGAGAAAGACCTGCGGGAAACCTTGGATGAGGATACTTGGGACTTGTGTTTCCATTGGACGGGGAAGAGCTCTGTTGCCAATAATATATGGGAGAATGGATATAAATTTCTTTATAGAATGGGATCTCACCCCTGTTAGATTACATAGGTTTTATCCCTCTTTGTCGGATTTGTGTTGGCGCGGCTGTGGTGAGCGGGGCGACCTTATTCACATTTGGTGGTCTTGTCCTGAAGTGTCGCAATATTGGGAACCTGTCAAGTATCCAAACACTAAGAAGATCCCATGCTACTGATGCTAGTAATAAGCAATTTGACTAATAGCAATTTATGGACTTCTCTTCGAGGAACTTGTCCAAACCTTTTTTACATTCAGCCAAGCTAACTGCCCTAACCACATCGTCTGGCAACAAAATTACAGAACTTGATTGTGAGTTGAGTGAAAAATAATTTTCTTTGATTTGTTTTAAATTTGCTACTTGCTAACTTCATGGAGTGCCCCCTAGTCCTTCTATTATCTGAAAGAGCATTCAACCGGTGCAATCTCACCATGGAGCGATACAGAGGTATTATGATATTTTCTGTTCTATTAACCATTCCCTTCCTAATAATTCCTAACATTCTGTTTGCTTTTTTGACTGCTGCAGCACACTAAACTGATGATTTTAAAGCATTATCCACTATGATGCCTAGATCTTTTTTCTGGGTGGTAACTTCTAACATGAAACCTAACATTGGGTAACTACAGTAAGGGTTATTTTTCCCTATATGTATCACTTTGCACTTGTCCACATTATATTTCATCTGCCATTTGGATGCCTAATCTTCCAATCTCACAAGGTCCTCCTGCAATTTATCACAATCTGCTTGTGATTTAAACTACTCTGCAAAATTTTGTGTCATCTGCAAATTTGATAACCTCACTCGTTGTACCCCTTTCCAGATCATTTATAAATATACTAGCCGTTAAGCCCGTAACAACGGGCTACATTTAAAAAAAAAATTTTCGGTCCATTTCCTTCCCACTCCCTCCCCCTCATTCTCCCTCCTCCCTCTAGTCTCCCTCCCTCTCCCCCTCTATTCTCCCTCCCTCTCCCCCCCCTCCCCCCCCACCCCTTCCTCCCCCCCACTCTCTCTCTCCTCCTCCCCTTCCCCTCACTCTCTCCTATGTCACTCCCCCTCTCTCAATCCCCTTCCCTTTCAGATCATCCACAACCGGCAGACGGAAGATCTCCGGGTGGGGGCCCTCCCGCGCGCGCGGCGCCACTATTGCTCATCGTCGCTGCCGCCGCTACTGCTCCTCCAACTCCTGCTTCTCGCCGCTGCCACTCCTGCTTTTCACCGCCGCCGCTCCTGCTGCCCCAGCGCCATTTTTTTTCATCGCTGCCGCCGCTACTGCTCCTCCCACTCCTGCTTCTCGCCGCTGCCACTCCTGCTTTTCACCGCCGCCGCTACTGCGGCCCCAGCGCCATTTTTTTTTTCGGGCACGCTCGACTCTGACCGACGTGCTCGCCCGCGCATGCGCGGTAGAGCTGCTCTCTACTGCGCATTTGCGGGCCGTCGGTCAGAGCCCATTTATAAGGTAGATTGAAAAGCACTGGTCCAAGTACAGATCCCTGAGGTCCTCCACTGTCTACCCTTTTCCACTGAGAAAATTGCCCATTTAATCCTACTCTCTGTTTCCTGTCTTTTGACCAGCTTGTAATCCACAAAAGGGCATCACCTCCTATCCCATGACTTTTTAGTTTTCTTAGAAGCCTCTCATGAGGGACTTTGTCAAACACCTTCTGAAAATCCAAATGCACCACATCTACTGGTTCACCTTTATCCACATGTTTATTAACCCCTTCAAAAAAATGAAGCAGATTTGTGAGGCAGGACTTCCCTTGGGTAAAGCCATTCTGGCTGTGTTCAATCAAACCATGTCTTTGTATATGTTCTGTGATTTTGTCCTTTATAATAGATTCCACGATTTTTCCCAGCACTGAAGTCAGACTCACTGGGCTTTATTTTCCCAGATCACCTCTGGAAAATAGTCTTCTTTTATTTCCTCTCCCATAAAGTAATTGTGGCAGAAATCTCCTTGATCTTTTATGCAGTAGCAGTAGCAGTAACCACCAACCACAACCATCAATCTGGATGGGAAATGTCCAGGTCAGGGTGTACTGCTTGCATGAAAGAAGCATTTCAATACAATAAATGTAAAAAGTCATTGCATGCTTGCATTTCAGCTTCTTAGCGAGAAAGTGTATAGCACTGCAGAGCTGTCCTAACCACTTCAAGTCTTAAATAGACTTTACAGAGGGAGTGTGTCCCACTGCAGAGTCACTCAAAGTCATGGGGAAAGTTAATTATCAACGAGGCTGTTCCTGGTTCCTTCTGAGAGGAAGTGGCACTAAATCTCAATACTGCACACCCAGAAGGGGATGTCACAGTTTAGCTGTGTTTTTGGCACTGCTTATCGTCATCTACAATACTCTAAATAACCTCATTCCAGTTTTGAGTTCTTATCTCCTCCTGACAGTCTTATGATATGTTATTTCCTTTTCATCTTCAAATACTATTTCACAATATGTTTTAATTTTCTTTAGATATTAAAGTGCTTGTCCTGTGCTAACCAGACACCAAATGTATTAACACCTTGTCTCCTGGTTTACGTTTCTGTTTCATTCTAGCAGTGTCCTGATTGTTTAACACATTCCTCAAGAGCCATGCTGGTCTGGTTATTAGGATACTAATAATAAATGTATATCGAATATCCTGATAATCAGGCCAATGTGTGGCTCTTGAGGAATGGAGTTGCCTACCCTGCTAAAATAGACTCCTGATGATGATCAGGGCAGCAGCGCCTCTCTTTCTTCACGCTACACTGTGAAAACAGCAAAAAAAAAAAATATTGAGTTCATTTGCCTTGTTGATATAGGTTCCGGGGTGAATTTTCTAAACAGATTTAAGTATCTTTTCCTATTACAGGCTCCTCCGATGTCAAACCTGACATTTTAATCCGATTTAAGCAAGAAGGATTCAGGATTGAACCCCAGGGATCTGAGGAAGAAGGAAACCTGCCCGTCGCAGGCACATGTGAAGTGCATGAAGCAGGTTGTGTAATTTGGATTAAAGTTAGTGATGAGTTGACCCAAACATTTCTCACAGGAAGGAAACCTCCTGCAGGCCAGACACAGCTAGGCTGAGGCATTGTAACCAAGCCCTCTGATTTCTAATCTTTCTGCTGTGGATAATTTATTTTTATATTAATTATTTCAGCTTTTGTTTTCATTTGTAGATCTTTCTTTTTGCCTTTCATTCCTGTCCTACCGTCCCGCATCATTTCATTACAACCTGTCTCTCTTCCCAAAGGTGCCTTCTCTCCTCTCCTCTCCAGTCTTTCACTCTCCACCCTTCTGCAGTTTTTCGCTTTCCCCCCCCCCCCCTGTTTTTCTCTTCTTTCTCGTGTACCTGTCCGTCCCCCCGAGTCATCATCTCCCCTCTCTCGTCCCCCGGGACTATTTTTTCATCCTTCCTCCTATCCCTCAGTGCTTCTTCCTTCTCTCAGGGCCTCATTTACTAAAGCTGCAGCGCTTTTCCCAGAGGGGGAAACACCACGGGACTTTCTAAACAGCGATATTTGGCTCTGCTGCTTCCTAAATCCCTCAGGATTTTCCCCCATCCCAACCCTCCCACTGCCCCCTGGAGGGAGACGAAGTAAAATAAAATTTTGTAAAATACCTCAGAGGACAGGACCCCCCCCCCCCCCCACCCTTTGTCTCCCTCCTAGATTTTCCAGAGTGGTCTTCCGGGGGCCCGGAGCGCCTCCGAAGCTCCAGACCCGGTGGTGACCATTTCCCATGTTGGTGCTGTGTTTACTCCTACCACGTGATAGGGCAAAGGCAAGCTACCAGCAGCTGGCACTATTCTGGCAAATTTCCGCGGCTGGGTCCAGAGCCTAGGGGATGCTCCAGGCCCCAGCCAGACCACCGGGGCTACTTTGGAAAATCCAGGGGAGGCTGAGAGGGTGGTTGGGGGTGGGGGTGGGTAGGCTCTGGGGGCATCAATTTTTAGTCAACAAGAAAAGGGGGGGAGGGGAATTGGCAGTAGGGCCTGTTCCCAGAGGTATTTTACAAAAAAATCCTTTTTTTTTTAAAATACTTTGGCTGCCTCCAGGGGCATTTGCATGCAAATCAGCTCATCAGCATGTTCATTTATTTATTTGATTTATACTCGCATACAGTGCCGGGACCAGGCAGGGCTGCCTTTTGGGTAGGGTTGGCCTTTGGGTAGGGCAAGCTGTGCAGTCACCCAGGGTGCCGTAAGACAAGGGGGTGCCTCGGGCTTGTCAGCTGGTGGGCCGGGCGGCAGCAGAGGTCATAGATGCCCTGTGTAAGGCAAGGCTTGAGGAGGCTAAACTTGTCCAAAGCCAGGTAGGTCAGGCATTCATTCCTCCATGCCTCCCTTGTCAGGCCTATGGTAGCAAAGATAAGGGGCGCTCAATAGCATTATCAGCTTCCGCTCCCATGCCGAGCCGGTCTTACAGTATAAGCCGTGAGGTTATGGAATCACGTGCCTGAAACCACGTGGCAGAGAAAGCAGATAGGCTATTGACTGCCACGTCTGACCCCAGGGCACCCAAAAGAGGTAGGAATACAGCCACGGTGGGGGGTGGGAGGAGGTCAAGATTGAAAGTACAGAGATTTGGGGGACACCCAGCAGGAGATCGACAGTATATGTGGTAATGAGGGAGAGGCGAGAGAGACTTTCCGTAGGGAGTTGGAGTAACGGGGAGATGGAGAAAGGACTCAGGATAGGGGCATGAACGGGGGGCGGGGGGCAGGAAAATATCAGCCCGGGGGATTTTTTTTTTTCAAAACTGGCCCATGGGGTATCTGAGGCCCTCATGCACTTTCCCTGCAGCACATGTGTCAACAGCTCCCAAAAGCACACCAAGTCAGCCCTGGATCCTAGTAGAATTGAGCCAAAATATCTCCAAAATAAACTTCATTTTTCCTAAATAAGAAGTTGAGGACATTCTAGACCGGGGGTGAGCAGAGCTGCAGCCCCCGTTCCATCCATGCAAATTGGTTGGGTCCCCTACACATCTGCTTATATCTCTTATAGAGATATATCCTGGATTCCTGGTCTGATTCTTGAATTAGTTGCAAGAAATGACGCTGCCAGCCAGTGTCAGACACTCACACCCCAATCACAAACAGATTTGTAGATTGCAGAAACTTTATTGGCACATGCACCCTGACACCCACAAAGACACGCACTCTTTCTCAGGATGGGCTCTGCCGCAGCCTCGCAGGCAGGGCCGGTGCAAGGGTGAAACTTATAGCCTGGACACCCCCCCGCTCCCTGATCTTCCCATACCCAATTTAAAATTATGCATTTATAATAAATATTTTACATGGAAAAGGTCATAGAGATAAAAATATCACTTACAACATACATATTACATTTACACGCATTACTAGTGTCAAGCAGAAAACCCTGCCAAAACAAGACACTTGGAACCCATATGGTCTTAGGTCAATTGTAACTCATATTGGGTGTGGTCTTGACCCTCAGAAAGCTATGAGTAAACTAAATTACAATTACAATATAGTAAACTCCCAAAACAGCACCAACTGCCAGCACTCCACCAGTAACAACCCTAACTATGAAAAGGAAACACTATAAATATTACGCCAGGCCCTAAAACACCAATACACCTCCTATTAGAAAAGCAGAACAAGTCAGGCTGCTATAGATCCTTACACAGAAACTTCATGCTAGCAGAACACCTCATCTCGGTCACGCAGACCAAATACAGAATAAAGAGACCATAAAGTATAAATAGAAACTTGTAGACAAAAACTGAACTTAGAGCAACAAGCCAGACCCTGTAGGCAGTGCAACATAAAACTTCAATCATAATAGTAACACCATACCAATAAAAAAGAAACATTTCAAAACAGCTGACAAAAAGAATAAAATCCAATAATTAAACTCATATACAAATAGTGATAAAATATTTCAAAACAGCAGACACATCAAATGACACGCAGTAATTAAAACTAATAAGGATTTAAGGAACCTTCTCCCCATACCTGGGAACTTTGATTTCCAGTCCTGCTGAAATTGTCGTGGATTAGTTAGCAGAGGCAGGATGGGGGCACATAATCTTTCTCTTCCCTCCCCACACACATACACAGGTTCTCACATAACACATGCTCTCTGTTCTCCCCCCATACACATACTCTATCTGTCCCCATGGCCCCCCCCACACACATGCACTGTCTGTCCTCCATGCCCCCCCACACACTCTCTGTCTCCCAATGCATTCCTCACAAACTCTCTGTCCCCATCTCCCCCCCCCCAACACAAACCCACGCTCTCTGGCCCCTGGCTTCCGTAACACATCCGCTCTCACACACACATACAGTTGGTCTGTTCCCCCCCATATACACATATGTGCTCTTACATCCATGTTCTGTGTTCCCCCCCCCCACACACACACACATGCACAGGCTTTTATGTACACATGCTGTCTGCGTCCACCACATACACGATCTGAAGCACCACTCGTGCTTTATTCCCTCGGATAGTGTAAGCGGCAGCCATTTTCTTGCATTTTTCACCCGCGCAGGCTGCAGCTGCTCCCGATCCTCTCTTTATTCGCGCGGGTCCTGCCCCCGATCCTCTCTTTAAGCTGTGCGGGCTCTGCTACCGATCTCTTTAGCTGCATGGGCCCTGCTCCTGCTCTTCTTTTCAGTCACGCAGGCCCTGCTCCTGATCCTCTTTTGTTGCAGTTGCTCCCGGTCCTCTTTTTCAGCCTTTCTTCCGGCCGCGGCCTTGCAGGCCTCTCTCCCAGCCCCGCACGGCTGTCTGCAGCGGTCCCGCCAGTTTCCCTTTGGGCTGCAGCAGCCCCTCTTCTTCTCTTTGGCTGGGAAGTTAAAAAAAAAAAAAAATATATATATATCATGTGATGCGAATGACCGGCCCACCATGGGCAGCCCGACCCCGATAGGGCGATAAACCCCTGGGCATGAAATGGGAGAGCGGAACCCAGGACAGAGAGGTAGGACTCAGGATGAGAGAAACAGAGGACCACAAATAGAGGGAGAGAGGACTGGAGAGTAGAGAGGCCTGGGACATGTAGAACCGAGGGAGAGAGGACCACATTTGGGCAGAGGGAATATTGAGAGAGTTCAGGGGATCAGGGGTAGGGCAGAAAAAGTCTGGGGAAGAAGGGAGGCAGAGAGAGAGAAAGGGGGGACATAGGGATGGAGGATGTTGGAGAGGGTATTAGGGATGAGAGAATGAAGAGGGAGTGAGGACCTGAGGTGGCAGAATAAAGAGATTAGAGCCAGAGGAGGGGGTGAGCAACAGAAAATAAGCTTAAGCTGATGAGGGGATGATGATGCAACAGAAAGTAGATGAGAGCTGGGGATGGGGTGAATGCAGCCAGTGGAAATGGGGGCCTGGGGAAGGATAAGACTGGAGAAAATGGGGAGAAGGTGAGTGAGAAGAGGAAGGAGGGCTAGAAGAGGGTGAGAGTAGGAGATAGAAAGCTGGTAGGTAGGCAAAAGATGAAAACAGGGAGACACTGAGGACTGAGAAGGAAAATTGGGGAAAAGAGAGAGAGCACAAACAACAAACGTTGTAGAGAAATGGCAAGGAGAGAGAGGTTAAGAGATGGGTATAGGAGAGTTTGAAGAGGATCATTGGGAAGAATCAGCTTAGGGACAGTGGGGGATGAGAGAAATGGAAATGAAGCATCAGTTATGGGATAATGACAAAGGAATCAGATCGCTGGAGGTCGGTGAGGGAGAGTTGAGGGGAGCAATGGGAAGAAGGATTAGGGGGGTGATAGGCTGGGTAGGTGAAAACTGGAGGGGAGAAGGGAAAAGTGAACTCCAGCTATGAGTGATCAGAACAACAGAAAAATGAGATGAAAGGAAAAGATCAATGCCAGAGACAGATGATTGGGGGGAAGTGAAGCAAACAGAAGAAACAGAAAATGGAAAGAAGGCCCTAGAAAAGCACAATGGAGAAGAAGAAGAAGGCACTGACAGCAGAAACAAATAAACAGGACCAAACTGATTAGAAAACATAAAATGCCAAGACAACAAAAGGTAGAAAAGCATTTTAAGTTTAGAGATTGAAATACGCATCTCTATTAGGGATGTGAATCGTTTTAGGACGATTAAAATTATCGTCCGATAATTTTAATATCGTCTTAAACCGTTATGGAACACAATACAATACAGATTCTAACGATTTATCGTTATAAATCGTTAGAATCGTGAGCCGGCACACTAAAACCCCCTAAAACCCCCCCCCGACCCTTTAAATTAAATCCCCCACCCTCCCGAACCCCCCCCCCCCAATAACTTAAATAACCTGCGGGTCCAGCGGCGGTCCGGAACGGCAGCGGTCCGGAACGGGCTCCTGCTCCTGAATCTTGTCGTCTTCAGCCAGCGCCATTTTCCAAAATGGCGCCGAAAAATGGCGGCGGCCATAGACGAAAAAGATTGGACGGCAGGAGGTCCTTCCGGACCCCCGCTGGACTTTTGGCAAGTCTCGTGGGGGTCAGGAGGCCCCCCACAAGCTGGCCAAAAGTTCCTGGAGGTCCAGCGGGGGTCAGGGAGCGATTTCCCGCCGCGAATCGTTTTCGTACGGAAAATGGCGCCGGCAGGAGATCGACTGCAGGAGGTCGTTCAGCGAGGGTTCCGGCGCCTCGCTGAACGACCTCCTGCAGTCGATCTCCTGCCGGCGCCATTTTCCGTACGAAAACGATTCGCGGCGGGAAATCGCTCCCTGACCCCCGCTGGACCTCCAGGAACTTTTGGCCAGCTTGTGGGGGGCCTCCTGACCCCCACGAGACTTGCCAAAAGTCCAGCGGGGGTCCGGAAGGACCTCCTGCCGTCCAATCTTTTTCGTCTATGGCCGCCGCCATTTTTCGGCGCCATTTTGGAAAATGGCGCCGGCTGAAGACGACAAGATTCAGGAGCAGGAGCCCGTTCCGGACCGCTGCCGTTCCGGACCGCCGCTGGACCCGCAGGTTATTTAAGTTATTTGGGGGGGGGTTCGGGAGGGGGGGGGGTTTAATTTAAAGGGTCGGGGGGGGGTTTTAGGGGGTTTTAATGTGCCGGTTTTTTCGATTTTTTCGATTTTTAACGATTTTTAACGATTTTTCACGATATTTTACCCCCCCAAACGGCAACAATACGATTCCCTCCCCCTCCCAGCCGAAATCGATCGTTAAGACGATCGAGGACACGATTCACATCCCTAATCTCTATCTGTAATATCTGTGTACATTGCTGTCTCTCTTTCTCCAGTTTTGCACTGTATGTAGCCTGGCTTCCTGCTATTTCCAGTTCAGTGTTTGTCTGCATACTTCTTTTTCTAATTTGTGATTCCTTAGTTTGTATTAGATGAGGGTCTGTCTTTGCGTGTGTGATGTGACAGGGGTGAGGTGTTTTACTAGTGTTTAATTTCTCTATAGGGATCAGCTGAAGTCTGAATTATTCTGTTTTCCCCATAGGAAGTGTATTGGTTTTGAGGGGCCAAGTGTAGTATTGGTAGTGCTGTCTTTCATATGATTTGAGTTCTGGGAGTTGGTGCTCTTTTGGTATGGAAAATTTGCTCTATAGGTTTGGAATGTGTGTTTTTATCGGGTACATCGAGAATACACATGTACTTTCCATTTCGTGCCGGGGCAGGGTTCAGAGGTACGCGTGGTAGTTGCTAAGAAATATACGCGTCTACATTACCAAACGTATGTATACACTTTTACACCTGCGAATTGACTGGCGCAAGTGACAACAGACTTGCCTGTTGCCTGCAGTTTTTGAGCGGGAGGTCAAGGTGGACTGGTGGGGGCTCAGGGAGAAGAGCTGGAGGATGTAGGTGACCCGGAGAAGGACTGGGTGAAGTAGTGGAGGTATCCGCGAAATTGTGATTTCAATGCGTGCGAGTATTTTCAAACAGGCATCCGGGCGTGCTTTATAAACTGTTTGCCTCCTCATATAATAATCAAGGTTGTTACGCATACATGTATGTTTTTAAGTGCCTTAAAATATGCACGCATGTGTTTACAAAATAGATAAAGAAAGAATGCATTTCCTTGTATTGGAAGTATTCATGTGTACCGAAACCTACACGCATGCTTTCGGAGCAGAAATACATGGTATTTTATGAGCTGTGAGCCTCCTGCTGCACCCTTTCTGAAATACTAGCATCGATCTCTGTGCGCCCACTTACATGCATAAATGCTGTACTGCGGATAGGTTTGTAAGTCGGGCTCAGTATGTGCTCTTTGGACCTAGTACACATGCCTGGTGCCCGCTCACAGAATCCCCAGTCCTCGCACCTGACTTTGTAAAAGTTCCACTCTCCTAGCTCACCCTTTCACCACAGGGGAAGCTGAGGTCTTCAGGGGCAGGAGCGATGGGCACTCACTCCTGCCCCACTGGCACCAAAATTCGACCGAAGCAAAGGGACCTGCCCCTGAAGACCTTGACTTGCAGTTGAAGAAGTGGTTTCTAACCTGCTGTACGTGGACCCCTCGTGGCCCATGAGACAGTGTTAAGGGACTGCAGGATGCAGGCAAGGGGGAAAAAAAAAGCAGAGCAGCAGCAGTGGTGGTAGAATCGGTGGTGGCCTGCATGGGCCGAAAACAGAAGCAGTGGTAGGGGGAGGGATCGGTGGTGGCTAGGCGTTCAGTAAGCAGGAGTGGCAGGTCGGCAGCCATCTGCTGGGGGTCCGGAAACAATAAGTGACAGGGGGGGAGAGAACATAAGAACATAAGAAAATGCCATACTGGGTCAGACCAAGGGTCCATCAAGCCCAGCATCCTGTTTCCAACAGTGGCCAATCCAGGCCATAAGAACCTGGCAAGTACCCAAAAACTAAGTCTATTCCATGTAACCATTGCTAATGGCAGTGGCTATTCTCTAAGTGAACTTAATAGCAGGTAATGGACTTCTCCTCCAAGAACTTATCCAATCCTTTTTTAAACACAGCTACACTAACTGCACTAACCACATCCTCTGGCAACAAATTCCAGAGTTTAATTGTGCGTTGAGTAAAAAAGAACTTTCTCCGATTAGTCTTAAATGTGCCCCATGCTAACTTCATGGAGTGCCCCCTAGTCTTTCTACTATCCGAAAGAGTAAATAACCGATTCACATCTACCCGTTCTAGACCTCTCATGATTTTAAACACCTCTATCATATCCCCCCTCAGCAGTCTCTTCTCCAAGCTGAAAAGTCCTAACCTCTTTAGTCTTATCTCATAGGGGAGTTGTTCCATTCCCCTTATCATTTTGGTTGCCCTTCTCTGTACCTTCTCCATCGCAATTATATCTTTTTTGAGATGCGGCGACCAGAATTGTACACAGTATTCAAGGTGCAGCCTCACCATGGAGCGATACAGAGGCATTATGACATTTTCCGTTTTATTCACCATTCCCTTTCTAATAATTCCCAACATTCTGTTTGCTTTTTTGACTGCCGCAGCACACTGCACCGACGATTTCAATGTGTTATCCACTATGACACCTAGAGAGACCTAGAGAGACAGAGAAAGAGAGACTTTTTGGCGAGGAGGAGAGGGTACTGGGGATGGACTGGGGATAGAGGGACAGAATGGTGGGAATGGACTGGAAATGGGGAAAAAAGAGAGACTGGTGGGGATGAACTGGGAAGCTGGGGAGAGAGTGTAGTAGAGACAGGCTGGTGAGAAGAGAGAGTGATAGGACTGGACTGGGATGGGGAAAAAGGCTAGCGGAGAGACTGTCTGGGGTGGAAGGGGAGAGTGGTTTGACTGGGTAGAAAGAGAGAGAAACTGGTGGGGGACAAGCTGGGCAGAGAAATAGAGACTGGGGGTTGGATTGGGGAGAGAGAGAGAGAGACCAGTGGGGATGGAGTAAGAGGCAAGCAGGAGACAGATGGGGACAGACTGGGGTGGGGCTATAGATACTGACGAGTCAGGTTTGGGAGAAATATGGTGGGGAAAGGCTGGAAGGAGAAAGACTGCTGAGAACAGAGTGGAGAGAGAGAGAGAAAGAGAGAAACTTGAGGACAAGCTGGAGGGAAAGCAAAAGGGACTAACAGGGAAGACAGAGAAACTGGTGGAAATAGGAAAACAAGACTGGTGGGGATAGATTGAGGGAGAAAGGGTGTGGTGGAGAGAAAGACTGATGGGGACTGACTGGGAGGAAGAGAGAGAACCTGATGGGGGCTCCCGAGGTTGGGGAGGGGGAGAGAGCCTGGTGGAGACAGGCTGAGAAAAGGGAAGTGAGAGGGAGTGCTGGAGAGAATGGGCTTGAGGGAGAGGAGACGAATGGGGACAGACTTAGGGAGAGAGAGAGAGAGAGAGTTATGAGTCTGGACCTGGGGGTCCAGAACATTTTTTTGGAGGTTGACAAAAGGTTCAAGCAGCCGAAAAGATTGGGAATTCCTGCTTCAGTGGATGCCAGAGGGTGGCGAGGCAGGGGCCTTGGGGGGGCTGAGTTTTTTTCAAAGTTGGGTGTGGGTCAGGACTTGTGATGGGGATTCATCGTTGCTCTGTTTAGGGGACTAGGAGAGCAGTGGGAATATACCGTGTTGAGCAGGGGAGGGCACCTTTTACCATCTCTTCGGGGAGGAGGCCATCCACAAGTTTTCCTATCGATGTCTTTTGTCATAGCTGCAAAGTTAATGATCACACTCATTTTTTTTATTGAACAGATGATGACTTCAGGAACAATAGAACGAGTCAGAGAGCATGTGATAAGCAGCCGAAGGAGGCATGGAAACACAGAGACCTCTCCAGAGCCAGCCCAGATCCTTCAGCTGGCTGTGAAAGAGGTAGCAGTAACATAATGCCAAATAAGGTGAACGAAATAATCCAAAAAGAAGAGAGCACAAATAAATATACAGAAAAACAGAGAGATTTCAACCACTGCTCACAGTTTGTACAAGCTCAGAGACTCTGTGAAGAAGAGAGACCATTGCAAAGTGCTAATACTCGGGAACACTTCACCGTAAGCTCACATTCTATTGAGCATCAAGAAAAGTCTGCATGTGGGAACAAGTTCACTGAGACATCAAACCACGCATGTATCCAACAATATCATAGAAATGAAGAAAATTTTACAGCTATTGAAAGTGAGAAAAGAGCCTTTCATAAAAAAAACCTCTTAGCACATCGAAAATTTCACATGCAAAAGAAACCATTAAAGTGTACGGCGTGTGAAAAATACTTTGCATGCAGATCAAAACTGAGTATTCATCAGCTAATTCATATAGGAGAGGAAACTTTACAGTATATGGCGAGTGATAAAAGCTTTCCTGCGATGTCAAATCATAGGATAAACAAAGCATTTCAGACAGGAAAGAAAGCATTTCAGTGTTCTGAATGTGATAAAGGTTTCCATCGGAAGTTCAACCTGAGACGACATGAAATGAATCACAAGGGAGAGAAACCATTTAAATGTTTTGCATGTGATAAATATTTTACTAATAGTGGAAACAGAAGAATCCATGAGCGGCTACACAAAGGAGAGAAACCATTTAAATGTGCTGAATGTGGGAGATGTTTTACTCATTGTAGCAATCTGAGACAACATGAAAGAATACACAAAGGAGAGAAACCATTTAAATGTTCTGACTGCGATAAATATTTCAGATATAGTAATGACCTGAAAAAACACGAAATAACCCACAAAGTAGAACAATTTAAATGTCCTCAATGTAATAAACGTCTCAGTAACAGTGATGATATGAGAAACCATGAAATGACCCACATTGGGGAGAGACCATTTAAATGTTCTGAATGTGTTAAATGTTTCCGACAAAGGGGTGACCTGAGAAAACATGAAAGGATACACACAGGTGATAAACCATTTAAATGTTCTGAATGTGATAAATGTTTCAGTCAACGAGGCAACCTGAGAAAACATGAACGGATACACACAGGTGATAAACCATTTAAATGTTCTGAATGTGATAAATGTTTCAGTCAACAAGATAACTTGAAACAACACAAAAGGATCCACAAGGAGAAGAAACCTTTAAATGATTTGAATTTGATAAAAACTTCAGTTTTAATAGCTCTCTAAGATAACATGGGGAGAGAATAATATTTCTCCAGGGATAAGGAGGATGGCAGTCTTTGCACATGGGTGACATCATCAGATAGAGCCTGATTGTCATGCACCAAAAACACTTATAGTGCTTCTCAACGGTCACAAGAATACTATCCTTAGATTTTGTAGAAAGTATAATTTTTTATTGAGCAATATAAGTATTATTTTGAGCTGCTGGCTGCCAGTTCTCTGACAAACTGGCAACCAGTATCTCGTCTGTATACATGAACTGGTCTTTCTTTTATAGGTAAAATACAATACAGTACTAGGTTGGAAATTCTTAAGTTGCATGACCACCTGGAGTATCATCTACATAGGTTGTCATGTCAACAGCATGATAGGTTATCCCTAAATTATCCTGACCAGTTCTCCAAGTTGGGGCCCATTTACCATTACTCTAGATAATCCTTTGTTCTGTTAAAATCTTGCTGCTCAGCGCAATCTTCATATCTTAGGCTGTGTTTACAGATGCCCCTGTAATCGACATTCTAGCCTGAGGGTCTGACCGTTGCCTTCTGCTCTTGTGACCCTATAATTAGGCATCACAAATTGTCGCCAGCTTCAAATGCTGTCCAGGTGTTTTTGGCATTCCTGCAGGTCAGGCTCAGTAGGACATTTAAAGTTCACATAGCCAGAAAGGTTAAGGTAGCAGAGGATTCTGGGTCACTTATTTATTTATTTTTAATTTTTATATACCGGAATTCCTGTATGCAATACAAATCAATCCGGTTTACAAGTAACGAAAAGGTTGCCCTGGTCTGGGGGGTTAGACCGGGGTTATTTTACATGGAACATAGAACAATAACTAATCAACCACTTGCCGTCTCCATGTTGGTCTCAAGCTCAGGCACACATATCATTGTATAGAACTTTTACTTCAAAGTTTCTAGAACTTTATGCATGCCCTACTGGGCATGTGCAGCCAGCATACTGCCCTGCATCTATGTGGGGAGGGGGTCCTCCGGTCTCATTATTTCTGCAGAGCCCATAGATTATGGAGCTTCTCTCTCCTGCTGCTCCAAGGGTCCACAGGTTCTTCTTGTGAGGGCAGAATTTGTTCTCCATGGGGCTTTGTGGTCCTTTTTGTAATCTTGGTAAATCCCTAGGTAGGTTCTCAGTTGGGTTGTGAGTTTTCTTGTTTTTCATCGGTGCACAGGCATTGATTGTGTTTTCTTCCATCACTGAGTCTTGCTTTCACTGTGCTATTCATTTTTGTTTCTTTCCTGAAAGATAGAAAGACTGACTTTGATTATTGTTGTTTCCTCTGCCTGAGGGCCAACCACGACGCTCAGGGAGGTCACCTTTGTGTGTCCATGACATCTGGGAGGGGGGGGGGGGTTGATCCCAACTCGAGCTTACGGAGAAGTCCTTCACGATTCGTAAGTCTGGCTCATTGGCAGTGAAGGCATCAACATCAGGGGACTGTATGTAGTTTTATGCACTGACTTTCTGAGGCACCTCTTTCTGCTGTATTCCTGAATACTAGTTTTAAACAAAGAAAGCAGAGAACCCTGACTACGTGCTGGAATGCAATGAGCCGACACCCCAGACTCATTAGCTGATTGGTCTAATACATACTCAAATCAAATGTACTGCACTTATCTAAAAACATCACTCTGAATATGCTCTGATTGGTCAATATGGAGGGTTTATAATACAATGCACGCTGCTGTGAGAGCTGAGTAACTGGGTGTTAATATGATTGTGTAGACCTGTGTTACTCCCCGGGACAAATTATTTCCTCATGCTTTGTTCTGGTCCCTGTCCCTTTGTCTCTGTCTTTCTCTAATAAAGTTTGGTTTCAGGTTACACACTGCAGTCTTTTCTCTTGAATCAACAGGACCCAGGAGCTGTGTCAGTATTCGGCGGTGCCTCAGTATTGGGAGAGCATTGGACCTCCTTGGCATTGAGCACCTGGAAAATCCAGGGAAAGAGACTTTTATCTGTCTCCTTCCATCTACCTCTTCGGTTCTGGTATTGAGGAGTGCCAGTAAAGTGCCTACATAGCGTCCTGTCAGCCTTTCATGGGCTAATGCATACCGGGTATTCTGAAGCAGTTCAGGGAAGTGACAGAACAGCTTCCTCAGAAGCAGTGTGACAAAGGTGTGGAGTGCAGAAAACACATGGCAGCCCAGCAGTGGTTTGTGTAAGACTCAGCCAGTACACCGTATCCCTTTGGCACTTCCAGGGAGATCGGTGCCGATTTTTCAAACTGTCCCCATAAGGTCAGCATGGGCTGGGTGACACTAGTATCCTGTATTTCTACAAGATCATTCTTGGCTGTGTTGGGAGGGGAGGGCAAGGAGGCAAGGGTGCTGACCGTGATTATTGAATTTAATTATCAAAATCTCAGGGGAGGGGGTGACGTTATGGACCCAAGACCCATGGGCTTCTGCCCCCAGTCTTTTAAGTGCCTAGCAATGCCTTTGGCCAGTAGCCCACCTCAGATCAGTCTCCTTGAAGGAAATATGCACACAGTCACAGTCACATTGCATTACAGGGACTCCCGAAGTGACAGCAGGTTCAGTCAGTGTGTCCTGTGAAATCTCCCTGAGATGTTGAGCCCATCTCCACTCCTTCCTAGGGCTGCCCCTTAAAGCAAATAATACAAAAATGGCCTGTACCCACCAAAGAAAAGAGAAACAGTTTGTGCCGATCGGCAGTGTTTTTGGTTCCCCTTTTTTCACTTGGGGGCTGTCTGTAGCTAGGAATTCCCCATTTGTGAGGCCTGCCGTCCTGCTTACTTGTAGCAGGTGCTCTCCGAGGACAGCTGGATGTCAGTATTCACAAAACCTGCCCACCTCCCCTGGGAGTTGGTGCTCTAAGTTTTAAGCTTACGCAATAGGCTGAAAGAGCCCCCGCATAGATGCAGTGCAGTGTGCCATGCTGTACATGCCCAGCAGGATGTTACGTTTGCCGCGTGTGGGGCAGTCCCGCAAGCGGCTTCATTCATCCAGATGCTGCTGGTCTGATACTACCGCTCCTCGCAGCAAGGAAGCACCACTTCTGTCCTGCCTCTAGGCGTGTGCAGTACGCACCAGGTTATGTAGACCCCGGGGCGGGAAACCTCTCTCTCAACACTTCCCGATGATGTCATACAGCCGGATATTTAAACCCCGGCCATGCTACTCAGCATTGCCTAAGCAAGAAGGTCGTCTTGTTCCAGGTCTTCCGCTTCAGCCTTGCTCCGCTTCAGTCTCTGCCTTGCTCCCGTCAAGCCCTCAGCTTTTGCCATAGCCTTGTGGCTGCTGTCATAGCCTGGCCCGCGCCAAGACTCGGTCACCAGCCATCGACGCAAACCTTAGGGCCCCGCCCACGAGGTTGCACCACTTTTGCCACGGCGAGAGGGGCTCACGCTCATGTCTTTCACAACAGGGTGCTGAGGCCATGAGCTCGGTGAACGCGACCCCGCTGCCTTGGCCTCCCAGATGCAGGAGCAAAAAACTGAATTGAATGGTCTCCTGCACCGGGTCATGCAGCAGGCCCAGCAGCAACTTGATCAAGTCAACGGATTACTACAGACCCTGTTCCAACCTTTGGATACGATACAAGCCCAATGGCCGGCTTCAGTTCCAGTTCCAGCACTGGCGAAGCCTGCACCGGCACCTATCTGGCCCATGGAATCCATGATTCAACTCCCACCACCTCCGAGGTACGGTGGTGATCCTAAGGGGTGCAGAGGGTTCCTCAATGTTTGCAAGATGCAATTTGAGTTACAGCCAGCTCATTTGTTTTTCAGACCTTATTTCCTCTCCCTGTTTGACGGTCCTGCTCTCACCTGAGCTTCTCCCTTGTGGGAACAAGATGAACTTGGATAACTTTCTTCAACACCTGATTTTTGACCAGCCTGGTTGCCATTCATCTGCTGCTACAGAAATTCTTCATATTCATCAAGGCCATTTTTTGGCAAGGATTATCCGGGAGGATAAAGGATGAACTAGCAGCGCGGGACCACCCTCCATCCCTCAAAGCAGTTATTGCCTTGGTTATTCCTATAGATCTGAGATTCCAGGAACAAGCTTGTGAGAGAAAGATCTCCTGCAGATCACTCCTGAGTCCTCCTGACCTCCGAATCCTTCACAGCCCATCCTGGAACCGAAGGCTGTATAGGATACATATCACACCGGTTTACATATAAAACTGAACAATTGCCATGAGGCGGATACAAAGAACATGAGGTAACATAGGCTTTATCCAGGAATCACTGCTCTGCCAATGTGGCTGCCCTACTACCAGCCTAACCACCCCCTGTGTCATTTCATCTGTCTATGGAGAACCTCTATCTGGTCGCATGACCACAGCTTCCTTGCCTATTACCATGCGGATTGGGTCTCACTGAGAAGATCTTCAGTTCTGTGCGCTATCTAAGGCCTCCAGCCCCCTTGTACTTGGACTACCTTGGCTCTGACTCCATCAGCTGTCCAATGACTGCAATGCCTTACAGATTGACCAATGGAATCTGTCCTGCCAGGATCATTGGGCTCTCTCATCCTTATCTCCGGGCACCTTGCTTCAAACCACCTTTCCAGAAGTACCAGACCTGCCCTGCTCCTACTCAAGTTCTGATTTACATCGTCTTCCTACTAAAGGATCCTTGCCTGCAGATCAGAATCAATTCCTGTCTTCATCCAAGCCTTCAGCCTTATCTTTGCCCAAGTCTTCAGCTTTGAATGGTTCTTCAGTCCAAGGCCCAAAACCAAAGAATCTCTGGTTCCTATGACAAGACCCCCAAGCTCCCAGTTGGTAAAGAGGTTCCTTCATCTCCTCAGAAACTGAAGAGAAGAGGTCTGAGGAGGAGGCTTAGAGGAAGGGGTACTGTTATGTTTGCCGCTTGTGGGGAGGTCCAGCGAGCAGCTTCACTCACCCAGATGCCACCGGTCCAACACTGCTACTCCTTGCAGCAAGGAAACACTGTTTCTGTTCTGCCTCTAGGCACGCGTGCGGTCCTGCGGAGGGAAACCTCTCTCGCAATGTTTGCCGATGACGTTTCACAGCCGATATTTAAACCCCGGCCATGCTACTCAACGTTACCTTAGTAAGAAGGTCGCCTTGTTCCAGGTCTTCAGCCTTGCTCCGCTCCTGTCAAGCTCTCAGCTTTTGCCATGGCCTTGTGGATTGTCATAGTGTGGCCTCTGCCAAGACTCACTCACCTGTTGTTGGCGCAAACCATAGGGCCCAGCCTACGAGGTTGTGCCAATTACACCATGGCAAGAGGGGGGCTCACGTGCACAGCATTTGCAACACGGCATGTGCTAAATTCTGGAAACTTTGAGGTAAAAGTTCTGCTGTTGTCACCCATGTGCGAGTACTGCCATCCTGCTGTCCTTGGAGAACGCCCCCTACAGGTAAGCGACTCTGCTTTCTCTTGCTAAGTCCATACTAAATACCTTCATGTGGTGACCTCATTTCATTACATCTAGACCAAATCTCAGCAAGGTGCCCACGACTACAGAAGTAGAGAAAAAAGCAAAAAAAAAAAAAAAAAATTCATACTAGCCGCAGATAGTCCAGGAAAATAAGGAGGTCGACATTCAAAGGGTAACATTTAAGCTATCTGGGCAGAGCCTGAGATTTGAGATTCCAGCCCCGACAACCAGCTGAATTGGTAAAATGTAACCAGGTAGAGAGAGGGTGGTTAGGAGGCATTTGGAGGCCTGGGCTTAAGATCAGCTGGGTAGCGCTCAATATGAGCTAAGTCTTGGCAGAGAGAACGCTCTTCTAAGGTTATCTGGGTGCCCACAGTGAATATATTCAGTGGCGGACTTACCCAGCTAAGTCCATCGGAACTCCTTACATGAAGTTACCTGGCTAGCATCTTGCTCATTGCCCATAGAAGTAAGCTTAATGATGACGGCAGTGGTCATGATGACTCTTCCGCTGAATTCGCCACCCCTGGTGCAATTCTAAGCCATGGTGAGCCTGTTCATGGACCCATTGTGGAATTAACAAACAAAATAAGAGAGCTAAGTAGAGTTATGTGGAATCTTGAAGATGAAAAGAAAATAATGTACTGCAATTCTATGCCAGAAACCCTGCATTTAAATCAAGGTCATTTACAAACTGGAAGAAAGTGCATTTCTAAAAAAGGAAAAGATGCAAAACTTAAGTCATGCAAATTCAAGATCTCTGCTTGATCAAATAAAAAAAGAAGTACGAAAGTGGTAACCCCCTTAAAACAGCTGAGTGATGCTGTAGAAAGAGAAACAGAAAAAATGGAGGTCATCCAGAGAGAAGCCAGAACACAGTGCTGGAACAATTGGCATTAAGTAAAGGGAGAGATGCCAGGGAATGATAAGTGTGCAGCACAGGAGAACGAGAGAAATGTAAGACAGGCCAGGAAGCAGAGGCAAGAGAAAAGGCAGGGGCAGACCAGGAGATAGATGAGCTGGCGGTTGCACACTTGGCTTATGTGCTCAGGGCAGTGGCGTAGCCACGGGTGGGCCTGGGTGGGCAGGTGCCCACCCAACTTAGACCCAGGCCCACCCAACTAGCACCGGAACTGCAAGGCTGTCGCGGGATCCCATCCCCGCGACAGCGAACAAGAGAACCCACGCCTCGCACGCCATCACGGCACACGTGGGGAAGTGCTGCTGCGGCCGTATGGCCAACTGGTCTTCCTGTTCGGGGGGGAGCGGAAGCGCCGCGCGCAACTTCCGCTTCCTCCCCCCAATGCAGGAAGATCAGCTGCCTCTCCTGCTGCCACCCGTTCTCCTGCTACACAAACCCAGGCTCTCATTCTCACCCATATATACACACATTCAAGCTCCCATTCTCACCCACACACATAAACCCAGACTCCCATTCTCAACCACACATACACACATTCGAGCTCCCATTCACCCACATATTCAAGCTTCCATTCTCACCCACATACACACCCAGGCTCCAGTTTTTACCCACACACACTCCCATTCTCATCCACACATACACATTCAAGCACGTGCACAGCTTCCGCTTTCTCCCCCAGAGCAGGAAGATCAGCTGCCTCTCCTGCTGCCACCGGCCTCCTGCTATCTTCTTCGGGCGTCGGGCCGTATGGTCCGCCGATCTTCCTGCTTGGGGGGGAGGGAGGAAGCGGACGTTGTGCGCTGCGCTTCTGCTCCCCCCCCCCCGATAGGAAGTTCGGCGGGCAGTACGGCCCGACGCCCGAAGATAGCAGGAGGCCGGTGGCAGCAGGAGAGGCAGCTGATCTTCCTGCTCTGGGGGAGAAAGCGGAAGCTGTGCACGTGCTTGAATGTGTATGTGTGGATGAGAATGGGAGTGTGTGTGGGTAAAAACTGGAGCCTGGGTGTGTATGTGGGTGAGAATGGAAGCTTGAATATGTGGGTGAATGGGAGCTCGAATGTGTGTATGTGTGGTTGAGAATGGGAGTCTGGGTTTATGTGTGTGGGTGAGAATGGGAGCTTGAATGTGTGTATATATGGGTGAGAATGAGAGCCTGGGTTTGTGTGGGTGGGTGAGAATGGAAGCTTGAATATGTGGATAAGAATGGGTGCTTGAATGTGTGTATGTGTGGGTGAGAATAGTACCTTAAATGTGTATATGTATGGATGAGAATGGGAGCTTGAATATGTGTGGGTGAGACTGGGAGCATGGGTTTGTGGGTGAGAATGGGAGTCTGGGTTTATGTGTGTGGGTGAGAATGGGTGCCTGGATGTGCGTCTGTGTGTGCATAAGAATATAAGCCTGGGGAGGGGTGAGAAAGTGAGAACCTGAATGTGAGCTTGTGTGGGGGGGGGGGGGGAGAGCATATGAGAGTGACAGCTTGAGTGTGTGAGAGGGAGTCTGTGAGAGAAAGCGTGTATGTGTGTGTGTGTGTGGAAGGGAAGAAGACAGTAATAGAAGAAAGACACTGAAAAGGAATTAGGAAATGAGCTAAATGGGAAAAAGAGACCAGGACCAACTGATTAGAAAAATACAAAGATCAGACAACAAAGGTAAAAATATATATCTATATTTTGAGATGTTAGCAATTTAAATATAAGCAACACAACCGCTCTCTCAAAATTTATGGACAGGTAGGAGCCGTGTATAAAATCGTAATAATAAGAAGGCTAAAGTACCACAAATCACCGTGAATTATGTTTGTATCATTAAGTAAACCTCATACTTAGGCGTAGATGTGAATGCTATGCTGCATAATTTGGCATTATTTATCAGTAAAAAAACAACTAGTAGACCTGCATGCCTACAGCCCACCCATGTTAACCTTGTGCCCACCCAAAAAATCAATTCTGGCTACGCCACTGGCTCAGGGATATGTACACTGGCGTCCAGGAGAGGGAAAGATTACCTAAGATAAACCTGACACCCAAAGATACAATATTCTGCAGTGAAAATAATTACTACCAACAAGAACACAAGATCAGAAGAAGAGAAAGACAACAATGCCTGCATGGAAAAAAATTCATACCGAAATTAATGAAAGCACTGCATGCAGAGATATCACTGGGAGACGAGTACATGAAAGGATCCAAGACCCCCAAAAGTAGTGAGAGAAATCCAAAAGATCAAGCTGAACCATGCTGCACTAAGAGAAAAAAAACCTTATTTATATGCGCCAATAACATATTGAAAATAACAGCAGAAGCCCATCCCAACAGCTGAAGGAAGTACATATAGAGTTACCATCCTAGGCTTTTAGGCATGGTTAGCATTAGCAGACCCAAATAATCAAAAGGTGCAGAAGCACAGAAGTGAATGGCCACAATCTGTCTCCATTCGGAAACTTGGACAGGCATTCCAATGACTAGAAGGAATGAGTGAGCGTCCACCGGCACACATGGACAAAGGAGCAACAGAATTTGTAAATGAAGAAAAACCAGACTCTTTGAAAAGGAGCTAGATCACCAAAAAAGGAAAATCCATTGGCAGAAGCACAAATACAGCCAAAATTACAAAGTCAAAATTACTTCAGCAAATACATGTGGATCAAAATCTGACACAGAACTGGCTAAGGAGAAGTGAGCTTAAACCTACAGATGAGAGACTGATAATTGTAGCACAGGACAGTGGATTGCAGGCAAGATGGGTCACAGCCAGCATAGAAAAGAACAGCAAAACAGACAACAAACAGAATGGTTACAAAGCTCATCAATGGACGTCATGTGCTGATGTCAGAATGCCTGGATACAGAAAGGCACAACAAAACGGCACAGCTCATGCACTGAAAACTATGTAAACATTATAACATCACTGTACTAGAAAAGCCCAGGGTTCACAGAATTGTAGAGAAGGAAGAAGTTGTGATTACTTGGGACAATTCTATTCCAACCAATAAAAAGCTCAGTGCAAGAAAACTGCACATTGTAGTAAAGAAGAAAAACACAAGAATAGCATTGCTGATATAAGTCTCAGTACCAAGTAACCATTCTGTACTTTGTAAGGAGAGACATCATCAAATCCCAAGAGTTGCAAACAAAGGACAAAAAATTTGTTAGAAAGATACATAAATAGTCCCAATTGTATTGGATGCCCCCCGCCTGATTATAAAGAACTTTTAGGTGCACCTTAATATGTTGCCTGACATATTACACTCTATGAACTCCAGAAGGAAGCTCTCTTTGGCACAATGCAAGAATTAAGAAGGGCATACAAAGTAAATTTGAGAGATTGAGATCATATATCCAACAGACCCTGTCTTACAAGTGAAGTTCACTCCTGTGATGGTATGCACAAAACAAACCCCTCTGGAACTATAACATATGAGAGAAACCATTTAAGTGTTCTGAATGTGATAAAAACTTCAGTCTGAAATATGATAGGAGAAAACAAGAAAGGATCCACATCAGAGAAAAATGTTCAACAATATGAAGTAAACAAAAAAAATGGAGCAAACCCAAAGCAATTCTACAGAGATTTGGGGAAAAGCATAAATGTAGCTAAAGCATCACCAAATAAACCAAAAGAGAAAATATCAAGAGAAATCTACATGAGGATTCCATACAGCACAATGGGACCGATGCAATAAACTGTGCCCAGCCTAGTGCACTGATTTACACGTAGGTGGGCATGCATTTTGGACGTGCTAGACTAGCACCCAATGCAAGGAGATTAGCACCTCCAAAACATGTGTCCTAACAAAGGAGAACCTGATAGCGCCCAACGCATGCAAATTCCATGTAGATGAGGATATTAGCTATTACCGCCCGATGCAGGAAAATGCTGGGCACCCAACGCATACTTTTTAATGCAGGGAATTTTAATCTAGCCCCGGAGGTGGAGTAGAGTCAACTCACAGTCAAGGGCTCATGAGAATCATTACAAAATACCGTGTTGCGATAAATGTGTCCTCTTCCTTGATATTATCCTGGCTTTTGAATTTACTGCTTGTGGTGGCAAAAAATAAATATATATTGATTGGCTCAAGAAAGAAGCGCATGTTTCTTATGACCAACAATTTAGATGCCCAAAGAAATGGGCGCCTGATATAATAAACTGCAGCATGTGAAATCGGCACCTCAGCAACATAACCAAAGCAAGCCTGATCAAAATGGATGCTCGTATTGAGCGCCCATTGCAATTATGAGCACCCATTGCAATTATAGGCGCCTGATGCAATAACCTCTTTTGAGTGCCAGAGATGCACATTCTCCCTTAGCACGCGCCCTTTTTCTATGCTGCCTCTCATTTAAATATTGCATCGGGGCATACAGGGATGTAGCTGCCTGCATGTTAGGAAAACAGGCGCTCACTTATAACACAGGGTCTGTTGGATATATGATCTCAATCTCTCAGATTTAGTCTATATGCCCTTCTTAATATTTGCATTGTGCCAAAGAGATCTTCCTTCTGGAGTTCATAGGGCGTAATATGTCAGTCAGCATATCAAGGTGCACCTAAAAGTTTTTGTTTTGTTTTTTTAAATCATGACAGGGGCATCCAATACAATTGGGACTATTCGTGTTTCTTTCTAACATTTTTTTGGCCTCTGTTTGCATCCCTTGGGATTTGATGATGGCTCTCAATATGAGTGCCCATTTTCAGTGCATGTCTTATTGCATCTGCCCAATTGTTTGGACGAAACATTTATCACCACCTCACTGAGATCTGGCATTCAGCAAAAAAAACAAATCCTCAGACAGCCGTAACTAGCATTCCTTCTCCCAAATGGAGATCCAAGTTATTTTCCCCCCAATATTAAGCATCACAACCTTCCCATCGACCATCTGAAAGCTGTTCACTGGTATGGATTCAGCTGGCATACACTGTATGGTAGACACTGCATCAACATCCTGGCAATAGAGCAGAAGGGAAATGAGAGGAGCACATAAACCCAAAGATCAGCTGATGCTGAATAAAGCCATCTTTAAGAAATGGCAAAACCTCAGGGCAGATTGAGTTTACTGTAAGAAAACATAAGATTCTTAGTTGCCTTGAGTTATGGGTTTATTGTTGGGGGTTTTTTTTGAACCACATCAACTTTCAAATCCTTCTGATGGTGAAGCACCATCAGAAGGATTTTAGAGAGGAGCTAGCTGGGGCTGTTCTGTCACTGGAAGACTGATAGCGTGTTTCGACATTTTCTGTCTGATTTGACTGCCCCTGGTAACAACTGTTTAATGTCACGTTTTGGACTTGTAGCTTTTGTGTTGAGGTGTATTAATGTATGTACTCTGTTGAGCTTTAAAAAGCTTTATAAAGAGAACAAAAAAAAAAATCACAAAACTAATTGCCTTGAAGTATTCAGAATCAACCCTGAACTGGTTGAGTTCATCAAGTTCACCATGAAAATCTGTACCAGACAAGCACTGGGATCCCGACCCCGAGAGAGACTTGTAGAGCGTGAAGCAGCTCTGAGCACCTGGGGCATATAAATAAATAACTTTTATTTCCTTATTTTTACATTCCATCATTCCATCATTTTCAAAATTACTCATAACAGAGATGGCACCAAATCTGGTCCCAGTAAGAAGGGGGTGCACAGACTTTTTTTTTTTCTTTTGCTTTGTTTTATTTTTTGTTTCATTTCATTTGAAATGAAAAAGAAAACAAAAAAATGGTCTGATCCCTGCTCCCTTACCACCTGTGCCCTTTCTCCGTGTCTCCCACCTCTCTTGACCCATCTAATCCCCTGAAGGCTTTAAAATCCACTTTAGACCTCCACGAAGCAGGCACGACTCTCAGTTGCTCCTGCCCTGCTGCTGCCACCGCTGCTGCAGCTACTTCAGATGATGCTGGCAGAATGACATCAGGGTCACGGTTCCTTTGCCCCACACGAGCAAGCGGGGATTTCTAGGAAATATTAAAGACTTTGGGGTCCTGGAGAGGCTGAGGGCATCCGAAAAGGGAACAGGAGTCCTTTTTATTTTTTTCTTTGTGGGGCAGGGACCAGACAACTTAAAAAAAAACCAAATGAAATTTAATACAGTTATACAAAAAATAGAAAACAAATATAAAAACAGGATAATGGATAAAAGTCAAATACAAATAACATTGGGGATGAGGGGGGGGGGGGGGCAGAGAAATATGTTGGCATGAGTCCCTGCATGGCTTCCTGATCTCTGAAACTATATTAATTCCCCCCCCCCCCCAATTACCTTAAATAAATTGCCTGTATCATGGCTCAAAGGTAGAAGGGTAAAGTTAAGAGTCTATCCCTCTGAAGGCTCTAGGCTCGCAGCCCACTCAACACTTTTTTCATTCTTCAGGGCGTGGCCTGTTGTGGGGGGAGATGAACCCGTTGACTGTCCCTTGTGAGGAAGAGTTGGGACAATCTGGGTTACATCCATCCCTTTCTCCACTGGATCGCTGATATCCATCTCGTCTGATCCCGCTGGCGCCTCCCAGCACGTCTTGGTTACATGGGTGTGCAGAGGGAAGGTGATGCAGTCGTTGCAGCTCTGACGTTGGAAACATTGGATGAAGGAGTGGTGGAGCCTGGTCAGGCAGTGAATATTTCTGTTGCAAGGTGTCGGATCCAGTTGCTGCAGCTCCCTCCAATGCAGTTTCCCCTTCCATTAGTCCTCTTCTGATATCTGAAAGACCTGTGCTGGTGATGCTGGACTCCGTTTGGATGGTATTGGTGAGGAGTTTGACTAATTCCATGGTAACCCTTTCCAAGGATATTAAGACTCGGTTGGATAGAAAAGATTTTTAATTAACTCAGCTCAACAATCGTTGTGACCAACAGGATAAAGACGTTGCCAGTTAAGATAATATTGCACTTATTAAAGATAATTCTTTGTTTCAAATAAAAGTAGAATCTACATTATTTTCTGAATTCATCATCTGCTTCAACGCTAAAATGTGCCATTTATTATTGATGTTGATGTGCTGAATTCAAATAGGAAAATTAAGCCAGATGATTGGCTTCCGTTTCCATGATATTTAAGTTTTTACATTTTGTATCTATGTCTATTGTATCGATAGTAGAGTTTTAATCATAAATTGCAAACGTAGGTCGTTTCATATACTTATGGTTGCATAATATTTCACCGATCTTGTTTTTGTAATTCTTTAAAAATGAAATCAGCAAAAGGATTCTAGAAATAAAATTTACTATGAAACACAAGGCCAAAAACTATTATGTATATACATGTAAAGAGTTTAGTCTTTATTCAGTGGCTACTCAGATCTTCTTGCCTTGTCTTTCATAATCATTAAATGGAACATCTCTTGTCCTGTCTAGCAATAGTCTGCAAACTTTGATGGCTCCATTTGCCCTGATACCGTTTTTCCATTGCTGCACTTTCCTGGTAAAATTGCTCGCCATGCTCATTGCTTACCTAGCTGCACCAACCACCGGCTCCGGAGGCAGCGGGGAATCGTGCTGTGGGCACTCCCTTCCCCCTCGAAGAGGAAAAAAGGAGAAGGAAGTCGCCGACGCCAGGTAGGTAGGTGACCCGCCCACCACCGGGGAGTTGATCAGCTAAGCAGCGATGCCAAGGTCAGAGAACGTCCTGCCTGGTCACAACAACCACCGGCACTGGAGGTAGCGGGGAATTGTGCTGCAGGTGGTCCCTTCCCCCCAGAGAAGAAAAAAGGGGAAGGACGTCACCAGCCCCAGGTAGGCAGTCCACCCACCACCAGGGAACCAATCAGCGTGGCGGCGACACAAATTTTCTCCATTGACACTATTCTAGGACGGGGCCTAAATGGAGACCTAAGGAATACACCCTAAGAAAAAAACAGAAGGATCACAAACCTGGTTTTCCCCACGATAAGTAACAACTTTCCCTCTCTCTCTTCCTGCGTCATATTTACCCTGCTACTATTGAATGCTCAATCTTTATTTGAAAAAAAAAAAATTCCTCTAATTAACGATCTTCTAGAGGATTTCAACCCCTCTATTTTTTTGCATAAACTGAAACTTGGCTGAATGATAAAGATAATGTACTCCTGAACCAATTCTCAAATGATAACTATGATATATTTCACTTTCCTAGATCCAAAAGAAAAGGCGGAGGATTATTAATAATTAGTAAAAAAAAAACCAAACAAAAAAAAAAAACGAACACAAGATAGTTCCTTATAAGGTTGAGATTAACCCACCCGATGAGGTTGCAACCCTAAAATCTCCTCAAATAAATTTAGGACTGGTCTGACCCCCAGGCACGCTACAAAAAGATTGCTCACCACTAACTGAATTGTTCGCTAAGGTGCTTCCACCTACAGTCTCTGCATATGGGGTAGATTTTAAAACATGCGCGCGTGCTACCCGGCGCGCACACACGGACACCCGATTTTATAACATGCGCGTGCAGGTGCGCGCATGCTATAAAATCAGGGGTCTGTGCGCACAAGGGGGTGCACAATTGTGCAACTTGCACGCACCGATGCCTGCAGCCTTCCCCCGTTCCCTCCCAGGCCGCTCCAAAATCGGAGCGGCCTGGGAGGGAACTTCCCAACCCCCTAACCTAACCTCACCCTTCCCCTCCCGCCCTCACCTAGACCCCCCCCCGATCTTTATCTTACCTTTTGTGCCTGCATCTGGGCAGGCGCAGGTTGAGCGCGCCGCCGGCAGCCTGCCAGCACATGATCCCCAAGCACAGCCGGGGGATCATGTGCCGGGAGACTGTCCCCTCCCCGTCCCTTTTTCGAAGCCCTGGGAATTACGTGCGTCCCGGGGCTGTATGCGCGTGGCTGGGCCTTTCTAAATTAGGCCCAGTGCGTGTAGGACTTTTAAAATCTGGCCCTAATTGTAGGAGTCTTTAACCTCCATGTAAAAAAAATACACAGAAAAACCTAACCTGTCAAATGTTTCTAGAAGTGATTGAAGTCCTGGGATGGTCACAATTTGTCTTCAAAGCCACTCAAAGTGGGTCCCATTCTAGACCTAATATTTGCTAATACCAGCTGCCCAATCAATACCTCGCACACAACATTTCCCTGGTCTGATCACAAATTAATAAAAGCAGAAATAGCATTCACCAACAAAATCCACAATAGTATAGATAAGCAGCTAACTTTTACCTTCAGGAAAAAGACTGAGCTGAAAGTACTTGCTGATGCATTAGAAAACAAGCTCCAAGAACTAAATCAAACCATCTCCGCATCAGCTTTTGATTCCTGGATAAGACTGTCAACAACAGAGCTGAAAACCTTAGTCTGGTCCAAACAAAAACTATTAACAAACGGGCCGATTCAGTAAAGTCCGCGGGAGAGCGGACGAACGCATGCTCTCCCGGCACGCGCGCACATCTGTATTTAAGTTAGGTGGTGCAGTAGAAACGGGCAAAAGGAGGCGCTAAGGACACTAGCGTGTCCCTAGCGCCTCCTTTTTGATAGGAGCAGCGGCTGTCAGCGGGTTTGACAGCAGACGCTCAATTTTGCTGGCGTTGGTTCTCGAGCCTGCTGACAGCCACGGGCTCGGAAACCGGACTTCGGCAAAATTGAGCGTCCGGTTTTCAGCCCGACAGCCACCAGCCAATTTCACCCTTCGGGACCTCCGACTTAATATCACCATGATGTTAAGTCGGAGGGTGCACAGAAAAGCAGTTTTTACTGCTTTTCTGTACACTTTCCCGGTGCCGGCAGAAATTAGCACCTACCTTTGGGTAGGCGCTAATTTCTTAAAGTAAAATGTGCGGCTTGGCTGCACATTTTACTTTCTGTATCACGCGGGCATAACTAATAGGGCCATCAACATGCATTTGCCAAGCCCTTGTCCAGGCCACGCTGTAGGAAAGACAAAATATGTGCAATGGCAGCCTGGAGAGGAGAGATGTCCATGGAAGTGCACCAAGCCTCAAACTCTTTCCAGATCCGGACATAGGAAATGGAGGTGGACGTCTCTCGCTCCTTGAGGAGCGTGGAGATGACTGCTTCTGGATAGCCACGTCTCCTCAACCTCCGCCGTTCAAAAGCCATGCCGCAAGACAGAAGCGATCTGCCCGGTCTAAAAGTACTGGCCCTTGGCGCAGAAGGTTCGGGAGGTGTCTGAAGTGGAGAGGACCGTCGACCACTAGGTTGACTAGGTGTGCAAACCATGGTCTTCGAGGCCATTCCGGGGCCACCAGAATGACACGCCCCTGATGAAGCTCTATTCTGCGCAGCACCTTGCCCACTAGGGGCCATGGTGGGAATACACAGAGGAGGAGATTTTGCAGCCAGGGAAGGACGAGAGCATCCACGCCCTCTGCGCCGTGTTCTCGGCGGCAGCTGAAGAATTGGGGAGCCTTCGCGTTCCGGAGCGTCGCCATCAAGTCCAGGTGTGGGGCTCCCCATCTGCTGAAGAGGAGCGACACCACTTCCTCAGAGAGCTCCCACTCCCCTGGATCTATGCGTTGTCAGCTTAGGAAGTCCGCCTGAATGTTGTCGACCCCGGCTATGGTGTGGACTCCGCCCATGCCATCAGCTTGTCTGCTTCCCGCGCGACATGTTGGCTCCTCGGCCCTCCTTGGCGATTGATGTATACCACCGTGGTTGCATTGTCGGAGAGGATCCGTACCGCTTGATGATGAACCAAAAGGGAGGAATCGCTGTAGGGAGAGACGGACTGCTCTGGTCTCCAGTCGGTTGATGGGCCATGAGGCCTGGAATGACATCCAAAGTCCCTGAGCCAACTGCCACACTGCTCCCCAACCGGAGAGGCTCGCATCTGTTGTGACGATCACCCACTGTGGGACCTCCAGATCCACTCCCTTCAGCAAGTGGTCGAGGCTGAGCCACCAGCCTAGGCTGTGGCTGGCTATGTTGGGCAGCGGAAGTAGGGCTTGAAAATCCCGAGATACTGGCTTCCAGTGGGAGAGTAACGCTCTCTTTAGGGGGCGCATATGCACAAAAGCCCACAGCACTAAATCTATAGTAGAAGCCATAGTTCCTAGGACTTGGAGGTAATTCCACGCTGTGGGAAGTTGGAGGCTCCGGAAGCGCTGGACCTCCATTACAAGAGACTGAGCCCGATCCTGGCGCAGGAAGACTTTCCCGGCGTTGGTATCGAAGCGTGCTCCTCAGAAGTCTAGGGTCTGAGAAGGAGTAAGGCTGCTTTTGGGGAAATTTACGACCCAGCGAAGAAGGTGCAAGACTCGTTCCACTGCTTGAAGACACAGTTCTTTTGACTTCGCCCGAATGAGCCAGTCGTCCAGGTAGGAATGGACTAAGATTCCTTCCTGGCGTAGAGCAGCTGCCACCACTACCATGATCTTGGTGAAGGAGCGGGGAGCCGTCGCCAACCCGAACAGTAAGGCCTAGAACTGGAAATACTGGCTGAGGACCTTGAAACGCAGGAAGCGTTGATTTGCTTTGAAGATGGGGATGTGGAGATACACCTCCATCAGGTCCAAGGAAGCCAGAACTCCCTGCGGTGCACCGCTGCCACGACTGACTGTAAGGTCTCCATACGAAAGTGAGGCACCTTGAGAGCCTTGTTGACCAGCTTGAGGTCCAGGATGGGACGGAAAGGAGACTTCTTTCGTGGGAACCATGAAATAGACAGAAAAATGGCCTAATCCTTGTTCCCTCGGTGGCACTGGGAGGATGGCCCCGAGGGCCAAGAGGCGGTCGAGCGTCTGTCGGACCATGGCCTGCTTCTGAATGCTTCCGCAGGGGGAGAAGAGGAACCTGTCTCTTGGGGGGGGGGGGGGGGGGTGTCGAGCAAACTCCAAAGCGTAGCTATGTCGTAGAATGTCTAAGACCCATTGATTTAAGGTGATCTTGACCCACTCCTTGTAGAAGAAAGACAGGCGGTCACCTATCCTGGGAATGGAACAGTGGGTCGGCAAGCCTTCATTGGGAAGACTTGGCAGGAGCCCCATGGGGGAGGTTGCCTCGAACTGTTCTCCGACCATGAAAGGGATGAGACCAGGACTGAGAGCGTGAGGAAGGTGGCCTTTGTGCTGGAGGCCTGGTCTGACGAAACCATCGTTGCCCACAGAAGCAAGATCTGGAAGAGATGAAGGCCCAAAAGGTCCTTGGCCAATCTTCTGGCAGCTTATGGACTTTGTTCTCCCCGAGTGACTTGATGAGCTGTTCCAAGTTCTCGCCAAAAAGCAATTTTCCTTTAAAAGGAAGCGATCCCAATTGTGCCTTGGAAGACGAATCTGCCGACCAGTTGCGAAGCCAAAGGCACCGCCTGGCTGAGACCACTGAAACCATGGATCTGGCAAGGACCCAGAGGAGGTCATAAAAAAAAGAGCGTTCACCCCATACACCATGATTGCTTCCAGGCGCTCAGCCTGCTGAGCTTCCTCGGGCGGCAAATCCCGGGCACTGAGCAGTTGCTGTAGCCAATGAAGCCCTGCAAGCTGCATGAGAGAGCTGCAGACGGCAGCTCGGACCCCCAGATCAGACACCTCAAAAATCCGTTTGAGGTAGACTTCCAACTTACGGTCCTGCAGATCCTTTAGGGCCGTTTCGCCAGTAACCAGAATCGTGGTGCGTTTCGTAACCGCCGACACAGACGCGTCCACTTTAGGGACCCTCAGGAGCTCCAGGTACTCTTCAGGTAGAGGGTAGAGCTTATCCCTAGCTCTGCCCACCTTGAGAGAAAACTCCGTCAAATCCCATTCTCTAGTCAACAGTTGCAGTAGCATCGGATGGAAAGGGAAAGTTCAAGAAGGAGGGAGCAGACCGACGAGCAGGTCGCCCTTCCAGGATGATGCAGTAGGAGCAGGAGGGTCCAGAGGGCTATGTCCAGCTCAGCTAGGACGTGAGGAATCAGGGGGTCCAACTCATCCCTTTGAAAGAGACGCAGGACCCTTGGGTCATTCCCTTCTACCTGCACGGGAGAAGAAAGGTCATCCGTATCTGGATCATCCGGAGCAGATACAAGTAGTACTACTCGTATCCTGGGAGCTGGCTGCTGTCCCCCTGCTCCAGGGGGGGCCGGGGGCTGACTGGCTCCTAGTGTACCCCCCGGTTGGGAGATCCCCACGTCATCCTGGGATCCAGAAAGCTGACCACAGCCTGGATCTGACCAATGAATTACTGTAGGAGGTAGAGGCCCCGCAGAAGAGTGCTGCTGGTGGCTCATGCTGGTCAAATATGCACTGTGTAACAAATTATTTTTTTTTATTTTATTTATTTTAAAGGAATTTATATACTGCAAATTAGACAGGATCTGTCTGGCTAAGTGGTTTACAAAGATTAAATGAAGTCAGTGGAAAAAGGACCAGGGGGAGGGTCCGACGGAGCAAATGGCGGGGGTGGGGGGGTGTTCCCATGGGCTGAGCTGAAGGAGGCTCCGGGGGAGTCACTGGAGAGAGGTCCGGTGGAAAAGTGAGGTCCGAGTCAGGGCCTGGCTGCGCGGGAGCTGGTGGCAGGGAATCCAAAATAGCTGCCATTCCCACGCTGGGTGGGAACGGGGTTGGTCTCGCTGCGAGATGCACCTGCGAGCGCGAATGAAGCCGCCCAGCCACTCATAGAAACATAGAAATGACGGCAGAAGAAGACCAAACGGCCCATCCAGTCTGCCCAGCAAGCTACGCAGTTTATCCATTTTTTTTTTAATCTTCCCCCCCCTACCCCTTTTTTTTCTCCCCCTCCCCCGTCACTATTGGCTTCCAGCACCCTCCGGCCCCAATTCCCTTCCACCCCTCCACCAATGCAGAGAGCAGTGCCGTATCCGCATCCTAATGAACATCCAGCTCAATCAGGGGTAGCAACTGCCGCAATAAACGGCCACACCCCTGCCCCATACTCTTACCCACCTCTGTTTTGCTTGTTTGTTTTTTTGGAGATGGCAGCCCTCCAACCTTCCGCTCCGTGAAGGTGGAACACAAACCACTGGCATCTCACTCCGTGAATGCCTCTGTGGCTACTGCCGCTCCGTGCAGTATTTTGCTGCCTGAAGGTGGAACAACTACTCGCCACTGGCATCCCGCTCCGTGAATGCCTCTGTGGCTACTGCCGCTCCGTGCAGTGTTTTACCACCTCCTCTATATTTATGCCCACTAGACTTGATGGATCCACAGTGTTTATCCCACGCCCCTTTGAAGTCTTTCACAGTTTTAGACTTCACCACTTCCTCCGGAAGGGCATTCCAGGCATCCACCACCCTTTCCGTGAAGAAATACTTCCTGACATTGGTTCTTAGTCTTCCTCCCCGGAGCCTCAGCTCGTGACCTCTGGTTCTGCTGATTTTTTTCCGTCTAAAAAGGTTTGTCGTTGTCTTTGGATCATTAAAGTTTTTCAAGTATCTGAAAGTCTGAATCATATCACCCCTGCTCCTCCTTTCCTCCAGGGTGTACATATTTAGATTCTTCAATCTCTCCTCGTACGTCATCCGATGAAGATCCTCCACCTTCTTGGTTGCCCTTCTCTGTACCGCTTCCATCTTGTCTTTGTCTCTTTGTAGATACGGTCTCCAGAACTGAACACAGTACTCCAGGTGAGGCCTTACCAAGGACCTGTACAAGGGAATAATCACTTCCCTTTTCTTACTCGATATTCCTCTCTCTATGCTGCCCAGCATTCTTCTGGCTTTTGCTATCGCCTTGTCACATTGTTTCGCAGACTTCATATCATTAGACACTATCACCCCAAGGTCCCTCTCCTGCTCCGTGCACATCAGCCTTTCCCCCCCCATCGAATACAGTTCATTCGGATTTCCACTCCCCATATGCATGACTTTGCACTTCTTGGCATTGAATCTCAGCTGCCATATCTTCGACCACTCTTCCAGTTTCCTTAAATCCCGTCTCATTCTCTCCACTCCTTCCGGCGTGTCCACTCTGTTGCAGATCTTAGTGTCATCTGCAAAAAGACAAACCTTACCTTCTATCCCGTCCGCAATGTCGCTCACAAAGATATTGAACAGGACCGGTCCCAAAACCGATCCTTGTGGTACACCACTTAAAACCGCTCTCTCTTCAGAGAAAGTTCCGTTTACCATCACACATTGTCTTCTGTCCGTCAACCAATTTGCAATCCAGGTCACCACCTCGGCCCTCACTCCTAAGCTTCTCGTTTTATTCACCAGTCTCCTGTGCAGAACCGTATCAAAAGCTTTGCTGAAATCCAAGTAGATGACATCGAGCGCTCTTCCTTGATCCAATTCTTTGGTTACCCAGTCAAAAAAGTCAATCAGATTTGTCTGACAGGATCTTCCCCTGGTGAATCCATGTTGCCTCTGGTCCATTAATTCTCCTGACTGTAGATAGTTCACTATTCTCTCTTTCAGCAGTGACTCCATTACTTTTCCCACCACCGAAGTGAGGCTAACCGGTCTGTAGTTGCCAGCCTCCTCCCTGTTCCCACTCTTGTGAAGCGGGACCACCACCGCTCTTCTCCAATCTCTTGGTACCACTCCTGTTTCTAGGGGATCTATTGAACAGGTCACACAGCGGACCCGCCAGAACATCTCTGAGCTCCCTCAGTATCCTTGGATGAATCCCATCAGGCCCCATAGCTTTGTCCACTTTCAGATTCTTTAGCTCTTCCCATACATTTTCTACTGTAAAAGGATTTTCATCTATTCCACTTCCCTCCAGTTTCTTGTTGTGTAGAGATGGTCCTTCTCCAGGGTCTTCTTTAGTGAACACAGAGCTGAAGTATTCGTTTAATATTTCTGCCATTTCTTCATCTCTCTCCACACATTGATCATTACCACCTTTCAATTTCACTATACCACTTTGGACCTTTCTCTTTTCGCTGATGTATCTGAAAAATGTTTTGTCACCATTTTTTATCTCCTTGGCAATCCTCTCTTCCGCTTGACTTTTTGCCAACTTGATTAATTTCTTCGTCTCCCTCAGTTGAAACAAATATTCTTCTTTGTGCTCCTCCCTTTGGGATCTTTTGTATTTTTTGAATGCTGTTCTTTTAGCTTTAATTTTGTCAGCCACCTCCTTTGAGAACCAGATAGGTTTCAATTTTCTTTTGCTTTTCTTTAGATTTCTAACATATAGAGCAGTTGCCTTGGTGATTGCTCCTTTTAGATTGGTCCACTGCTGATCCACATCTCTTTCATTCTCCCATCCTTTTAGTTCTTCCTCCAGGTACTTCCCCATTTCCTCAAAGTCTGTGTTTTTGAACTGTAAAACTCGGGTCTTTGTGGTTCTTTTCCCTATTCTTTTAGTGATATTAAACCATATCGTTTGATGATCACTGGTGCTGAGGTGGGTGCCCACCTGGACATCGGAGACATTATCTCCATTAGTGAGCACTAAGTCGAGTATAGCTCCTTCTCTCGTGGGTTCCAACACCATTTGTTTGAACAAAGTTACTTGCATGGCATCCACTATCGCTCTACTATTTTTAGTTTCTGCAGATGGGATTTTCCAGTCTACATCTGGCATATTAAAGTCACCCACGATCACCACTTCTCCCTTCTTACCTATCTTATGGATGTCTTCAACCAGATCTCTGTCCAGCTCTTCCTTTTGGTTTGGAGGCCTGTAAACCACTCCAATATAAATGGATGCTCCGTCATCTTTTTTTAGGTCGACCCATAGTGCTTCTTCCTTGCCCCAACTTCCTTGCAGCTCAGATGCTTGGATGTTGTTTCTGACATAAAGAGCCACACCTCCCCCTTCCTGCCGGGGAGACATCTCACGCAAATACCCTCCCTGGAGAGCCACAAACCCGGCTCTCCACAGGCGCAGCATCGAGACGGGTGCGGCATGAATGTTCAGCAGAGCAGCCGACTGCAGGCTGACTGGAGCGGGAAGCAGGTGTCCGCTAGAAGAGCAACGACAAGGCTTAGAAGCCTGAAAAACCAGAGGAATAACGCTTCTCTGGAAACACTGCCCCGAGGCAACGACCTCTCAGGGCAGGGCACTATGTCGTTGGGGGGGGGGGGGGGGGGGGGGAGGGAAGGAAGAGGCTGGACCACCAGCGTGCACCCCTGAACCCATGAAGTCCCTCCAGAAGAAAAAAGCTGGACCTGAAAGTAATAAAAAGGAACAGCACTTACCCCCAGAAAGAAAAAAAACCACTGGCTCTGCTTGCAAGTTGGAGCCTAGAGCTGAGGGAGTGAATCCCTGAGAATTTGCTGAGAATGAAATTTGGTATAAAGTTCTTTTTTTTTTTTTTTTTAATTAAAGAGATCCATCCAAAAAAGAAATACTTCAAGAGAAATAAGAAGGAAAAAATGAAAAGTTCCCCTTCCTAAGCTAGATGGAGGACCGAAGGGACTGCTGCCTTTCACCTGCTGGAGTCAGAGAAATACTGAAGGGACAGAGAGGGCGCTCCAGCTTGTAAGAGGCCAGCCTTCGAGTTTTGCTCTGACTCCACCTGCTGGAAGGGGGACATAACCCACTGTCTGGACTGATCCGGGTACGTACAGGGAACTTCCCAGTACGCGTGGAAGTGCCAGGTTCTTCAAAAGGGGCGGGGCAGGGGTCGACCGGGTTAGCTCCGTTTTGCGCTGTCCTGGGGAAGCGCGTGCCAGCAGCCGACCGGCGCGCACAACATCTGCCCCTTAGAGCAGGTAAGCTGTGAAACAAAACATTTTAATGGAGCTAGGTTGGGTAGGGAATTCCCCCCCTCCCCCCCAGTTCGCTCCTTAACTGGAGCACACTGGGAGGGAACTGGGAATGGCAATACTCATATTGCAACACTTTTTTTTTTTTTTTTTTTTTTTAAATCCCCACCCTTGCGTGCGCGCCCCGATATAAAAATCAGGCGTGCATGTGCGCGCGGGTACCATATTTTATAAAATTGGCACGTCCACATGTGAGCACTGGGAACCGCGTGCGTCTCTTAACATCTATCCCTTTATGAAGTAACACAAACTCTCCCAACAAAAGTCACTCAAAACCTGTACAGCAAGCAGCATTAACTTCCAGAGCTCAAACAGCAGCAACCCTACACGACAGGCAGCAAATACTGCACTGGCTCTGAAAACAGCAAAACACCTCCTATTGGGAAAAACAGAATCAGGGCTCTTGGTTTCCTGCAGCAGATTTTACAAGGTTCTGCAGCAAGAGTTGGCAAATTCTGGGGCACATTTTTCAAAATTCAGTGGAAATTTATGTGGTAAGTTTGCATAATTTTGCATAGCTTTGCATTTTTTTTTTAATTTTATACAAATACAGTTTTTCATCTGACATTTCTGTGTCTAGTTAATTAATTGATATATTTTTTATTACAGGAAAGGGAATCTTAGTGATTGGGGCTGGGGAGGAAGGTGAAGGGATCTGGGAATGGGAAGCAAGGAGATTGCAAGGGAAATGAAGAAGGAATCTTAGGCAGGAGGGGTAGAGAGATAAGGGATGGATGGGGCAGAAGATGGGGATTCAGGGAGGATTAGGAAAGGGAGTGAGAGGAGAAGAGGGAGGGGAAGGAAGATGCATCAGGAGTGGGGATGAGGAGGCGGGAAGAAAGGGAGGAGTGGAGATGGGGTGGAAGAGAAAGAGGGAAGATTGGGATGAAGAAGAGAGGGATGGGTAGAGGAGGGAAAGAAATCACACCCTTACCCTTATTCCCCCTTCCAAAGCCCCTTTGATCCCCTCATTCTCCCTCTTTCACTTCCTCCTCCCACCTGATCCTCTCACTCACCCTGGTTCCCTCTCTCCCCTCACAAATCCTTCACTCAATTTTACCCTCCCCACCACAAACCCCTCATTCACCCCAGTCCACTCCCCCCACCCCACGAACTCCTCACTTACCCTGGTTAACTCCCACTCCATCTCTAGTTCGCTCCCTCACTCCCCCCTCCCCCTGCGATCCTCAGTCGGTTTTCACTCTGCCCCTCTGATCTCTAGTTGGTTCATTCACTTCCCCCACCCCATGATTCCCGGTTCACTCTATCTAGACCCCCCACATCCCCTCACTCACTGGCTCCTACCACAGCCAAACAGGAGGAGGAGGAGGACGGCAGCCTTGCAGTGCCTCTGATATGTTTCTCCTCCCCTGCTGGGGCCCGAGCATCCTGCTTTGAACCATGTGGGTCAAAGAGTGACATTCAAGTCCCGGCAGCGAGGACGCATCAGAAGCACTGCACGGTCGCCATCTTCCTTCTCCTGTTTGGCTCTGACAGGAGCCGGTGACTGAGAGGGGCTGGGGGGGGAAGGAGGGTAGATTGTGCCGTCCCCTGCCTCCGATATTTCTCTTCTGGGGTCGGCAGGGGGGATAGGGGGAAATGCACCGTACTATTTCCACCGCTGCTTTTGTTCTGAGAGGGTCCCCCCGGTCTCCCGTGATGGTTTAGCGAGGACTTGCCAATTTCATGTGCTATTCTTATTAGCTCTATATTCTGTATTGATTTTCTTTTGGAGGTGGGAAAGGAGGTGTCGTATATATCCTGTAACTTGTTTTTCTCCTCTACACAAGCATACACACCCTCCCTCCCTTCATTCTCATCTGAATGTGCATCAGAGTTTCTTTTCAGGACTATCATGTTTTACAGTAGGTAGCAAGCAGCAAGAGACAGGAAAATTGCCTTCTGTTGCTCCCCTGCTGTGGCACCTCTTAGCTCCTTTACTGATGCTCTCCTTTATTCCTCACTGTGATTCTAGGCAGCCCTGGAGCAGGCTGTGTGCTGTGCCATGCTCACAATCTTATGATACCTCCTCCGCCTCCTGGGCATACTTCCAAAGTAGGGGGAAGCGGCAGGGCCACATCATCACAGAGACTGTGAGCATGTGGCAGTTCACAGTACCCGTATTCAGGCATCAGAGTAGATGTGAGGACTGGAGCAAGCATGCTAACAGTGGTGGAACCCTGGTGGGAGGCAGCAGCAGCTTGGAGTTCAGGGGGAAATAGGCATCATCAGCACTGGCGTTGACCAAGGGAAAGGCAGGTGCGCTAAATTTTGAAGTCGCACAAGGCATCCAGAAACTTTGCACTGGCTTTGGTGAGATATTAGCATTCCCTTGCTAATGAAACTTTCCTCACATTCAGTACAGGAAAATGGTCTTTTGCCAATGTGGATTATTTGGTGTCTTGTGAGGTGTGTCTTTTGGTTGAAGCTTTTTCCACACTCAGTACATATAAATGGTCTCACTCCAGTATGGATTCTCTGGTGGCTTGTAAGATTTGTTTTGTGACGGAAGCTTTTATCACACTCAGTACATTTAAATGGCTTTTCACCTGTATGGACTCTCTGATGGTTTATGAGGCTTATCTTGTGACGGAAGCTTTTACCACATTCAGTACATGTAAATGGTTTCTCACCTGTGTGGATTTTCTGGTGATTGGTGAGATTTGACTTGTGACTGAAGCTTTTACCACAGTCACAGCATACAAACGGTTTTTCACCTGTGTGGGTTCTCCAGTGGTTTTTGAGTTGTGTCTTTTCAATAAAACTTTTACCACACTCAGTACATGCAAAAGATTCTTCAGTGTGAGATCTCCACTTTAGAGGTACAGGATCCTGGAGGTATATCACACATGCGTCATAACAGCATTTTTGTTCTGTTCTCTGGTTTCTCTGCACTTCCCCTCTGTGTGAGAGATCATTGGCACTTTGCTCATACACAGTAGAATTCTTGGCTGAGGTTCCTATTGAATTTCTTTGCTTCTTTTCTGAGATGCTCTGGTTCCTGTAATTTTCCCCCCCCCTGTCAGATAATGATGTATCTGCTCTGTCTCTTTCTGATATCATCTGGTTCTTGTCCAGCTTCTCTCTGAGGTTCCACTGATTGGCCTCTGTATATTTGTTTCTGGAATCATCATATCCTAGATAAAAAGTAAACACTGAACATTATTATATTTGTATGAGACACAGACTAAGAGACTCCAGCAAGGTGAGGGGCTCTTATGTATTTATTTATATTTATTTTACTCTCTGAAGCTAAAGGAACATGCAGATGAAATATAAACAAATCAAGTCATACAGAATTCAATATAACTGAATAAATAGCCATGCCCCGGAATGCCTCTGTCCTACTTGCCATGCAGGCAGATAACTATTTATTCAACTAAATAGTTATTCATCTAAGTGGTGGAAGCTAAATATGACTGAATATTCAAACACCACCACTGAGCCAGAAAAGTCTGAACTTATCCAGCAAAGTGGTGCTGAATACCCATCTCAGTAATCTTAAGTCAGGATAGGTCAAAAGGTTGACACGACATTAAATGTTTAAAAAGCTTTTAACTCCTTCCAGAAGTTTTAAGTAATTGCGCTCAAAGACATTTCTTTTTTAAAGCATTTCAAAGAAACAGACCTGCGAGTGAAAAAGCACAATGTTCATTTGGACACCCCCGTCGATAAGGGGATACACATACGAAAATCCAAACAGGAGTCCAATGTTTGGATTGGGGTACCGTATTTTTCGCTCCGGCACACGCCCTTTTTTTTCCCTCAAAAGTGGGAGGATGGGGGGGAAATGTCTGTGCATCTTATGGAGCGAATGTAGCGTCACAGACTGTGGTGTGTATTACCTGACCTGTCACAGACACGGCGGCAGCTGTTAGAAGAGGGAGTGGTGGGCCCATGTGAAATCCCGGGGGGATGATCAAATGTCCCGCTTTACTGCTGAATCCCAGGGTGTCTGGTCAGTTGCTGCCCTTGCTGCATAACAGTGTTATTCCCTGATTTTCTCAGCTACAGTGCCCCCATAACAATGAAGGACACAGTGCTGACAGTTCTTTCATTACAGTATTTTCTTGCAGAAAACTACCACAGTCTCATGCTGCATACAAAGATGTCAAAGCAGAAAAGGCTAGCATATAAAATTCCTTTTAAACCGGAGGTAGTAAAATATGCTAAGAACATTTATTTATTATTTATTTATTTCGGATTTTTATATACCGACATTCTCAATACAAGTATCGAATCAGGTCGGTTTACATAGAACAAAACTGTCGCAATAAAGGCGTTACATTAAACAGCGTTTCTTAACATACGAGTAACATATAACATATAAATATAAATAATACAAATTAAATATTACATAGACAATAATAATAACAACTCGTCAACAGGACGTGGATAAATGCAAGGAATGTTTAAAGCGTGAATAAATATCTTGAATAATTAAAGGGGTAGTCTAAATTTTGATATGTGGGTACATAGACCTTGATGATGTGCAAAAATCCGAGTTATGCATGAGTTAAAGAAGACTGATGAACATGGAAACAGAGCAGCTGAGAGACATTTTGGACCACCTCCAACTGAAAAAATGATAAGGGAGTGGGGGGAAACAGGAGGATCAGCTGCAAAAAAGCAGATAAAAGTAAGCACACGTTTCGTGGGCATGCTGCAAAGTGGCCACAGTTAGACGTGGACATGAAAGAATGGATCACAGGTCACAAGAATAATGGCTTCTCAGTCTCTACAAAAAATGATGATTATATGAAGTCAAACGCGTTGCTGTAGAGAAAGGCATTCAGGATTTTACTGGATCACCATCATGGTGCTACAGATTTATGAGGCGATGTGGCCTTGCTATGCGCACCAAAACTAGAATTGTGCAAAAAATGCCAAAAAGAATATGAATCAAAGATTGTGTCTTTTCACAAATTTGTAATTGATGCTAGGAAGGAAAATGATTTTTAAATTGGCCAGATTGGGAATATGGATGAAGTCCCGCTAACCTTTGATGTGCCATCTAACAGGACTGTTGATCTGAAAGGTGCCAAATCCATAACCGTGAAAACCTCAGGACATGAGAAAACCCATTACACGGTTGTGTTGTCCTGCTGTGCCGACGGCACCAAACTGCCACCGATGTTAATTTTCCAAAGGAAAAAAACGTGCCAAAAGAAGCGATCCCACGAGGAGCTGTTGTGCAATGTTCATGAGAAAGGATGGACGGACGAAAATGGAATGAGAGTACGGGCTGAAAAAGTGTGGTCCAAGCGCCCTGGAGGGCTTCTGAAAAAACCTGCCCTATTAGTGCTTGGCCAGTTTAGAGCACATATTAGTGAAACCGCAAAAACGCGCTTTAAAGAAGTGAAGACTCAGCTCGCTGTAATTCCTGGGGGGTCTCACCAGCCAGTTGCAACCTCTCGACATTTCCATCAACAAACAGTTGAAACAAATGGATGGCTGCTGGTAATCATGATCTGACGAATGCAGAGGCCCATTATCACTCAAGTTTGCGAATGGGTGACAACATCATGGCAGTCAGGGAAGGATGAAACCGTTGTACGGTCATTCAAAAAAATGTGGCATTAGCAACGCCTTAGATGGCACTGAAGATGGTATCATATGTGAAGATAGCGAAGAAAGTGACACCTGTGCTCGCGAGCAACTGAGCTTCCTAAATTCTGACACTAGCGACGATGAGTTCTTGGGGGTCCCAGACAACTAGAAGAGTACCTGAACGTTAAAGTCTCTCCTCATTTGTTAATGACAGTGATGATGGTTCTTAGTACTGCTGTTCACTTTACATTGTTGAAATGTTATTCTGTCATGTTTTATTAAATATTTTAGCACACCATTTGGGTCAGAATATTTTTTTTTTTATTTTCCTCCTCTAAACCCTAGGGGCGTCTTATGGTCAGGTGCGTCTTATAGTGTGAAAAATACAGTATATTTGTGAAGCTTGTGGGCAAGGATAAGTAGGCCCCATATTATGGAGGGCTTTATAGGCTGGGCAAAGTCAAACTGGATTCAGTTCAGTGAAGGCTGGCCGGAATAAATCTCTTGTAGAAATGCCTGAGCCCAAGGAGGCAGCCACATTTTGAACTGCAAGTGATGAATACTCTTATTAGGGAGATCTAACAGAAGAGAATTACAATAATCCATTTCAGACATAGCTAAAAACTAAGTCATACTCTGAAGGGAGTAAAACAGGGGTGGGTAAACCTTTGGACCTGAGGATCATAGCAGAGGGCCATTCTGGGAGAGGTATAAAAGGGGTCATTTGGGGGGAGGTGCACAGGGAAACTGTCAACCATCGGCCCAGTGGTGACATCATTTCCAGAGCACAGGCCAGAACCAACCTCACCACCTCAGTACAGTTGTGATCCGAGCAATAACTTAACTTCCTATGGAGTAAATGATTTTCAGTTAATGACCCCGTTGGGGGTCTCCAGACTCCAACACACTGACCATGGGGCATTAATCAGGGGAGCCTGCTAAGGCACTTCCGGCTCCCTTATTGATTAAAACGGTAACGCATGCAGTGTCGGGTGCGCAGAACCTTCTAGGGATTCAGTCACTCTTTAAGGCTCAGCCCCTAATGCAGGGACCAGGGGGAAGGAACAATCAGTATCTTGCGAGCTGCATGAGGCTCTTTGGAGCACAAACTGCAGCCGATGGGTGAAATTCTCACCCCACCACTGACTGTGGATGCTCTCGGGCGAGATATAGATATGCTGCCTGCCTCCTGCACGTGGTGGTCTTCCAACTTCCACTCACATCATGGCCACCAAGGAGGAGGAGGAGAATCGCCACCTGCAGGAGTTGGGAGCTCCGGAGCTGCCTGGTGCCACTGCTGCGCTTGTGCCCTTGAAGGAGCAGGGCCCGGGAGTCACCACAGACACCACCAGGATTTCTCGACACTGCAGCCTCTAAATGAGGGACTGAGGGAGCCGCTGCCTCACTTCCGAGTCACCACTGGTATGAGAGAGTCCTGAAATTAAGTTAGAGGGTTAAAGAGGGGGATGACTATGGAGAGGGAAACGATGGGCAGAGCATGGAGAAAGAGCGAAAGAGATGCTGCGGAGAGCATGAGGAGAGAGAGAGAGAGAGAGCGAAAGAGAAAGAACGATGCTGGGCAGAGAATGGAGGGATAGAGGGAGATGCTGGGCGGGGCAGAGGGGACACTGATGGGGACAAGATAAACAGAATAAGAGAGAAAGCGAGACTGGGGGGAGGAAACAGAGAGAGACTGATGGGAACTGTAGTGTAAGATACTGACTGGGATTAGATGGGGGAGGGGACAGAAAGAGTGAGTGGTGGGGATGAGGAAAAGGAGGAGAAAGCCCCCACCCCCTGAAACTCCCTCCTCCGTTTCTTAAAAATGTGAGCCGGTGGGGGACTGTGCATTCTGATTCTTTAGGTCAAGATTAGATACTGCAATAATATTTGGTGAATTTACTGTGAATGTCACTGAATGATACTGAACATATGGAGTTCTGTTATGAGAAGAGAAAACGCCATAAACTATGGACTGGTCAGTCTAGGGTGGTCCCTATCCTACAATACTTTCTGATAGAGCACATTATGGCCCTCAGATGGTCTTAGGGCTTTAGGTGTCTGGGCGTGGAAAGGGCCATCCTGTGGGATTGCCGCCTGTGACAGAAACCCTGAGAGTGATTAGAGAGATCTCCAGAGGAGCTTGTGCAGGGGTCTCTGCAGTTCCCAGCTGCTCCTTCCACTCCTCCTCTCAGCAGTTTTACCCCGGTCCCTCTTATCACTGCACTCACCTGAGCAGCTGCTTTTCCCAGTTTCTCTTTCCTCTGATCCCGGCTCATCCCTGATGTACGGCTCTTCCCCTCGTTCAATGTAGGAAATAATATCAGGGGTGATGGGCGGAGAGCCTGATCCTGGGGGGAAGAACACAGCATTAGAATTTCCCATAAGCACTCTGGGTTTCACTTTACAAAATTTAGCAATTTTGAGACATGTCCGGCATGCAGACATATGCAACCTTCAATGAACGAAAATATTCAAATCTTCACTTTAAAGAGGCAAAGCTCAGGAGGTCCCGCATATCTCAGAAAAGTTCAAGTAACCCTCTTTACTTATCTTTCAAGTCCGGCCTCTACTGAGAAGGATGCAGTACCTTACACCTTAGCAGCCTCGTCTCCGTCTGCACAAGCCGCAATATTCTCAGACATGGAGAAAGAAGGTAACATGGAGGGAAGCTGGCTCCCGCTTCTGCTGTCCTCCTCCCTCTCGCTCAGTCCACTCCAGCAGTGGCGTGAAAGTTTCCCCACCACGGAGCGCTGAGCCGTGAAGCATGACGGGAGGCAAGAGAGGGGTAGCAACATAGGAAAAGGCTGCAGCGCGGCTCGAGACAGCTTTCCCTTCAAGCCCAGCCGAAGTTCTTTCTTGGAGCTGTACTCCGTCAATACCCCCTGCCACGCCGAAGCGTGGAAAGCGAGCGGACGGCTGTGGCATCAGAAACGGCATCACCAGACACCCCCCCCCCCCCAATCGGAAAGCATGCACTCTCCCGGGTCAAGCTCGCGTCCCTGGCAGATCCAGCCCACCCCCGTGGCACTTAGTGATTACAGCACAAGGGAATCTGAAACTCTCACCAGCAGGGCAACGCGATGAGGGCATGGACCAACAGCAGGGAAGCGGCAATGGCATCAGGGAAGCTACCGGAAGACCAGGGAGGGGGTGCTGGATGGGCTACAACTCTAAAACGGCAGCAGAGGCCTCAAGTGCACAACAGCAGAGAAGAGACTTGCGAGCGAGGGAAGAAGCAGGGGAAGGGGGGGGGGGGTGTCGCATCATGGACACCATGGTATTTAGTGCAGCCAAAGGCAAAACAGTTCATCCGTCCACCACCGTGGCCCTGGCCACCGCGGCCAATGGGAGTGCCTGTTCCGGCCGCAACTCATAAACCCACGCAGCCAGTAACACACAACAGCACTGCGTCAACCCCGGCCGGGCATTGGCAACGACACCAGGCACCGCGGGAGGCTGGCCTGGAGCAGCGGCAGGAACCAGCTCAGCCGGGCACGGCCCTGGCACATCAACAGCGGTGTGAACACTGCAGGGCCGCATGAGCTTCAGCTGGGACCGGGCTCTAGAACAGTGCACTATTTATTTGCCAAAAACTTTCAGACCGCTCCATCCCATGCGCTGAGCAGCTTACAAACAGCAGCATTCGTAATTACTATGAAATACAAGCGGACAATAAAACAGCTCAGATGACCATAGGAGATCTGGCAGGGGCCTGGCAGAGGAGGAGCGCAGGCCGGGGAGGAAGCACTGGAAATACCAGAGGGGCTGTAAAAGTGGGCAGGAACCTGTGACAAACTCCAGCAAGTCCGACAGAGACGCCGCCGACTCCTGGTTAATTCCTCTGAAGGGAACGGCTCGAGTGCAGAGCAGACTCCCCCCACATTAATTTGCCATGACTGAGGCTTGGGAAAGCAGGCCCCCCGATCCCGCCGAAAGACAGCGGCAAAGCAGAAGTGCATTCGCTGCTTATCGCAGGGTTGCTACAGAAAGGAAAACAGTTGCAAAAGTTAAAAAATAAAATAAAAAACCCACATGAAGGTTGCCGGGCAGGACATTTCTGTACCACAGTTAACTAAAGGGGTGCATTCTTGTGTAGAGCCGGACCCCTCCCAGCATGCAGCGATGTTTACCCACGCAGACGCGACCTCGGAGGCGCACAAAGACTGCGAGGGGTGGGCGAGGCTAACAAAGGCCGAACGATGGAGAGAAAAAAAAATGGGAGGGAAACTCCGCACATGTCCCGGGTCCCGGTGGCTGAGGGGGGGTGACAAGTAAAAGCGCACGATGGAGGGGAGGTGCAGAACCGTCGTACCCGAGGCCTAGCTCAGCGGTAGGCACAAGCTCCATGCTCAGGCAGGAAATACATAGGAGGTGCAATGGTGTTTGCATCCCTTGGGATTTGATGATGGCTCTCAATATGAGCGCCCATTTTCAGTGCATGTCTTATTGCATCTGCCCAATTGTTTGGACGCCTCATCATATTACCAAGTCGTTCTAAGCGGAGTTTAGTGATTTTACAAGAGTATAGAATTAACATATATGTACAAGTTGATAGGAGGGGCTGGGGGGGGAGGGCAAGATATTTGAAATGGATTTGCAGGAGTGACTATGGCAGGGAGCTGGAGTAAGGCAAGATACTGGAACTTGAAGTTCAAGCCAGGCTCTCAGATAACCGATCGCAGCTAAAGATCTCAGTCAATGCCAAGCTTCCCCGAGTTCATGGCCAGAAAGTGCAGCTGCAGCCTGGCCATTAGGATTGCCGTTCACCTGCTCTGAACTCCTAATCGGCTCTGCCTGCTGTTGCTGTAGTGATCCTCTCAAGGGTTGCTGTGACCCATCAAGTGTTTCAGAACCTGCAAATCTACTTTCATTATTATTTTTTTCCCAGCTCTATAGCCACAAAAAAAAAATTCTATCTTCTTCTATAAAGGAAAATTGCAATTATGAGTGCATTTTGCTATATTATGTGGATGCATACACTGCTGGGATCTGAACCCAGGATCCCCAAAAACGTGAATCTCAAGAAACAGGAGATGAATTGCTTTGAACAATGTTAGAAAGAATTACTATGCAACAGAGTAGCTTTGAGCCTTGGTTCTCCTGCTTACTAGTCATTTGTCATAACTACTTTCTCTCCTGGTTATCCCGAGGCTGGCTCACAGGGTTAACCGGCTGTGCCTGGTTCCAGCCTGAACAGCGGAGCTCATCCAGCCCTGATTAATGTGTCCCAAAATCTGTTCTACTATGCTCATTACCAGCAAGGCATGTTCTCATGTGCTCTTGAGTTGCCCGCCTGCTATTTCACCGCAGTGGTTGCGGGCTGGAGCTTTGCTACCATGTAGGAGAACAAGGGGGGATTCCCAAGCTCGGTTTCTGCTACACAAGGGAAGCAGAGGCTCGTGGATCTACTAAGACTTACCCGCACCATTTTCCTTTCTCCCTCTTTGGCTCCTGACCTCCAGGGAAACCAGAGCCTTATCTGGCCTGTTGCCCTGCTCCACCAGGAGAATCAATACCTTGTCAGGCCTACTGCCCTGGGAGCCCAGTCCTCAGCTCCTGCTGTCGGATCCACCAAGGTAAAAGCCACTGGGAATTCGCCTCCAATGCTTGCTCCTTGGCACTGGGAATCAGCCTCCATTGAGTACAGTGGCAGATTCCCGAGGAAGACCGGCCCAGGGATTCACCGCCCAGGCCGGCCCAGGACGCATCACGTGGCCTGCCGAGCGCGGCTCCGTCACGGCCGCGCACGGCAGACCACGTGACTGGAGCGACCGGCCCGCTGGGGGATGCCCAATCCCCCGATAGGCCAATCCGCCCCTGATTGAGTAGGTTCCCCCAGGAGAGGAGTGTGGGTTGTCTCAACCTTTTTCAGAAAATGGCTACCTCTAAGCACCTCAGGAAACCAGAGAGACTGAAACACCTGGTTGCACTGGGGAAGGGAAGATCAGCCCTTTGGAGGACTGTCATCCCACAGTATGCTAGGGAAAGCGACACTAAGGACTGCCGTTGCCTGGAGCCACTCCTTTCTGTTCCATGAAGCTACAGCACCAGACCAGCTGTCTGCACATCTGCTGAGGCAGAGACCTTACTGAGGAACTGAGGCAGCACCAGACGCTTATATGCAGATAGGCTCAATGATGAGCTTTTGGGCTTTGCCTCCATCTGCTGGCCGGAGGATAATCCCACTTGTACAGAATGGTCTGGCAGGATGATCAGGAACAATTGTTATTGTGTTATTTCTTAACTATTTTTTATAAACTAAGTTTTTTATTTGTATGGAACTTACAATAAATTCTACTTTTGTATTTTCTGAATTGTATGGAATGGAGAAGAAACAACTGAGGTGGGGATATGATAGAAGTCTACAAAATCATGAAAGGACTTGAGCAAATTAATGTAAATCTGTTATTTACTCTCTTAGATAATAGAAGGACCAGGGGGCAATCCATGAAGTTAGCAAGTAGCTCATTTAAAACAAGTTGAAGAAACATTCTTTTTCACTCAGTGCATAGTTAAGCTCTGGAATTCATTGCCAGAGGATGTGGTTACAGCAGTTAGTGTAACTGGGTTTAAAAAAGGTTTGGATAAGTTCCTAGAGGATAAATCCATAAACTGCTATGACGGTAATTAATAAGCAATAGTAGCTTGGGATCTATTTAATGTTTGGGTACTTGTGACTTGGATTGGCCACTGTTGGAAACAGGATACTGGGCTTGATGGACCCTTAGTCTGACCCAATATAGCATATCTTATGTTCTTATGTAATGGAGAAATTATTTACCTGATAATTTTATTTTCCTTAGTATAGACAGATGGACTCAGGACTAGTGGATTTATGGTCCCCTGCCAGCAGATGGAGACCGAGTCAAATTTCAAAGCTGACATCACCCTTGCAGTGACCTCAGCCCTTCAGTATTCTCTTCAAAAGCTGCTGTGAACATACTATTGAAAAAAACTTGATTAAAAATATGATTAAAAACAGATAACCGTAACTGTACTCAACCAAACACTGAACGCCAGTAAGAATATAGATGCCCTGATCTAGGGACTGGATGATGGCTTACCTGTAATCTCTTGGAATCAATATCCACTCTACAGGCGAATCCTTAGTACCGTTCTTGGGTAGCAGTGGGTGGGATGCTAAGTCCATCTGTCTATACTAAGGAAAACGAAATTATCAGGTAAGTAATTTCTCCATTTCCTAGCATATAGTCAGATGGACTGAGGACCAATGGGATGTACAAAAGCTACTCCTAATCGGGGCAGGAGGCTGCCTGTGGTCCAGTTAACACCACCCTTCCAAAGGCCGCATCCTCTCGGGCCTGAATGTCCAGGCAATAGAACCTGGAGAAGGTGTGTAAGGAGGACCATGTCGCCGCTCGGCAGATAGCAGCTTAGCTTCCGCCTATGAGACTGCCTGAGCCCTAGTGGAATGAGCTTTAACCGAAAAAGGTAATGGCTTTCCTGCCTCCACATAGGATCCTGCGACCACCTCCTTAATCCAGTGAGCTATGGCAGCCCACGAAGCTGGTTTGCCCTGCTTCCTTCCACCGTGAAGGACAAACAGGCAGCCTGTCTTTTGGACAGTTCTGAAACTTCCAGATACCGCACCAAAAGTCTACCGACATTCAAATGACGGAGGCGGCGGAATTCTTCCTTGTCCTTGTGCTTATCTAGGGATGGCAACGAAATGGACTGATTCAAATGAAACTCCAAGACTACCTTGGGCAAGAAGGATGGAACAGTATGAAGAGTCATCTGGAGGTACGGTTCCTAACACAACAATGCCTGCAGTTCAGCGATGCTATGTGCCGAACATATAGCCACCAAGAACACAGTTTTCAAGGTTAATAAATGCAAGGAAAGACTGCACAGCAGCTGAAAGAAGGACCCTGCCAAAAATTCCAATACTAGATTAAGATTCCACAAGGGAACCGGCCATCGTAGGGGTGGCCAGAGGTGCATCACCCTTTTCAGAAAATAGATCACATCCAGATGAGCCGACAGAAGGGCTCTGTTCACCTTGCCCCTGAAACAGGAGAAAGCCACTACCTGAACCTTCAAGGAGTTAAGGGTCAAACCTTTATTCAAGCCGTCCTGCAAAAATTTCAGAATTAGTGGGATTTTGACCACCCGATGGAGACACCGCATTCTTCGCACCTGGCCTCAAATACTCTCCAGACCCGCATATACGATAGGTACGTCGAAAACTTCTGAGAGTGGAGTAAGGTAGCAATTACCACCACAGAATATCCTCGCTTCATCAGGCGAGCCCTTTCAAAGGCAAGACAGAACTGAGTGATCCTCGTGAAGAATCAGTTCCTGCTGTAGCAGGTCCCTGTGCAGTGGGAAGCACAGGGGGGGGGGGGGGGTCTCCACCAGGAGTCACTGCATGTCTATATACCACGGACGCCTGGGCCAATCTGGAGCTACTAGTAGGACTAATCTCCTGGTAGTGCTCTATTCTGCGAATGACCCTTCCTAGCAGGGGCCGTGGAGGAAAGGCAGATAGCGACTTCTTCTGGCCAGGTCTGAATGAGAGTGTCGATCTCCAGGGACCATGGATCTCTTTTGCGACTGAAGAATCGGGGAACATTCGCACTGTGAGATGCAGCCAGAAGGTCAATGGACAGGAGACCCCAGCAATCTACTATCAGTTGAAAGGCTTGGCCAACAATGCCCATGCTCCTGGATCCAGACTCTCCCTGCTTAGAAAGTCTGATCTGACGTTGTCTTTTCCTGCAATGTGGGAGGCTGAGATAAATCTGTAGATGTATTTCTGCCCATTCCATAAGGAGATCTCCTGTGAAACTTGCTGGCTCTAGGTTCAACTCTGGCGGTTGATGTAGGGTACAGTTGTTGCGCTGTCTGACATTTCGCAGACTGCTTGACTCTGGAGTTTGTGGCTGAATTGTAGACATGCCAATCTGACTGCCCAGGTTTCCAAGTGGTTGATGTTCTTCAGTCCAAAGTCATTGGGCTGACAGTTCCTGACAGTGAGCTTCCCAGCCCCAGAGACTCACATCTGTTATGAAGACCAGCCAGCCAGTTTGGCAAGGACAAGGGCACACCCCTGCTCAAATGAGCTTCCTGCAGCCACCACTGGAGCTGAGAACATACTCCTATCAGTAAGTGGAGGCGAATCGAATAGTCTTGAGATTACGGGTTTCAACATGACAGTAGTGAGTGTTGACGTGGTCGCATGTGTCCCCTCGCCCATGGCACTACTTCCAGGGTTGCCACCATCAAACTGAGAACTTGGAGATAGCTCCACATTGTCGGGCATATGGTGTTCATCAACTGATGCACGTGGGACATCAACTTCCTTATCCACGTAATCGGAAGGAAGACCTTGCCCTGCTTGTCAAACCAGACTCCCAGATATTCCAAGGACTGGGAAGGCTTGAGTAGTAAACATGGACAAGAGCAGTATCAACCGAGTTTCTGAAGCAAGGCGGTAACCCTGTTGGTCACCCAGAGACTCTCTTCCACGGACTTGGCCCAGATCAACCCGTCATCCAAGTAAGGGTGCACCAGGATTCCCTCTTTTCTCAATGCTGCCACTACGGCCACCACAATCTTGGAAAGTGTTCTGGGGGCGGTGGCTAGGCCAAAGGGTAGTGCCCATAACTGATAATTGCAAACCAGTACCGCAAAGTGTAGGAAACGTTTGTGTTCTTGACAGACTGGACAATGTAGGTATGCCTCGGATAGGTCCAGGGAGGTTAAGAACTCTCCCGATTGTATGGCCATTAACACGGAGTGTAGGATTTCCATGCGGAAATGATTCACTTGTAGATGTTGGTTGATGTTCCATCCTCAACTTAAAGAGTGAAAGGAACCTTCCTTCTCGGGTATGATGAAACAGATGGAATAAAACCCTGTATTTTTATGGGGCGCAGGTACTGGGATTATAGCCTCATTCTGAGGAGCCTTAAAAAATTAGTCTCCATTGCCTGCTTCTTGTGCTGGCAGTGGCAAGGAAACATCATGAATATGTCCCGAGGAGTGCTGTGAAATTCCAGCACATATCCTATTTTGTATGACCTCCAGTACCCATTTGTCCGATGCGATCTCAACCCACCACTGGTAGAAGGGGGGGGACGGGGACAGTCGACCCCCTATCGCTTTGTTCCAAGGGTGGTCGGCAAAATTTCATTGGGGGGTTTGGGATGAATCTGAACCCGCGCCTGCCTCTCTCTTGGGCTGTCGACTATGAAAGGACCGAGACCTCCCAAAGGGCAGAGACCATTGAAACGTCGAGTTTCTGTAGGGGCAAAAACATTGGGAGCCCCTACAGAAGGCTCCCAATGGGTGCTGTAACTGCTTCCTCTTATCTTCTGGTAGCCGTAGGACTGGAGATTTGCCCCATTTACTGGCCATATTTTCCAATTTGCTTCCGAAAAGCAGTGATCCTTTAAAGGGCATCTTTGTAAGATTTGCCTTGGAGGCTGTGTCTGCTGACCAATTCCGCAGCCATAGCTGTCTTCTTGTCGCCACCACTGAGGGCCGAAGTACGGACTAGACCTGAGCCCAATTCAGCTAAAAGGTGGTGGCAGGTTCCATAACTGCTCTGGAATACACCCCCCGAGTCATCCACCTCCTGAGAGAGGAGTAGGCATGAACGAGCTAGCAGGGCACAACAAGAAGCAATCTGCAAGGACATTGCTACTGCGTCAAAGGCTTGTTTAAGGATGGACTTGATCCATCTATCGTGTGCATCCTTTAAGGCTGCTCCTCCCTCTACTGGGATAGTTGTTCACTTAGAGATGGCACAGACCAGCGCATCCACTTTAAGGAAATGCAAATGCTATCTCTCTGCCAGATCCAGTGGGTATAGAGTTTCTAACGCTCGTCCCCCTTTAAAACTTGCTTCTGGGGCATCCCACTCCAGGTCATTCAACTCCTAGATGGCTTCCAGTACTGGAAAGTAGCAAGAGGCTTTCCGTAGGGAACTCAGAATGGGATTCTTCTTTGATTCCGTCAGAGTCTGTCATAGGAACTCCCAGCATCTTCAGGGTCTGGGAAACCAGGGCCAGCAATTCGTCTCTATGGAAAAACCATAACATGGTCCTATGCAGTTCTAACCCAGGGGGAATTTCCCTATCTTCCAAGGAATCTGTATTCTCCTCTTAGTCTGTGCCGTCTGGGTCCCTGCCAGGGATAGCCTTGGTAGGGCGAGGCACGCCTCGAGGTCTGCCGATAGGACTGGGAGAGGGAGGGCTTACTGGCTGAGGTTCCATCTGACCAGAGGCAAGGGAGGTAGTAGACTGTGCCTGTTGAAGGCTTGTAGGCCCTGGAAAGATTCCACCCAAGAGAAGGCAGCCGGGTCCATATCTAGCCCAGGAGGTACTGGGATAGGTGCTGCTGAATTTCCCTCTTCCATGGATGAGACAGTCCCGGGGTTACTCAGATCTGGGGTACGACCGGTTAAGGCTGTGGCTGACCAATCCTCTGAATGGGAGGAGCCAGGCTTAGTAAAGTCCAGGGAGGCCAATTCTCCCTGGGCTTCCTCACAGTGCTGACATAAGTTGGAATCCAGGAGGTCAGACCGTGAAACCTTAATTCGATAAGCAGCGCAGAGAGAAAGGTGTTTATGTTTCTTGGCTGCCGGAGCCATTGGCGGCGGTAACTGTGTGTTCTGTCGGCTCAGTCTTAAAATTTTACCTACACAGATTTCGGGTGCCTAGGTGGGATGCGGCGAGACGCGTGCACAGCCCATGTGCCTGGATTTACTATGTTGTGCACTTAATAGGTTGTGTGCGTATGTACTCACGCTGGGCGTGCGCAGAGCCAACACACTGCACGTACTGATGTACTATGGAGGGCAATATGGCACGCACAAAGAAACACGCACGATGGTGCCGCTGCAGCCTACTGCCTGGTGTGACGACCAAGCCTAAAGCAGGGTCTAGCCCACTGGGAGCCGCTCAACCCGCTCGGAATCCACTTCTCCTTACCCCAAAGGGATCAGGAACGATGTTGGTATGGTGCACCGAGCAAGGAGGCTGGAGGAAGTGTTACCGAAACCCCTCTAAACGTCTCTGAATCGGGAGGTAAATCTTCTCTTTTTTTTTTTTTTTTAAACTTACCTACTTACCTGGGCTCAGCACTTACCGGCTGAGTACAAAGATGGTCTTCGGCTGCTGGGGGAGAGGGCTTTGGCCATTACCACTGTGCTCGGCTTCTTGCACCTGCTGTCTTTCAGCTGCTTAAGCAGCAAAGTCCACGCCAGGAACCGGCTTCCAGACCAAGGCTCACCTCTGAGGGATCTCGGAAATCGCCTCAGGTATTCTCAACTGGGGAAGGGACCTTTAGTATCACTGCAGGACAGTGGGGCTCGATCTTTTCTCCAATTTAAATGTAGAATTTCTCTTTCCAAAAAGTATAGCAATCCCCATAGGGAGAGGTATGTCTACCATCTGCTGGAGACAGAGAATACTGGGGGACTGAGGTCACTGCAGGGTTGTATGTAGGGTGATGTCAGTTTTGAAATTTGACTCCGTCTCCATTTGTTCTACCCTCACTATAACCCACTGACACAGCCCCCATGTGACATCCATTCTACCCTCACTATAACCTCCTGAGACACAGCCCCATGTGACATCCATTCTACCCTCACTATAACCCACTGACACAGCCCCGTGTGACATCCATCCTTCCATCACCACAACCCCGACACAGCCCCGTGTGACATCCATTCTACCCTCACTATAACCCCCTGACCCAGCCCCATGTGACATCCATTCTACCCTCACTATAACCCCGACACACAACCCCGTGTGACATCCATTCTACCCTCACTATAACCCCGACACAGCTCCGTGTGACATCCATCCTGCCCTCACTATAACCCCCTGACCCAGCCCCATGTGACATCCATTCTACCCTCACTACAACCCCGACACACAACCCCGTGTGACATCCATCCTGCCCTCACTATAAACCCGACACAGCCCTGTGTGACATCCATTCTACCCTCACTATAACCCCCTGACAATGCCACATGTGATATCTATTCTACCCTCACTTTGTTTTCTTTTTTTACCAAATCAAACCAGGAAATCCTCAGAATCAGATTTCCTTTTCCCAGATGGCTGAGATCCCCTAATAAAAATGTAAAGTTCTTCCTTACCCAGAGAGATGAAGGTCTGATAATTCTCCATCATCACATCCTTGTAAAGCTCCTTCTGCTGTTCTTCTAAATCCTCCCACTCCTGCTGGGAGAAATAGATGGCGATGTCCTCAAAGGTTACTGGGACCTGAAACACAAATCCTTCCACACTCAGCACCTTCTACATCTCGTCCATTAGGAGACCTCCCAGCACTGGGGCTCAGCAGGGCTGGGGGGAGTTTTCCCCACATAGTTTGTAAGTCATATTGAGAGAAGAGAGTTTCTATTCTGCTCTCAAACTCTGCAAAGCAGCAGCACCTGAAAAACTCTCTGAGAAAGCTTTTTAAGAAGGGAGGATCTACACAGAAGAGGTACCGAACATACTTCTTGTGCCGAGAAATGAGAATTTCTAAAAGTGATACAACAACATAGCTAGGAGACCTGGGAAGAACACTAGCATAAGACATAACAGAATGAAAAATACAAGTAAACTGCCTAACAGGTGGGCTATTAAGCAGAAGTAAATAAATATAACGTATGGGGAAGTTTCCCCAAAATCCCAAGGGTCTGTCGCTAGTCCTCTAGCATGGAGAATCCACACAGAAGGAGAAACCCAGTGTTTATTATATATCTGATGTGCACTAACAGACAACAGCAAAGAATAAAAATCCATAAAGAAAGAGAAGTGAAAATCCTGACTACAAACCACCAAACACAGACTGAATGACAAAACAACAAGACTCCTAAAATCTAGAAGATGAGAAAGGTCAAATCTTTGAAATGATGGCCAGGAGACAATTTCTGATCCCCACTTCTCTCCCTTCAGTGGCAGGACAGCCACACCAGAGCTTAAAGTGGGTTTGGGTTTTTTTATGCCCATGGAAGTGGCTTTGAAAAATCCTCTCCCTGATATTTAAAATCACTATGTGGGGCTCCTGTTCTCAAATCTTCCACTTAGGAGCAAACCACCCTCCTGGATTTCATATCAATTGACCTTTCTCTGGGGAAATACCAGAAATCTCCAGGTGCTGATACCATCCTGAAGGAAGAGGAGGAGAAGGAATGGTCCTGCCGTAGCCACAGATTGAGGTTGGAAGGATTAGCTGGAGGCAGGAACGGGAAGAGTGCTGGGGTCAGATCTAGTAACAGGGGAGAGAGAGATAGTGTGCAGGGAAGTCCAGCGCAGACAGAAAGTTCTAGTTGCACTCCCTCCCAGCAGCACAATCTCAGGGTCACGTGAACTCAGAAGTTCCCATTTAAGCTCAGAAGGGCACAAAAAGCTTTTTCTGCTCTCCGGGATTCTTCCAGGTCCTACTAAAGTCAGGGCAGACTTATGTGCATAAGTCTGCTTTGAAAATGGTGTGTAACATGCACAATATTACAAAATTACCCCCTAAATGGCTATTTCTGGGTACTTAATACTCCTCCCTGACTGTTCTTTATATAAACGAGAGGGAATGGGGATAATAAACATCTCTTTTAAGCAGATAGAGTCAACTGTCCCATAAAGAGCCATGTAGTAGGGGAAAAGATTAGAGAAAAATAGCATTTGTCCTAACATAGTAAATGATAGCAGATAAAGATCAAAATGGCCCATTCTGTATGCTCAGCAAGGTGTTTAGGGTTGTTCAAGTTATTCCTGTGCCTTTTTTTTTTTCTAAGGGTTGCAAGTGCTGCTCCATGCAGGTTATCCGTGTGCTTTCTTGTTTAGGATTGTAACTGCCACTCCATGCAGGTTACCCCCTCGACTTCTCTTTAGGGGTGCCGCTGCCACTCCGTGCAGGTTACCCTCTTGCCTTCTTGTACCTGCTGATCCATTCAGATTACCCCCATGCCTCTTAAGGAAAACCCATGAAACGTGCCTGTGCTTACTTAAATAACTTTCTCTGCAGGTGGATTATCTTTATCCCAAAAATCAGATTTGCTTAATTTAATTATGAAATTATAATTAAAATGACTTTATTGGACTCCTGTTCTCATGCTTTACAATCAGAAGCATGTGTAGGCCTGGTGTAATTCAGCTGGGAGATTTGTTTTGGCTTAACTTTTCTTGTAAACGTATTGTTAAATTCAATGAGGTGAAATATGTTTTGGGTTTTTTTGTCCTTCCCACTTAGTTAATTTTTTTTAATGAGAGGCAGGCCCATGTTAATCTCCCTCAGCCTCTGGACCTATTTATTGTGGGCTGATTAGACGTGAGAATAGTATATTCCTTCTGTTGGTATTTTCATGGAAATATTTTTCTATCCCTCATGTTGCTTCCCAACAAGCGTTTACTTGGATGTAAAATTAACATGAATAAAAACTGTCATATTTATTTTAACAACTTTTTTATACAGACATTCGTGGGGACATCATATCAGTTTACATATAACTAGGAAGAGAAAATACAGAGAACAGGGCAAGGGGGAACCGGGAGCATGTAACAATATATATAGCTTAACTAAAGAGGGAAGAGGAGAGGCAGCAAAAAGATAATAAAACATAGTATAAACGATAATATAAAAGGATTGGTGAGGTACATATAAATTGTCCTTTCCTTAGGGAAACAACAGAATCTCTAGGTTCTGATACTAGCCTGAAAGAAGAGGAGAAATAGTGTTGCAGTAACTACAAATTAAGAAGCTGGGAGGATTAGACTGGTAAAATCAGGTTTGGTGGCAGGAAGGAGAGCGAGCATGAGCGAGTCAGATTGTAGAGGAGTTTCTTACACCCCCTTCCCCAAATGTGATCATAACTCAGATGATCCCGGTTTTGCTCAGGAGGTTCACAAAGGGCATTTTCTGTGCCCGAGGTCTGCTCGGGGGGTCCTGTTAAAGTCAGGGTTGACGCTGCAGTGCCTCAGGTTAGAAAGCTGCAGCAGGGTTTGTATAGAGAAGGCAGGAAGTTGGGGGCAATCTCCTACCTGAGCAGAAGCTCCTGCAGGCATTTTCCTCTCTGCTCTTGCTGCTTTCAGGATTAGAAATGAATGTTTGCCTCTTGCAGAGCTGGAGGAGAGAGGGAGCTCCAGCCGGAAGCCTGCAGGAGAGAAAATCGCTTTCCTTGTCGGGCTCCTTCCCTTGAAGCAGCGCAGCTCCGCCTCCTGCCCGGCGCACACCGATGACGCGGCAGAGTGTCCATGCTGACTGAGTAAAACTCCTTCCTGCATCCACAAAATGTTGTGGATGCAGGAAGGAGTTCCTATTTACATCCACAAAATGTGTTGACAATGCAGAGACAACTCTTGTGTTCGGTTGATTGCACTCCATTGCACAGGCCTGTGAATTATAATCACAGAGTCCTGACCATTTAGCATGTATTAAACAGTTATATTTCGCACTTTTCACATAGCAGTTCCTAGCGAAGTAATCCTCACTCACAGGAGTTTAGAAAGAAAACTCCCCTAGACTTTTGAGAATCCCTGCAGCCTCCTGACAGCACAGTCAGGTTTCAAGATACAAGATTGCCTATCTCCCACGTCATCATGCAGGAAGGAGTTTTACTCACTCAAAACGTGCATTTAAAACTGCGTTTAGTTTACTGCCCTCGTATGGAATTCCTGTGCTAATGAGGGCGTTAGCTATTGCCTACAAAATGCAGAGAGATGCGTTGGCATAACTCCGATTTTCCTAGCGCTGGAAACTTTACTCCTGGTGAAAGATGGGAGTACAGTTTCCAGTGCTGATCAGCTTGTTTCCAAGAAATCTGCCAGTTTAACAAGAACGGTCTTTTGCTTAATGGGACAAAGGGGAGGGGGGAATACAGCCCTGCTGAGCGGTTCCAGTCTTCTTCCTTTCTTAAAACCTAAAGGCATAAGGTGAAAGACGTCCGAGTTATTTATTATGTAGCTTTCTGTTTTGCTTTAGCCCACACTGGACTCCAGTCTTTGCTGGACACTGGGGATGCCTGCGGGTTCTCTTGTCTACCACTCCCTTCCCCATCTCTAAACCAGAGTGGATTAAGGCTGCCCTAGACTTTTGTTTGCCAGACAGATTTGATAGCATATAACGCAGGTTCTTACCCTTTGCTTTTAACTCACCATTGCGCTTTCAGGCCTATTTCCCACTAAACCTACTGAAAGCCCCCTTCAATGCCCAGGACAGAATTGCTTACGAGCACTGGGATTAAAGCTGCAGCCGGGCAAGAATTCCCTACCATTGGATCAAGTGGAGTCTCCCCAAGGCATTGCAGGAACTGCTGCTAGGGTCCAGGGAAGCAGAGGCTAAAGCAATGCCCCATTTCTTTTTTCCCCATCTGAGAAATCACTTTCAGGTAGGTTTTTACCATTCCCAACCCAAAGGATGGCTGCAACACTGAGCCACGACTCTTTCCCTCCTCACCAATACTGTCCCTCCCCCGAATTAAAATGCACGTTCAGCCTGTACTGAATGCACATTTTAACTGCCTCGCCCGGAACGAAATAAATAAAGTTGCTCTTGTGTTAAGGAAACTGCATGCTGAATTTCAACATGAATGGCTTTCTGCATCTGCCTGCAGATCCAGAAATATCCAGACTGGATCCCGAATGCTGAGGGCACCTATCCGCCTGGTGGCCAGCATTTTAATTGTCTGTACACATGCAGGTCCATATTCTGAAAAAAGGGGAGCAGCAAAGCTACCCAATTGGTTTACACGGCTCCACCCATTAAAGTATTTGGAAAAGACTATTCGGGCATTTATTCCTTTGTTGTCCCTCACGGCTTTTTTAGATTGCCTGCCTTGTTGTTTTCTGGGCCCATCCCGTGTATTTGTACAGCACAGCGAATTCTATAGCTATAAATATGATAAGTAATAGTAATTGCTTTATTTATTAGGGCACTCCTTTTTCCTGCTGAGAATAGAAGTAATGCTGCTCTAGGGCCTGGTGTAGTAGTTGCAGTGTTGCCGTTCCATAGGGTTAGTGCTGTTTGAATTCTGGAAGTTAGTGCAGTTTTGGTATGGCAGGCTTGTTATGTAGGTTGGGCTGGCTAGGAGGGTAAGAGACCCCCCATCTCCCGCTTCCCTCCCACTGTCTGCCTGTTGATTGGTTGGAGGGAAAGGCACTCGGCACAGCCCACCCTGAAATTTACTTTTTGCTATATTTCTTGAGCCTTTGGCTACACGTATATGAAATAATATGAATATTCTCGGATTTCCTTTAAATTCACAGCAATATAAATTGTCTTTATTTGCTGACGATATCATGTTTACAGTTAGCCATCCTACTACGTCCCTCAAGGAGACAGAATCTGAACTGGCTCGCTTTAGTGCTGTCTCTGGCTTCAAAATAAACTGGGATAAGTCTGAAATCTTGAATATTTCTTGTTCCCCAGAGATGGTACTTTCCCTCCAGCGATCTCATCCCTTTAAATGGGCATCAACTAAGCTTAAATACTTGGGTGTTTATATTGGCAAAAATATATCCGAATTATTCCAGCTTAACTATGTTCCTCTCCTTCAAAAAGTAGATCTCGACCTCATTAGATGGAACTCTCTGCCTTTGACTTGGTTGGGCCGAGTAGCTACACTTAAAATGAATGTACTGCCTCGTTTTCTATACCTTTTCCAAACTCTGCCTATACCTGTGCGTTCAGACACATTGAAGATTTGGCAAAGGAAATTATGTTTTCTTTGGAAATGTAGACCACCCCGGATAGCACGATCAGTTCTCTATCAGCCCAAAACACAGGGAGGTCTAGGACTCCCCAACCTTTTATGGTACTTCGCAGCTGCTCAGCTGCAGCCGATAATTGACTGGCACCGTCCTGGCGATAATAAACCTTGGGTTCAGATGGAGCAGGCATGGCTGTCTAGCATGCCCTTGTCAGCTTTAGTATGGCAACCCAATCATACTTGGAGACCAGACTCTCTTTTCACTCCATGCACCAGACAAACTCTCAACGTTTGGAAAGATTGGAAACTTAAGCTACTAGGCCCTGCCTCCTATTTTCTTCAGACATCTCTATTCCATAATACTTCCTTCTCTCCCGGACTACCCAGGGCTGCCTACAGATCTTGGAAGAATCAAGGAATTACTTCTTTCTCAAATCTGTACGCCCAGGATTCTTTTATTTCTTTCTTAAATGTTCAGGAGACCTATCACCTTCCAGCTACTGAATTCTTACCATATATGCAACTTCGCCATTTCTTATTGCAAATACAAGCACAGGGTCTATTCTCCGCTCAAAGATCATTATTCAAGGGGTACTGCACCAACCCAAAGCTACCATGCAGCCTGATATCTAAACTGTACAAATTGTTGGCATCACGACCATCCACGAAGCCAGCCCACTTGACGGCCTGGGAACAGGATATTGGTAGAACTCTCACCGAAGAGGAATGGGAAGACATCTTTACTCGAATGTCCCATGGGCTGGTTTCTGCATGTCTTATGGAAGCCAATTATAAACTTCTCTATCGATGGCATCTCACCCCGGCACGTCTACACCGCTTTTCCACCGCCAATGACCCGAAGTGCTGGCGAAACTGCAAGCAGTTGGGCACATACAGCCATATGTGGTGGGATTGTGTCCATATCCAATCCGTTTGGCAGTACATCTCCACGACTCTCTCCGAGATTCTCAGTAGCCCTATCAAGCTGACCAAGGAATGAGCTCTTCTTCATATGCCTGATGACACTTTGTCTGTTCATCAACAAACATTTGTTCAAATGGTATGCACCACTACCAATTTGGCCATTGCTTCATCCTGGAAGAGAACCAAACCGCCTACCTCATCCGAAATTTTGAGTCATCTTGACAGTTCCTGTACCCTATACCGCCTAACAGCACTTAAGTATCATCGCTTACCCAAATTCCATCTCATTTGGGATCCTTATATAACATGGAGACACCTAACATTTTCTGCAACCTGAATTTCTGGCTGGACAGTTCATTGGACCTTCTTAGTCTCATGATTCATTTGTTAGTTTATTTCTTCCGAGTATGTATGGCATGACATGGCTACATCTACTATACCCATTTATTATCCTTCTTTCAATTACTTACCTTTTATAGCATGATGGGGGGGGGGGGTGTTGGGATGCAATATATCATACATCTTTTGCTATATAGACATGTTTGGTTAATACCATTGCGAGTTGTATTACATTCTGCTGATTGGCTTCAGATTCTTATGTATACTGTTTTTCCATGTTTTATTTACTCAGCAATAAAAATTATAAATTAAAAAAAATTTATTTTCACCTAAATACATTATCTAGTGGTTTTTTAAGTTTTCCTTTTTCAATTAAGATTTTAGCATATTCAGTACAGGTAAATAGTTTCTCATCAGTTTGGATTTTCTGGTGGGATGTGAAATGCAATTGAAGCTCTTGACACAGTATATATAGAAGTTTTCTTTGCCTGTATGGATTCTCTCATGAAATATAAGATGCATATTTTCAATAAAACATTTTCCACACTCAATACAAGTAAATGGTTTCTCACATGTGTGGATTCTTTGGTGGCATGCGAGATGTACCTTCTGATGGAAGCTTTTACAACACTCAGTACAAGTAAATGGTTTCTTACAAATGGAGGTGGTGGAGGCAAAAATAGTATCTGAATTCAAGAAAGCATGGGATAAATGCATGAGATCTCTGAGGGAATGATGGGAATTGTAAGGACTCGATAATTAGACAGATGGGCAGACTAGATGGGCCATATGTTTTTTTCCTGCCATCATGTTTCTATTAATTCTGCATATGTTGGTGAAAGTTCTCATTTGCTGGAGATTACATTAGAAAATCTTGAAACAAAAGCACCTTGTTCCTTTTCAGATGTAATTCCTTAACGTTTTGGTATGCTTGCAAAATCTGTGCATAACTGTATAATTCAAAAATCGAGCCAGCACAACCCATGGCCAAACATGCATATTTGACTTAGGGTCTACCCAATGAGCGTGCTCCACTATAACTTTACCACGCAGGTCCTCAAGTTTCAATTCTTGGATCAGCCAGTTTCATACAGATCAACTAACTTGCCATCAGGGACACTTTCAGATATTCCTACCTTGAGTGATTTTCTAAATCAGCTTTTCCAGCACCACATCCTTGCCAATTGGAGAAATTACTTACCTGATAATTTCGTTTTCCTTAGTGTAGACAGATGGACTCAGGACCAATGGGGTATAGTGTACTCGTGCTAGCAGTTGGAGACGGATCAGATTTCAATCTGACGTCAGCACCTAGTACATATACCCCTGCAGGAAGTGCAGAAGCTCAGTATTCTTCCTTGCAAAGCAGTATGGATATATATGTGATTGATTAACTTAATGAGTTTAACTCTGATAACTTAGGTGCAACGTTAACATTTTGATTAATATTGATTATTTGAACTGGTTGATTGACTTTAGCTGGAGACCGCCAGTATCTTCAACTGGAAAGCGTCGACACCCAGTAGGGTGGATGCCCTATGTAAAGGAAAAACATGGCTTACCTTGATTTGATGAACAACCATGTATAACGGCAGCCTAGGGTGGGCTGCTGAGTCCATCTGTCTACACTAAGGAAAATGAAATTATCAGGTAAGTAATTTCTCCATTTCCTAGCGTGTAGCAGATGGACTCAGGACCAATGGGATGTATAAAAGCTACTCCCGAACTGGGTGGGAGGCTGCCCGAGGTCCGATTAGGATAGCTCTTGCAAATGCTGTGTCCTCCCGGGCCTGAACATCCAGACGGTAGAATCTGGAGAAGGTATGGATGGAGGACCACGTTGCCGCTCTGCAGATCTCGGCAGGTGACAGCATTCTAGTTTCCGCCCAGGAGACCGCCTGAGCTCTGGTAGAGTGGGCCTTGAGCTATAGAGGTGGTGGTTTTCCCGCTTCTACATAGGCCGCCTTGATGACTTCTTTGATCCAGCGGGCGATGGTTGCCTGTGAGGCCGCTTCCCCTTGCTTCTTCCCGCTGTGAAGGACAAACAGGTGGTCCGTCTTTCGTACTGGTTCCGACATTTCCAGGTATCTGGATAGCAATCTGCCGATGTCGAGATGGCGCAGGGATCGACCTTCTTCCGACTTCTTCAAACCTTCCATGGTTGGCAATGATATGGTTTGGTTGAGGTGGAAGTGTGAGACTACTTTGGGTAAGAAGGAGGGAACCGTGCGTAGATGGATGGTCCCTGGGGTGATTCTGAGGAATGGATCACGGCAGGACAGCGCTTGTAGCTCTGAGATGCGGCGGGCCAAGCATACGGCCAGCAAGAACACCATCTTAAGGGTTAGTAGACGGAGAGACAGGCCTCGGAGAGGTCTGAAGGCGGGTCCCACTAGGAATTCCAAAACTAGGTTGAGGTTCCACAGGGGCACTGGCCACTTCAGTGGCGGGCGAATGTGTTTGACCCCTTTCAGGAATCGTGAAACATCTGGGTGCGTGGCAATGCTGTTGCCCTCGCTCCTGGGACCGTAGCATGACAGCGCTGCCACCTGAACCTTGATTGAGTTGAGGGACAGGCCCTTCTGAAGTCCATTCTATAAGAATTCCAAAATTATGGGAACTTTAGCGGAATGTGGTTTGGTGCTGTGATCTTCGCACCAGGCTTCAAATACTCTCCAGATCCTTATGTACGTTAGCGATGTGGAGAACTTGCATGCTCGGAGGAGGGTATCTATTACTGACCCCGAGTATCCCCTCTTCCTCAGTCGGGCCCTCTCAATGGCCAGACCATAAGAGAGAATTGAACTGGATCCTCGTGGAGGATGGGGCCTTGTTGAAGTAGGTCCCTGTGTGCGGGCAGGGGTAGAGGATCCCCTGGCAGTAGTCTTCTCATGTCTGCGTACCAGGGTCTTCTTGGCCAGTCCGGGGCCACCAGAAGAACTAGGCCTCTGTGTCGCTGAATCTTGTGAATGATTGCGCCCAGCAGGGGCCATGGGGGAAAGGCGTATAGTAGGGTCCCCGGTGGCCAGGTCTGTACCAGGGCGTCGATCCCTTGTGACTGTGGGTCTCACCTGCGACTGAAGTATCTGGGTACTTGAGTGTTGGATCTGTTCGCTAGCAGGTCCATGACCGGAGTCCCCCACCGATCCACTATCATCTTGAAGGCTGTGGATGACAGCTTCCATTCTCCCGGGTTTAGGCTTTCTCTGCTGAGGAAGTCTGCTGTGGTGTTGTCTTTCCCGGCGATGTGGACGGCGGAGATGTCCTGGAGATTTGTTTCCGCCCAGGACATCAGGGGGGCTATTTCTAAGGATACCTGTTGGCTTCTGGTTCCGCCCTGTCGGTTGATGTATGCCACCGTGGTGGCGTTGTCCGACATCACTCTGACCGCTTTGTTTCGAAGTCTGTGGGCAAATCGAAGGCAGGCTAGCCTGACTGCCTGTGCCTCTAGTCGGTTGATGTTCCACCCCGACTTGTCTTTGTTCCACCGCCCTTGGGCGGTTAGCTCTTCGCAGTGTGCTCCCCATCCGCTTAGGCTGGCATCTGTGGTGAGCAGGGTCCAGGTTGGGGAGGATATTCTTGATCCTCGGCTCATGTGGTTGGACTGTAGCCACCACCGTAGCTGGGTCCGCACTCTGGTCGGTAGAGGTAGATGTACGGTGTAGTTCTGTGATCGTGGACTCCACCGAGATAGGAGAGAGCGTTGCAAAGGTCTCGTGAGCTCGCGCCCATGGTACCACTTCCAATGTGGATGCCATTAGGCCGAGGACTTGCAGATAATCCCAAGCTGTGGGCCGGGTGGCGCCCAGCAGGGTCTGGAGTCGGTTCCGCAGCTTTGATCTCCTCGTGGGGGTCAGGCTGACCTTGTCCTCTTTGGTGTCGAATCGGACTCCTAGGTATTCCAGCGACTGCGATGGCTGTAGGGAACTCTTGTTTGTGTTGACTACCCACCCTAGACTTTCCAGTAGTTATGACTCTGTTGGTTGCTCGGTGGCTCTCCTCCGGTGACTTTGCCCTGATCAGCCAATCGTCCAGGTAGGGATGGACGAGGATTCCTTCCTTCCTGAGTGTCGCCGCTACCACTACTATTACCTTGGTAAAGGTCCGCGGTGCGGTGGCTAACCCGAACGGTAGTGCCCGGAATTGGTAGTGTTGATTCAGGACCTTGAAGCGTAAGTAGCGCTGGTGTTCCTGATGGATTGGGATGTGCAAGTAGGCCTCTGACAGGTCCAGGGATGTGAGGAACTCTCCTGGCTGTATTACACGTATGACTGACCGTAAGGTTTCCATGCGAAATCTTGGGACCCTTAGGTGTCGGTTGACTGACTTGAGGTCCAGGATGGGCCTGAAGGTGCCCTCTTTCTTGGGTACAATGAAGTAAATGGAGTAATGCCCAGACTTTATCTCCCGTGTAGGCACTGGGGTTATGGCCTTTAGGGTCAGGAGTCTGGTCAGAGTAGCCTCCACTGCCGCCCTCTTGAGGGGGTCGTGGCAGGGAGATTCCACAAACTTGTCCGGAGGGGTTCGGAGGAAGTCCAGGTAGTACCCTTCTCAGATGATGGCTAGGACCCACTTGTCCGAAGTTACCTCGACTCATCTGCGGTAGAATAGGGTTAGTCTGCCTCCTATGGCTTCTTCCCTTGGATGGGTCGGCTGATTCTCATTGTGGGGTGCGGCTGGGACCTGAACCCGAGCCGGTTCTCCTCTTGCTGTGTCTGTTCTGAAAGGACTGGTTTCTGGCCGGAGGACGAGGTGCTTGGTAGCTATTCCTGTAAGGGTTGAAGCGTTGTGAGCCTCTGCCTCTGGATGGCCTGGGAAAGGGGCGCTGGTTTCTCTTTGACTTGTCTTCTGGCAGACGAGGTAATGGAGAGTCGCCCCATTTGTTAGCCAGTTTCTCTAGTTCGCTGCCGAACAGGAGGGATCCCTTGAAGGGCATTCTTGTGAGGCGTGTCTTGGAGGAGGCGTTGGCCGACTAATTTCGCAGCCAGAGTTGTCTCCTGGCTGCCACTGAGGATGACACTCCCCTGGCTGTTGTGCGTACCAGATCAGAGGCAGCGTCAGTGAGGAACAAGAGAGCTGATTCCATTTCTTCTCCCGGGGTGTTGCTCCTGGCTTGAGATAAACAGGAACGTGTCACCACGGTGCAGCAGGTCGCAATTTGTAGGGACATGGCTGCCACCTCAAAGGCTTGTTTCAGTATGGCTTCCAGGCGCCAGTCATGTGTGTCCTTGAGGGCCGCCCCTCCCTCCACTGGTATGGTGGTGCGCTTAGCGACTGCGCAAACTATGGCGTCCACTTTGGGGCATGCTAGCAGCTCCTTGGTCGCTGGGTCCAGGGGGTACATGGTGGATAAGGCTCGACCCCCTTTGAATGAGGACTCCGGCGCGTTCCACTCCAGGTTGATTAGCTGTTGTGCCGCCTGTAGGAGGGGAAAATGGTGGGCCGTCTGTCGAAGGCCCTCTAGCAGGGGGTTCATTCTAGGTTCCCCCGGAGTGCCTTGGCCCAGGATAGTGAGTTCCGATAGGCATTGAGATACCAGGTCCGGAAGATCCTCCTTTGCGAAGAAGCGTCTCATGGTTTGATGCGGCTCTGTCCCCGAGGGAAGTTCTCCCTCCTCGAGGGGCTCAACTTCTTCCTCGGAGTAATCCGTGTCCCCGTAGGGGGGGCTTCTGGGAGGTGGGAGCCTGTGCCTAGGCCTCGAGGGTCCTGGGGCATGAGGGTCTTCCGGTGGGTATGGGTCCACTCGGGACTCAGACTGCATCCTGACAAAGGCGTGAATCCCTTTGAATAATTCCACCCAGGAGAGCGAAGCAGGTTCTAAGTTGAGGGGTGCCAGGTCTCTGGGGGTCCCCGTCTGAGGGATGGTCTCACTGGGGCCTGCTAGGTCCGGGGTGTTCCCTGAGGAGCTAGCACTTAATCTTGGGTGAGACTGGGCGTGGCCTGGAGCTCCCAGGGCCTCCTCACATTGGGCGCATAGGGCGTCTGCTTCCTCGCTCTGTGCGGCTCCGAGGTTGCATGCTGAGCAGAGGCCTAGAGCCATTATGCCTGACTCTGGAGGTGCCGCTTCTGTGGACGCGTGGGCTCTTATGCGATCCATTGCGCCAGATATATATATGCGCCGGTGCGCTCCCAGCCATAAATATGCGCTTTGTAGTATGCGCGAAGCTTATGCACAGAGGATTATTAAAGTGCGCCTATGAATGTGCGCCTATAACGCGCGCCCAAGTATCGGCGCCTATAATACGCGCCCAAACCTTGGGCGCCTAGCTTAAATATGCGCCCAACTATTTTCGGGCGCCTAAGATACGCGCCCGCTAACTTGTGCGCTTAGCTTTATTTGAGCGCTCGAGCGGGCAGAGGGCGGCGAACAAAGCCAAGATGGCGACGGCGAGCAGGCAGGCAAGATGGTGACCTCCTTGGAGGGGCTCCACGTGCAGACCCTGCTAATCCTCGATCCTCAGAGACCAGTAAATAAAGGATGTACGCCTTACCTTGTCTTCGGCGCTTCCCGGTTGCGACCCGGGCGGTCTCCGGCTGCGGGGGGAGAGGGTGATTACCTTCACCGCCGCGCTCGAGGAAGTGCGCCCGCCGCCTCTAAGCCTCGCCCGAACTCATCTCGCTCTGGGGCTAAGTCCTCGCTGCGAACGGCTCCGGACCGAGGCTGCCTCTAAGCCGCGCCCGAACTCCTCTCACTCGGGGGCTAGGTCCCTGCCGCGAATCGGCCACCGGACCGAGGCTCTTACCTCCGAGGGACCACGGAAATCACCTCGGAAAACTCAACTGGGGGAGGGACCCAAGGGTATCACCGCAGGAGTGCGGGGCTCGTCTTCAGGTAGGATTTTTCTTTAAAATTTGGTAGAACGCTCAGCGAGCGTGAGATAGCTCCTAACTGCTTTGGAGACGGAAAATACTGAGCTTCTGCACTTCTTGCAGGGGTATATGTACTAGGTGCTGACGTCAGATTGAAATCTGATCCGTCTCCAACTGCTAGCACGAGTACACTATACCCCATTGGTCCTGAGTCCATCTGCTACACGCTAGGAAATAAAACATTGCTCACATCTTCAACAGAGGAGATTTGGCCCTCCACTATATCTAAGCACCTTCCAATGTCTACAATAGACTTTTAAACTTCAGCTATATGGGTATTAATAGCATCGAATTTAGATTCTAAAGGAGGAAGTAACGTCACTCTCCATGCACGGAGCTTAATCTGAGGGCTCCGCTCCTACCAGCCCTAAATTACGCTGCCAAAGCACGATAGAGCCCGAGACAGCACTTAAAACGAGCTCTGAAACTGCCGGGAGCCCAGCACTGATGTCGGCGAAACGAAAAATCGCGGACTTAAAGAGATATTCTTACCAAAAGGGAGGAGAGAACACGGAGGACGATCGATCCAAAATGGCGGCAGTAGCCGTCATTGTCGAAACGGAAGAAAACGAGGCAGAAACGTGTGAGGGCGATAGCGATTTCCCTACTAGGGCTGAAATGAGAAACTGGTTCTGTGAACTGCGACAGGACCTTAAGAATTTTAAAACGGAAATTGCTGAAAATAGCAGGCGGATTGATGAGGCAGAAGTGAGGCTGGATACACAGGGGGAAAGCTGGCATGGCCTGAGACGGGACCACGAAGCGCTGCAAGAGTATGCTAGGTCCCTATCTGATAAAGTGGAGGACCTGGAAAATCGTAGCAGGCGTGCTAACCTTCGGATCCGTGGAGTTCCTGATACGGACGAATATGCAGACTGCCATGCTACTGTGGAGCACATTTCAAGTTTCTTTTTAGATATGGGTGACACTCCGGAGGGAGGAGATCGGCCTATGGTTCGGCTTGATAGGGCTCACAGGACACTTGGGCCCAAATTGGCGAACAGGCACCGAGATATCATGGTTTGCTACCATTCATATGCTCAAAAGGAACAAATTTTTAATATCGCACGGAAGCAGTGCATATGGCAATGGGAGGGCCACGAAATTGGAATTTATGCAGACCTGGCAGCAGCTACTTTAAAGAAGAGACAGTGTTTTCGCTGTGTCACCACAAAATTGATTGCAGCCAGTATTAGATATCGGTGGCTCTTTTTCCAGGAGGGATATCGTTTCAAATGCAGGGGGTAACTCATCGGGCAAACACGGTTGAAGAAGCGGCAGCAGTTTTGAAGGAACATGGTATAACCGTTGAAATTCCACCTGTGGACACTCAGCCGAGCAATGCGGTACCAGCTGCCCTTACCCCCGTGCCCCGGTGGCAAAGAGCTCAAAAGGGGCGAAGACGGCTCCACAGGAATCCAGCGTGGGTGGATATGAAAGAGGCACCAGCGTGAAGACAGGCCCACAGGCGTATAGTATGGCTGGGATGGAGAGTTCCATATGGAGGCATCATTGACTTGATCAAATAAGGGACTTTACATGTTTGCTGGTATGCAAGCGCCTACAAAGTTGAAGGCTCATAGTTTTCTATTTTCATTTATTAGGCATAATCGTTAACAAATTAGAAGGGGTTGGATGGAAGACCTCTGGAGTGGGATTACACTTTCTCCTCATTATTTTCTGGGATAGGGGTATGTTATCCCAGGATATGTTATTACAAGTGGGAGGGGGAGGGGGAGGGGGAGGGATGGATTTCCTACTCTAACATTGTTTGCACATAAACCAACAGTTCAAGGTATCTCGAGGTATTTGATGATAGATTCATGCTTACTTTCCATCGGACGTGGAAATGGGACATCCCTTGTGTGGCATGTATTGATGGTATACGTGGCAAGTCCCAAATTCCCTATGATTTTCTGGCAGTTGTTTCGGGGGGTGCTATGCCAGGTGGTAAGGGAAGGGAGTATCAATAGATGATGGCGACCTTGAAGTTTACTTCCCTAAATGTCAAGGGTCTTAACACACCCCGTAAACGTAGCTTACTATTTAAGGAAATTGGGCGTATGCGGGCGGATGTGGTCTGCTTACAGGAGACCCATTTGCGTAGTAAGCATCAGGGGCTGATGAAGTCAGCTAAATACCCACATCAATTCTGGGCGGCAGCCTCGCCTTCTAACAAGTACGCAGGAGTAGGTATATTACTTCATAGGGACATCCAATTTTAATTACTAGAGTCTCTTCTTGATTCTGAGGGCAGATATGCCCTGGTGAAAATTACTATAGGGCAGGAAGTTTTTACATTAGTATCCCTCTATGGTCCACATATGCATAAAGATATATTTTATGGATCCTTACACACTTTATTAGCAACCAAATTGGAGGGTCAAATCGTGGTAGGCGGGGATTTTAATTTAACTTTGAACCGAGAATTGATACCTCCACAAATCGGAGCAATGACCCCAAGTCCGCCCGCACAGCCTTAAAAACATTAGTTACCACTCAGGGATTGGTGGACGTATGGAGGGTTCGATGTCCGACGGCCCGCAATTATACTTTTTATTCTAAGCCACACGACTGCTACTCAAGACTGGATATGTTTTTGTGTAGTAAAAGTTTAATGTCTAGAGTATCGGCGGCCGACATCGAGCCCATCCTCTGGTCAGATCATGCCCCAATATGGTTTTCTATACGACTCCATGAGAATGATAAGGGGCATAAATATTGGAAATTTAATGACTCCTTGTTAAAGGATACTCATTTTATTTCCCAGGTTCAGGATGCTATACAGGACTATCTGGACATAAATGATATGGGGGATGTAAGTGCAACGACGGTGTGGGAATGCTTAAAAGTGGTTCTTAGGGGCAAATTCATAGCGAGGGCTGTGTTTTTGAAAAAGCAGAGGGAACATACTAGAGCACAGCTCCTTAGTCAGCTTAAAGATCTGGAGAGAGCTCACAAGAAACTGGGATCATCTCGGGTCCCATATGCTAGGATAGCAGCAATTAAACAACAAATAGAGTCTATGGATCTGGATGCCATCGCTTATCAACTAGAATTAATGCAACAGAGGTACTTTGAAGGGGGCAATAAAGCGGGGAAACTGCTAGCTCATGCGCTAAAGAAACGACGGGCGCAATCTATTATAGTGAAGGTAAAACGTCCGGATGGGGCTGTGGTGATGGATAACTCCTCCATCAGACACTGTTTTTATCAGTTTTACTCTGATCTTTATTCTTCGGATGTAAATATTAGTGAAGAAGCAATCTCGGGCTACCTAGACTCATTGCCCATACCGGAACTCACTGGTGCCCAACAATTTATCTTAGATAAGGATATTTCTGAGCTGGAAATATTAGCTACCATTAAGGCTTTGAAACCAGGCAAATCACCGGGGCTAGATGGGTATACGAGTAGATTTTACCAGGTTTTTGCCCCTGTTTTGGCGCCTGTTCTAGCCAGATATTATAAGGCCTTGAGGGAGGGGGCACTTTTATCTCCTGTGGCTAATACAGCGGGAATTACGGTAATTGTAAAGCCGGGCCGCGACTCCACGCTGTGCGGCTCGTACAGACCAATCTCTTTAATCAATGTTGATTTAAAAATTTTGGCGAAAATTTTGGCTACGAGATTGAATGGCTTTGTCGCTTCCCTGGTACATGTGGATCAAGCGGGCTTTATTCCAGGGAGACAGGCGAGTGACAATATTCAAAAAATTCTAGATATAGTGTGGTGGGTTAAGCGGCAGGCCATACCAACACTGACGCTCTCGGTGGATGCCGAGAAAGCTTTTGATTTGGTGCACTGGCCATATCTTTTTGCTTTGCTCAGGAAAATGAAATTTGGGAATAAGTTTATGCTTTGGTTGCAGCAATTGTATGGTCATCCTTGTGCCTGTGTCAAAGTTAATGGGGGCTATTCGGAAGTATTTCAGGTGACCCGTGGCACCCGACAGGGATGCCCCTTATCCCCAATATTATTTGCTCTCTTTCTTGAGGCTCTGGCCATTAATATTCGGCAGAATTTAAATATAAAAAGGATTACGGTGGGCCGATTCTCCTCAAAATTGTCCTTATTTGCGGATGATATCATGCTCACGCTGACGGAGCCGGTATCCTCATTATCAAACCTTATTACTGAAATGGATCGTTTTAGCAAAGTATCTGGATTCCGAATAAATCTGGAGAAGTCGGAGATTCTCAATATTAATTTACCATCCACACTGGCTGCCCAACTGCGTACTCATTTTAAGTTTAGATGGGCACGTCAGAATATTAAATATTTAGGCATTCATATTAGTGCAGAAGAAAATTTGTTTCGTATTAACTATGACACCCTGTGGGCTAAAATATTAGTTGAGCTGGAGGAGTGGAACCGTTACAGGATATCCTGGATGGGCAGAATTGCAGCTATAAAAATGACGGTTCTGCCAAAGTTACTATATTTGTTTCAATCTTTACCAATAGCTATACCAAAGGCAGTGTTGGCTAGTTGGCAAAAGCGGCTCATGAAGTACATTTGGGGAGGCAAGAGGCCAAGGGTGGCTAGGGCCACTCTTTTTCAGTTTCACCGACAAGGTGGTTTGGGTGTGCCAAATTTAGATAGATATTATATGGCGGCAAAATTTAAGATGTTGGTGGAGTGGCACAGGACACATGACATCAAACCCTGGGTGAACTTTAGCCAACAACTAGTGGGGTCAGTTCCTCTTACTAGTTTCATTTGGCAACCTAAATCCACTTGGTACAGTAATCTAGGGGAGATCTTGCCGCCGTCCATGCTTTACTCTTTGAACCGTTGGCACATTAAGCGGCATTTGTTGGTAGGGCAAAACGAGTACCACTGGAGCACTTATTTGTATGCAAATAGCAAGTTCCCTGCGGGGTATACTAATCCGGCTTTCAAGGTGTGGAAAAGGAAGGGAATACATACTTGGGGAGTTCTTTGGAAAGGTCTAAATTTGATCCCATTCTCAGAACTACAAGTGCAATTTCAACTTCCTGGTGCGGATGCACTCGCATATATGCAATTACGACATTTTGCACATACATACTCACTTGAAAACTCTTTCAGGCAAGACAAATCAGCTTTTGAGGAGTTATGTTTGAAAGCTGATCAAGGTACAAAGTTACTATCCCAACTTTATTCATTGCTGGGATCTCAGAAATTTGGTAAAACTAAACAAATGATTGCTTGGGAGAGCGATCTCCAATGATCCTTTACTCAAAAGGAATGGGAGATGATTTTCGGCCAATTGGGAAAGGGTTTAATTGCAGTGTCTATGATTGAAAACGCATATAAACTGCTCTACCACTGGCATTATAGTCCAGCTCACTTCCATGCATTTAAGGCATCCATATCTGATAAATGTTGGAGAGGGTGTGCACAAAGGGGTGATTATTTCCACATGTGGTGGACTTGTGCTCTGATTCATGATTTTTGGCGGGCGGTAGAGAAATGGCTCAGCCAACTTTTTAAGATCTCGATTGAACTCTTACCTAGCCAAGCTCTACTGGGTCAACCTTTGCTGGAGTTAGGGAATAATGAAAATAGGCTGACTTCTTTCATCCTCACGGCTGCTCGGCTCCAAATAGCACAGAACTGGAAGGAGAGCCGACCTCCCACTATAGGTGGGGTTCATACCAAGATGCAAAAAATGTATACTTTAGCGGACATCACAGCCCGCCTTCATAAAGCATATGGGAAGTTTGTGGGGACATGGCGCTCTTATAGATCATGGAAGGGGATCACTTAGAATATACCCGGGCAGCGGATTTTGGCTCTCCACAGGGCGCGGATTTTTGGGACAATATATTTGCTAATGGAGGCAAAGGCTTAATATCGGCCACGTTTTTGGAAAATAGTTTTAAACTTCTCTATAGATGGCATTATACCCCCTCTAAGCTGCATAAAATTTACCCAGCAACTTCAGATAGATGTTGGAGGGGTTGTGGGGAAAGAGGCTCTTTCTACCATATGTGGTGGGAATGTGCGGCTATCTCCAAGTTGTGGAAGAGCCTGGACAATTGGCTCTCAGATATTTTGCATAAGTCTATAACCTTGACTCCCTCAGTAGCTCTACTTAATCTAGAGTACGCTCAGGGAGACACAGCATTGCACTGATTCATTAAATTGGTGGTCATATCTGCCCGATGCGAGATTGCATTACACTGGAAGGATAAGGGGGTTCCTACTCTGGTACAGGTCCAATCTCGGGTGGCCAAATTATGTAATCTTAGCAAGATCACGGCACATAGGCGGAAGCAATTAGGGGCATTCCAGCGTACCTAGACTCCATATTTAACATGGAAGCAACAACAGATGCAGACATGAACCATTTCTATGTTACATTTTTCCCTTCACTGTGAGATCCCATGTGCTGAAGGGGAGAGGGTTGGGGGGGGGAAATTGGGAAACGCAGAGACAGATTGAAAGTTTTCATTGTATTTATTTTATTGTCAATATTTTTATTTTATTGTACTTTCAATGCAGATTGTTGATGGTTATGTATCCTTTGTATTACATTTCTCTAATAAAACTTAAATTTAAAAAAAAAAAAGAATATACCTGGGCCTTGGGGATGTGGGGTATCATCTTGAGACTGGCATTCTACTGCGCAATGCACTCAGATGGCTATTGTTGGGGTAGGAAATAGGGATGGGGTAAATGAGAAGAAATAGACATAAAATGGATCCTAGATGCTTCTAGATCCATGCAGATGGTTTTATATGAATATGAGTAATAAATGGTTATGACAGCATTGATTTGCCTCTGCTTAGCTCATAACAATTACGGTGCAACTACACTGACTGATGATGTGGAGGCATTATGATGCTTGTTATTCTGAACCTAAGATGTATTTTGTGTTATGTTATAGCTGTTGATGTTTTACTGTTTATATATGCTTTGGTATATTTGTGTAGCTATGTACCTTATATTCATGAGGATCTAATAAAGCTTTTAAATAGAAAAACAAATTTAGATTCTAAAGTTATTACCACTGAGGTGGTCAGGCAAGCAAACGCTGGCATCATCCAAGCCCCTACAGTTGTATCACAGGTTGCCCATCTTGGATTTCATCACTTTTTCTTCCTTTTATCTTTTTTTTTTTTTAAGTGCTATAGAAGCCATTTCTTGGTCGCCCTTGTGAAGAAATACTTGTCGTAAACAACGCCGCATGGTTTAGGGATCTTCAAACGGCAATAAGGCGGTGAACGGACTCAAAAATAATCCAAAGGGCAGCAGATGGCACCTGGAGCTCCCAGCGAGAGGCATTTTGCTCAGCTCACCACATCACGTGACCTCATCTGTGTATTTTTTAAAATTCTAACTGTAATGCCTAACAGTGGTGGTGTTCTACTGAATTCCTCTGTATCTTGTAATTGGGGGGGGGGGGGGAGGAGAGAGATGTGGTGCACATTAACTTGGTGCTCTCCTTCTCCCCCACCCCCCATCTCTCTCTCTCTGAAGTCCATAATCCTAACTTTGGGCTGTCTATGTAAAGTATAGAGTTTCTTCTCAGAGCTATCATGACCTAGGAGGAAAATAAGCTTCTATATGTTTATAGTTTCTAAACATTTTTTGAATTTCATAAATATATAATTCTATCTATACAAGGAAAAGACCTCAGAGGGCAGCTTGTTGACCACAAATCTCAATAAGCCTTAGAATGATCAGTGGTCAAAAAAACCCTCATGCTCCCTTTGTTTTTATTCTGTTGATGTTTTTTTTTTACTGATAGTTTTTATTATTTTTTGTAAATTCCAGAAAAGTTAACAATAGGTACAACAGCAAAAAACAATACAAAATTCCCATGAGATAACCCCTCCCCTTTTTTTCCCCTCCCTCCCATATCCATGAGCTCTTGAGACATTAAAACCAAGAAACAAGGTCTGTAAAAGCATAAGCTGCATGTGAAGAACATAAACTGAAAATCAATGTCTACATCGCTTGTTGTTTTTCCCATTGTAGGTAAGGTGCCCATACTTCACGAAATTTGGTTGTAGTCGCATGAAGTTCCGCTGTTATAGCAGCCATTTTGCAAGAAAAATGTACTCTGTGTTGTACCATCTTCAGAGTTGGCACCCCGGTTTGTTTCCATGAGCTTGCAATGGCCAAGCGAGTTGCAATAAAGACTTGTTGACAAAAAAGTATTTGCATCTTGCCCATTATTAATGGTGGGTGATGCAGGAGCATGAAGCCGGCGTCCAACATGTTGGGCGTTCCTAAAAGGTTCTCCAACCAGTGTGCTACTGCAGTCCATAAAACCTGAACTTTAGGGCAAGTCCACCATACATGAAAAAAGGTGCCTTGTTGGCTGCACTCTCTCCAACAAGAAGCATCAAGTTGTGGGTATCTGCGCTGTAGCGTTTGAGGTGTGAGGTACCAATGTGTGATCATTTTATAGCAATTCTCCTGAAAGGAGGCGGACACTGAACACTTACGGGCTTGTAAGTATATGCGCGACCAGTCTTTTTTGGTCAATGATATGCCCAAATCTTTTTCCCAGTGGTCCATGTGGGGGAAAGAGTCATCCGACTGGTCGGCCAGGAGTGCATAGATTTTAGAGATCATTCCACGAGTTTTGTCAGTAGCCACACAGAGATTTTCAAATGTAGATTTACCCTGTTGTAGAGAAGTTAATATCTGCGGGGTGTGGAGAAAGTGTAATACTTGATTCCCTGCTAGGAAGTCAGTAGGAGACAGACGGTAAAGAGTTTGTATTTCCTGCCAGGACATTAAGGCCCCTCCCTTGAGTAGATGTTCAATACGGCAGATACCTTTCGCTCTCCATGTTTGGAATACTCTGTGTTGACGTCCCGCTGGGAATTGCAAATGATAATAAAGACCTGTGGAGTAGTAATATCCTTGATCTCCTGCTAATTTCACCTTCCATTTGTCCCAAAGTCTTAATGTAGTGTCTAAGGCTAGTGTCCTCCACCCATTTCGTATCCAAGTTTGCTGTGGTTGCCATATTAGCTCAGTCAAGGGGATACCCCCAAAAACCCTTTCCTCAAAAGTGACCCACTGTTTAGGGAAGCCCCGTCCATGCATATCAGGAATTGCTTTCAATTGTGCAGCCACATAAAACCATTCCAAATTGGGAACGCCTAAGCCTCCTCGGTCCCGTGGTTGGAACAATAAGCGTCAGGATACCCTAGGTGGTCGCTTACGCCAAATAAAATCAAATAGAATTTTCTGCCAGGAGCGAAGGATTGTGGTGGATATGAAAATGGGAATGGTATGAAAAAAATAAAAGAAACAGGGTAAAATGTTCATTTTTATTATAGCCACTCTACCTAACCAGGAATATTGTTCCCTATCCCATTTTTGAAGATCTTTTTTAATATTTTGCAACAGTGGTATGTAATTGAGTCTAAAGAGCTCATTGAGCTCATTGAGCTCATTGAGCTCATATCGTTTCGCCAATTCCCTCATGACTTCTGAAGACATAGTAACATTCAATATCTCTGTTTTATCCATGTTTACTTTAAACCCAGAGACTGCACTAAAAGCTTGAAGCTCCTCAGTGTCTTCCCTAATAGAGGTCAAAGGGTTCGTGAGGGTCAAGAGAATATCATCAGCAAATAGAGAGATCTTCATGGGATATGGGTCCATTGGAATTCCCGTAATAGAGGCAGAGGTTCGTACCCTAGTGGCCAGGGGTTCCAAAAATAAAGCAAAAAGAAGGGGGGACAAGGGGCAACCTTGTCGAGTCCCTCATTTTACTGGGAAAAGTTCCCCATATCTCCCATTAACCTTAATCCGTGTTCCTGGGTCCTGATAGAGACATTGAATCCATCGTAAAAATCAAGGACCAAAAGACATTTTCTCTAGCGTGGCAAATAGAAAGTCCCAATGAACAAGGTCGAAGGCCTTCTCGGCGTCTATGGCCATTAACACCAATGGCACCTTTGTCGTTGAAGACCACCACAAAGCATCTGTGACTTTCCGAACATTGTCGGCCACCATCCTATGTGGTATGAACCCAACCTGATCACTATGTACTAGCTGAGGGAGGAAGGAATTAAGTCTGGCCGCCAGCACCTTAGCCAATATTTTTAAATCGACATTAATCAATGAAATAGGTCGGTAAGACCCGCACTGTGTGGGGTCCCTCCCCGGCTTTGGCAAGACTGTTATGCCAGCCACGTTTGAATGCAAGGGCAAAGACTCCCCGTCACAAAGGCCATTAAAGAAGTCTGTTAAGGGGCCTACCAGATGGGTGCAAAATCTTTTATAGTATCCCCCCGAAAAACCGTCTAGGCCCGGAGACTTGCCAGCTTTAAGGTCTCCAATAGCAGCCTGTACCTCAATAGCATGTATGGGGGTATCTAAGTAGCTTTGCTGGGATTTAGTGAGGGTGGGCAATACCATAGACTGTAAATACTGATCCACATGAGCGGGAGTGATAGAGGAGTCTCCACCATACAAGAGGGTATAGAATTTAGTAAAACAATCCCGAATGTCTTGGGTGGTGGTTAACATCTGGCCATGTCTATCCTTCACCTAAGCGATATTGGACTGATATGAGCGTTGCTTCAGTAGCCTCGCTAAGTGTCTGCCTACTTTGTTATGACCTTCAAAATAGCGTTGTTTGACTCTATTCAAAGCGTAGGCTATCTGTTCTGAATCTAACATATGTAATTCAGTGCGGGCTGCCCGCAATCTTGTGAGGATAGCGTGGTCAGGGTTTCTAGAATGTTTCTGAGTTAAAAAAGTGATCTCACGAAGTAGCTCAGTCCGCCTTAATTCTCTTTGTTTCCGTAAGGCTGAGGAAAGCGCTATATGGCGTCCTCTCATGACCACCTTGGAGCCCTCCCATAGAGTACTTGCCGCCTGAACCGACCCCTTATTCAATGTGAAGTATTCTCTTAAATGATCTAATAAACTTTTGCTGTGTTCCGGGTCTCGCAGCAATTCCTCCCTCAGCTTCCAGGGTTGGCCATAAGAATAGTAATCCAGACTGGCGCGTGGTCTGACCACGTTATGTCTCCTATGCCTGTTGTTAATACTTGATTTTGTGCCCCTTTATCAACTAATATAAAGTCGATCCTGGAGTATGTATTATGGGGATTAGAATAGAATGTATATGATCTGGACATAGGATTCCTCTGCCTCCAAATATCAGTAAGGTTCCAGTCATGCATTAGATTCGTCAACGCTGACGTGGCTTTCCAACCTCCCGTATTTCTATAATTAGAAGAGTCCACTCTGGGATTGCTTACCACATTGTGGTCCCCTCCCCATAACAACAGGCCTTCCGCAAAGGAAGAAAGCACCTCTGCTAGGGACTGGAAAAAAGAGCCCTGGTCTGTGTTGGGTGCATAAACATTAATAATCGTATATAATTGTCCGTCCATATGTAATTTTAAAAGTAAATAGCGCCCCTGAGGGTCAGCAACATGAGATTTCTTTCAAAGGTTACGTGTTGTGCTATAAGTATGCCCACACCCACGTATCTAGATGTTTTGGTGCTAGCTGCAAAATAACAATTAGGGTACCCTGAGAATCGTAACAAACGTTTGTGGTGTTTTCGTGTATGTGTCTCCTGGAGGAATGCTATAGCTATATGCTGACGATGTAGATCACATAGCAGCAACTGACGTTTCATGGGAGTATTTAGTCCCTTCACATTGAGGGACCAAAGTTTTAAAGCCATAGTCTAAGTATAACTTGCAGAAGATAACCACCCAGCTTCCCATTACCAATGTCTCTGTTCCTAGAACCACACCCTAAAGCAAAACAACAACAAGTCCCCCCGGAGCTCATGGATAGTATTCCTCCCCCCTCACATTACCATATGTATCCCCCATTGGGATAGCGCCTTGCCTGGGGGTCTTAGTGACCAGCAAGTAGGTCGCTCACCCGGCTAATAGCAAAAAGTTCACAGCCAGTTCACAGTCTCGAACCTCTTTGACACCGCAGTATAGACACCTCTCATATCAATATTCACCGGAGTCAGAGAAAAAGTCCAGCGTAGTAGAAATGCGCAGCCCTCAGCGCCCTGGTGGCCCAGTGCTCAAATCTGAAGCTACCCCTGGGGGAGTCCGCCTCTGTCTCTCCAAACGTCACTTATTGCCAACTCTCTGCCACCGTGGAGTTTTCTGTGTGTTAGGTATCCTGGAGTCGAAGCTCGGAGCGGTGGGGGGCAGCGGGAACTGTACCTTATTGAATATCTCCTTCGCCTCCTCCAGGCCTCGGACTCGGTAAGTATTCCCCTTCACCTCGAATTGCAAACCAAATGGGAATGTCCACTTATAGCGGATATTGCGGTCTCGCAGTGTTGTGGTAATAGGCCGCAGGTCAAAGCGTTTACGAAGAGTGGAAGCTGCGAGATCGTTGAATATATAAATTTTATGTCCTTCCCAAGTCCATTCACGTTGCTTCCTTGACTGCATATACAGTTTCGATTTTTCTTTATATGCCTGCAGGCAAACAAGAATGTCCCTCGGTTTTTCTGTAGTTCTTAGTCCCAGTGTCCGATGCGCCCGTTCGATGCGAAAGAAAAGGCTGACGTCCGTATCCTCTGCCCCCTCCACAGTCTCCGCCCTCATCAAATGTTGAAACACTTTCGACGCTACTTCTTCGCAATCTGTGTATTCAGGTGTTTCAGGTATTCCTCTAATACGCAAATTGTTGCGGCGGGACCTGTTCTCCAGGTTTTCAATCTTATCAGCCAACAGGACCTGCTCTGTTATACTGAGCCTTAGCTCATCGGCCATTTTGTGCATCACTTCGTCTTGACCCTCTATGCGAGTTTCCATTTCTTCTACTCTATTCCCCAGCACGGCTAGATCTTCCCGGATTTCTGACATTGTCTGCATGAGATCAGCTTTATGTTGCTTCATGTCCGAGTGTAATTCAATGAACCAGTGCCTCATTTCTGAGCGAGGCGGTAGCTCAGAAATTGCTGCTGGGGCTGGATGATCAGCATCAGAGGCATGGGCCATGCCCGTGCTCAGATCCGCCATGTGCTCGCTGGTTTCTGGTCCCAATTTAGAGTAGGAATACTGCGTGAGATCATAAAATGTCCTCGCTTGGGCCATCCAGAGGTGAAGCGCTTTCAGTAGGTGAATGAGAGATGAATTTTCAGTTTAAAATTAGCGAGGTTCGAGCAAATAACACGGAGCGAAGCCGGGAGCTCACTAGCTATGCGACCATTCCGGCTGGTGATGTCAGCGCGCCCCCCTATTCTGTTGATTTTTATACAATTTTCATTTATGTATCTATACTTTTCTTTTCTTTTTTTTATGTTTCATTTCTTTTATATACTCGTGTGCAATCTTCAGTGTTCCTCTGTGATATAAATATATGGTTGCTGGCTTTCAACTCCAAAGGTTTTAATCGCTATTCATTTAACCATTATGGAGACAAATGCTGGAACTGCAGACTGTATGTCAAATGCCAACGTGGCACACATTTTGCTATAGGTAGCTGCTTCAGGGCAATATTGCTTAAAGTTTTCTCATTCTTGTCTTTCAAGTACTTCTAATGACATTCCATGGAATGAATGGAGATTAAAATTTTTGGAGCTGGAAGCCAGCAACCATCAAAAGATCCATAAGGACTACAACAAGGAGATAAGTTATAATTCATTTGTTGGACTTTGCAAAATATACCAGAAATAGATGTTTAATGTGCAATGGATTTTGTACAATGCAAGAGGAATAATAGAGACACAATTTATTTTATATTTATATCAAAGAAGAAAAGACGATTGCACACAAAGGTTTATAAAAATAAATTTAAACTTATAAAAGGTATATATAGATAAGAAATTAAATAATTTATAAAAAGCAACAATAGAAAAAACCAAAACAAAACAAAGGGAGGATGGAGGTTTTTTTGACCAATGATTATTCTAAAGCTTTTTGAGATTTGTGATCAACAAGCTGGGCTCTGAGGTTTTTTCCTCCGTATAGATAGAATTATTTATAAAATTCAAAAAATATTTAGAAACTATAAACACATAGAAGCTTATTTACTACAGCAAATTTATTATTTAAGCTTTCAGTCCCTACTTTTATATATATGACCTAGGAGGCAAACAGCCCCCTCATCTTTCCTGACCGCCTTCTGTGGCACCCCCTGGCTCCTCACTGATGCTCTACTCTATTCTTTGCTACCATACTGGACAGCTATAGATCATGCTGTGTGCTTGACATGTTCACCATCTCTAGGATGCTTCCTCCCCCCTCCTGAGTACATTTTCAAATTAAGGAGAAAAGGTATGGCTATATTGCCACAGGGATTGTGAGCACACAGTGGTTCACAGTTCCTACATTCAGGCACTTGCATGACTTCCCAGTGTATATTTGAGAAGCTGAGCAGAGGTGGAGGACTGGCAGAAAACAGCAGCAGTTGGGATGGGGGTATACTGGACACCATCAGTGGGAGTTCAGGGGGAAAAAGGCAACATCAGTGGTGGAGAAAGTGCCAAATTCTTAAGTTGCACAGGGCCACCAGAAACGTTGCATTCCCTTGCTAATGAAGCTTTTCTCACATTCAGAGCATGAAAATGGTCTTGACTATGGATTCTCTGGTGTCCTGCGAGTTGGATCTTCTATTTGAAGCTTTTTCTACACCGAGTACAAATAAATACTTTAATTCCTGGGTGGATTCTCTAGTGGTTTTTGAGGTTTGTCTCGTGATGGAAGCTATTACCACATTCAGTACATAAAAATGGTTTGTCACAAGGGCAATATCTCCAATTGGATTTATTTTGTACATACTTTGAAAGGAATGATCATCATTTGTAAGCCATGGCAAGTTAGGGATAAGCTAAATGTCTCAAATTTACTACTAATGCCCTTCTTAGTACATACATTGTACCAAAGACAGCCTGCTTCTGGAGTTCATAAAGTGTATTCTTAGCAGGTAACATATCAAGATGTGCTTGAAAATTCTTCTTAATCAGACCAGTGGCACCCAATATAATTGGGACTATTTCTGTATTTTTCTGCCACATTTTCTAGGTTTCTGATTGAATCTCTTGGCAATTAAGGATCTTTGCTTTCTCCATACAATTAACAGAATAATCTCTGGGTTCTGATACTTCTCTGAACCATGCCGTTCGAGTGTTCTGCTCTTTCACTACAATATCTGGTTTTCGCACATCTTCCAGTCTCTGGAAAAAGGAATGTCCCAGGTGATAACAACTTCTTAATCCTCTAATTCTGTTACAATTGTGCTCCCAATGTTTTTCTCATCAGTGTGGACTCTCTGGTGGTGTGTCAGGCTTATCTTCTGACAGAAACTTTTACCACAGTCAATATATCTCAATGGTTTCTCACCCATGTGGATTCTCTGGTGGTTTATCAAGCTTATCTTCTGACGAAAGCTTTTACTGCACTCAATACATTTAAATGGTTTATCATCAGTGTGGACTCTGTGGTGTCTTGTCAGGCTTTCCTTCTGACGGAAGCTTTTACCACATTCAATACATGTAAATGGTTTCTCACCAGTGTGGACTCTGTGGTGTCTTGTCAGGCTTTCCTTCTGAAGGAAGCTTTTACTGCACTGAGTACATTTAAAAGGTTTCTCACCCGTGTGGATTCTCTGATGGTTTGTCAAGTTTATCTTCTGACGAAAGCTTTTACCGCACTCAATACATGTAAATGGTTTCTCACCAGTGTGGACTCTGTGGTGTCTTGTCAGGCTTTCCTTCTGAAGAAAGTTTCTACCACATTCAATACATGTAAATGGTTTCTCACCAGTGTGGACTCTGTGGTGTCTTGTCAGGCTTTTCTTCTGAAGGAAGCTTTTACCACATTCAATACATGTAAATGGTTTCTCACCAGTGTGGACATTCTGGTGGCTGGACAGGCTTCTCTTCTGAAGGAAACGTTTACCACACTGAGTACATATAAATGGTTTCTCACCAGTGTGGACTCTGTGATGGCTTGTCAGGCTTATCTTCAGATGGAAGCTTTTACCACATTCACTACATGTAAATGGTTTCTCACCAGTGTGGGCTCTGTGGTGCCTTGTCAGGCTTTCCTTCTGAAGGAAGCTTTTACTGCACTGAGTACATTTAAATGGTTTCTCACCAGTGTGGATTCTCTGGTGGTTTGTCAAGTTTATCTTCTGATGAAAGTTTTTACCACACTCAATACATTTAAATGGTTTCTTATCAGTGTGGACTCTGTGGTGTCTTGTCAGGCTTTCCTTCTGAAGGAAGCTTTTACCACATTCAATACATGTAAATGGTTTCTCACCAGTGTGGACTCTGTGGTGTCTTGTCAGGCTTTCCTTCTTAAGAAAGCTTTTACTGCATTGAGTACATTTAAATGGTTTCTCACCAGTGTGGATTCTCTGATGGTTTGTCAAGCTTATCTTCTGGCGAAAGCGTTTACCGCACTCAATACATTTAAATGGTTTCTTATCAGTGTGGACTCTGTGGTGTCTTGTCAGGCTTTCCTTCTGACGGAAGCTTTTACCACATTCAATACATGTAAATGGTTTCTCACCAGTGTGGACTCTGTGGTGTCTTGTCAGGCTTTCCTTCTGAAGGAAGTTTTTACCACATTCAATACATGTAAATGGTTTCTCATCAGTGTGGACACTTTGGTGGCTTATCAGTCTTGGCTTAATACGGAAGCTTTCACCGCAGTCAATACATTTAAATGGTTTCTCACCAGTGTGGACTCTCTGGTGCCTTGTCAGGTTTTCCTTCTGTTGGAAGCTTTTATCACATTCAATACATGTAAATGGTTTCTCACCAGTGTGGACTCTGTGGTGTCTTGTCAGGCTTTCCTTCTGAAGGAAGCTTTTACTGCACTGAATACATTTAAAAGGTTTCTCACCCGTGTGGATTCTCTGATGGTTTGTCAAGTTTATCTTCTGACGAAAGCTTTTACCACACTCAATACATGTAAATGGTTTCTCACCAGTGTGGACTCTGTGGTGTCTTGTCAGGCTTTCCTTCTGAAGAAAGTTTCTACCACATTCAATACATGTAAATGGTTTCTCACCAGTGTGGACTCTGTGGTGTCTTGTCAGGCTTTTCTTCTGAAGGAAGCTTTTACCACATTCAATACATGTAAATGGTTTCTCACCAGTGTGGACATTCTGGTGACTGGACAGGCTTCTCTTCTGAAGGAAACATTTACCACACTGAGTACATATAAATGGTTTCTCACCAGTGTGGACTCTGTGATGGTTTGTCAGGCTTATCTTCAGATGGAAGCTTTTACCACATTCACTACATGTAAATGGTTTCTCACCAGTGTGGGCTCTGTGGTGCCTTGTCAGGCTTTCCTTCTGAAGGAAGCTTTTACTGCACTGAGTACATTTAAATGGTTTCTCACCAGTGTGGATTCTCTGGTGGTTTGTCAAGTTTATCTTCTGACGAAAGTTTTTACCGCACTCAATACATTTAAATGGTTTCTTATCAGTGTGGACTCTGTGGTGTCTTGTCAGGCTTTCCTTCTGAATGAAGCTTTTACCACATTCAATACACGTAAATGGTTTCTCACCAGTGTGGACTCTGTGGTGTCTTGTCAGGCTTTCCTTCTTAAGGAAGCTTTTACTGCACTGAGTACATTTAAATGGTTTCTCACCAGTGTGGATTCTCTGATGGTTTGTCAAGCTTATCTTCTGGCGAAAGCTTTTACCGCACTCAATACATTTAAATGGTTTCTTATCAGTGTGGACTCTGTGGTGTCTTGCCAGGCTTTCCTTCTGACGGAAGCGTTTACCACATTCAATACATGTAAATGGTTTCTCACCAGTGTGAACTCTGTGGTGTCTTGTCAGGCTTTCCTTCTGAAGGAAGTTTTTACCACATTCAATACATGTAAATGGTTTCTCATCAGTGTGGACACTTTGGTGGCTTATCAGTCTTGGCTTAATACGGAAGCTTTCACCGCAGTCAATACATTTAAATGGTTTCTCACCAGTGTGGACTCTCTGGTGCCTTGTCAGGTTTTCCTTCTGTTGGAAGCTTTTACCACATTCAATACATGTAAATGGCTTCTCACCAGTGTGGACTCTCTGGTGCCTTGTCAGGTTTTCCTTCTGTTGGAAGCTTTTACCACATTCAGTACATGTAAATGGCTTCTCACCAGTGTGGACTCTCTGGCACCTTGTCAGGCTTTCCTTCTTGTGAAAGCTTTTACTACCCGCAGCACTGTTAAATGATTCTTCAGTGTGAGATCTCTGAGATTTACGATATATCAGAAAAACATCATACAAACAGTTTTGTTTTATCTCATTTCTCTGCTCTTCCCCTGTGTGTGTGACATTACTGGTATTTTGCTCACACCCAGTAGAATTCTCAGTTAAGTCTCCTGTTGAATTTCTTTGCTTCTTTTCTGAGATGCATTGATTCTTGCAATTTCTTTCCAAAGCAGAGCATGAAGAAATATCTTCTCTATTTATTCTTGATATCATCATCACCTTTCCTTCTGGATTCTGCCTGGCTTTCCACTGATGTCTTTTTTTACTTTTAATTCCAGGATCATAATTTTCTAGATAAAATTAAACACAGAGCATTGAGAAATTACTACATACCTGATAATGGAGAAATTACTTACCTGATAATTTTGTTTTCCTTAGTGTAGACAGATGAACTCAGGACCAATGGGTTATATGCTCCCCTGCTAACAGAAGGAGACGGAGTCAGGTTTCAAAGCTGAATTCACCCTAGATACACCCCTGCAGTGACCTCAGCCCTTCAGTTATTCTCTTCAAAAGCCACTGTGGACATACTACTGAAAAACTTGATTAGAACTGGATTAAAACCAACTTGACTAAAAATGGATAGCTGTAACTGTATTCAACCAAAACAAACACTGAACCCCAAGTAAGATTATACATGCCCTGATCTAGGGATTGGGCAACGGCTTACCTGTAATCTCCTGGAATCGATAATCATTTCATGGGTGATTCCTTGGCACCGTTCTTGGGCAGCAGTGGGTGGGATGCTGAGTCCATCTGTCTACACTAAGGAAAACTAAATTATCAGGTAAGTAATTTCTCCATTTCCTAGCGTGTAGCCAGATAGACTCAGGATCAATGGGATGTACAAAAGCTACTCCCGATCAGGGCGGGAGGCTGCCCGCAGTCCTTAACACTGCCTTTGTAAAGGCTGTGTCCTCTCGGGCCTGAAAGTCCAGGTGATAGGTGTGTAAGGAGGACCACATCGCCACTCAGCAATGTCGATGGGAGACAGCAGTCCATCCTCTGCCCAGGAAACTGTCTGAGCCCTAGTGGAATGAGCTTGAACCTGAAAGGGCAGTGGCTTTCCTGCATCTACATAGGTTCCCGCGACCACCTCCTTGATCCAGCGATCTATGATATCCTGCGAAGCTGGTCCACCCTGCCTCCTTCTACCGTGAAGAACAAGCAAGCGGTCCATCTTATGAACCATTTCTTAAACTTCCAGATACCACACCAAAAGCTATTTGACATTTAAATGGCGGAGGAGGCGATATTCTTCCGTGTCCTTGAGCCTATCTAGGGATGGCAACGAATGGACTGATTCAATTGAAACTCCAAGACTACCTTGGGCAAGAAGGATGGAACGGTATGAAGATGTAACGCTCCTAGCGTCATTTGGAGGAATGGTTCCTGACACAACAATGCCTTTAGTTCAGAGATGTGGCGAGTTGAACATATAGCCACCAGGAACACCATTTTCAGGGTTAGCAAGCGCAAGGACTGTGCAATGGCTGAAAGGTGGGCCCTGTCAAAAACTGCAATACTAGATTAGGATTCCACAAGGGAGCTAGCCACTAAAGGAGTGGCCGGGGATGCTTTATCCCGTTCAGAAAATGGGCCATGTCCAGATGAGCCAACGGCGGGTTTCATTCACCTCACCCCTGAAACAGGAAAGAGACGCTACCTGGATCTTCAAGGAGTTAAGGGTCAATCCTTTATTCAAGCTGTCCTGGAAACATTCCAGAATCAGTGGGATTTGACAGCTTGAAGGGAAAAACCACATTCCTCGCAGCTGGTCTCAAATACTCTCCAGATGCTAAGGATGAAGAGAACTTCCATGCTTGGAGCAAGGTGGTAATTACTGCTGCCAAATATCCATGCTTCATCAGGCGGTCCCGCTCTAGGGCCAAACCGTAAGACAGAATCGAGACGGATCCTCATGAAGGACCGGTCCTTGCACCAGGAGTCTCCGCATGTCTGCATACCTCGGATGCCTGGGCCAATCTGGAGCTACTAGTAGGACTAATCCCCTGTGGTGCCCGATTCTGTGAATGACTACCCAGCAGGGGCCACAGAGAGAAGGAGTAGAGCAATTCCTCTTCTGGCCAGGTCTGAATGAGAGCGTCGATCCCCAGAGACCACTGATCTCTTCTGCAACTGAAGAATCAGGGAACCTTCGCATTATGAGATGCAGCCTACAGATCGATGGATGGGATGCCCCAGTGGTCTACCACCAGTTGAAAGGTTTTGGCCAGCAATGCCCATTCTCCTGGATTCAGACTCTCCCTGCTTAGAAAGTCTGCTCTGACATTGTCTTTCCCTGAGATGTGGGAGGCCGAGATCATCTGTAGATGTATTTCCGCCCCTTCCATAAGGAGTTCTATCTCTTGTGACACTTGCTGGTTTTGGTTCCCCCCCGGCGGCTGTTGTAGGCTACCATTGTTGCATTGTCTGACATGACGCGAACCGCCTGCCCTGGAATATGTGGCTGAACTGTAGACATGCCAATCTCACTGCCCAGGCTTCCAGGCGGTTTATGATCCAGAGCGCCTCTTCCTTGGTCCAATGCCCTTCAGCTGTCCGTTCCTGACAGTGAGCTCACCAGTCCCGGAGGCTCACGTCTATTGTGAGGACCAGCCACTTCAGCAGAACAGGGTTACACCCTTGCACAGGTAAGCTTCCTACAGCCACTACTGGAGTTGAGAGCATACTTCCCCTGGTAGGTGGAGATGAATCGAAAAGTCTTGAGACAGCAGGTTCCAACGTGACAGCAGAGAGCATTAAAGTGGTCGCATGTGGGTCCTCGCTCACGATACTACCTCCAGAGTTGACGCCATCAAACCAAGGACCTGCAGATAGCTCCACCTCGTTGGGCGAATCATGTTCATCAACTGACGCACTTGGGACATCAACTTCCTTATCCACGTGGGTGGGAGGAAAACCTTGCCCTGCTTGGTGCCGAACCGGACTCCCAGATATTCCAAGGACTGGGAGGATTTGAGCCTGCTTTTGTCCATGTGAACAACCCAACCGACTTCCTGAAGCAGGGAAGTCACCCTGAGACTCTCTTCCACGGACTTCACCCGAATCATCCAGTCATCCAAGTATGGGTGTACCAGGATTCCCTCTTTTCTCAGTGCTGTCACTACAACCACCATAATCTTGGAAAATGTTCTGGGGTGGCAGCATAGTACCACAAAGCATAGGAAACGCTGATGTTCTTGCCGAATTGGAATATGAAGGTAGGCCTCGGAAAGGTCCAGGGAGATTAAGAACTCTCCCGGTTGTATGGCCATTATCACAAAGCGCAGAGATTCCATGCAGAAATTACTTGTAGATGTCAGTTGACACTCCTGAGGTCCAGGCTGGGGCAAAAGGAACCCTCCTTTGTTGGTATGATGAGATAGATGGAATCTTCCTGGGGGCACAGGTACTGGAATTATAGTCCTCAACCTGAGGAGCATTACCAAGGGAGACCCCACTGTCTGCTTCTTGTGCTGGGAGTGGCAAGGAGACATTATGGACCTGTCCCAAGGAGAGTAGCAAAACTCTAGTGCATATCCTTCTCATATGACATCCAGCACTCATTTGTTTGAAGTGATCTTGACCCACCTATCTCCTCGTTCCGACGGTGGGTCGACAAAACTTCATTGGGGTGTTCGGGATGAACTTGAATCCAAACCTGGCCCTCTCTTGCACTGTCGACTCCGAAAGGACCGAGACCTCCTGAAGGACTGAGACCTCTGAAATGTTGCGTTTCTGTAGGGTTGAAAGTGTTGGGAGCCCCTGAATCAACCCTCGCTGAACGACCTCCTGCAGTCGATCTCCATACGGAAAACGATTCGCGGCAGGAAATCGCTCCCGGACCCCCGCTGGACCCCCAGGAACTTTTGGCCAGCTTGGGGGGGCCTCCTGACCCCCACAAGACTTGCCAAAAGTCCAGCGGGGGTCTGGAACGACCTCCTGCGTCGAATCGTTTTGGTCTATGGCCGCCGCCATTTTGCGGCGGCCATTTTGCAAAATGGCGCCAGCTGAAGACTACACGATTTAGTGTGCCGCTTTTCCTGCTCTCCCCCTTCCCCCGATTTAGCTACGGACCGCCGCTACGGAGGTAATTTAAGGCTACGGACCCCCAGGTAATTTAAGGCATTTGGGGGAGGGTTCGGGAGGGTGGAGGATTTAATTTAAAGGGTCGGGTGGGTTTTAGTGTGCCGTGTTTTAGTGTGCCACTGGACCCCCAGGTAATTTAAGGCATTTGGGGGGGGGTTCGGGAGGGTGGGGGATTTAATTTAAAGGGTCGGGGGTGGGTTTTAGGGGGTTTTAGTGTGCCGGCTCACGATTTTAACGATTTTCACGATACTTTACACACCCAAACGGCAACAATACGATTCCGTCCCCCTCCCAGCCGAAATCGATCGTTAGGACGATCGAGGACACGATTCACATCTCTAACACTGAGCTCAGACAAAGAATGTATTAATACTAGTCTAGGGACTGGAGTAACAACTACCAGTAACCCCTGAAGATTCAGCAATGCAGGAGAACAATAGCACAACCCGCCAGCAACCAAGGGTGGAAAGATGGATCCACCTGTCTATACTAAAGAAAAGGAAATTATCAGGTAAGTAGTTATTTCTCCTCTTAGCATTCAGACAGATGGATCCAGAACAAGTGGGATGTACCAAAACTACTCCTTGTTGTGTTCCACGGCCGCGGCCGCGGCCCCGGCCCCCTACCTGACCTGCAATGGCGACCCGCCGTGGCAGCATCAGGGGAAGCTGCAGAAGCCTGATGTCCGTCGTTCCCGCGCGTCGGTGCGGCCGTTCCTGCTCCTCCCTCGCGGTGTCGGGCAGCTTCTCTCCGCGGCCCAAAATCCAAGATGGCCGCCGCCGCCACCATCTTAGGCACGAGGCCGCGCTTCCTTACCAGATTTAAAGGGACCTCATCCCTTTAATTGCCTACACCTGTTTCTAATGCACCGGACCAGAGGAAGTATATAAGGAGACTTCCTCTGCTCATTCCTTGACTTGGCAACGTCTTCCGTCTTCGTTGTTTGAGTCTGCTTGCTTCGGTGAGTCTTCTTGTGCTTCAGATCCTTGCTTCCTGGTTCCTGTCTCGTCTCGGTGATTCCTGGTATCTGACTTCGGATTGGCAAGCGGTGATTCTTGGTGTGTGACTTCAGACTGGCAAGCGGTAATTCCTGGTGTGTGACTTCAGACTGGCAAGCGGCGATCCCTCTGTGTGTGACCTCGGATTGGTAAGCGACGACCCTCTGGCACTTGACCTTGGACTTCTTCTGGACCATCGTCTCCAAGGGCCCACCTAAGTCCCAGCGGCCCGGGTCCCTACTGGCTGGGGTGAAGCTCCAGTTGGCCCTTGCACTGACCTCATGACTCCTTGACCTCTCAAAAGTCCACCTAAGTCCCAGCGGCCCGGGTCCCTAGGGGCTCCTCCCGGGAGGACCGCGGCTTCCAGTGGCGAAGACCCAGTTGGCTCCTCAGACGTCACAATTCTTCACCTTCTCCTCGGTCGCCTCAGTCTCCCGTGCCGAGGGTCAGCTGGTCACATCTTCTGTTCTGCCTTGCCACCCGATGGGGGAACCTAAGGACCCACCTCCTAAAGTATACCATCCTCCCGTCGGCCCAAGGGTTCACAAGCCTGATCATAACACTCCTGAACAGGGCTGGAGGCTGCCTGAGGTCCAATCAACACTGTTCATGCCAAGGCTTATTTATTTATTTATTTATTTAACACTTTTCTATATCGACCTTCATGGTTAAATGACCATATCAGATCGGTTTACATCGAATTGGGGAACTGTAACAAATAACAATCGTTTGAACAGGAAGAGCAAAGTTACATTCAACAAGGATAGTAAAACTTGGAAGCGTGGACAGCTGGAAAGAAAGGCCTAAGAAGGCAATAAACAAAGAGTATAAACAATTGATGAATCAGGGGTAGTTAATTAAGTACTTAAAGGTAGTACATAGATCCATTGTTCATGAGGTTGATCGGTCGTTCGGTTGTGCCCTCCCGGGCCTGCAGTTCAGATGATAATACCTGGAAAAGGTGTGTAAGGAGTACCACATCACAGCTCTGCAAATGTCGACAGGAGACAACAATCTAACCTCCACCCATGACACTGCCTGAGCCCTAGAGGAATGTGCCCTAACCTGACTAGGCAGTGGCTGCTCAGCATCCATAAAATTGGCAGTGACTATCTCCTTAATCCAGTGGGCTACTGTAGACCACGACGCCGGATCACCCTGTCTACTTCCACCATGGAAAACAAACAGGCATTCCATCCTCCTGAAAGGTTTAGAAACTTCCAAATACCTCAAGATATTTCACTTGACATCCAAGGGCCGTAACAGGCAATTCTTCTTCATCTCTTTCCCTGTCCAGAGACAGCAGGGAAATGGACTGATTCAAATGAAAATCTGAAACCACTTTTGGCAAAAATGAAAGAACAGTTCACTGGTAGAACTGGCTCCTGGCAAGACAAGGCCTGTAGTTTGGATACTCTACACACAGAACAAATTGCCACAAGAAATACTGTTTTCAAGGTCAGTAACCACAAGGAAAGGTCATGCATCGGTCATAAAGTAAAGTAAAGTCCGTTAAAAAATCCAAAACAAGATTAAGACTTCACAAGACCAATGGTAACTGCAAGAAAGGTCGAAGATGCTTCACTCCTTTCAAGAAACAGACCTCATCTGGATGAACCAACAAGGGTCCACTGTTCACCTGAGCCCTGAAACAGGCAAGGGCCATTACTTGTATCTTTAAGGAATTAAGGGCCAATTCTTAAGTCAATCCATCCTGCAAAAATTCCAAAATAAGTGGGATCTTAACCAAATGAGGAGAAACCCCTTGACCTTCATACCAAGCTCAAACACTAACCAAACCCATACATAGGCTAAGAAAGTGGAGAACTTCCACGTTCACAGCAAGGTGGCAATCACCGCAGTAGAATATCCATGCTTCAGCAACAAGGCCCTCTCAAGGGACATATCTTAACTCAAAATCGAGTCAGATCTTTGTGAAGAACAGCCCCCTGCTACAACAGATCTCTGTGCACTGGAAACCATAGGGGAGAACCAACCAGGCGTCTTCACAGATCTGCCTACCATGGTCTCCTGGGCCAATCTGGTGCCACCAGAAACAACATCCTCCTGTGACTATTGATCTTTCGAATCATTCTGCCCAACATGGGCCATGGGGAAAAAGCAAACAGGAGCTTTTTCTCCGGCCACTCCTGCACGAGGACATCGATGTCCAAGAACTTGGGTTCTCTCCTAGAACTGAAGAAGCAAGACACCTTCGCAGTGCAAGAAGTTGCCAACAAGTCCAGAAATGGAAGGCTCCAGCAATCTACTATTAGTTGAAATGCCTCATTTGACAATTCCCATTCTCTTGGATCCAGACTCTGTCTGCTAAGAAAGTCTGCTCTTACATTGTATATTCTTGCAATGTGTGAGGCTGAGATCTCCTGAAGATGCATTTGTACCCTTTCTATAAGTTGGGCTATTTCCTGCGACACTTGCCGACTCTTTGTTCCTCCTTGCTGATTGATGTAAGCCATTGTCATTGCATTATCCAACATTATTCAGACCTCTTGACCCTGCAATTGGTCACTGAACCACAAGCATGCCTATTGGACTGCATGGGCTTCCAGCAGATTGATACACCAGAGAGACTCTTCTGCACTCCAGAGCCCTTGCACTGTCAGCTCCTGAAAGTGAGCTCCCCAACTCTGGAAGTTCGCATCTGTCATGAGTACTAGCCAGTCCAATGATCTTAGAGAAACCCCCTTTCTTACATGATCCGCTTTTATCTACCATTGCATGTGTGTGCAGACCTCCAACGGCAGGTGAAGCCTAATTGAAAAGTCCTGAAACTGTAGGCTCCAACAAGACTTCAGAGTGCACTGAAGAGGATGCATATGCACCCACGGCACCACCTCCAGGGTCACCACCATCAATCCAAGCACCAGAAGATAGCACCATTATATCAGGTGTATTGGGTTCATCAATAGATGCAACTGCACCATCAGCTTCTGAATACGACTCTCCTGCAGGAATACCCTGCCCTGCTTCATGTCAAACCAAACACCAAGATATTCCAGTGACTGAGCTGGCTGAAGATTGCTCTTAGCCAGGTTCACCGCCCAACCTAGCAACAAGGAGATCACCTTGCGCAACAACCAGAGGCTGTCTTCTAGACTCTTGCCCGAATCAGCCAGTCATCCAAGTACGGATGTACCAGAATCCCACCCTTTCCCAACTCTGCCGCCACCACCACTATAACCTTGGAAAAAGTTCTGGGCATGGTGGCTAAACCAAAAGATAACACTCAAAACTGATAATGACATTCCATAATCACGAACCGCAGAAATCATCGATACTCTAGCCAGACAGGAATATGCAGGTATACCTAGGACAAATCCAAAGGCATCAGAAACTCCCCCGACTGCACTTCCATTATCACTGAGTGCAAGGTTTCCATCCAAAAATGAGTCACATGCAAATGACGGTTGACCCCCTTGAGACCTAGAATGGGGCGAAAAGAACACTCCTTGGGCAAAATGAAATAAATGGAATATCAGCCCGTATTTTCTTGAGACATGGCCACTGGAACTACAGCCCTCAGACTGAGGAGTCTTGACAATGTATACTCCACTACATGTCTCTTCTGTGGAGAGTTGCAGGGAGCAACCATGAACACACCCGAGGAACACTGCAAGACTCCAGCGCATAGCTGTCTCGAATCACCTCCAGAACCCACTGGTCTGATGATTTTGACCCACCTCCGATAAGAGAGAGAGAGAGGCGACCCCCTATCTCCTGTTTTTGAGAGTAGGCCAGCACACCTTCACTGGGAGGCTCGGGGGGCTGCACTACCTGAGCCTGCGCCCCCATCTGGGCTTCCTGGGACCAAAGGACTGAGACCTATCCAAAGGTCGAATCCTCTGAAAAGCCACTCCTCTGTAAGGTCGAAAATGTTTGAATCCCCTAGTACGATCTCTCATGCTAAAGGAGCGTGACGTCTGTTTCTTGTCCCCTGGCAACAGAGGAACCTGGGATTCACCCCACTTATTGGCCATTTTTTCTGGCTCACTCTCAAACAAGAACGAGCCTTTAAAAGGCAACTTCGTAAGATTAGACTTGGAGATTGCATCAACTGACCAATTTCTCAGCCATAACTGACACCTGGCCACTATTCCCGAAGCCAGCAATCTGGCCTAAGTGCACAAGAAATCACAACCCGCATCTGCCAAAAAGGCGGCTGCTGGTTCCAACACTGCCATGAAATTCACACCAGATTCATCAAACTCTTGAGAAAGATGTAAAGAAAAGCGAGCCACCAGGGAACAAGAAGCTAACTGCAAAGTCATTGCCATTGCTTCAAAGGCCTTCTTAATGATGGCCTCAATTATCCCATCATGTGCATCCTTCATGGCCACTCCTCCCTCTATGGGAATAGTCATCTGCTTGGCAATGGCACACACAAGCACATCCACTTTTGGAAAGTGCAATTGCTCCCTCGCAGCTGGATCCAGGGGGTACAGTGCTTCAAGACATGACCTCCTTTGAAATTAGCTTCCGGGGTGCCCCACTCAAGATCAATCAATTCTTGAATGGCCCTCAAAATAAGGAAGAAACATGAGGCTTTAATCATAGAAATCAAAATGGGATCTTTGTTTGGCTCAGACATGGATTCAGCCCCAGGTACTCCCAGCATCTTCAATGTCTGGGAAATCAGAGCCGGTATTTCATCTCTATGAAAGAACCGCAACATTGTCCTATATGGCTCCAATCCTGGAGGAATTTCCCCATCCTACAGGGAATAAGGATCCATCATCTGTGCCATCTGGGTCCCTCATGGGAAGACCAGCAGCCGATCTAGGCCTACTCTGACATTTACTCACAGCACCAGGCTTGCGGGATTTCACCTCCTGCGACTCTGACCTGGTAAGATTGGCCAGGGCCGAGAACTGTGCCTGAAGAAAAAGACTGCAATCCCTGAAAAAAACTCTACCCAAGAAAAGGAAGAGAGACCCATGCCAAAACCAGGGGGACTCCTGTTCTGAGCCCACTTAACTACCTTCCCCCGCTGACGAACCAGTTAGGGGAGCTGCAAGCAGGCGTCCCTTCTGGCAGCTCTTTACCCAGGCCCGCATCAGGCTGGGAAGAACCAGGCTTAATAAAATCAGATGAAGGCAATTCCCCCTGAGCTTCCAAGCAGCGCAGATACAAGTTAGAGGGAAGTCCAGGCTGAGATGCCCGAATATGACAAGAGCACAGAGGGTAAGGCACTTAGGTTTCTTTTCTATAAGTGCCATCAGTCTGTCAGTATGCTCTAACAGGCAACTGAGAAGTGTGTGTTCAGCTGTATTCGCACTGCAAAAAACTAGGAGTCCAAACTTTAAGTGCTCATCTCAGTGCCTCGATGGGCACCCAAGAACTGGGCTCCCACAAGGCTGCTCAGATTGTGCACGTAGATAAGTGCACGTGTGTGACACCCTTATGCAATTGGGCAACCAACTAAGTGTCTAACTATGCGCCCAACTGGACGCACTCACAAGAACCAACGGAACTGAAGAAGGAAGCCTAGAGTAGGAAAAAAACATGCTAAACACCGCCGCGGCCTCCCACACAGCAAACAAGAAAAGCTTCAGAGCAGGGCCTAGCCAAAAAGGCTGCTCAACCTGCCAGGCTGTCCACGTCCCTTAAGCTCCTCCAGAGGTGGGAATGAACATCAGATTGGCGCACCGAGCATGGAGCCCAGAGGGAGGAGCAATCCCTTAAAAAAAACAAAAACACCCTACAGCCTTCTCTTTTTTTTAATATTCTTTACCTGAGCTCAGCCCGTCCTAGATGAATACAGAAATGGTCTCTGGCTGCAGGGAAGAGGGCATATACCTTCCCTGCCATGCTCGGCTTCCTGCACCCGCTTGCCTTTCAGCTGTTTTTTGTTTTTTTAACAGTTAAGTTCATGTCGGCTGAAAACCAGCTATGGGACCAAGGCACTCATCTGAGGGAGGGATCCAATATATCACCTTAGGAATTCTCAACTGAGGGAGGGACCATAATTTATCACCATTGGAGAGTGGATTTTCAGTTAATGATGGAGAGACTTCCCCATGGGGGTCCCCAGACTTCAGCACTGACTCTCTGATCATGCAACAGTAAACAGGAAAGGCTGATAAAGCACTTCTTATTCCTAACTGAGGGAAAAGTACCGTAACATGTAGAGCTCTAGTATAATAAAACAAAGCTCCATAAATTATGGACTGTTCAGCAGGGATGGTCTCCATCTTTCTTTTCTAACAGACCACAGTATGGTTCTCAGATGGTATTTGGTCTTTGGGTAATTGGGTTTCGAAAAGACTATTCCAAGTGACTGGAGCCTGAAACAGAAGCCCTGCAAGTGATTAAAGCAATCTCAGAGTTGCTGGTGAAGGGGTCTCTGCAGATCCCAGAGTTTTACCCCGGTCCCTCTTATTACTGCACTCACTGGAGCAGCTGCTTCTCCCAGTTCCTCTTTCCTCTGATCCTGGCTCATCCCTGATGTACGGCTCCTCCCCTCGTTCCATGTTGGATATGATATCAGGGGTGGCAGTCTGAGATCCTGATCCTGGGGAAAGAACACAGCATTAGGTTTTACATAATCCCTCTGGCTTTTATTCTTCCAAAGTAAGCAATTTAAAACACTTCCAGCATGCAGATATTAACTTCAATGAAAATAAATATTCAGATCCTCACTTAGAGGCAAGTTCAGAGTCCCGATACATCTCCAAAAATGTGTGTTAACCTTCCCTTCCTCACCTTTGTATTCTCACCCCCACTATGAAGATTGTAATATATTATCCATCTCAGCTCAATACTTGCGAGCTTCATTATGTGGAAGTCACAATGCCCTCATGTAGAGAGATTAGGAATAATATGGAATCACCTGGTTCATATTTCCATCTTCCCCCCTTCCCTCTGATTCCCACCGCTAGGCACAGAGCCAAGAGGTATTGGGGGGAAGGGGGGGGGAGGAAAGTGAGAGGGGAGGGCAGGAGAGCGGCGTAAGAAGGGTTACAGTGAGACTGAAGAGCTCTCTCTCCTCAAGCCCACCTGAAGGTATTTCTTGAAGCTGTCATCCATCAATTCCTTCGCCAGGTCAAAGTGCATGCACCATACTAGCTGGAGCCAAACATAGAAACATAGAAATGATGAGAGAAGAAGACCAAAACGGCCCATCCAGTCTGCCCAGCAAGCTTCACACATTTTTTCTCTCATACTTATCTGTTTCTCTTAGCTCTTGGTTCTATTTCCCTTCCACCCCCACCATTAATGTAGAGAGCAGTGTTGGAATTGCATCTAAGTGAAATATCTAGCTTAATTAATTAGGGGTAGTAACCGCCGCAATAAGCAAGCTACACCCATGCTTATTTGTTTACCCAGACTATGTAATTCAGTCCTTGTTGATTGTTGTCTGTATATAGATCCACTTTTCTTCATTCCCCCTGCCGTTGAAGCAGAGAGTTGTGCTGGATATGCGTGAAGTACCAAAGGCAGTGGATGTCCTCCTGGCTGGAAAGTGTGCATATTCCCAGGTCAAGCTCACATCCTCAGCAGACCCAGCATGCCCCTGTGGCATTTAGTGATTAAAGCAAGAGCGATCAGCAGCTCTGAGCAAAAATGGAACATAATGGTGGCATGGACCAACAGCTGGGGAGTAGATGAAAAAACAAGTACCCAGCATAGCTCAAGGAAAGGGCGACCAAAATGATAAGGGGAATGGAATAGCTCCCCTATGAGGAAAGACTAAAGAGATTAGGACTTTTCAGCTTGGAGAAGAGACGACTGAGGGGGGATATGATAGAGGTGTTTAAAATCATGAGAGGTCTAGAATGGGTAGATGTGTATCGGTTATTTAGTCTTTTAGATAATAGAAAGACTAGGGGGCACTCCATGAAGTTAGCATGGGGCACATTTAAAACTAATTGGAGAAAGTTATTCTTCACTCAACGCACAATTAAACTCTGGAATTGTTACCAGAGGATGTGGTTAGTGCAGTTAGTATAGCTGTGTTTAAAAAAGGATTGGATACATAGAAACATAGAAATGACGGCAGAAGAAGACCAAACGGCCCATCCAGTCTGCCCAGCAAGCTACGCAGTTTATCCATTTTTTTTTTTTAAATCTTCCCCCCCCCCCCCCCTTTTTTCTCCCTCCCACCCGTCACTATTGGCTTCCAGCACCCTCCGGCCCCAATTCCCTTCCACCCCTCCACCAATGCAGAGAGCAGCGCCGTATCCTCATCCCAGTGAACATCCAGCTCAATCAGGGGTGGCAACCACTGCAACAAGCGGCCACACCCCTGCCCCATACTCTTACCCACCTCTGTTTTGTTTGTTTGTTTGTTTGTTTGGTTTTTTTGTTGTTGTTTTGTTTTGGTTTTTTTTTGGAGATGGCAGCCCTCCATCCTTCCGCTCCGTGAAGGTGGAACACCAACCACTGGCCACTGGCATCCCGCTCCGTGAATGCCTCTGTGGCTACTGCTGCTCCGTGCAGTGTTTTACCGCCTCCTCTATATTTACGCCCACTAGACTTGATGGATCCACAGTGTTTATCCCACGCCCCTTTGAAGTCTTTCACAGTTTTAGACTTCACCACTTCCTCCGGAAGGGCATTCCAGGCATCCACCACCCTTTCCGTGAAGAAATACTTCCTGACATTGGTTCTTAGTCTTCCTCCCTGGAGCCTCAGCTCGTGACCTCTGGTTCTGCTGATTTTTTTCCGACGGAAAAGGTTTGTCGTTGTCTTTGGATCATTAAAGTTTTTCAAATATCTGAAAGTCTGAATCATATCACCCCTGCTCCTCCTTTCCTCCAGGGTGTACATATTTAGATTCTTCAATCTCTCCTCGTATGTCATCCGATGAAGATCCTCCACCTTCTTGGTCGCCCTTTTCTGTACCGCTTCCATCTTGTCTTTGTCTCTTTGTAGATACGGTCTCCAGAACTGAACACAGTACTCCAGGTGAGGCCTCACCAAGGACCTGTACAAGGGAATAATCACTTCCCTTTTCTTACTCGATATTCCTCTCTCTATGCAGCCCAGCATTCTTCTGGCTTTTGCTATCGCCTTGTCGCATTGTTTCGCAGACTTCATATCATTAGACACTATCACCCCAAGGTCCCTCTCCTGCTCCGTGCACATCAGCCTTCCCCCCCCATCGAATACAGTTCATTCGGATTTCCACTCCCCATATGCATGACTTTGCACTTCTTGGCATTGAATCTCAGCTGCCATATCTTTGACCACTCTTCCAGTTTCCTTAAATCCCGTCTCATTCTCTCCACTCCTTCCGGCGTGTCCACTCTGTTGCAGATCTTAGTGTCATCCGCAAAAAGACAAACCTTACCTTCTATCCCGTCTGCAATGTCGCTCACAAAGATATTGAACAGGACCGGTCCCAAAACCGATCCTTGCGGTACACCACTTAAAACCGCTCTCTCTTCAGAGAAAGTTCCGTTTACCATCACACATTGTCTTCTGTCCGTCAACCAATTTGCAATCCAGGTCACCACCTCGGCACTCACTCCTAGGCTTCTCATTTTATTCACCAGTCTCCTGTGCGGAACCGTATCAAAAGCTTTGCTGAAATCCAAGTAGATGACATCGAGCTCTCTTCCTCGATCCAATTCCTTGGTTACCCAGTCAAAAAAGTCAATCAGATTTGTCTGACAGGATCTTCCCCTGGTGAATCCATGTTGCCTCTGGTCTATCAATTCTCCTGACTGTAGATAGTTCACTATTCTTTCTTTCAGAAGACTCCATTACTTTTCCCACCACTTCTCCTCCAAGTTCTTGGAGGAGAAGTCCATTACCTGCTATTAATTAAGTTGACTTAGAAAATAGCCACTGCTATTACTAGCAACGGTAACATGGAATAGACTTAGTTTTTGGGTACTTGCCAGGTTCTTAAGGCCTGGATTGGCCACTGTTGGAAACAGGATGCTGGGCTTGATGGACCCTTGGTCTGACCCAGTATGGCATGTTCTTACGTTCTTAAAGATATTTGGGCTACACAGGGGGCAGGATCCCCACAGATACTCCATTAATACTCTCCATTTGTGAACTGGCCCAACAAGGATTATTCCCCCACATATTTAGACTATTTTAAATTTACCTCCCAGGGCCCTCTGACACATGCAATTTTCTTTCCTGGCCAGATTATCAAATCTAACTAAAAACAGCCATGCCATGACTCTATAACAGGAAAAGAGAAGAAAAGCTGTCAAAGTCTTTTTGCATCTAAAAGCTGCTTTTATAGAGATATTATCTGCTGTGAAGAAAGCAGTGGTTAGTGCAGTTAGTGCACTGAATCAGAGCCTACATCCAAATCAACCAGCCCAATATTCTCACTTACCATACATTCCTATTACTGCCTCATGCATGCACTAGCAATATACACACATTGTATACATGCATATCTACTCCCGTTCACTAATTATGCATGCACAATGTGTACATGCATATCTACTCCCGCTCATCATTTATGCGCACACAGTGGGGTAGATTTTATAAAATTACGCACGCGCGAAGAAAAGTACGCTGTATTTTATAAGATACGCGCGTAGCCCGCACGTATCGTATAAAATCCGGGGTCGGCGCGCGCTGCCTGTTCCCTCCGAGGCCACTCTGAAATCGGAGCGGCCTCAGAGGGATCTTTCCTTCCACCTCCCCTCATCTTCCCCTACCTAACCGACCCCCCTGGCCCTATCTAAACCCCCCCCTACCTTTGTTGGCAGATTTACGCCTGCCGAAAGCAGGTGTAAATCTGCGCGCGCCATCACTCGACCCGGGGGCTGGTCCGGAGGCCTCGACCACACCCCTGGGCCGGCGCCACGCCCATGGTCCCACCCCAAACCGCCCCTGACCCCCCGGACACGCCCCAGATACGCCCCCTCCCGCCCCTTTTACGAAGCCCCAGGACTTACGCACGTCCCGGGGCTATGCGAGCGCCGGCGGCCTATGCAAAATAGGCGCGCCGGCGCATGAGTGCCCTGCGCGCGTAAATCCGGCCGGATTTACACACGCAAGGCTTTTAAAATCCGGCCCACACTGTATACATCCATATCTACCCCTGCTCACTAGTTATGCACACATTCTGTGTACATGCATATCTACTCCCACTCATCATTTATGCACGCACACTGTATACATGCGTAGCTACTCCCGCTCACTAGTTATGTGCACACAGGGGCAGATTTTTAAAAAGTACGCGAGCGCGTACTTTTGTTTGCGCACCCTGCGCAAACAAGAGTACACTGGATTTTAATAGATACTTGCGTAGCCATGCGTATCTTTAAAAATCCGAGGTCGGCGCGCGCAAGGCTGCGCAAAATCGCCAGCCTGCGCATGCCAAGCTGCGCAGCCTGCCTCCGTTCCCTCAGAGACCGCTCCGAAATCGGAGCGGCCTCTGAGGGAACTTTCTTTCCGGCTCCCCCCACCTTCCCTTTCCTTCCCCTAACTAACCCACCCCCCGGCCCTAACTAATTCCCCCCCCCCCCCTTTATTTCAAAAGTTACATCTGCCCAGGCCGGCTGCCGGCGCACCATGTTCCGGTCCGGGGGCTGGTCCGGATGCCACGGCCACGCCCCCGGAATGCCCCCGATGATGCGCCGGCCGCAACACGCCCCCCCCCAGGAAACCCCCGGGACTTACGCGCATCCCGGAGCTTGCACGCACAGCTGAGGCTATGCAACGTAGTCTAGGCGTGCGCAGGGGGTGGAAGGGGCAGCTTTTCGGGGGTTATGCGCGTACCCCTTTGAAAATCTGCCCCACACTGTATACATATGCATAGCTACTCCCGCTCACTAGTTATGCATGCACACTATGTACATGCTATCTACTCCCGCTCATCATTTATGCACACACACTGTATACGTGCTATCTACTCCCGCTCATCATTTATGCGCACACACTGTATACGTGCTATCTACTCCCGCTCATCATTTATGCGCACACACTGTATACGTGCTATCTACTCCCGCTCATCATTTATGCGCACACACTGTATACGTGCTATCTACTCCCGCTCATCATTTATGCGCACACACTGTATACGTGCTATCTACTCCCGCTCATCATTTATGCACACACACACTGTATACGTGCTATCTACTCCCACTCATCATTTATGCACACACACTGTATACATGCATATCTACTCCCACTCATCATGTATGTGCACACACTGTGTACATGTTATCTACTTGCGCTCATCAGTTATGCGCACAGGGCCTGATTTTAAAAAGCATTTACTCGAGTAAAAACCAGGTTTACTGGGGTAAATTCACTTTACTTGAGTAAGTGGGTTTTTGAAAATTGCTACAATATATGCCATTGACTTGTCTATAGGATTTACTCACATAAGTGCACTTTACTTGAGTAAATGGCTTTTGAAAATTGCTACAATAGTAGTTACATTTACGTATGTAACTCCTTTTGAAAATTATCCCCACAGTGTATACATGCCATCTACTCCCGCTCATCATTTATGCGCACAGTGTATACATGCATATCTACTCCCGCTCATCATTTATGCACACACACTGTATACATGCTATCTACTCCCGCTCATCATTTATGAACACACACTGTATACATGCATATCTACTCCCGCTCGTCATTTATGCACACACACTGTATACATGCTATCTACTCCCGCTCGTCATTTATGAACACACACTGTATACATGCATAGCTATTCCCTCTTACCAGTTATGCACACACTGTTTACATGCATATCTACTCCCGCTCGTCATTTATGCACACACACTGTATACATGCTATCTACTCCCGCTCATCATTTATGAACACACACTGTATACATGCATAGCTACTCCCTCTTACCAGTTATGCACACACTATTTACATTCAACCAGTTATGCACACACACTGTACACCTGCATATCTACTCCTGCTCGTCATTTATGCGCACACACTGTGTACCTGCATATCTATTCCCGCTCGTCATTTATGCGCACACACTGTATGCATGCTATCTACTCCCGCTCATCATTTATGCGCCCACACTGTATACATGCTATCTACTCCCGCTCATCATTTATGCGCACACACTGTATGCATGCTATCTACTCCCGCTCATCATTTATGCGCCCACACTGTATGCATGCATATCTACTCCCGCTCATCATTTATGCGCCCACACTGTAAACATGTAGTCTACTCCCGCTCATCATTTATGCGCACACACTGTATACATGCTATCTACTCCCGCTCATCATTTATGCGCACACACTGTATGCATGCTGTCTACTCCCGCTCATCATTTATGTGCCCACACTGTATGCATGCTATCTACTCCCGCTCATCATTTATGCGCCCACACTGTATGCATGCATATCTACTCCCGCTCATCATTTATGCGCACACACTGTATGCATGCTATCTACTCCCGTTCATAATTTATGCACACACACTGTATACATGCTATCTACTCCCGCTCATCATATATGCACACACTGTATACGTGCTGTATACTCCTGCTCATCATTTATGCACAAACTGTATACGTGCTGTCTACTCCCGCTCGTCATTTATGTGCACACACTGTATAAGTGCTGTCCACTCCCGCTCGTCATTTATGCGCCCACACTGTATGCATGCATATCTACTCCCGCTCATCATTTATGCGCACACACTGTATGCGTGCTATCTACTCCCGCTCATCATTTATGCGCACACACTGTATACGTGCTATCTACTCCCGCTCATCATTTATGCGCACCCACTGTATGCGTGCTATCTACTCCCGCTCGTCATTTATGCGCACACACTGTATAAGTGCTGTCTACTCCCGCTCGTCATTTATGCGCACACACTGTATGCGTGCTATCTACTCCCGCTCGTCATTTATGCGCACACACTGTATGCGTGCTATCTACTCCCGCTCGTCATTTATGCGCACACACTGTATGCGTGCTATCTACTCCCGCTCGTCATTTATGCGCACACACTGTATGCGTGCTATCTACTCTCGCTCGTCATTTATGCGCACACACTGTATGCGTGCTATCTACTCCCGCTCGTCATTTATGCGCCCACACTGTATACGTGCTATCTACTCCCGCTCGTCATTTATGCACATTGTATACATGCTATCTACTCCCGCTCGTCATTTATGCGCACACACTGTATGCATGCTATCTACTCCCGCTCATCATTTATGCGCCCACACTGTATGCATGCTATCTACTCCCGCTCATCATTTATGCGCCCACACTGTATGCATGCTATCTACTCCCGCTCATCATTTATGCGCCCACACTGTATGCATGCTATCTACTCCCGCTCATCATTTATGCGCACACACTGTATGCATGCTATCTACTCCCGCTCATCATTTATGCGCACACACTGTATGCATGCTATCTACTCCCGGTCATCATTTATGCGCCCATACTGTATACATGCTATCTACTCCCGCTCGTCATTTATGCACACTGTATACATGCTATCTACTCCCGCTCATCATTTATGTGCACACACTGTATGCATGCTATCTACTCCCGCTCATCATTTATGCGCCCACACTGTATACATGCTATCTACTCCCGCTCATCATTTATGTGCCCACACTGTATACATGCTATCTACTCCCGCTCATCATTTATGCACACACACGGTATACGTGCTGTCTACTCCCGCTCATCATTTATGCACAAACTGTATACGTGCTGTCTACTCCCGCTCATCATTTATGCACACACACTGTATAAGTGCTGTCCACTCCCACTCATCATTTATGTGCACACACTGTGTACCTGCATATCTACTCCCGCTCATCATTTATGCGCACACACTGTATGCGTGCTATCTACTCCCGCTCATCATTTATGTGCACCCACTATATGCGTGCTATCTACTCCCGCTCGTCATTTATGTGCACACACTGTATACGTGCTATCTACTCCCGATCATCATTTATGCACACACACTGTATACGTGCTGTCTACTCCCGCTCATCATTTATGCGCACACACTGTATGCATGCTATCTACTCCCGCTCGTCATTTATGCGCACACACTGTATACGTGCTATCTACTCCCGATCATCATTTATGCACACACACTGTATACGTGCTGTCTACTCCCGCTCATCATTTATGCGCACACACTGTATACGTGCTATCTATTCCCACTCATCATTTATGCGTACACACATGTGCGGGAATATATCTACTCCTGCACATCAGGCTCACGCAGAGTTCTTGCTACAGGAAACCGCAACACAATATATTTATGCAAAACTTAAGATCATTACTGAAAATTAGTAACAAAAATAACTTTTTAATATTTTTCCAGGAGCAGGAATTCTCATTAGAACCTGCTGGATCTCCTCTGTGTCCCTTGTGGGGTGGGGGATCTTTCTCCATCCCTGCTGTGGCTCAGAAGAGCATTGCAACTGTGCCTTTCACACCATCAAAAACATCGATTTTGGGATTGCTGTCATCAATTGTCAGACCTTATTTTGTTTAACTGTGAGAGGTACAACAATTTTTTCTCCATTACACTCACAAAAGTATTTTTTATTTAACTTTTATTGAGCATTTTCCGTTCAAAATACAGACATAATAATAAACAAAATGCATAATCATGAACTTACATCATACAATAGCATTAACAGTATTAGCAGATAAATTTTCTTTTCATCCCCTTCCCCTCCCTCCCCCCTGTGAAGGAAGCACAGGTTACCTTCTCATATGGTGTGTCCATCTTCAAAGTCCTTACACCAAAGGAATATCCACCACATCTACAACCTCCTAGTTACTGAATGCATAGTCCAGAAGCAACAACATTATCGTCGTGGGAGGCTGCATCATAATCCTCAGTCATTGCAATAACAACATCGTTATTGATGAGATAGGACATTCAATAAGGTTCAATAAAATAAAATCTAAATACAGTTAAGAACAATAAAGCATGGGGAGTATTGCAACTGGAAACCCGGAATCTGATGCCCAGCGAATTCCATCAACTCTATTTTCAGTTACAAAAGGGCTATATTCCATGAGGGTAGCTAAACAGAGCCCCAACTCGGATGTTTATGTAGTGAGCTTGAGAGGCAGGATAGCAGGCACGGAATAAAATAAACCTTTATTGGTGTATATGTTGAATTTTATATGGTACCTCCCTCCGGAAACAGCTTCCATACTTTGTTGAATGACGCTAACTGATTATGCTTAGCCGCCGTCAAATAAGCGATCCGACGGTACCTGCCCAACCTGGCTAATACTTCTGGCAAAGTGGGGACTACCGTGGATTTCCAATGTTGGGTAATCGCCAGTCAGGAGGCTGTCATTAAATGGGAGCAAAATTTCTGCTGGTCACTATCTAAATCGGCCTTTGGGGCAGATAAGAGGGCGTTGATAGGTTCCATTGTTACTTGCATCTTCAGATTCAATCCTAACCAGTCCATAATAGCCTGCCAAAATGGCTTAATCTTAGGACAATCCCACCATATGTGCCAATAAAATTCTGTTTTACCACACTCTCTCCAACACCTGGGTGAGAGGGAGGGATATAGTTTAATAAGTTTCTCTGGGGTTAGATGTCATCTATACAACATTTTATAGCTGTTTTCCTGTAAACTAGCTTTTACCAACGCTCTGGAATATGTCGTCCCACTCTTGCCTTGAGATAATATGGCCCAGATCGGTTTCCCATTTAGCTTTATAAGCATGGATGTGCTCCCCACAATTATTTAATAGTCCATATATTTTGGATACCACTTTGCTCTGAGTGTCTGCTTTGAGGCACAGGTTCTCAAACAAGGACCTAGAGCTTCTAAGCTGCTGACTAGTTCGAATGGTACTAATAAAGTGTTTAATTTGGGCAGAGGCTAAGAAGCTGCTCTTGCCTATCCAATACTTTTGAGTAAGTTGTGGCAGGCTGAGCATCATCCCCCTCTTGAAGCAAGTGCCCAATATGTGAAATACCCACTTGCTGCCATTGTCGGAAGGTATTCGATTGAAAACCAATAGCAAAATCTTTATTATGAAAAATGTGGGATTGATAATAGTAACCATGCTCTCCTACCAACTTCTTTCTCCATGTAGCCCATATCTTTAGGGTTGTATGAAGAGACCAAGGAATAGTTAAGATAGGATGCCAAGTATATCTCGGCTGCCATGGAATCGACTCCAGAGGCATGATCCCAACCATAAGTTGTTCCGCCTTAGCCCACTGTTTAATGGCTTGACTGCGGTGTATGTCTAGCACTGCTTTCAATTGGGAGGCCACGAAATAGAGCTGTAACTTGGGCAACCCCATTCCTCCCTGGAATTTAGGTAGAAAGAGAGTGTGTATAGCCACCCGACGAGGGCGCCTCCACCATATAAAATCGAATATTTTCTTTTGCAGTCTACGTAAGAGCGCTGCGGACAGATAGATCGGCAAAGTCAAGAACAAGTACAGATAGCGGGGCAGGACATTCATCTTTATTATGGCCATACGATCCATCTACGAATAGGGCTCCTTATGCCATTTATCTAGGTCTTTATCGATAGATTTTATCAGAGGAGCGTAATTAAGGGAAAACAAGTTCTCCAAACTTGGATTAAGGTAGACCCCAAGATATTTCAATGCTTTCTTGGCCCAGCGGAAGGGGAACTGTTGTGCAATGTCGGCAATTTCAGGCTGAGACAGTGTTATATTTAATAATTCTGATTTTTCAAAATTGACCTTGAACCTTGACACTTTACTGAATGATTTTCATTCCCGTTCCACACTAACGACATTATGGGGTCAGAGAGGGTGAACAATGTCATCAGCGAATAAAGATAATTAAATATTTTGCTCTTGGCTCCAAAAATAAAGCAAAAAGAAGGGGGGAGAGAGGGAAGCCCTGTCTCATTCTTCTGCCAATGACAAAGGCTTCGTCATATACCCCATTCACCTTCACAGCAGCTTGTGGGGAATTTTATAGTTGCTGGATCCAATTTAAGTAAAATGGGCCAAAATTCATTCGCTCTAGAGTGTGGAACAGGAAAGGCCAGTGGACCAGGTCAAAAACCTTTTCAGAATCTGTGGACAGCAGGGCAGTTGGTATCTGCTCCTTCTTTACCCACCAAATCAGGTCTAAAATCTTGCGCACGTTATCCGCGGCCATTCGGTGGGGCACAAACCCAACTTGATCGGAGTTAACTAGCGAAGGTAAATACCGGTAAAGCCTTAACGCCAGGACTCTAGCTAAGATTTTCAAGTCCTGATTAATTAGTGAGATGGGCCTACACGAGCCGCACAAAGTAGGGTCCCTCCTCGGCTTGGGTAATACCATTATCCCTGCCACATTTGATTGTTTCTGGAAAGTGCCTCCCTCCCTGATATGATTGAAAAGCTTAGCAAGATGCTCAGCCAATATATCTGAGAATGCCCGATAATATTCCCCCGAAAAAAACGTCAAGGCCGGGAGACTTGCCAGCCTTCAGAGATTTAATTACTGTCTGTACTTCCCCTGCCGTTATAGACTTATCAAGAAACTGCTGTTGTTCCAAGGAAAGTGATGTTAGTGTCACCTCACTTAAATATGCTACAATGTGTTCTTGCGATATGTTCTGCTCCGAACTGTACAGAGCAGCATAAAAATCAGAAAAAGATTTCCTGATTGCCTTAGAATCCGTCACTAAGTTTCCGCACCCATCTTTTATTTTGGTAATCACTCCTTGCGAGATCCATGCCTTGAGTTGGTGAGCTAGCAGCTTGCCTGCCTTATTATTCCCTTCAAAATAAGTCTGCCTTGTCATTTCTAGATGATGCAATATTTGGTCATCATCTAATTGCTGTAATTTGCCTTTTAAATTAGTTAATTGTGTCCAGAATAGTGCTGTTGGATTCTGCATGTGTAGTCTGGATAGTTCTACAATCTCTTAAAGAGATTATGTTACGGCCATGGCTGCTGTGCAACCGCCTCACCACCAGGGGTCCCTCTAGTGCTGGCTCTCCTGACAGGCCCAATCCATCTCCCCTGTCCACTCTATGTTCTGGGTTTTCCCTTATTACCCTGCCTGACAGTTCCCTCGGTGCTTCGGCATCGAGCTCACCTGGGCTCCCTGCTCTAGCCTTCCTTCCTTGCTTGCTGTGCGTTTGGTCCCTGGACCTTGCCTTGCGCGGCCTTCAGGCCTTATTCTTTCCTTGCCTTGCACGGCCTTCGGGCCTTCTTCCTCGCCTTGTACTGTGTGTGCCTTTGGGCCTGCTACTCTGTGTGTGTGTGGCCTACGGGCCTTCTGACCTGCCTTGCCCTGCTTACGGTGTGTGGCCTACGGGCCTTCTGTGTGTGTGTGGCCTACGGGCCTTCTGACCTGCCTTGCCCTGCTTACGGTGTGTGGCCTACGGGCCTTCTGTGTGTGTGTGGCCTACGGGCCTTCTGACCTGCCTTGCCCTGCTTACGGTGTGTGGCCTACGGGCCTTCTGTGTGTGTGTGGCCTACGGGCCTTCTGACCTGCCTTGCCCTGCTTACTGTGCCCTGACCCAGCCTGGACCCAGACACTGCTACTTGCCGCCTGCCCTGACCGAGCCTGGACCCAGACACTGCTACTTGCCGCCTGCCCTGACCCAGCCTGGACCCAGACACTGCTACTTGTCGCCTGCCCTGACCCAGCCTGGACCCAGACACTGCTACTTGCCGCCTGCCCTGACCCAGCCTGGACCCAGACACTGTTCTAACCATTCCTGTCTCTCTCCACCTGGAGCCACCCTTCTGGGTGGTGTTCACGACTCCTGACCGGAGCCCAGTCGTAACAGTATGCCGAAGCCACCAATTTCCAGGGGAAGAGATAGGTCTTGGTACTAGCGGTGAGCCAATTTTTTCTTTTTCCTTCTACTCACATTATGCCTCAGCCTCCAAGTTTTTATGTCTGTGTTTGTTGCCAGACTTTGAATTATCCCAGTTACAAGAACTGTCTTGCCTGTCAACTCTCAGACCAAGAACACTGGGTATGCAGTAGTTGTCATAAGAGGAACGTCTCAGTCTATCAGGAATGTTTAAATTGTCTAAATCCTAAACCAGGGTGGTGGAAATGCTCCTGTCTTCCGTGTCTGTTACCACCAGGCAAACCCTGCCCCCGTTGTTCTGCTTTAGGATCAGCTGTTCCATTAGAAAAGACAATCAGCTCTCCTAACCGGTATTCTGCTTCTGGCTCCACTAAAACAGACATTTTAGCTGGCAGTTTGTGGATAGAAAAACCCAGGACTTACCTGGCCAAGAAGGCTTCTGTGACACCAGTGCTAGAGCCTCGGGAACAGGTTTCTCTAAAACAGAGAGAGTTGATTAACTCTAGCAGGGCTCTGCTTCCCACAGCTGCTGTTGAGACACTAACGAGCACCTTCCCTAGACGTCCTAGAACTGCCTGTGCCTTCTCTAAACTGCTCCTCCAGAAACAAAATCAGGAGCTTCAGACTTTGGCTCCAGGTATCAAGCCCACAGCAGTCCAATCTGTGTCTTCCATGCGCACTACTTCTGAGCCTGCTACATCGCCTCGAGAGGGGTCTGAGCCTGCTGCATTACCTCGAGAAGAGTCTAAGCCTGCTGCATCACCCCGAGAGGGGTCTGAGCCTGCTGCATCACCCCGAGAGGGGTCCCGGCCTGCTGCTTCGCCCCGAGAGGGGTCCGAGCCTGCTGTTTCACCCCGAGAGGGGTCTGAGCCTGCTACATCGCCTCGAGAGGGGTCCGAGCCTGCTGCATTACCTCGAGAAGAGTCTAAGCCTGCTGCTTCGCCCCGAGAGGGGTCCGAGCCTGCTGTTTCACCCCGAGAGGGGTCTGAGCCTGCTACATCGCCTCGAGAGGGGTCCGAGCCTGCTGCATTACCTCGAGAAGAGTCTAAGCCTGCTGCATCACCCCGAGAGGGGCCTGAGCCTGCTGCATCACCCCGAGAGGGGTCCGAGCCTGCTGCATCACCCCGAGAGGGGTCTGAGCCTGCTGTTTCATCCAGACAGGGGCCCCAGCCTGCTGCTTTGCCCCGAGAGGGGTCCGAGCCTGCTGCACTACCCCGAGAAGAACCTGAGTCTGCTGTGTCGTCCCCGGAGGGGTCTAAACCGGTCCTGCTGCCATCCCCGGAGGGGTCCGAACCAGTTCTGCTGCCGACCCCAGAGGGGTCCGAACCGGTCCTACTGACAAACTTTCTGACTCAGCCATCTGAGTCTGCCGAACCAGTCCTGCTGCCGTCCCCGGAGGGGTCCGAACTGGTCCTGCTGCCATCCCCGGAGGGGTCCGAACCGGTCCTGCTGCCATCCCCGGAGGGGTCCGAACCGGTCCTACTGACAGACTTTCTGACTCAGCCATCTGAGTCTACTGAACCGATCCTGCTACCGCCCTCGGAGGGGCTCGAACCGGTCCTGCTGCCACTCCCGGAAGGGCTCGAATCTGTCCTGCTGCCGTCCCCGGAGGGGTCCAAACCGGTCCTGCTGCCGTCCCCGGAGGGGTCCGAACTGGTCCTGCTGCCATCCCTGGAGGGGTCCAAACCGGTCCTACTGCCGTCCCCGGAGGGGTCCGAACCGGTCCTACTGACAGACTTTCTGACTCAACCATCTGAGCCTGCTGTACCGGTCCAGCTGCCGACCCTGGAGGGGTCCGTACTGGTCCTGCTGTCGCCGACCCTGGAAGGGTCTGTGCCGGTCCTGTTGCCGACCCTGGAGGGGTCCGGACCAGTCCTGCTGTCATCTCAGGGAGGATTACGGACTATTTCGCTGCCCCAGGTGGGGTTTGTGTTCCCCTTGTCACCCCAGGAGGGGCTATGGAAATCTGCACCGCCCTACCCCAGGAGGGGTCTAACTCTGCCGTCTTGTCCCAGGAGGGGTTATGGACTGCCTTACTGCTTCAGGAAGGAGTTGAACCTGCCGCATCGCCCCAGGAGGGGTCTGACTTCATTTTTGAGTACCCCCTGCTAAGATGGGACCCAGGAGGAGGGGGAGGCCTTGAGGAGGGGGTACTGTTACGGCTATGGCTGCTGTGCAACCGCCTCACCACCAGGGGTCCCTCTAGTGCTGGCTCTCCTGACAGGCCCAATCCATCTCCCCTGTCCACTCTATGTTCTGGGTTTTCCCTTATTACCCTGCCTGACAGTTCCCTCGGTGCTTCGGCATTGAGCTCACCTGGGCTCCCTGCTCTAGCCTTCCTTCCTTGCTTGCTGTGCGTTTGGTCCCTGGACCTTGCCTTGCGCGGCCTTCGGGCCTTATTCTTTCCTTGCCTTGCACGGCCTTCGGGCCTTCTTCCTCGCCTTGTACTGTGTGTGCCTTTGGGCCTGCTACTCTGTGTGTGTGTGGCCTACGGGCCTTCTGACCTGCCTTGCCCTGCTTACGGTGTGTGGCCTACGAGCCTTCTGTGTGTGTGTGGCCTACGGGCCTTCTGACCTGCCTTGCCCTGCTTACGGTGTGTGGCCTACGGGCCTTTTGTGTGTGTGTGGCCTACGGGCCTTCTGACCTGCCTTGCCCTGCTTACGGTGTGTGGCCTATGGGCCTTCTGTGTGTGTGTGGCCTACGGGCCTTCTGACCTGCCTTGCCCTGCTTACGGTGTGTGGCCTACGGGCCCTTCTGTGTGTGTGTGGCCTACGGGCCTTCTGACCTGCCTTGCCCTGCTTACTGTGCCCTGACCCAGCCTGGACCCAGACACTGCTACTTGCCGCCTGCCCTGACCCAGCCTGGACCCAGACACTGCTACTTGCTGCCTGCCCTGACCCAGCCTGGACCCAGACACTGTTCTAACCATTCCTGTCTCTCTCCACCTGGAGCCACCCTTCTGGGTGGTGTTCACGACTCCTGACCGGAGCCCAGTCATAACAGATTAATTCTAAGTGCAACTCGCTCTTTCTTAAGAGCAGCGGATCTCGCAACACATTGACCTCTAATTACCGCTTTGGAGCACTCCCATACAGCACTGATCGAAGCAGAAGATCGGTCATTAATATGAAAGTATTCAGATAGTTGTGCTCTCACTTTTTTAAGGAAGTCCTCCTCCCTCAATAGGGCTGTGTTTAATCTCCAATATTTTTGTCCTCCCGGTCCCCCATTTATGGCAATATCCACCCATACTGGGCCATGATCTGACCAGGTTATAGGTTCGATAACTGAGTCTTGGATTCTGGACAACAAACATTTATCCACCAACACAAGGATCTATACGTGAGTATGTATTATGAGGTCTGGAGTAGAATGAATAAACATGGGAGGTGGGATGCAAATGTCTCCAAATATCCACAAGACCCCAGTCAGTCATTATGGATTGTAAGAAATTTTTGGCTTGGGAGCTGTGTGACTGCCATAGGATTTATCCATATCTGATCGTAGAGTCAAATTGAGGTCCCCTCCTAGAATCAAAATACCTTCCCCATGTTTGTCCAGCAAGTCTCTTATTTGCTGAGAGTATAGAAACTGATCCCCTATGGGTGCATACATGGAAAGCAAAGTTATGACATCATTTCCCAGTTTGATTTTCAAAAACATAAATCTGCTATGTTCATCTGAAATTTGTGACAGCACTTCAAAGATTAAATTGGTAGAAATCAATATCCCAGTTCCCGCATACTGTACATTCTTCCCTGCAGCTGAAAGAAACACCCGAGGGAATTCTTTAATAGCTAAAGCCTTTCATGGCGCTTTCTTAAGTGAGTTTCCTGCAGGGAAGCAATAGATGCATTCAAGGTGATCAGTTCCCGTTTAAGCATTGATCGCTTTCTCTGAGTATTGAGCCCTTTCACATTAATTGTTATTATATGCAGCATTTACAATTCAAATTAAAGATCATACTGCTGTAAGTAATAGCATCTGCGGGTACCTACGTTGCGCCTCTCCCACAAACAATTCTTGCTTTTGGTGACATCCTCACATGCATACCATATATTAGGAAACATGTTACCCAAATGAAGCTGCAACTTCCTTCCCCTAAGTGTAGGACGTATCCCCTTACCAATCCGCTGACAACCCCACGCGGACCCTATCTGGATGGGTCTCTCCATGTCAGTCAAATGAACCGCCAGCCTTTCTTCCCCCCCTCCCCCCAGCTTTTAAATCCCAAGCAAATATAACTACATAACAGTAAATCCATATCCGGGAAGCCATAAAAATACAACCAGATAAGCAACTTGAAACTCTGTAAACCTTTGTTTATATAAAAGCAATCTCTTCAGTTCTGACCAGCTTCTTATTTCTCCTCTTGCTTCAGCCTTGGTCCGCCAAAGCGCTCACACCATCTGCTGCTGGAACCTGAGCTCGGCGTTTTGGCTTCCCCACGCAACGCCTTCTTGAGCGCATGTCTGATCTTCCCGGGTCTGCGGACTGAGCTTGCATCGGAAGATTAGCTTCTATCCCCGCTTGCTTAAGGGCTGCGGCTGCCTCACTCTCAGTCTTTACCCGGTAAGAAATGCCCTTAATCTGAAAGAGAAGAGCGAAGGGAAATGTCCATTTATAACGTATTTCTGCTCGTTGTAAAGCCCGCGTGGCTGCCCGGAGGTCATAACATTTTTTTTAAGGTGCTGGGAGCTAGGTCCTGATAGAGGGAGATTTCCCCGTTGTTCCAGCCCCATTTTTGTTTCTGCCTGGCAATTGTCATTATCTCCTCCTTTTGCAAGTAGCTTAAGAATGTCCCGCGGTTATCTCTGCGGGGGCCCAGCGCCCTCTGGGTGTGCTCTATCTGAATCTTCACGCTCCCGCTTTCTTCGCTTGGAGAGTGTGCTCCCTGGTCCTGTTTGAGCAAGTATTCATATATCGCTGTCGCAGTTATGAAACAATCAGAAAATTCCTCGCTTTAAGGGACTTCTCTTATCCGCAAATTCTGCCGGCAGGACCGGTTCTTGAGATCCTCGAGTTTTTCAGACAATCCTGAAATCTCTGTAGTTATTGCCTGGTTTTGTTGCGACATCTCATTAATGGAGATCTCATGTTTGTCCATCCGGTTATCCATATCAGCCACTCTCCGTCCAAGAGCCACTAGTTCCTCTCAAAGCTCCGAGAATGAGGCCAACAGCTCCTCTTTTGGCTGCTTAAGCTCCACTCTTAACTCCATAAACCATTCCCTCGTTATGGCCGTCGTGGGGATATCGGATAGAGTATGCAGGTTTGCCCTGGAGCTGTGAGGCGACAGTTTCGGGGCTTCCGTGACGGAGCTGTCCATATCCTCCCACATCGGAGGTTACACTGTAAGGCCCAGTCTTCTAGAGTTCTGCCGCAGCTTTCATGAAGGAAAATTTCTGTAGATCCGTGTTTCGTTTTCTTGTAGTCCTCAAGTCAGCTTACTATTGCTCTTTGCTGGTCAGTGGCTGAAAACTAGCTTTCATTGCTTACTTAAAAGAAGCAAATATGTTGGGGTGGTCGGGAGCTTCAGGCACTAGCGTCCATCTTGCTGCATGGCGAACCACAAAAGTATTTTTTTTAAGTGTTTTCTGTGTATAAATACTTTCTCATAAAAGTAGTTTAAATCTTTGGTGTTTTGGGCTTGTTTATCTGGCAAAGTGTGCTTGTTTTTCATAACTACCTAGCAACACTGGGACATAGCCAGGCGAAGACTGCTCAAGTGGAAAGCAAATGCCAGAGACCCAGTGAGCTCCACATCCAAGCCTAACACATGGAAACCAGGGCACAGTACATGAGCCAGGCGCCCTTGTCTAGTCTCTTTCTCTGTTAACAGATGTCAGTAGGTCTATGAATGCCACATCGGAGCTGGACCACAATACTTGCTCTCTGCACTTGCTGGCCCTGCAGTGTCTAGTTTGACTCTCTCTTGCACATCCATATTGTTCATAATTTATTTAATTTTTTTATTTAAAGTCTCTTCTATACCGATAGCCGTTCGCACATCGCATCGGTTTACAAAAAACAAAACTTTTGGGCGGAGCCCTTACATTTAACCGATAAAAATACAATTAACAAGTAGAGTAGATAATACTGAAAGGCAGCGCAAATTAATAAATCAATAAATAGATAGATAAAGAACTATGAACATGAGTCACAATGTACAATAATCAGTGGTCATAAATCATAAGGCATAAATCGTTGGTCAAAAGGCATTCCTAGTCATAATGTCAAGGTTGCACTGCTCCTGCCTCATGTGTGGCACCTAAGCTGATGGAGGTTGCTTTTACTTGTCATTCCCTCTCTTGTAAATATCTCATCAGTTCCTGTAAATGTTACAGCGAGAAATCACAGAATCAAATTTCTAATGCAATGTACAACTGCTCTCATAATCTGGTCTACCTGGTAGGTTATGCAGGAGACTTACAAGGCTGGATAGTCAGTTTTGGATAGTATTTTTATTATATACTGAATGAAAGTGGGAGCATTACATTATACAGAGAAGACTCCAGAGGTATCTCAGAAGTGTTTCAGAGATATCTCTGGAAAAAATGTCCCATGGAGGCAGGGAACCTACTGGTTCACTCTCTCAGTCTCTCATATGCGCAATCATACACACACACCCACACTTGTTCGCTCACATGCTCAGTCATATGCAAATATACACTCAATTCAGACTCTCTTACATAGTCATATGCATACACACGGTCGTTCACTCTCTCTCACATGTGCTATCATACCTGGGCCTAAAGCCTTCCCGGCAGGATCCTATTTGTAGCTGCATCACAAGTCTACACGTCTGCATCATCTACTGGAGCCTGAAAAAATACTGAGTAGCTTTATAGGGGGCGTGAAGCCAGCTTTGAGCTTTTTTTCTCTCTTTCTCCACCTAATGAAAGGAGCACATAACCCAGCTATTTGGAATGGTCTAGCATGGACAAGGAAATATCTCTTAAAGAGCTTTACAATGAGTCGTTGGTCACTGAAATCAGGCACGTGTAACCAGAGTCACTGTTTTTAAAGTTTTACATCACTCCTTGCTGAGTCCTCCTGAGATCAAACAAACCTTCCCAACAAGCACTGTGCTGGACTCTCTACTTCTCCTTGGCCTTGAATTCACCAATCTACCCAATGTGGTTGAATCTCTTCTGGACAGATTTAATGGATCATTTTGGTCTTTATCTACCTCATTTACTATGTTCTGCTCTACTGAGCCCTTTTAACACCTTGGGCTCAGCTGCCAATGGGAGAATGACTGTGGAACAACTTCCCCCCCCTGCTGGCTCCCATTACAACGATGGCTTCCAGCCCCGCCGCCCCAATGATGTCACCTTCCTGGGCGGGTGAAGAGCCAGCATGGGACACCGGAGGCGCGCGCACACACGAAGGAGCACAACAAAGGAGCTTCTTTGTGCGCTCCTTCATGCTAGCCAAGTGCAGCTATAGCTGATGAATTTTTTCCTTTTCCAACTGCTGCACTTTTTCAAATATCCCCACTATCACCGGTCAGGGTCGCTATGGAAATCTTGCCTCTCATAAGCGTTTTCATTCCTCCCGCTTACCACCTACTCTTTTGATGATTTGCCTTAATGAAACTTCTTGTGTCCCTCCCTCTTCATGCATATCATTTGCTCTCAATGCTCACTCAGGGAGGACCAAGTTTCAATTAATTCACGATACTATTGTTCATGAGCAAATTGACTTTAGTTGTACCACTGAATCTTGGTTACTAGATTCTGATGCCATTACTCTTAATTTAATATCCCTTCCTGGTTACTCAGTTGTGTCACATCCTCGTCAGAAGAAAAGAGGTGGTGGTTTGCTAGTGATTTATAAAAACACCTGGAATGTTAAAACTGAAACTTTTTCACATGATTCATCTTTGGAAATGTTCATCATTGATGTTAACAATTTTTCATTATGCCTGGTTTATGCTCCTCCTAAACTGCTTGCAAATAATCTTTCAACATTTTCTGAATTACTAATGCTCTCCAAAACCAATCTTAACAATATGATCATCCTTGGTGACTTTAGTCTTCATATTGCTATCTCTCCATGCTGCTCCATGTTTCTTGTCATCGTGGATTCACTAGAGTGGCGTCAATCTCTCAACCAATACCCATCTCAGGACACACTCTAGACCTGGTTTTTGTTAATAAGTCCATTTCCCAATCTGCAGTTTCATCTATGATTGTCAATCAAGTTTCCTGGTCTGACCACAGTTGGATTCCATTTTTGTCTTCATTACTCAGATATTAGCACTTCTCCTGACTCTATTAATCTTTCCAAACGCAGTAAGATTGATTCAGATGTGTTCTCTTCTAACATCACCTCAGCTACATCAATTATCTCATTTCATAACATATCATATACTGTCACTCAATGAGAAGAGATTCTTCTCACAACTCTCAATAAACTCACAACACTCAATAAAATTACTTACCTGATAATTTTTACTGCATCTGTCTCTCACAGTCTTCCTATTCTCTATCCCATCCCTCCCTTCCCTGCACCGAGCACTAAAATCCCCCCCCCCCCCCCCCCCCGAAAAATAGAACAAAACAATCTGGCACACAACAAATGTTAGAAGATATACAAATTATGAAATTCAGTGGCAAAAATGTAGCATATTTGCATAAACTTTGCTTCCTAATTTTCTCTATCTTGCCAAAACATCTACCCTTGATTTGCTATGGGAGGCTGGGAGCTAAGACTGTAACCCCACTAACACAGCCATGTGTGTCATCTATTCTACCCTTGCTTATAACTCCCTGACACAGCCTCATATGTCACCCATTCTAGCCTAACTATAATCCCATTTACACAGCTGTGTGTGACATCCATTCTACTCATTATAATCCCACTGACACAGCTCAGGTTGATGTCCATTCCACCCTCACTATATCCCACTGACACAGCCACGTTACTTTTTATTTACAGATCATGCTACATGCGATGTATTTTTACACCTGACAAGAAGCAAAGTGATGACTGCAGCATGCGCTCATTTTCTCACTTTTTGCCAAATCACATCAGCAAATTCACACACTAAGAATTTCCTATTCCCTGATGGCCAAGGTCCCCTAATATAATATGTAAAATTCTCTCTTACCCAGTGAGATCAGGATCTCATAATTCATCCTTCATTACATCCTTGTAAAGCTCCTTCTGCCCTTGTTCTAAATCCTCCCACTCCTCCTGGGAGAAATAGATAGCAATATCCTCAAAGGTTACTGGATCCTGAAAAATAAACCCTTTCACACTCAGTATTTTCTGCATCTTGTCAATCAAGAGATCTCCCAGCACTGGGGCTCAGCAGGGTAGGGAGGGAGTTTTCCAAATGTTTGTAAATTACAGGGTGACAGAGTTCTTGTTCTGTTTTTCATATTGTTCAAAGCTGCAGCAAATGAAGAAAGATCCCTCATAAACAATTTTAAGGATGGAAGGATATACATAGAAGAGGTACATACTTCTTATTCTATGAAATTAAATTTTCGAATGCAATAAGAAAAGGAGATTGGGAATAAGACTAAGAGAAATCATATAAGGAAACTGATCTTTTAAAGACTTTAGTTAAATTAGAACATAAGAACATAAGAAATTGCCATGCTGGGACAGACCAAGGGTCCATCAAGCCCAGCATCCTGTTTCCAACAGAGGCCAAAAACCAGACCACAAGAACCTGGCAATTACCCAAACACTAAGAAGAACCCATGCTACTGATGCAATTAATAGCAGTGGCTATTCCCTAAGTATAATTGATTAATAGCCATTAATGGACTTCTCCTCCAAGAACTTATCCAAACCTTTTTTGAACCCAGCTACACTAACTGCACTAACTACCTTCTCTGGCAACAAATTCCAGAGCTTTATTGTGCGTTGAGTGAAAAAGAATTTTCTCCGATTAGTCTTAAATGTGTTACTTGCTAACTTCATGGAATGCCCCCTAGTCCTTCTATTATTCGAAAATGTAAATAACCGAGTCACATCTACTCGTTCAAGACCTCTCATGATCTTAAAGACCTCTATCATATCCCCCCCTCAGCCGTCTCTTCTCCAAGCTGAACAGCCCTAACCTCTTCAGCCTTTCCTCATAGGGGAGCTGTTCCATCCCCTTTATCATTTTGGTTGCCCTTCTCTGAACCTTCTCCATTGCAACTATATCTTTTTTGAGATGCGGCGACCAGAATTGTACACAGTATTCAAGGTGCGGTCTCACCATGGAGCGATACATTTTTTGGAATATTTTTTATTGTAATATGTTTTTTATTGATTCGATGTAAATAAAATGTTTTATTAATTTATGTACTATATGTTTTTTGTTGATGCATTTTAATTTGTAAACTTTAACTGTAAAGGTGGTATAACAAGAAATATAATTATCAAAGCATCACAGTTGGGAATATCACTTCATTGTTATTTGTTTTCTTGAAATGGTGTAAAATGACTCGGACAGAATTTACATCTAAGGAAGATATATTGTGTGTTCTGAGCTGCTTGAGGTTAAATACACTAACTCTTTCCTTGCTCTATCATTAGAAGAATTTGCAGAGCTGTGGCCTGTCTTAGCAAGCGATGACTACACTTGTATATATATTATAGTCTCGATTCATTTTGTTCAATTCATTTCAGAACCAAAAAAATATTCATTTTTCATACCGCTAAAATGTTTCATATTAAAATACCTGGGGGAAGCAATGTAAAGTATTTTGGGCTCAAAAAATGAGGAGGTTTGGTGGTTGTGACTGGAGGCAGACACTTAGCTTAAACCTCCATTTCAGCTGTGGATTCAGGCTGGGTTTTCCCATTTCTAAGTGTGATCTGTGGAAGGCGCTGATATCATCAACAAGGGCCTTCTCTCTCCATAAATTCCAGCTGGCTCTGAAGTTCCTTAGGGATTGCAGATGGAAGCAAATGCTTGGCTTAAACTTCTTTATAATCTGTGTTTTCCAGCTCCCCGCTGTGATTTGATGAAAGTGTTGATGTCATCAAGAAGGGCCTTCTCTCTCCAGTCAAAGGGTGCGTCTCTGGGAGAAATTTTGTTGGGAGACCTTTTGCATGATGTTATAGGTATTTGTGAGTATTCACCTCTTCCAGCTGTGTTGTTCTGCTTCACTGTTTGGTGATGGTGAAAAAGAGAAAGGGAATTGTATGGACTCTCCCATCTGGGTCCATGGAGCCCCCTCTACAACTCAGCCGACCATTAAAGCTTGCATGTTGAAATCCAATACAGGTGCTGTTCAGCTTGGCATTAATCATGCCTCTTTCAAAGGGACTGTTATCTCTCTAAGCCCTGATGTAAATACTCCCCCAAAGTTTGTGTCTGTACCACTGACTGGATATTCAAGTCCTAGTTCTCTGGCTAAGCTTGCTGGGTGTCACTTCTTCAGAATCATTCCCCCAGATTTTAAGGATTTTTACCTTTCCACCAAGGGAAAGGAAGATTAAACAACTTGTATTCCCGAAAGTACTGTACCTTCCTTTCCTGAGGATCCTTCTGAGCTTTCTCAGGTGTCCCAGATAGATGGGGAGTCCAGATTTACTCTCTTACTTTCCTTTTTTTCAGAAGCTGAAAAGGTCTAGAGATGAAACATTTTTAAACTTAAAAATAATTACTTTCAACCTCTGGTTATGCTTTGAAGAGGAAGGCTGCACCCCAATCGAGCACCTTCCTGGCTTGTGCTCTTTCACATGTTCCTTTCTGCTTTTTGATCTGCTAATCCCAAAATATCTTAAGCGAAAGAAGTTGCCAAAGACTCTATACCTTCACTCTGAGTGGACCATGTGAATAGCAAAAAAGGTAATAAGAAGAGCGGCAGTAGAGGAGGACAGGAAGGCTCATCTACATACTGCTCCCAGCATCCCCCGGGAGAGAAGTCCAGAGGTCACCACAAGCGATCCAGAGATCGATTTCCACAGCCCCAGCTTCCAGAGGCCCCGCACCCTTTGCAGTAGAGAAGGACTGGAAGCGTGTGCCGTTAGGCGCTTGAATCTCAAACCCTTCAATTAACTGAGTGAAGATTAATTTAACAGTGGTTAAAGAGGATTGGTAAGAATAGCTTTCAGAAATTTTTGGATTTATAAAAGTTTGGTGAAAGGTTAAATTGAGGGATATATTCTTTAGAGTTTGTGTGTATCTGAGGTAATAAGCAAGCCAGAGATAGTTAATTCTAGTGTCTGTCTTTCCCACCCACTCAACCCTTGATTTTTAGGCACGAGACACTTTCTCATTAAGCATCAATCAGGGTCTTATCTAAATCATACTATTGTACCAGCCCTTATTGAAAGTTTAATCATCCCCTTGTATGACACTAGCTGATTAATTAGTAAATTCACCTGTAAATTTAAAGTACTCTCATTCCAACTCCCTTAGTATCCTAAACTTAACTAGGAACTCAATAAAACTAAGATGAAGGCAGCAGTCCAGCAGTAAGAGGGGGGGCTTTCCAATCTTTTGCATTGAGTGTCACATGTATGATTTTTAACCCGCCAATGAGAGATTGAATGTGTGTACTCTTTGCAAAGAGCTCCTGGCTCTCAGGGAACAAGTCTGATCTCTGGAGGCTAGAGTAGCAGACTTGGAGGAGCTGAGGCAGACAGAGAGGTACATTGATGAGACCTTCAGGGACATAGTAGCCAAGTCCCAAATCCAGTAGTAGCCAAGTCCCATCACCCTGGAGTAGCAGGAAGCGATCCTGTAACAAGAACCTGCTCTCCAGGTGATGTATTGACATCTCGCACTGAGGACAAGTCTCCTAGGGCTACTGCCCAGGAGGGAAGAGTTAGGCCAGCCATCATAGTTGGTGATTCAATTATTAGAAATGTAGATATCAGGGTGGCAGGAAGGTGGCAGACCTCACGTGTCACCTAGATAGGATTATAGACAGTGCTGTGGAGGAGCCGGCTATCGTGGTACATATGGGCACCACTGATAAAAGAAAATGTGGGAGAGAGGTTCTGGAAGCCAAATTTAGGATTTTAGGTAGGAAGCTGAAATCCAGAACCTCCAGGGTGGCATTCTCTGAAATGCTTCCTGTTCCATGTGCAGATCCCCAGAGGCAGGCAGAGCTCCAGAGTTTCAATGCGTGGATGAGACGATGGTGCAGGGAAGAGGGATTCAGTTTTGTAAGGAACTGGGGAAACGTATGGGGAAGAGGGAGATTTTTCCAAAAGGATGGGCTCCACCTTAATCAGAGTGGAACCAAGCTGCTGGCACTAACTTTCAAAAAGGAGATAGAGCAGCTTTTAAACTAGAACAAGGGGGAAAGCCGACAGTCACTCAGCAGTGCATGGTTCGGAGAAATGTATCCTTGAAGGATACTAATAAAACAGGAAAGTTAGGGTATCCCAACAGAGAAGTTCCAATAAAAGCAAACATAGTCCATGTAAAAAATCACCGAACCTAATGATTTCCGAATTATCCCTAACAACTGAAAAGCAGGTTGTTAATACAAACAAAATACACACTTTGAAATGTCTGTATGCCAATGCCAGAAGTCTAAGAAGTAAGATGGGAGAGTTAGAGTGTATATTTATTTATTTATTTATTGTGTTTTATATACTGTCATTCTGTTTCGCTATCACATGGGTTTCGCCATCACAGTACATCTGCAGCTCTAACACTAAACCTTCAAAAGGTAAACTTTGATAAAATGAGGAAAACAGAAAAAAACTGAAAGGTGCAGCTGCAAAAGTTAAAAGCGTTCAACAGGCTTGGACATTGTTTAAAAATGCAATCCATATGTATTCCACACATTAAGAAAGGTGGAAGGAAGGCAAAACGATTACTGTCATGGTTAAAAGGTGAGGTGAAAGAGGCTATTTTAGCAAAAAAAAATCCTTCAAAAATTGGAAGAAGAATCCATCTGAAGAAAATAGGATAAATCATAAGCATTGTCAAGTTAAGTGTAAAACATTGATAAGACAGGCGAAGACAGAATTTGAAATGAAGCTGGCCATAGAGGTAAAAACTCATAATAAAACTTTTTTAAATATATCCGAAGCAAGAAACCTGTGACGGAGTCAGTTGGACCATTAGATGACCAAGGGGTTAAAGGGGCTCTTAGGGAAGATGAGACCATTGCAGAAAGACTAAATTAATTATTTGCTTCCGTGTCTACTAATGAGGAAATTGGGGAGATACCAGTTCCGGAGATGGTTTTCAGAGGTGATGAGTCAGACAAACTGAACAAAATCACTGTGAACCTGGAAGATGTAGTAGGCCAGATTGACAAACTAAAGAGTAGCAAATCACCTAGACTGGATGGTATGCATCCTAGGGTGCTGAAGGAACTAAAAAATGAAATTTCTGATCTATTAGTTAAAATTTGTAACCTATCATTAAAATCATCCATTGTACCTGAAGACTGGAGAGTTGGACAATGTAACCCCAATATTTAAAAAAGGCTCCGGGGCGATCCAGATAACTATAGACCAATGAGCCTGACTTCAGTGCTGGGAAAAATAGTGGAAACTATTCTCAAGATCAAAATCTTAGAGCATATAGAAAGACATGATTTAATGGAACACAGACAACATGGATTTACCCAAGGGAAGTCTTGCCTCACAAATCTGCTTCATTTTTTTGAAGGGGATAATAAACATGTGGATAAAGGTGAACCAGTAGATGTAATGTATTTGGATTTTCAGAAGGCGTTTGACAAAGTCCCTCATGAGAGGCTTCTAAGAAAACTAAAAAGTCATGGGATAGGAGGCGATGTCCTTTCGTGGATTACAAACTGGTTAAAAGACAGGAAACAGAGAGTAGGATTATATTGTCAATTTTCTCAGTGGAAAAGGGTAAACAGTGGAGTGCCTCAGGGATCTGTACTTGGACTGGTGCTTTTCAATATATATATATAAATGATCTGGAAAGGATTACGACGAGTGAGGTTATCAAATTTGCAAATGATACAAAATTATTCAGAGTAATTAAATCACAAGCGAATTGTGATACATTACAGGAGGACCTTGCAAGACTGGAAGATTGAGCATCCAAATGGCAGATGAAATTTAATGTGGACAAGTGCAAGGTGCTGCATATAGGGAAAAATAACCCTTGCGGTAGTTACACAATGTTAGGTTCCATATTAGGTGCTACCATCCAGGAAAAAGATCTAAGCATCATAGTGGAGAATACTTTAAAATCATCGGCTCAGTGTGCTGCAGTAGTCAAAAAAGCAAACAGAATGTTAGGAATTATTAGGAAGGGAATGATTAATAAAATGGAAAGTGTCATAATGCCTCTATATCGCTCCATGGTGAGACCGCACCTTGAATTCTGTGTACAACGTTTACAACACATCTCAAAAAATATATAGTTGTATTGGAGAAGGGCAACCAAAATGATAAAGGGGATAGAACAGCTCCCATATGAGGAAAGGCTGAAGAGGTTAGGGCTGCTCAGCTCAGAGAAGAGACGGCTGAGATTGGATATGATAGAGGTCTGTAAGATCATGAGAGGTCTTGAATGAGTAGATGTGAATTGGTTATTTACACTTTCGAATAATAGAAGGACTAGGGGGCATTCCATGAAGTTAGCAAGAAGCACATTTAAGACTAATCGGAGAAAATTATTTTTCATTGAATGCACAATTAAGCTCTGGAATTTGTTGCCAGAGGATATGGTTAGTGTAGTTAGTGTAGCTGGGTTCAAAAAAGGATTGGATAAGTTCTTGGAGGAGAAGTCCATTAATCAAGTTTACTTAGAGAATAGCCACTGCTTTAATTGCATTAGTAGCATGGGATCTTCTTAGTGTTTGGGTAACTGTCAGGTTCTTGTGGTCTGGTTTGGCCTCTGTTGGAAACAGGATGCTGGGCTTGATGGACACTTGGTCTGACCCAGCATGGCAATTTCTTATGTTCTTAAAATAACTACTGACAGACCGGCCTAGCTGGATGACATAGTGGACGATTTATGATAGATAGGAGAAAACATTGCATATAGCCACAATCTGATGGAAAAATGTGCTAATAAGATCTCAAAGAGGTTAGACTCATGCCTGGGAGTTATAGTCGAGAAAGTTACTCAACTTGTTGAATCTGTCCAGGTTAAAGCCAAATGACTGGAGGAGCTTGATTATGAAGATCACTGACTTGGAAACGTCTACCACATCTACAAGTGTCAAAATTGAAAAACTCGAATGAAATTACTACTCGATCCTTGAAAAGATGGATGACCTTGAAAATGGTCACCTTGTTATAATATTAGAGTGCTTGGAATTCCCAAAAAGGTGAAAGGTGATGATGTAGCAAGATTTTTCAAAATAGCTCTTAGATGTTGTGAATCTGAACTGCAGCAAATATTTGATTAAAACTGATTGGGATCATCATGCTATAGCGCTGGCTCCAGCATAGCATTGGTGTTCGCGAGCTGTTATTATCAAGCTCTGTAATTTTAATGACAATTGGGTGATTTTAAATGCTGCACATGAATTAGAATAACTTTTCAAGGGAATTGTATGATATTTCAGGACTTCTTATCTGATTTACAGATGAAATAGCAAACCTTTGCACAAGTCAGGCATGGTCTCCACAAGTTAAATATACGCTATCCCATGCTCTACTCTGTGAAACTGAGAGGCATCCACAATGGTAAATTTATCATTATAGATAATGTAAAGAATGTGAATGGCTGAGTGAGAAAAGAAGGAACATGTGGAGGTGGTCTACTCTAGGCCGTAGTTCACTGATGTTGTAGCAGATCAAAAATTTCTGGTGGGAGTATCAGTCGAGGAGACTTTCGGTTACCCTACGTACAGGCCGATACAGTACAGTGTGCTCTGATGGAGCACACTGTTAACCCGCCACTGGACGCACGTTTTCCCTTACCCCTTATTCAGTAAGGGGCCGAAAACGCGCGTCCAATCCACCGAACCTAATAGCGCCCGCAACATGCAAATGCATGTTGATGGCCCTATTAGGTATTCTCGCGCAATTCAGGAAGTAAAATGTGCAGCCAAGCCGCACATTTTACTTTCAGAAATTAGTGCCTACCCAAATGTAGGTGCTAATTTCTTCGGGCACCGGGAAAGTGCACAGAAAAGCAGTAAAAACTGCTTTTCTGGGCACCCTCCGACTTAATATCATGGCGATATTAAGTCGGAGGTCCAGAAACTTTCCAAAAGTAAAAAAAAAAAATAAAAAAATATTTGAAGTCGGTCGGCGGCTGTTGCGTCGAAAACCAGACGCTCAATTTTGCCAGCGTCCGGTTTCCGAATCCGTGGTTGTCAGCGGGCTCAAGAACCGACGCCGGCAAAATTGAGTGTCGGCTGTCAAAACCGCTGACAGCCGCCGCTGCGGTCCAAAAGGGGGCGCTAGGGATGCACTAGTGTCCCTAGCGCCTCCTTTTGCCCGTTTTTACCGCCGGTCCTCATTTAAATACAGAATTGCGCGCACAGGAGAGTGGCCTGCGGACGCGCTGGGAGAGCGGGCATTCGCCCGCTCTCCCGCGGACTTTACTGTATCGGCCCGATAGACATTCCAGAGTACAAGAGAGGTTTTATTTCAGTTGGTTATGTGGCATGTCAGTGCAGTGCCCTCTCTCTTTTTCATTGTTGTATTTTATTTATTGAACTGTTTTTTGTATGTAGTAAGCTTGCTCTCCTGTTTAAGCCTCGGCGCTCCTTATACCTGGTTTCTGGTTAAATTCAGTCATACCTGATACTGTGACAGCTGGCAATCTACAATGTGCTCTTGATAATCAGTCCCTGTTTAGCCATGGCTTCAGCTTTTTGAGACATAACCTTGTTTCTTTACATATGACCTGTGTAGTTTGTATAACAGGCTGGCTGGTTCATTAGTCGTATGACCTCTTGAGTCATTCTTTCCTGCAGACAGGATCAAGGACATTATCAAACTATAATTTTTATTTTCCTTCTATTGTTTATCTCTACTGTTTCATGTCAATTTTTTGCAATGCTGCTGGAATGTTATCTAGTTCAGCGTCCAGTTTTGGACTTCTGAGACATGGGGTGCACTTTACTTGCCTACTGTTTTGTTTTGTTTTTTTTTTTTAAATTGAGTTTATTTATTTATTTAATTTGAGGTTTCTTATATACCGATAGCCGTTTGCACATCGTATCGGTTTACATACAACTAAAAACTTATGGGCGGAGCCCTTTACAAAGAACATTATAACAATGTGGAAACAAAATACAGGAGATATAATTGTAATAAATAGAACTGTACAATAAAAATACAAGAGATATATATGTGTGTGCGGGTAGGGAGTATCGGAGTTACTGAGGGAACTATATTTAAGAGAATATCCTAAGGAGAACACTTAAGCTGGAGGGGTCATGATATTATCAATACAATAACTTTAAAACTATAACACATTGTAGGTAGATGGTAGAAAACAGCAGAGGGGAGTAGAGTAATTTAGAGATTCAAATGGAGGGTAGGGGAGAACAAATATGGAGAAGGGGGGGGTGGATGAGAGAGAGGGAGTGAGAGAGGGCAGAAATGAGGGCTTATAGAGGTAGGAGGGCTTATAGAGGTAGGAGAGAGGGGATTCATGAGCTATAAGGGTGTGTCAAAGGGGTTATAAGGGTAGCAGAAAATGCTTAGGGGGGAGAGAATCAGAAATGAGGGTTGGCTTAACGATATCGAGTTGTAGGATATCGTGGTGAAGGGTCTTCCTCATTGGGAGGGGGGAGCATGTGGGTAGGCCTGTACGAACAGCCATGTTTTTAGTTTTTTTTTTAAGTTAGGGGTTGAGGTCTCAGAGCATATATCAGGCGGTAAGGAGTTCCATAGGATAGGGCCAGCAAGGGAGAATGCTCTGTTCATGGTGGAGGTAAGTTTGATCATTTTGATTGTAGGTGTACCGAGGGTTCCTTGTAGAGCGGGGCGGGTGGGTCTGATAGATGTGCGTGGATGTAGAGGGGGGTGATCCAGTTAAGGTTTTCATTAATCAGACTTTTATGTATGAGGGAGAGGGCTTTGTATAAAATGCGTGATTGTATAGGGAGCCAGTGGAGTTCAATCGATGTGGTCCCTTTTTTTGGAATTGGTGAGGATGCGTGCAGCGGCATTTTGTAAGAGTTGTAAAGGTTTGGTGTATGTTGAAGGGAGTCCAAGGAGTAGGGCATTACAGTAGTCTATTTTCGAAAAGATAATAGACTGGAGAACTGTGCGAAAGTCAGAGAAGTGTAGAAGTGGTCTGAGTTTTTTAATCGTTTGTAGTTTGAAATAGCAGTCTCTGATAATAGCGTTGATAAATGGTTTGAAAGAGAGTTGATTATCTATGATGACACCAAGGTTGCGAGTGTGTGATGAGAAAGATGTCGATGCGTGTGAGAGGGGGATTGCTGGTGGTGGCTGCTTGTTGGAAATAAGGAGCTCAGTTTTTTGGGGGTTGAGAGCAAGATGCATGTCTGTGAGGAGTTGGTTAATGGAGGAAAGGCAGGATTCCCAATTTTGAAGGGCGGTTTGGAGGGAGTCAGAGAAAGGGAAAAGAATTTGCACGTCATCTACATATATGAAGTGCTTGATACGCAGATTGGTTAGGAGAGTGGTGAGGGGAAGTAAGTAAATGTTAAAGAGAGTAGAGGAGAGGGAGAAGCCCTGGGGGACACCTTGAGGGAGATTGATAGGTTCGGATTCAGAGTTATCAAAAAGGACAGTGAAAAGGCGGTTTTGAAGGTAAGACTGTAACCAAGAAAGCGCGTTTCCAGTAATTCTAATATTGCTGAGGATGTTGAGAAGGATAGAGTGATTGACAGTGTCAAACGCTGCTGAGATGTCTAGCATAGCAATCAGATATGAAGAGCCCGAATCAGTTCCTTTGATGAGGGTGTCAGTAAGTGAGAGTAGGAGTGTTTCAGTACTTAGATGCTTCCTGAAACCGTATTGAGTTGAGGGGAGAATGTTGTTTTGTTCAAGGTGGAGAGATAGGCGAGAATTTACGAGTCTTTCCAGAATTTTAGCTAAGAGGGGAAGGTTGGAAACAGGTCTGAAATTGGACAAGGTGGAAGGATCAAGGTTAGGTTTTTTGAGTAGCGGTTTAACTACAGCATGTTTGAGAAAATTTGGGACTGTGCCTTGTTCCAAGGAACAATTGATGATGTTTGATAGCGGTTTAGCAATTACTTATTTCTCTTTCTTATCTTACATCACTGTTGCAGTGCATTGGGCTAAACAAAGACTGGTCATTATTGTGGATGCAAGGATTGGGTTGGAATGGGGGTTGTGAGATCTTAAGAGTTTTTTTCTATTGGGTGAGCTGACCTTCAGGTCCCAATTAGGTTCCCACTGAGGTTTCAGAGTCTGTTTAGTGTATAATGCTGCTCAGTGACCAAGATCTAAGGTCAGCAGAATGAACCTGTGTCCAGAAGCTCAGTGTTAGAAATCTGTGTGAGCGAGGGAGAGCTGCAGCTGTGCATGAGAAAAAGAAACCAGCAGTTCTGCAAACAGCAGATAACATGAAGCAGTAACCCCAGGCGCCAGGGTAAAAGCAGAAGTTTCCCAGAGCTGGCAAGTTTGTGGCCTCGAGAAAGGAAAACACATGTTGGGAAAGGAGGAAGTGACTTGAAGGCTGTTTTTTATAACTGAAAAATTACAAGAGGTTAGATGATGCTTGTCGGAAGGGCCAAAAATGGTCTGAGAGCATTAAACTAATGGCAAAGAAAAAGTACATAAAAAAAGGTTTGGCAATTGTTCAAGGAAGGAGCTCTGAAAGGCAAGCTGGTTCACACTTTCTGAGCTACTTGCTGTCTCCTTCCCGATAATCTCTGTACTATTCAAACGAATATTTCAATAAAGCTTCTATTTGTGGTCTTGAGTATTGATCATAGCGGGAATAAGCAGACATATTGATGACCCCTCGACATGATCCCCAGGGGCATGGCACCCTTGAAGGGCCAGGACAAGTCCCATTTTCTCTGCAGAATGGAAGGACCGCAGAATACCCCGCTTGAGAGGCAGGAAGTGTTGTGAAAGTAAGTGATCGAATACCGTACAAAGACCACTTCAAAGAAGGTTGTAAATATAAACCTTTTACTACTTTTGTAAGTATTAGTTTTACTGTGGGGATGTTACTGTGAGAACTGAATATGTCTGATCTGAGTGCACAGTTACCCGTGGATTTGATTTGTGCAGTGTTTCCCCTTAATAAAAAACGTATACAAGAGTATAATAAAAAATGGTTTAAAACACTAAGTCCAATCCCTTCCTAAGTTGGCCAGCAGAGGGTTCCCCTGTAGATTCTGTCCGTGCTGGGGGGCAGACTTTTCTTACTGAACAGAAACTGGGCAAGTTTCCGTTCAGTACTGTGTACAATTCTGGTCGCCACATCTCAAAAAAGATATAATAGCAATGGAGAAGGTACAGAGAAGGGCGACCAAAATGATAAGGGGAATGGAACAGCTCCCCTATGAGGAAAGACTAAAGAGGTTAGGACTTTTCAGCTTGGAGAAGAGACAGCTGAGGGGGGATATGATAGAGGTGTTTAAAATCATGAGAGGTCTAGAATGGGTAGATGTGAATCGGTTATTTACTCTTTCGGATAATAGAAAGACTAGGGGGCACTCCATGGAGTTAACATATGGCACATTTAAAACTAATCGGAGAAAGTTCTTTTTTACTCAACGCACAATTCAACTCTGGAATTTGTTACCAGAGGATGTGGTTAGTGCAGTTAGTATAGCTGTGTTTAAAAAAGGTTTGGATAAGTTCTTGGAGGAGAAGTCCATTACCTCTATTAAGTTCACTTAGAGAATAGCCACTGACATTAGCAATGGTAACATGGAATAGACTTAGTTTTTGGGTACTTGCCAGGTTCTTATGGCCTGGATTGGCCACTGTTGGAGACAGGATGCTGGGCTTGATGGACCCTTGGTCTGACCCAGTATGGCATTTTCTTATGTTCAAGTCCCATGACAAACATCTGCAAATTTTAGGATTATGGGATTTAGTGCAGAAGGGTGTCAGGTTGCTTGCTCCCCCGTTAGTGCAAAATGGAGTCCAGCTGCTATAGCAAGGCCTTGGGATGCTTAATCCCCCACCCTATGCTCCACAGGGTTCTACCGTAAATAGTTCTCCAGTTGGTCAGCCTCCCACAACCACTTCATTATACCCTAACCTGCCAGTAGCTTACAGGTAGAGTGCACTTCCTACCGCTCCGGTGCTTGATCTGTTTCAGGTCTCTCCACGGGCAAATCCCATTATACCTGCCCCAATTCAGAAGGTTCAGCTTCCGACCCCAGAACCCCAAGTCAGTGATCCCCTATCGAGAGAAACTCCCAAGTGTTGTGGTTGGATAACGGTGGATGGCTATGTGCAAATCTCCCTAGTATTAAATTCAGAATCCCAAAAAAGCCATAGATATGTTGCAGAAATATCTAAAGAAAAAGGGGAAATTACAGGATGCAAGGAAATGTGATGAAGAGAGCAGTGATGATGAAGAAGGGGGGAGGAGGGGTTATACATGATGAAGAAAAAGAAAGTGAGGGTGAGGGAAGTGATGAGAGAGGCAGGAGTTTCAAAAGTCTGAAATCCTGAAACAGGATAACGAGGATGCTGGGTTCCAGAGGTCAGAAAGGCATGATAGAAATGACAGAGTCGCAAAAGTCAGTACAGCTTGATAGAAATATAAGCATTCTCAGAGATACCAGAAAAAAAAAGGTAGAAAAGACCCCCGAACTCGTCTTGATCACAAGGAGTTGAGTTCTAGCTTCACTATGGAATCAGAAAATACAGGAACTCTGTGCCCTGTCACTTCCTCCCGAGTCAGAAAATGCTTTAACTCCCAGAGAAATAGTAGCTCGGAGTGAAGGCAACAGTTGGTATTATGTAAACCCTTGGGTGGATAACCTGGCTGGCCGGACTGAGGCCTTGGCACCCCAAATTACTCCTTTTCCCACTTTCATATGAATACAGCTCGGTATGTAATCAAATCTTTTTTGGCAGATCCCCATTGGGATAAAGAGTATACGCGGCAGGGACTTAAAGTGTGGGAAAAATATGAAGAAAAAAGAGAAAATCCCGCTACTCCCTTGTTCTCCTTGATATTTAAACTTCCCGAAGGGCATAAGGCACAGCCAGTCCCTAGGTACGCTCCCTGTCAACCCAGACTCAGTCTAATTATGATGGGGTCCCCTTTTAATAACAGCCAAGCCCAAATATGGCAAGCTGTGCGGAAATTATACCCCACTGTCAAGGACATATCTGGTCTAATGTCCCATCGCTGGGACACTTCCCAGGGCATCCTGGTCATCTTTCCAGGAGGAGTGGTCACAGCAGACAGAGACCTCCTTCAATGTTCCTGGTATGTTCCTTCTTTTATCAAACTGTAAAAAAAAAAAGAAGACAATCCCACAGACAGTACAGAAGGGCCTAGATGGCAGAGGGGGGATGGAAGCGAAGACATGGCAGGAAATTCAGGCACACATTTTACACTTTTTCTGCCAAAACTGTGCGGAGTTAGAGAAGCCTCAGGAAGAGCTAGTGAAATTGTAGTCTCGTCTGTGTGCTATGCAGATTAAGGCTGCAGAACAGGAAGCTGCGAGAGAAAAAAAATCAGACAAAAGTGCCAGCATAATCCAGCCTGAGGAGAATACAGATTTTGATCATTTATGGAAATTTTGATGAAGGCCAATTGAATTCTCCTACTAGTTCTTATCCAGCAGCACTGATTCAGTGGCAGGGCCGAGGAAGAAGGCAGGGATATGGTAGAGGGAATCGAGGCCCTAGGGACAAGGGAGACAGAACAGTAATTTCAGACAGAATGTTGATTACTGGACCTGTGGTGAATGGGGTTCCCAGCGGCAATTAGGGGGATAAGAGGAGAAATTTCAGAACTGCTGGCTCATGGGATCATTGAGCCTTCCCGCTCCCTGTACAATACCCCTTTGTACCTCATTTAAAAGATAATGGTCATTGGTGCATGGTCCATGACCTCCGTCATCTTAACTTCCGGGTTGATCCTGAATCTCCATGTGTGGAAAACCCGGCCACCTTACTACAGCACCACACCATGGGCACTGTGCATACTGTCCTGGATTTGTCCAATGCATTTTTTGTGTGCCCCTGTACCCATCCTCAAGCCTTTTGACTGCCTTCCAGTATAAAGGGTAAAAATTCCAGTGGCCTAGACTCCCCCAAGGTTATTCAGAGAGCCCCTCCATCTTTTCCAAAGTTCTGACGCTTTGCAAGCACAACTGCTGCCAGCTGTAACACTAATATGGTACGTTGATGACCTACTCCTCACCAGCCCCTAAGTTGCTTCCATATGCTTATGGATGGAGCAACTACTGCTGCTATTGGCCGATGAGGGGGTTTAAGGTCAACCCAGTCAAGGCCCAGATTTGCCTCCTTAGAGTAAAATTCCTGGGTATATGGATTGGTCAAGAGGGAAAAGAAATAGATAGGGGAATGCAAGAAGAGGCCCAGAGAATGGCAACACCAGAAACAGTGACTCAGATGAGAGGACTTTTGGGGCTGTTGAATTTTTGTAGACTATGGATCCCAGCCTACAGTGCCCGCTCAAAGCCCCTCAGGAGACATGTTAAGGGGAATGTTAAAGGTTCCGACCCCGATACACTCACACAGGAAGATCAGAAAATTATTTCTGAGTTAGTACAGGCTGTCCTGACAGCGCCCCTTTTATTATTTTACACAGTGGGACAGCCGGTTGATTTGGTGGTATACCATGGTCAGGCAGGATGGGCAACTGCAGCAGCGCAGGGTGAAACTGAAAACCCCTGAGCGTAATTGCCAGGTTCTTATGGCCTGGATTGGCCTCTGTTGGAAACAGGATGCTGGGCTTGATGGACCCTTGGTCTGACCCAGCATGGCAATTTCTTATATTTTTATGTTCTTTTCTGGATCCTTTTCAGCAGTTGAAGATTAGTTTTACTGAATGTGAGCAAGCAGCAGTGGCATGTGCACAAGCAGTTTTAAAACTGCACAGTCATATCCCTGGGGTTGATATTTCCCTGATGGTCCCCCTTTCAGTTGTACAATTACTGAAATACTCTTTAGTCAGTTTCTTGTCCCCTAGATTGGGCAACTACCAAGCAATTTTACCTAGTTCTTGAATTACAATAAAACCCTTTCCTAAGAAACCAGCCTATGCCTTTTCTGTCCCAAATGTTGCAAGCAATCCCATGGAGTCCAGAGCATGTCTGTGGTGCAGCTGTATTGCCTTTGCCTCTGGGCATTACAGTAGGGGCAAGCCCACTACCAGAAGCCCTAAGTTGCTTCACCGACGGGTCTTGCACTCAGGGAAAAGCAGGGTTCGCTGCTCTTGCCTTCCCATGGCATTCGTTTCAGCCCGTTCAGCAGGAGCAGCTACACAGAGAGTGCTCAATGCACTGAACTGTCAGACCTTGCCTAGGTTTTGTCACAGTTACCTTTCCAAGAGCAGGATATTAATATTTACACTGACTCGCGCTATGTGGTTTCCTCTCTAACACAACACCTTAGGAAATGGCATAAAAGAGGTTTTGTGGGAGCCGGAGGGGGTCACCATTATCTTCCCTATCCTTGCGGACTGCTATTCGGGAACTATTAGAGGGCAAGTATTAGAAGGGATTGAAAACATCTATTTGTTGGGTAAGAGCACATACAGGAAACCAAGACTGAGTTTCGTATTGTAATGATCAAGCTGACAGTGCAGCCCAGGAGGTTCGGCCAGCTTGCATGGTGCTACCCATAGCCAGGCTCAGGCACGCCCTGACATTCAGGAAGTCATTGCTATGCAAGCCATGGCCCCGAATAGTGAGACTGCAGCTTGGCAGACACTAGGATGTGAGCACAGAGGGAAATGGAATGTCTGATACTCCTCCTCCTCAGGTTTACCCTGGGTACCTATGTCGGCATTACACCTCATTCTGCATACGTTACACTATCCTGAACATTTCTCAGCAGCGGTGATGATTTTGCAGTTGTCAATCTACCTGTGGGCCCCATAGTGAGAGTAAGAATGTACTGAGTTTGTGAGAAATTGTGCGCAATGTTATATTTCCACCCCAAAGCGAGGACTGTGAGTGCCGCAAGGTCCTTTCCTAGAATGCTATGCAGATTTCACTGATATGGGTGTCACTGAATGGGGATACTGGTATTTGTTAGTATTGGTCTGCCCATTCTCTCACCGGATGGAAACGTATCCTTGAAAGCATGAGACAGCAGGTGGTATGGCACAGACACTGTTAACACAGATAATACCCCATTCCAGGTTCCCTGCCTGCATTTATACAGACAACGGTTCACATTTCCGCAATGATTTACTTTTGCCCTGTTAACACAGGGTTGACTCCATTTCAACTCTGTACCGGCCACGTTATGCACCTCGTGGACCACCTGTATACCCCTATTTCGGTCCAATATCCTGATTCTTTGCCTACCTATGTCTCTGATTTACAGAAAGTCCTTTGGGAGCTGAGGTCACGATGATTGCAGACCGACTGGACACCACCTCCACACTGTGCCACCTAGGCTCCAGGGGACCTGGGGTACTGCAAGAATCACACCCACAAGACGTGGAAGGATCCAGTGTTCCTAGGCCCTTGTAGACTGACCACACTTACCCCCTTGGCTGCGCAACTTGAGGGTTCAGGTACTTTCTACCAATTCTCACGGATATTCAACCTTGCCCATGTAGTCAGAAAGAATGAAAGTCCACATATTTGCTAGGTTAACAATTACTGAAGTAATTACAGCTGTGCAAGTATTTTTCTTGATTTTTAATTTTGTCTGCAATAGGTGTAGATTCTTTTACCAATACCACTTGCTATGATGAAAAGGGATATATTGGGTAATTGATGATGGATGGGAGCTGGGTTAGTTATGGGTCAATTGGGATTGGATAGGAGGGCTGGGATAGTTCAACTCCAATTACTGGAACTTGTCGTGTGGGTGAGGCCTGATAAAAAAAAAAAAAAAGAAGATATATAAGATTTAATATTTTTTGCCTATTTTATGACCTACAGACTTGTAGCTCAGGTTATGCTATTTTCAGATATATCATAGTGGTTACTCTTTGTCAGCAAAGTATTCACTATTCTGGAATTTTGAATTAAAAAGCAGAATGAAAATACAAACAAAAAACAAACTTTGAAATGTTTGTATGCTAATGCCAGAAGTCTAAGAAGTAAGATGGGAGAATTAGAATAGCAATGGATGATGACATAGACTTAATTGGCATCTCAGAGACTGGTGGAAGGAGGACAACTAATGGGAAAGTGCTATACAGGGGCACAAATTATATCGCAATGACAGAGAGGAGCAGCCGGGAGGAGGTGTAGTGCTTTATGTCCGGGATGGCATAGAGTCCAACAGGATAAACATCCTGCATGAGACTAAATACAAAATGTAATCTTTATGAGTAGAAATCTCTTGTGTGTCGGGGAAGACTATAGTGATAGGAGTATACTACCGTCCACCTGGTCAAGATGGTGAGACTGACAGTGAAATGCTAAGAGAAATTAGGGAAGCTAACCAAATTGGTAGTGCGGTAATAATGGGAGATTTCAATTACCCCAATATTGACTGGGTAAATGTATCATCGGGACATGCTAAAGAGATAAAGTTCCTGGATGGAATAAATGACATTTTTATGGAGAAATTAGTTCAGGAACCGACGAGAGGGAGCAATTTTAGATCTAATTCTCAGTGGAGCACAGAATTTGGTAAGAGAGGTAACGGTGGTGGGGCCGCTTGGCAATAGTGATCATAATATGATCAAATTTGAATTAATGACTGGAAGGGGGACAGTAAGCAAATCCACGGCTCTCGTGCTAAACTTTCAAAAGGGAAACTTTGATAAAATGAGAAAAATAGAAAAAAAAACTGAAAGGAGCAGCTAGAAAAGTAAAAAATGTGCAAGAGGCATGGTCATTGTTAAAAAATACCATTCTAGAAGCACAGTCCAGATGTATTCCACACATTAAAAAAGGTGGAAGGAGGCAAAACGATTACCAGCATAGTTAAAAGGGGAAGTGAAAGAAGCTATTTTAGCCAAAAGATCTTCATTCAAAAATTGGAAGAACATAAGAACATAGGAACATAAGAAGGATCCAACAGAAGAAAATAGGATAATGCATAAGCATTGGCAAGTTAAATGTAAGACATTGATAAGACAGGCTAAGAGAGAATTTAAAATGAAGTTGGCCGTAGAGGCAAAAACTCACAGTAAAAACGTTTTAAAATATATCTGAAGCAGAAAGCCTGTGTGGGAGTCAGTTGGACTGTTAGATGATCAAGGGGTTAAAGGGGCACTTAGAGAAGATAAGGCCATCGCGGAAAGATTAAATGATTTTTTTGCTTCGGTGTTTACTGAAGAGGATGTTGGGGAGAAGGTTTTCATGGGTAATGATTTGGATGGACTGAACCAAATCACGGTGAACCTAGAAGATGTGGTAGGCCTGATTGACAAACTGAAGAGTAGTAAATCACCTGGACCAGATTGTATACATCCCAGAGTTCTGAAGGAACTAAAAAATGAAATTTCAGACCTATTAGTAAAAATTTGTAACCTATCATTAAAATCATCCATTGAACCTGAAGACTGGAGGATAGCTAATGTAACCCCAATATTTAAAAAGGACTCCAGGGGTGATCCGGGAAACTACAGACCGGTTAGCCTGACTTCAGTGCCAGGAAATTAGTGGAACGTGTTCTAGATATCAAAATCACAGAACATAGAGAAAGACATGATTTAATGGAACAAAGTCAGAATGGCTTTACCCAAGGCAAGTCTTGCCTCACAAATCTGCTTCACTTTTTTGAAGGAGTTAATAAACATGTGGATAAAGATGAACCGGTAGATGTAGTGTACTTGGATTTTCAGAAGGCGTTTGACAAAGTTCCTCATGAGAGGCTTCTAGGAAAAGTAAAAAGTCATGGGATAGGTGGCGATGTCCTTTCATGGATTACAAACTGGCTAAAAGATAGGAAACAGAGAGTAGGATTAAATAGACAATTTTCTCAGTGGAAGGGAGTGGACAGTGGAGTGCCTCAGGGATCTGTATTGGGACCCTTACTTTTCAATATATTTATAAATGATCTGGAAAGAAATACGACAAGTGAGGTAATCAAATTTGCAGGTGATACAAAATTGTTCAGAGTGGTTAAATCTCAAGCAGATTGTGGTAAATTGCTGGAAGACCTTGTGAGACTGGAAAATTGGGAATTGAAATGGGAGATGAAATTTAATGTGGATAAGTGCAAGGTGATGCATATAGGGAAAAATAACCCATGCTATAGTTACACAATGTTAGGTTCCATATTTGGTGCTACCACCCAAGAAAGAGATCTAGGCATCATAGTGGATAACACATTGAAATCGTCGGTTCAGTGTGTTGCGGCAGTCAAAAAAGCAAACAGAATGTTGGGAATTACTAGAAAGGGAATGGTGAATAAAACGGAAAATGTCATAATGCCTCTGTTTCGCTCCTTGGTGAGACTGCATCTTGAATACTGTGTACAATTCTGGTCACCGCATCTCAAAAAAGATATAATTGCGATGGAGAAGGTACAGAGATGGGCTACCAAAATGATAAGGGGAATGGAACAGCTCCCCTATGAGGAAAGACTAAAGAGGTTAGGACTTTTCAGCTTGGAGAAGAGACGGCTGAGGGGGGATATGATAGAGGTGTTTAAAATCATGAGAGGTCTAGAATGGGTAGATGTGAATCGGTTATTTACTCTTTCGGATATTAGAAGGACTAGTGGGCACTCCCTGAAGACAGTATGTGGCACATTTAAAACTAATCGGAGAAAATTATTTTTCATTCAACACACAATTAAACTCTGGAATTTGTTGCCAGGGGATGTGGTTAGTGCAGTTAGTGTAGCTGGGTTTAAAAAAGGCTTGGATAAGTTCTTGGAGAAGAAGTCCATTACCTGCTATTAATCAAGTTGACTTAGAAAATAGCCACTGCTATTACTAGCATCAGTAGGATGAGATATACTTAGTTTTTGGGTATTTGCCAATTACTTGTGGCCTGGTTTGGCCTCTGTTGGAAACAGGATGCTGGGCTTGATGGACCCTTGGTCTGACCCAGCATGGCAACTTCTTATGTCCTTAGCTGCAAAAGAACTAGCTATTGAAGCCTCCAGAATTGGCAAAGTTGACTTCAGGTATTTCACAACCCCAAAAGACTCTGGAACCAGTTGAGGTTGTGTGGAAGCTGCAGCTATGTCGGGATTACTACCAGAAAAAGTCAGATCTTCTGTAAAAAAAAAAAAACACAGCAGCTGGCTGCAGGGGTGATTTAATGGGCCCAGGACTTAAAGATATTCCCAAAAGGTGAAGATTCACCAAGACAGTCTCTATTGGATGACTCACCCATTCGAACAATGTGGTGATCCAAGGGCCCACGAAGTGCTGGCAAGGGAGCAGCAGGAGAAGATGTCCAGATTTTAGATTTTCTCTTCCTCCCCATTTTAGTGCCTGGGGCATGCCCCTTTGGCACGAGGCTAAGCAGCTGCACACTGCAGGGATCGGCAATTTAAGGTAGAATTGAGGCGCTCAATAATGACATCAGCAAAGCCTGACTGGGGGGAGGGGGCATCTCAACTCTCTCCAACCGTTGCCTGGAGTCAGATGAAATCTTCCTGGCTGGCTAACTCTTTCCAGCCTCACAAGGTAAACTTCTCCTCCCCCAGCTACTGGCTTCTCCAACATCCGAGCGTGTCAGCTGTGCATCCTGAAGCCACCTGCACTCCAGGGCATCCATGGGTCATCATCCATAATCCATAGGTAAGAATATTAAATTTTATATCATCTGGTTACAACTTTTATGTCCTGCCTTTCAACACAGCTATGTTCACTTTTGTGTTTTAGAGATTTTGATTTTTTTTAATGTGCTAGACTTGTTTTGTGTCACCACTTCTCTGTTCCAATCATTTTTTCATTATAACAATATCAGAAATGGTAAACCAAAAACACAGAACAACTGGTTGACGCTTCCCCGTGTCCAGTACAGATATCTAAACTTATCTCCCATACATCCAATCCCAGTCCATCCACCCCCCCCCCTCCATTCCTTACTACCCCTAACAATATTATAGTGAACCACATTTTTCATATTCACCCACTCCAGCACAATGGTCCATTACCTTTGAGGAAAACCTTCTTTTAAAAATCAAGGCTTCTGATCCATCTCCTTAGTTAGATGAATTAAAGATCACACCCAAGTCTTCTGCAGTAAGTAAATACCTTTTATTAAAGTGTGAATGCAGAGAAGCTCGACAGAAGCAAGTCCTGTCACAGTTCTGATTGTAACAGGAACAAAGCATGTATTTCATACCTTTACAAGGATAGCAGCATGCCCTAAGTTCTGATTATAATTTTCTACAATTCTCTACAAGTACAACACATTTTGTTACTGATAAGGATCATACGTCACTATATCTATTTTCTACCAAATATAATTCGGTTCTTCAGCCTTGACATAGTTGTAGTCTGTATAGCCTCGCAATGTTTAGACATCAGAATCCTTCCTCCTTTCTTTGACCCGTAGTCACATTATCTTTTATCTCATCCATAGAGACAAAACGTCTGACAGTACAGCCTTGAGCAAGTTGTGCAACAACTGTTACATATCTTTATTTTCATTATAATCTAAAATGATTAGTGACTATGCGCGCAATTAAATATTTTTAGCCTATTATGATCTCTAAGCTGTTTAAGCTTAAAGCAAAGTTTTTTCTAATTACTACACCTTCATCATTATCCAATATTGTTAATCATCATTTAAACCACACTTCTTACCCTATCTAGCAAAGTCTGTAAAAATATGAATCCCAAATGTGTAAAAAGTCCTTGTAATATCTGTTTTTTTCTATACTTCTCATATAAACACATGTGATGAAGCTGATTTCTCCATTGAGTCACCATCAATCAACTCTGCAGGATGGATTATTTTGCTAATAGAAGGGCCTCATGTGTCCAAAGCTTAAGAAACCTGGACCCAAAAACAATAACTTGCATGCTATCAAAGAAGAGTACCGTAGCACATCTGTGATCTTGTTGATATCTCTTACAATTGCTTTCTAAAATGTGCTCATACTGTATATAAACATTCCCAAAGCTGGTGCACTAAGGTTCCTGTCAGGAACTTGCACTTAACACATTTATCCATTAAAGAGATTTTTATAACAAAGGCTAACTTTGGAGAAAAATAATCTCATTAAGAATTTGTACTGTACTTCACATAAAGCAGCATTACATGCGATAGGTCGTATTTTTCTAAAGCCTTGTACATGTTGAGACACTGTGAGATCTACACCTAATTCCTGACCCCAGCATAACAATATGTTATCATATCCAGGGGGCTGCTTTTTCCTCATCAAGGAATGACAGAATGATGAAACAGTATGACAATTCAGATCTTAAGAGGTCAAACATGTCAGATAAAAATTCCCTACTGGTATGTTACCAATCTCCCATCCCAGCTGATTGAATGTAATGCCTGGTTTGTAAATATGCATACAAATGTTTATGATCTAGATCATATTCACGTAACAAATCTGTCCTGCCTCATCCAAAAAATGCAAAATAATATTCAGCCCCAGGCATCCCACAATGCAAAAATCTGTAACTGAACTCCAAGCATAAAATGTTTATTGCCCACAAGAGGCAGAAACTGAATTATTCAGTTTAAAAAGGGAGCGAAGATATTTCCATGTTTTTACTAATGGGATTAGGAGAGAACTCACTTTAAGATTAGAAGGCAAAACAACCAAAGAAGCATGTAAAAGATAACCAGGACTTAACAAGAAGAGAAATGCCCTCTCCAAAGAAATGGTATAGTAATGGTACCCAAAATCCAATTTCCAGCACGGCATGACGGAGATTACAGGCCACATTTTATAGCTTCAAAACAGCTAACCCAATGTCCCCCTTTTCACATTTATTTAGCTGAGGCTATTCTCACTTTTGTGCCCTTCCATAGGTATCGCCTATTAAGTCTTTCCAGTTTACTCAAATCCGTTTTTCAGCAAAAAACAGGGAATCATTTGGAACATACTGAGAAATTACTACTTACCTGATAATTTCCTTTTCTTTAGTATAGGCAGGTGAATCCAGAACAAGTGGATTATGCACCTCTACCAGCAGATGGAGACAGAGTAAAGCTGAAATCACCCCGCCAGTATTCTCTGCAAAAGCCAAATGCGTTCAGACTATCAAAACTTGATTATTAACAGATAACCATTCCAGCCAAAATGAAAACATTGAGCTCAGACAAAGAAGGTGAAATTTCCTTAAGTCCTAGCAGACAAATCCAACAGATGGAGGCAAAGACAAAATTCAAAAGCTGACTTCACTCCCTATAAAAGGCCTGGTGCTGTTGCAACTCCTCAGTATGTTATGCCGAAGCTAGAAAACCAACCAGGAGTCATTGTTAGATTTGATTTCCACAATTGTCATTATAACAAGACCCTACTACCATCACCAGAGTCTCCTTCTAGGATACCTTGCCTAGAACCCAAATACCAATTCCAAGTTTGCAATCAGGACTACTGCATTCCTCATGGACAATGTTGCACTTGCCATTCATTCTTCTGAGTGTAATGTTCCCCTAGAACTGCAAAGAGAGAAGAAATAAAAGGACATTACTCCACAAGAATAATTTTCTTAGCCAAACCGCAAAGGTCAGGGAATGAGGATACCCTCTGCTTCCATGTCCCTGGGCTGCATTTCTCTACTGGAAGAAAGGCCCTCTTTTTGCTAACTTCTATCCATATGTCTACATATATCTATAGGCATGTATGTGTATATGTGTGTATATATATATATATATATATATATATATATATAGAGAGAGAGAGAGAGAGAGAGAGAGAGAGAGAGAGAGAGAGAGAGAGAGAGACTTTATTTCCATATATATGTTCACTCACCCCCCTTTTTGTTTTTTAAACCAGTTTTCTTGGGGTGGGTCCTGGTCTAGTCTGCTAGGACTAAAGGAAAGGAAATTAATGGGTAAGTATAAATTTCACCTTCCTTTTTGTCCTGCAGACTAGTCCAAACAGGTTGGATATTCTCGAGAAGTTCCCATCATAGGTGGGAATTACTTGGGCCTACTACCAGGATTCTCATACTAGATGCCATGTCTTTTTTTTCCTTTAAAAGTATTAACCTCTAATATTCTGTCAATGTATATACTGAGATGCCCTTGCAGCTGCCCTACAGATTTTTCCTAGGGTCACTGGTCTGCCTGGCCTTTATGAATTGTACTTTTAGGCTTCGAATCTTGGCTTTGCCTTTGGTATGCACACTGCCTTAAATTGCTTCCTTAATCCATGATGCACTTGCTTTCTTTAAAGTCACTTCTTTCTTGAGGCCTCTGCAGCCAAATATAACCATCTGCTTGAGTTCTTGCATTAATTAGTGAATTGCAGCTATCAATGAGGAGCCTTAAGCTTATCTCATGATCTGAGCTTCTGCTTTTAACCTTGACCTTTCGCATTCGTACAAAAAAATCTTGAATGACATGTCCCACTATTGTCAAAACAACATGGAACATATTAGGCATTGCTATCCCCTTTTTTTTTTTGAAGGATCACGCAAGAACACCCAGGAGATGAACTCCCAACATGTCCATGAGATGTTCCTCTACAGTGCTTGAAAGGAAGTGATGGTAGACCTCTTTCCACAGTATCGCAAGGGCATGCGCCAAATGCCCGGTGGCCTGGCCTTAACATCAAGGCTGCTGGTTGGGACCCTCGCAACAATCGAGGCGTCCGCCTCTTGTTTCTTTTCCTCCCCCTCCCCCCTTTGCGCACACGGGCTCGCGTCGCAAGATCAGCCTGCAAGTGCGGCGGCAGCGGGCTACAGGTGCGGATGGATGACGTCGCGGAGTGTATTTAAGGGGCCGGCTTGCTCAGGCCAACCCCTTTTTCATTGCTCCTGCGTGCTATTCTCCCGTATTCTGGGCTGCCGTCCGATGAGCGGATAGCATGCGTTGGTGAGGCCTGCATCACCTCAGGTAAAGCGATGGGCCTTTCTCCCAGTATCTCTTAGTGGAAGGATTGAACGAGAGCCTGGACTCTTCCCTCGGAATACCGTATTTCTTATAACAGTGACCTCTCAGAGGCCCCCCAGAATCTAAGGCATGCTACATGGACCACTTCCGCCTTATCAGTGGTCCTAATCTTACATCTTTACCTATCCTCTCTATGGAGCCTAGTCCTTATAGCACCAAGGCTGGCCAGAGAATATAACACTCTTTTTGGTAAGAATTATTTACGTAAAATGAGGGAGAGCCCCTGCATTCCCTGTCCCCAGGCTAAGTACAGGAACTGTAGGGGCTTCTAGCTGATACCTCCTCCCAAGTCTGGATATCAGCCATCGGTTCTCCCAGGAGACCCAAGCCTCCTGGTTCCTGCTTTCCCTTTTCTTGTTAGCAAGTTTCTTGTTTGACCCAATATACCTCTCTTGGGGGTCACCTCACCAGCTCGCTCACAGGGTCACAGCTACTTCTGCGAGACCTTGCCCAATCAAGGCCTCCGGTATGTTCATTCTAAACTACTCTTTGACTGTTTTCCTGGGCTTTTTGCTTCTACCAGGATTTTTCAGGACTCTTGCATGTTTTCCTGGAAGCCCGGAATGCAACTCCTGCTGCTAAAGACACCACAGGAATAACTTACTAAGAATACATCTATCTGTTACAGCAACAGTCCACACGTCTGCACATCTGCTGAGGCAGAGACATACTGAGGAGTTGAGGCAGCACCAGGCCTTTTATAGGGAGTGAAGTCAGCTCTTGAATTTTGTTTCTGCCTCCATCTGCTGGCCAGGGGGCACATCCCACCTGTTTGGACTAGTCTGCAGGATGAAAAAGAATGTATTAACACTAGTCTAGGGAATGGATTAACACTTACCAGTAACCCCTGGAACACGCGGCCACATAGGAGGACAATAGTACAACATGATGGCAGCCAAGGGTGGGAAAGTGGATCCACCTTTCTGTACTAAAGAAAAATAAATTATCAGGTAAGTTGTAATTTCTCTTTCTTAGCATTTAGACAGGTGGATCCAGAACAAATGGGATGTACCAAAGCTACTCCCGAACACTGCTCACGGACCAAGCAACACCGCTCATGGAAAGGTTGTGTCCTCCTGGGACTACACATCCAGAAGATAATACTTGGAAAAGGTGTTTAAGGAGGACTATGTCACAGCTTGGCAAATGTCCATGGGAGACGACAATCTAACCACCACCCGTGACACTGCCTGAGCCCTAGTGGAATGAGCACTAACCTGACTAGGCTACGGCTGCTCAGCGTCCACATACATGGCCTTAATCCAGTGAGCTATTGTAGCCTGCGATGCTGGCTCACTCTGTTTACTTCCACCGTTGAGAACAAACAGGGGAATCAATCTTTCTGAGAAGTTTAGAAACCTCCAATTACCTCACAATCTGATTTGATATCCAAGGGCCGCAACAGGCAATATTCCTGTCCAAAGACAGCAGGGAAATGGACTGATTCAAGTGAAAATCTGAAACCACTTTTGGCAAAAAGGAAGGAACAGTACACAACTGTAATTCCCAAGAGTCATTTGAAAGAATAGCTCCCAGCAAGTCAAGGCCTGCAGATCGGATATGCTACGCACCGAACAAATTGCCACAAGAAACACCATTTTCAAGATCAGTAACCACAAGGAGGAGAGGTTACACATCTGTCAAAAAGAAGAGCCCACTAAAAAAATCCAAAACTAGATTAAGACTCCACAAGGGCACCGGCAACCGCAAGGGAGGACGAAAATGCTTCAATCCTTTCAAGAAACGGGCCACATCTGGAAGAGGCGACAAGAGTCTACTATTCACCTAACCCCTGAAGCAGGCCAGAGCTGGTACCAACCCTTTAATCAAACCATCCTGCAAAAATTCCAAAATGAGCGGGATCTTAACCGACCAAGGAACCACCCCTTGATCTTCACACCAAACCTCAAACACTTGCCAAACCCGCATGTAGGCTAAGGAAGTGGAGAACTTTCTCGTTTGGAGCAAGGTGGCAATCACCGCAGTAGAATATCCCCGCTTCAGCAACCAAGCCCTCCCAAGGGCCATACCATAAGACAAAATCGAGTTGGATCTTAATGAAGAACAGGCCCCCTGGCCCCACAGATTCCTGTGTGCTGGTAACCGAAGTGGAGAGTCCACCAGAAACCTCCCCAGATCTGCATACCAAGGTCTCCTGGGCCAATCTGGTGCCACCAGAAGCAACATCCTCCTGTGACTCTCCATCCTCTGAATCATTCTGGCCAACATGGGCCACAGGGGAAAAGCATACAGCATTTTGCCCTCTGGCCACTCCTACATGAGGGCTTCGATGCCCAAGGACTTTGGATCTCTCCTGTGACTGAAGAATCAAGGAACCTTCGCATTGTGAGAAGTCGCCAGCAGTCTAGAAATGGAAGGCCCCTGCGATCCACTATTAGCTGAAATGCCTCTTTTGACAATTCCCATTCTCCTGCATCCAAACTCTGTCTGCTGAGAAAGTCTAATCTTACATTGTCTTTTCCTGCAATGTGCAAGGCTGACATCCCCTAAAGATGCACTTCCACCCATTCCAATAGTTGGGCTATTTCCTGCAACACTTGCTGGCTCTTGGATCCTCCTCTTTGGAAGTAGATCTGCAAGAAACTATTTACATGAGATTGCTCTCATATACTTTAAGAAACACTAGACACAGGTAAAATCATGCACTTATGTGTATTCATTTTTTAATGTATTTCCTTCATCTTGTTATATTATGTCCTGCTCCAATATGTTCTATTTAATGCTTTAACTATATATGTCCTTATTTATTTATATGTTACCATTATACATAAAGGGTTAGATTTTTTAAAAAAGCGCGATCGCGTACTTTTGTTTGCGCAGTAGGCGCAAACAAAAGTACGCTGGATTTTATAAGATACGCGCATAGCCGCGCGTATCCTCTAAAATCCTGGATCGGCGCGCGCAAGGCTGCCGATTTTGGGCAGCCTGCGCGCGCCGAGCCGCGCAGCCTGCCTCCATTCCCTCCAAGGCCGCTCCGAAATCGGAGCGGCCTTGGAGGGAACTTCCTTTCGCCCTCCCCTCACCTTCCCCTCCCTTCCTCTACCTAACCCATCCCCCCGGCCCTATCTAAACCCCCCCCCTTACCTTTGTCCCTAGATTTGCGCCTGCGAGAAGCAGACGTAAATCTATGCACGCCGGCGGACTGCTGGCGCGCCGTCTTCCGACCCGGGGACTGGTCCGGAGGCCTGGACCACGCCCCTGGTCCCGCCCCCGAAATGCCGCGTCATCCGGTCCCGCCCCCGACACACCCCCCTTCGAAAAACCCCGGGACCTATGCGCGTCCCGGGGCTCTGCATGTGCCGGCGGCCTATGGAAAACAGGCGCGCTGGCGTGCAAGGCCCTGCTCGCGAAAATCCGGGCGGATTTATGCGAGCAGGGCTTTTAAAATCCGCCCGTTAATTATTATTTTCCTTATATGATTTTTGTATGTCCTGTTTGTTGAATTATTTTTATTTGTGTATTATAGCCCCTGAGGCAGCCCCATTGTGGGGGCGAAACTCGGCCTGAGTTGGGCTTATTTTTATAAAGAATACGTCTCCATCAATAAAAATCTCTAATCGGACATTACTTGGCGTCTTATCTACTTGGTTGCTCTCATGGCATTTCTAGATAGCCTATCCTCCACTTTTGAGGATAATGTCCTACTCACCTTGGAAGGACATACTAAGTTTCAATGAGCTCTTACTGGATAAACCTTTCTTTAAAGACAATAATGGATTTGAGGATTTTCTTAAAAAATGGGAAGCAACTATTAGCATCAGAAAAAGTCTCGTAAGAAGTAATCTCTCCATGCTTCAACTCTCCTTGACTACTGCAGATATTAAAGGATACTCAGAGGGTTACGAGTAAACAAACCACCCAGTATGTTCAAAGATGACACCGAGTTCATGATTGCATGGGAGACAATATTGAATCTGATGATTTTAATTATAAAAACCTTTTTACATAGGGAAGACGATGAGGCAATTAAAAACGCGCCTGATTGAACACAAGAGTGCGCTCAAACAAAATAAGATAGAAGCGCCATTGGTCCAACATTGCATGGAACAAGTTCACTCGTTTGAGAGTTTGTCTTGTACAGTTTTGGAAGTGGTTGAACAGAATGAACAAGGGGGCAATATAAATTTGAGGCTTCTGCAATGTGAGCAGAGATGGATTTTTAAATTAGACACGGTCTCTCCCGTGGGCCTAAACAAAGAAGTAGACTGGTCCGTGTTTATGTAGGTTCGTGCTGATTGGCTGGTCTGACATCCTTGACAAACGTATAAGTTCCTGACTTCCGGCAAAGGTGAATGAAAGCGTTTGGGCGCCATCTTTTTACCTGTGTGAGTTGCTGGGTTAAGCTGGGATCAGCTGAAACGTAAGTCTCGAGTGAGTGGCATGTTTAAAAAGTTTTTCTTTAAAATTAATGAGGAAAGGTGATCAAAGTGCTTTTTATTGTAGGAACAACGTTAAGTCCTCTGAAGCAGGCGCGAGTCTCACGTCGAAACATTGTCAATGTCGGGCAGGCAAGAATAAGAAACAGCAACAGAGACAGCGACAGCGACAGCAGCAGTAAAAAACAAAGATGAAATAAGTTGTTTCAAGAGATGAAGTAGTAGAAATGAGATAAGTTGTTTTAGATCATTGGGACACACACTGAAAGGTATTTTAAAAGGGTAATCTTTAGAGTAGATTTCACTTATGGTATAAAGACAAAAATAATGAACGGGAAGAAGTAAATGACTTTATAAAAGTGCAAATAAATGAGAGGGGTTGTAGCCCTTTGTGGCAAGAGCCCAGGAGATTGAAGCACTGAATACTCTGATACCTAATCCTGGGATTTTAAAAATTAATTAATAATCTATTACTGTATTTTACAGTTTCCCTCACATGTCTAAGAAGTAGTTTTTTTGGTATTGTAAATTGAGGGGTATTGCCATTGATTCTTGAAGGTTTATTGTATATTCTTGTAAAATAAACTATGTACATGAGTTTGACAGTCAACTTTCCGATATAAATTTCTATAAAAGATTGGATAAAGATCCTACAGTTGAAATCAAAAAAGATATAGACAACCTATTATCTATAGCAAAAGAAGGTGGGTATCTTACTAACAAAGAGTTTGAATTTTTAACTGTTAAATTTCCTATTTTACCAACTATTTATGTGCTCCCAAAGATCCATAAATCTATGACAAATCCCCCTGGCAGACAAATTATATCAGCAAATGGCTCACTCCTCGAACCCCTCTCAATTTTTTTAGACAATTTTTTAAAACCAGAGATTCAGAAAATCCCATCCTACATCTGGGATTCCGCACATTTTATTACCTTTTTTAATGATTTTAAAGATTTTAGAGATGAAATCATAATGGTAACAATGGACATAGAATCTTTATACACTAACATTCCCCAAGATGCTGCTTTAGATATTATTTCATATCAACTTGCAGAACGGAGCACACACAAGCAGATACCTAATCAATTTTTAATGGAAATTGCACAGATTGCATTGAAAAAGAATTTTTTTATGTTTAATAAAAAAACTTTCCAGCAGATAAAAGGGGTAGCAATGGGCTCGCCTATGGTACCTTCAGTTTGTTTATTTATTTATATACCGACTTTCTTGATACAAATCAAATCAACTCGGTTTACAATGAACTAAGCAGAAAATATAATTAACCAATCAACAACTTATATGTAGTGAGATTTGAAAAATTGTTTCTAACAGAACACAAGTTTAAGGAAAATATTTTGTTCTGGAAATGCTACATAGAGAATATCTTCATTATTTAGAAAGGAAATCTTGAGTCTCTTAAGTTGTTTCAACAGTTTGGATAATAATTTGAAATTTTCTATGTGTTTTAATTATTATAACATTCCTTTTTTAGATGTTTCAGTCACTTTTAAAAATGGTTTCTTTATGACTGATATTCATAAAAAATCCACAGATACAAACAAACTCCTACCAGTTGCCATAACAAGTCCTTACAAAAACATTTACCATATTCCCAATTTTTAAGATTAAGCAGACTATGTGGTGATAACGATACTTTTATTTCTATATCTAAAGAAATGTGTGACAGATTTCTCGCAAAATCTTATCCAAAAAGACATATTTTAGCAGGTTTTAAAAAAGCATCAGTTGCAAATAGAAATGACTTACTGGTTAACAAAAAGAAGAAACCTGTTGATCGTTATATTGTGCCCCATCACATACACTCATATGTCCTTTCACATCACAAATATTCTTTAAAAACATTGGCCCGTGTTACAAACGTTACCTTGCTTCAAAGATAAAGATCTTATGGTAGCTAACAAAAGAGAGAAAAATATTAAAGAATTTGTTTCTCCATCCACATTACCAGTCAATAAACCTATTGATAAAAGACCTCCTGGTCATCACCCTTGTGGCGATTGTTCCGTCTGTTCTGTAAATATGAAGGCCACTAGTCTACAGATTCCAGGACTAAACAAAGAAACTATTTACATGAGATTGCTCTCATATACTTTAAGAAACACTAGACAAAGGTAAAATCATGCACTTATGTGTATTCATTTTTTATGTATTTCCTTCATCTTGTTATATTATGTCCTGCTCCAATATGTTCTATTTAATGCTTTAACTATATATGTCCTTATTTATTTATATGTTACCATTATACATTTAATTATTGCTTTCCTTATATGATTTTTGTATGTCCTGTTTGTTGAATTATTTTTGTTTATTTGTGTATTATAGCCCCTGGGGCAGCCCCATTGTGGGTGCGAAACTCGGCCTGAGTCGGGCTTATTTTTATAAAGAATACATCTCCATCAATAAAAATCTCCAATCGGACATTACTTGGCATCTTATCTACTTGGTTGCCCTCAAACATTTAGGTTTACGTGCAAACTTTCAAATATCCATTTGTAAACACTTATAAACACGTGTAGATGTGTGCATGGGCTGGCTAATTTTCAAAGTGGTGGTATTCTACACTTCTTTGCTCTATGTCCTGTAATTCTTCATGTGTTTATCTGTGTGTGTGTGTGGGGGGGGGGTGCACACTCTAACTTGCTTCTGTCCTCCAAACCCTTCCACCTGCCCCCCCCCCCCCCCCCCGGCTCTTTCTCTCCCTAAAGTCCAAAACCTTAACTTTGCGTTTCCTCGTCCCCCTAGCTCCTCACGATGCACTCCTCTATTCTTTACTACCCTTCCTAGACAGCCATGGAACAGGCTATGTGCTGTAACATGTTCATAATTTCTGTGATACTTCCTTCCCCTCCTGGTTGCGCTTTCAAATTAAGGAGAAAAGGTATGGCTATATTGCCACAGGGATTGTGAGCACACAGTGGTTCACAATCCCTACATTCAGGCACTTGCATAACTACCCAGTGTACATTTGAGAAGCAGAGCATGTATGTTAGCAGATGTGAAGGACTGGCAGAAAGCAGCAGCAGTTGGGATGGGAGTATATTGGACACCATCAGTGGGAGCTCAGGGGGAAAGAGGCAACATCAGTTCTGGTGTTGACCAGGGGATAGTGGTAGAGAGAGTGCCAAATTCTTAAGTTGCACAGGGCCACCAGAAACATTGCATTTCCTTGTTAATGAAGCTTTTCTCACATTGAGAACAAGAGACCATTTTCATATCTTTGGTGTCCTGGGAGTTAGATCTTCTATTTGAAGCTTTTTCTACATTGAGTACAAATATATACTTTCATTCCTGTGTGGATTCTCTGCTGGTTATTGAGGTTTGTCTTGTGATGGAAGCTATTACCACATTCAGTACATGAAAATGGTTTGTCACAAGAGCAATATCTCCAACTGGATTTATTTTGTACATACCTTGAAAGGAATGATCATCATTTGTAAGCCATGGCAAGTTGGGGATAAGCTAAATTGCTCAAATTTATTTCTAATGCCCTTCTTAGTATACGCATTGTACCAAAGACAGCTTGCTTCTGGAGTTCATAAAGTGTATTCTTAACAGGTAACATATCAAGATGTGCTTGAAGATTCTTCTTAATCAGACCAGTGGCACCCAATACAATTAGGACTATTTCTGTATTTTTCTGCCACATTTTCTTGGTTTCTGATTGCATTTCTTGGTATTTCTCCATACAATTCACAGAATAATCTCTGGGTACTGATACTTCTACGAACAATGCCATTCTTGTGTTCTGCTCCTTCACCACAATATCTGGTTTTCACACATCTTTCAGTCTCTGGAAAAAGGGATGTCCCAGGTGATCACAACTTCTTCTTTGTCCTCTATTTTATTACAATTGTGTGTCCAATGCTTTTTTCTAATCGGTGTGGACTCTCTGGTGGCGTTTTAGGCTTATTTTCTGACAGAAACCTTTACCACACTCAGTACATCTAAATGGTTTCTCACCAGTGTGGACTCTGTGGTGGCTTGTCAGGCTTTTTTTCTGCCGGAAGCTTTTACCACAGTCAATACATTTAAATGGCTTCTCACCAGTGTGGACTCTCAGATGCCTTGTCAGGTTTATCTTATAACGGAAGCTTTTATCACATTCAGTACATGTAAATGGTTTCTCACCAGTGTGCACTCTCTGGTGTATTGTCAGGTTTATTTTATTAAAGAAGGTTTTACCACAATCAGTACACGTATATGGTTTCTCACCAGAGTGGAGTCTCTGGTGGCTTTTCAGGCTTATCTTATTTGAGAAGCTTTTACTACATTCAATACATGTAAATGGTTTCTCACCAGTGTGGATGCTCTGGTGACTTGTTAGGCTTCTCTTCTGTAGGAAGCTTTTATCACACTGAGTACATTTAAATGGTTTCTCACCAGTGTGGATTCTCTGGTGTTTTGTCATGCTTATCTTATTACGAAAGCTTTTACCACACTCAATACATATATATGGTTTCTCACCAGTGTGGACACTTTGGTGGTTTGTCAGGCTTATCTTCTGACGGAAGCTTTTATCACACTCAAAACATTTAAATGGTTTCTCACCAGTGTGGACTTTCTGGTGCCTTATTAGGCTTATCTTTTGAGAGAAACAGTTGCCACACTCAATACATATAAATGGTTTATCACCAGTGTGGATTCTCTGATGGCTTGTCAGGCTTATCTTTTGAGAGAAACATTTACCACACTCAATACATGTAAATGGTTTATCACCAGTGTGAACGCTTTGGTGGCTTGTTAGGCTTGGCTTATGACGGAAGCTTTTACCACACTCAATACATTTAAAAGGTTTCTCACCAGTGTGGACTCTCTGGTGACTTGCCAGGCTTCTTTTACTAAGTAAGCTTTTGCCACACTCAATACATGTAAATGGTTTACCACCAGTGTGGATGCTGTGGTGGCTTGTCAAGCTTATCTTATGACGGAAGCTTTTACCACACTCAATACATTTAAACGGTTTCTCTCCACTATGGACGCTCTGGTGTCTTGTCAAGCTTATCTTATGACTAAATCTTTTAGCACACTCAATACATTTAAATGGTTTCTCACCAGTGTGGACTCTCTGGTGCCTGGTCAGGCTTTCCTTCTTATGGAAGCTTTTATCACATTCAATACATGTAAATGCTTTCTCACCAGCATGGACTCTCTGGTGCCTTGTCAGGCTTTTGTTTTTATGAAAGCTTTTACTAAATGCAGCTCTGATGAATGAGTCTTCAGTGTGAGATCTCTGAGATTTCCGGTATATCAGAAATGCATCATACAAGCAGTTTTGTTCTGTTATCTCATTTCTCTGCTCTTCCCCCATGTGTGTGACATTATTGGCACTTTGCTCACACACAGTAGAATTCTCAGCTGAATCTCCTCTTGAATTTCTTTGCTTCTTTTCTGAGACGTATTGATTCTTCCAATTTCTTTCCAAAGTAAAGTATGAAGAAGTATCTTCTCTATTTATTCCTGACTTCATCATCATCTTTCCTTCCGGATTTTGCCTGGCTTTCCACTGATGTCTCTTTTTACTTCTAATTCCAGGATCATCATTTTCTAGATAAAATTAAACACAGAGCATGGAGAAATTACTACTTACCTGATAATTTCCTTTTCTTTAGTACACACAGTTGGATCCAGAACAACTGGGTTATGCACCTCTACCAGAAGTCAGAGAAGGAGCAAAGCTGACATCACGGTATAAGAACATGCCATACTGGGTCAGCCCAAGGATCCATCAAGCCCAGCATCCTGTTTCCATCAGTGGCCAATCCAGGCTTTAAGTACCTGGCAAGTATCCAAAAACTAAATATATCCCATGTTACTGTTGCTAGTAATAGCAGTGGCTATTTTCTAAGTCAACTTGGTTAATAGCAGGTAATGGACTTCTCCTCCAAGCACTTATCCAAACCTTTTTGAAACCCAGCTACACTAACTGCATTAACCGCATCACCTGGCAACAACTTCCAAAGTTTAATTGTGCGTTGAGTGAAAAATAATTTTCTTCAATTAGTTTTAAATGTGCTACATGACTGCCACAGCACACTGAACTTCATGGAGTGCCCCCTAGTCCTTCTATTATCCGAAAGAGGAAATAACCGATTCACATTTACCCATTCTAGACCTCTCATGATTTTAAAGACTTCTATCATATTCCCCCCTCAGCCGTCTCTTCTCCAAGCTGAACAGCCTTACCTCTTTAGTCTTTCCTCATAGGGGAGCAGTTCCATCCCCTTTATCATATATATCCCTACACTGACATCAGCCTGCCAGTATTCTCTGCAAAAGCCAACTGTGGACAAACTAACAAAACTTGATTATTAACAGATAACCATTCCAGCAATCAGCCAATAGGAAAACAGTGAGCTCAGACAAAGAATGTATTAACACTAGTCTAGGGACTGGAGTAGTAAAACTTACCAGTAATCCCTGGAACACTCAACAATTCAGGAGCACAATAGCACAACCCGCCGGCAGCCAAGGGCGGGAAGGTGAATCCACCTGTCTGTACTAAAGAAAAGCAAAATTGCTTACCTTGTAATAGGTGTTATCCCAGGACAGCAGGATTGTAGTCCTCACATATGGGTGACGTCATTGAACGGAGCCCAGGCGGGAAAACTTTCTGTCAAAGTTTCTAGAAACTTTTGACTGGCCCAGTGAGGCCACTGAGCATGCCCAGCATGCTATGATATTCTCTGCCACAGGTGTCTCTCTTCAGTCTAGTATGTAGCAAAAGCTTTAGCAAAAAGAATAATAAAAATAGAAGGCCCAACTCCGCGGGGTGGCGGGTGGGTTCTGTGAGGACTACATCCTGCTGTCCTGGGATAACACCTATTACAAGGTAAGCAATTTTGCTTTATCCCAGGACAAGCAGGATGCTAGTCCTCACATATGGGTGAATAGCGAGCTAGAGGCTGAGTCATTGTGTAGTGCTATGTTTTTTGAATGAGTCAGCCGAAGATCACAGCAGTTCGGTTGTAGTAGGAGTTGGGTTTAAGCTGGAAACAAGTTCTTTAAGACAGATTGTCCATAGGCTGAATCTTGTCTTCCTTGCTTGTCCAAACAGTAATGAGCTGCAAATGTGTGAAGAGAACTCCATGTTGCTGCTTTACATATGTCAAGTATTGGCACTGAACGATAGTGTGCAACTGAAGTTGACATTGCCCTTACTGCATGTGCTTTTACTCGCCCTTGGAGAGGAAGGCCTGCTTTCTCATAGCAAAACTGTATGCAATCTGCTAACCAGTTGGATAGAGTATGTTTACCCACTGCTTTACCTGGCTTGTTTGGGTCATAGGAAACAAAGAGTTGATTGGATTTCCTATGAACTGCAGTGCGGTTTAAGTAGAAAGACAGAGTGCGCTTGCAATCTAAGGTGTGTAAGGCCCTTTCTCCTTGGTGAGCATGAGGCCTTGGAAAGAAAGTGGGTAAAACTATAGATTGGTTTAAGTGGAATTCCGTAACTACCTTAGGGAGGAATTTAGGATGAGTACGGAGAACCACTCTGTCATGTAAGAACTTAGTGTAGGGTTCATATGTGACTAGTGCTTGTAACTCACTAACCCTTCTAGCTGATGTAATGGCTATGAGGAAGATAGTTTTCCATGTAAGAAATTTCAGGTCACTGGAATCAATGGGTTCAAAGGGAGAACGCATGAGTCTAGATAGAACCAAATTTAGATCCCATTGAGTGACTGGGTGTCTAATTGGTGGTTTAAGAAGAATTAAACCTCTCATAAATCTTTTTACTAGAGGTTGTGTAGAAATAGGTGCATCTGATACCTGATTATGGTACGCTGAAATTGCACTTAAATGTACTCTTACAGATTAAGTTTGTAGACCAGATTCTGAAAGATGGTACAGGTAGTCCAATAAAGACTTTGTGGGGCAAGTGAAAGGATTGATGTCCTGTTGCCTGCACCACAAAGTGTATCTCTTCCATTTGGAAGCGTAGGTCTTCCTTGTGGAAGGTTTATGTGAAGCTATAAGAACTTGGGAAATGTTAGTTGGAAGATTGAGTGGTTGTAAGATCAAGCTTTCAACATCCACGCTGTCAGGGATAGGGATTGAAGGTTGGGATGGCGCAACAGACCCTGATCCTGAGTTATGAGAGTGGGAGCTACTCCCAGGCGAATGGGATCCCTGACTGAGAGGTCTAGCAATGTGGGAAACCATACTTGTCGAGGCCAATATGGGGCTATGAGTATCATTGTCCCCTTGTCCTGTTGTAGCTTCACTAGAGTTTTGGTTATTAGTGGTATCAGAGGATACGCATATAATAGGCCTGAGTTCCAAGGGCGAGCAAAGGCGTCCTTGGATGGCCTGTTGTTTAGGTTGTATAGGCAACAGTAGTTGTCCACTTTGTGATTCAGATGTGATGCAAAGAGGTCTACTGTTCGTTGTCTCCAACGTTGAAATATCCTGGTCACTACTGTGGGATCTAGTGACCATTCGTGTGGTTTGAATTGACGACTGAGTCTGTCCGCCACTACATTGTGAATGCCTGCTAGGTAAGTGGCCTTGAGAAAAATGGAGTTGTTCAAGGCCCAACCCCATATCTGAGCTGCCGCTTGACAAAGGAGGTACGAGCCAGTCCCTCCCTGTTTGTTGATGTACCACATGGCTACTGTGTTGTCTGTTTGGATCAGCACAGTCTTGTTTGAAAGGCAGTCCTTGAAGGCATGTAGGGCATAACGTATAGCTCGAAGTTCCAGGAAATTGATTTGAAATGTTGCTTCAAGCTTTGTCCATGTTCCTTGTGTTTGGAGATTCCCTATGTGAGCTCCCCAACCCAAGGTGGATGCATCTGTAGTCAGAGTTACTTGTGGGACTGGTTGTTGAAAGGGTAGGCCCTTGCACAGATTGTCCTTGTTCACCCACCATAGTAGAGAAGAACGTAGTTGGTGGGTTACTTGAATTGGAGAATAAAGTGGTTGAATGGCTTGGATCCATTGTGATCTTAAAGTCCATTGAGTTATCCTCATGGCCAGTCTTGCCATAGGAGTGACATGAACTGTGGATGCCATGTGGCCTAGTAATGTGAGAAACTGATGAGCTGTTGCTTGTTTCTTGGAGTGAATCGAGCTTGCCTGTAGAGACAGTGTGTTTGCTCGATCTTCTGGTAGAAATGCCTTTGATAGGTTGGTGTTTAAATCCGCTCCTATGAATTGTAGGAGATGGTTTGGAGTTAGATGTGATTTTGGATAATTGATGAGAAATCCCATGGAGTGCAGTAGAGCAATAGTTTTGTTGCGAGACTGTATTGCTCCTTGTTGAGATTGGCTTCTGATGAGCCAATCGTCTAGATATGGGAAAACATGTACACCTTGCTTGTGTAGGTGTGCTGTTATTACTGCCAGACATTTGGTGAACACTCTGGGAGCAGAAGCTAGTCCGAATGGCAGTACTCTGTATTGGTAATGTTGAAGGCCCACCTTGAAGCGCAGATACTTGCGATGAGGAGGGTATATTGGTTTATGGGCGTAAGCATCTTGAAGATCCAGAGAACAGAGCCAATCCCCTGCTTGAAGAAGTGGTAGCATTGTGCCTAGCGAAACCATCCTGAACCTTTCTTTCTTTAGAAATTTGTTGAGATTTCTGAGGTCTAGGATGGGACGTAGGCCTCCAGTTTTCTTTGGAATGAGGAAATATCTGGAATAGAATCCTCTGCCCTGCTGAGACCTGGGCACTGGTTGAATGGCCCTGGCTGTCAGAAGGGTGGATAATTCTATTTGTAACTGAATTATTTGGGAATTTTGTTGTGGGTAGGAAGTTGGTGGGAATTCTGGAGGAATTGAGAGAAAATTTAGTTTGTAACCGTGAGCTACAATGGAAAGTGCCCATTGGTCTGTGGTTATGTTTTCCCAATTTGATTGGAAATAGGAAATCCTTCCTCCCACTGGTATGTGTTGTTTGGGGTTTTGGAGGGTGGGTCTGATCTCTGGATTTGTGTTCAAAAACCCGTGGCTGGACCAGTCTGTGGAGGAGGCTGAGCACGGGCTGGTCTTTGTTGTCTGGCCTGAGAGCGCTGGGTAGACCTAGAAGGTCTAGGACTGGTAGGCTGATTATAGTACCTTCTTGGCCTGTAATATGGGCGTCTAGGTTCCCTTTGGGGAAAACGTCTAGGGGCCTGGGTGGTTGGTTCTTGAGGCAGTTGTGATAGCTGTCTTAAGGTCTCCGTGTGATCCTTAAGTTGTTGGACAGCATCCTGTACTTTCTCTCCAAACAAGTTATCCCCACGGCATGGCAGATCTACTAGCTTGTCTTGTACTTCAGGCCTGAGATCTGATGCCTTCAACCAGGCCCATCATCTTGCTGTAATGCCAGCTGCTGCTGTTCTTGAGGCTGTGTCAAAGTTGTCATAAGCAGCCCTTACCTCATGTTTCCCAGCCTCGAGGCCTTTGGTGATAATGGATTGTGCAGATTCTTGAAACTGCTCTGGAAGAGAATTTGTGAAGTGCTCCATTTGCTTCCAGAGATCCCTTTGGTACTGTGTCATGTACACAGTTGATAGGCAGAGATTCTGGAAGATAAAAGTGCACCTTGGTACACTTTTTTGCCTAGGGAGTCCAGAAAACGATGATCCTTCCCTGGAGGAGCTGAAGAATGTGGACGTACCCTTTTAGATTTTTTCTGGGCAGATTCTACTACCACAGATTGATGTGGTAGCTGTGCCTTTTGAAAGCCTGGTGCCTGCTGCACTAGGTAGGTAGTGTCTAGACGCTTATTGACCGCTGGAACAGTGCATGGGTGTTCCCACACTCGTTGCTGTAGATCCAACAGGACTTCATGGATGGGGTTTGCCAGAACTTGTTTTGGCGGGTCCACGAATTGCAGCACCTCTAAGGTATGCTGTCTTGAATCATCTTCTGATGAGAGCTTAAATGGAATTGTATCCGCCATCTCTTGGACAAAACTTGAAAAAGATAAGTCCTCAGGTGGTGACCTTTTCCTTTCTTCAGGCGGTGATGGTTCGGACATGAACTCTTCAGAAGAAGATTCTGATCCTGGATCATCCCAAGAATCTTCTTCCTCTGGCTGTTGATAAGGAGTTCTTGGGATTTTCTTTGTAAAAATACCCGATGGCCCAGGTAATGGGTCATCGAAAGAAATTGTGGGAGGAGTCACTTCCATGGCTTTTTGAGGAGCTGTGTCGACAACTTTGCGATATTTTTTCAAAATGCGTTGAAAAAGTGCCAATTCTTGAGTATCACTAGTGTCCTGCTCTGTTATTGTCGATGGAAGGATGGGTGTCCTCGATGAAGCTGTCGAGGGTGGTGCCCTTGGTGTCGAGTTCGTTGCCGGTGGTAACATGGAAGATATCGCTGGAATTTGTGCGTATATCGACGTCGATGACGTTATGATCTTCGGTGTCGACGTCGAGTCTGTGTGTACCATTGGGGTCAAGAATGGCCCCGGCATCGGTGTGCCCACCGGCATCGGCAAATTTGCCGGCATCGATGTGGAAATCATCGGCATTGACAATGAAGTCGGCATTGTAAACTTTTCTTTGAAAGCCTGAGAAATCGCTTGTCGGATGAAATCGGACAATTCCGGCCGCACAGCTTGTCCCAGGCTAAACTGTTTAACTCCCTCCCACCCTACCCCTCTACCCACCCACCCCTGGGGCTTGTTTCTAATAAAGACTGCCTAGATTACCATTGGCAGCAAGATAAATTAGTACATTGGTTACAGTCAAGGAAATAAAGCCACAAATTACCAAGATGAGGACTATCCAATGTAACTGCTGTGGAGCCTTTATTCTGAGGGAAAGCATCTGGAAACTTAGAGCTTGCCCAATTTGTGCACAACTCTCATCCTTGAAAATGGAGCTGACTGTGATTAAAGATCAATTAGCTTCAATTAAAAGAATTACACCCACATTGCATTACTCAGAAAATAATTCCCCAATACCACAAACAAACCAGGAGTCAAGAAAAGGAGATCCATTAGGCTCAGGTAGGACCCACAGTCACCCATTCTTGACAGAAGAGCAGCCAACAGGTATACCGCCCCACTCAAACAGGTCATCAGGAAATTCTTTAAAAACCAGGAATACAGTTGGCTCTGGTAGAATTAGACCTGTGATGAGGAGACACACAATGTACCAAATGCAAAAAGAACAACAAGCCTTCTCTAAAATAAAAACTGAAGAAGTTCTTGAGAAAAGCATTGCAGTATTACCAGAAAAGAGAGAGAAAACACAATGCGTGCAGTATTTAAAGATCCATAAGCAAAAAAAAAATCTAATTGAGATGGAAAACTCTGTCAACAGTGGCACTACCGCAAAAAGAAATAGTGAAGTGAATAACAAATCTCAACAAATATCTCACAAGGAGTCCAGGAAATGCAATAACCGTAAAGAGAGTACCTGGAAGGCTATGACCACAAATGCTCATAGTTTGGGAAATAAAATCCCAGATCTGCAGGCCCTAATGGCTGAGGCAGAATTGGACATTGTTGCTATCACAGAAACATGGTTCACAGAATCTCATGAATGGGATACAACAATACCAGGCTACAACTTGTTAAGGAAGGACAGAGAGGATAGAAAAGGGGGAGGTGTGGCTCTTTATGTCAGAAACAACATCCAAGCAACTGAGCTACAAGGAAGTTGGGGTATTGAAGAAGCTCTATGGGTCGACCTAAAAAACGATGACGGAGCATCCATTTATATTGGAGTGGTTTACAGGCCTCCAAACCAAAAGGAAGAGCTGGACAGAGATCTGGTTAAAGACATCCATAAGATAGGTAAGAAGGGAGAAGTGGTGATCGTGGGTGACTTTAATATGCCAGATGTAGACTGGAAAATCCCATCTGCAGAAACTAAAAATAGTAGAGCGATAGTGGATGCCATGCAAGTATCTTTGTTCAAACAAATGGTGTTGGAACCCACGAGAGAAGGAGCTATACTCGACTTAGTGCTCACTAATGCAGATAATGTCTCAGATGTCCAGGTGGGCGCCCACCTCAGCAGCAGTGATCATCAAACGGTATGGTTTAATATCACTAAAATAATAGGGAAAAGAACCACAAAGACCCGAGTTTTACAGTTCAAAAACACAGACTTTGAGGAAATGGGGAACTACCTGGAGGAAGAACTTAAAGGATGGGAGAACGAGAGAGATGTGGATCAGCAGTGGACCAATCTAAAAGGAGCAATCACCAAGGCAACTGCTCTATATGTTAGAAATGTAAAGAAAAGCAAAAGAAAACTGAAACCTATCTGGTTCTCAATGGAGGTGGCTGACAAAATTAAAGCTAAAAGAACAGCATTCAAGAAATATAAAGGATCCCAAAGGGAGGAGCACAAAGAAGAATATTTGTATCAACTGAGGGAGACAAAGAAATTAATCAAGTTGGCAAAGAGTCAAGCGGAAGAGAGGATTGCCAAGGAGATAAAAAATGGTGACAAAACATTTTTCAGATACATCAGCGAAAAGAGAAAGGTCCAAAGTGGTATAGTGAAATTGAAAGGTGGTAATGATCAATGTGTAGAGAGAGACGAAGAAATGGCAGAAATATTAAACGAATACTTCAGCTCTGTGTTCACTAAAGAAGACCCTGGAGAAGGACCATCTCTAAACAACAAGAAACTGGAGGGAAGTGGAATAGATGAAAATCCTTTTACAGTAGAAAATGTATGGGAAGAGCTAAAGAATCTGAAAGTGGACAAAGCCATGGGGCCTGATGGGATTCATCCAAGGATATTGAGGGAGCTCAGAGATGTTCTGGCGGGTCCGCTGTGTGACCTGTTCAATAGATCCCTAGAAACGGGAGTGGTGCCAAGTGATTGGAGAAGAGCGGTGGTGGTCCCGCTTCACAAGAGTGGGAACAGGGAAGAGGCAGGCAACTACAGACCGGTTAGCCTCACTTCGGTGGTGGGAAAAGTAATGGAGTCACTGCTGAAAGAGAGAATAGTCAACTATCTACAGTCTGGAGAATTGATGGACCAGAGGCAGCATGGATTCACCAGGGGAAGATCCTGTCAGACAAATTTGATTGACTTTTTTGACTGGGTAACCAAGGAATTGGATCAAGGAAGAGCACTAGATGTCATCTACTTGGATTTCAGCAAAGCTTTTGATACGGTTCCGCACAGGAGACTGGTGAATAAAACGAGAAGCTTGGGAGTGAGTGCCGATGTGGTGACCTGGATTGCAAATTGGTTGACGGACAGAAAACAATGTGTGATGGTAAATGGAGCCTTCTCTGAAGAGAGAGCGGTTTTAAGTGGTGTGCCGCAAGGATCGGTGTTGGGACCAGTCCTGTTCAATATCTTTGTGAGCGACATTGCAGACGGGATAGAAGGTAAGGTTTGTCTTTTGCGGATGACACTAAGATCTGCAACAGAGTGGACACGCCGGAAGGTGTGGAGAGAATGAGACGGGATCTAAGGAAACTGGAAGAGTGGTCGAAGATATGGCAGCTGAGATTCAATGCCAAGAAGTGCAAAGTCATGCATATGGGGAGTGGAAATCCGAATGAACTGTACTCGATGGGGGGGGAAAGGCTGATGAGCACGGAGCAGGAGAGGGACCTTGGGGTGATAGTGTCTAATGATGTGAAGACAGCGAAACAATGCGACAAGGCGATAGCAAAAGCCAGAAGAATGCTGGGCTGCATAGAGAGAGGAATATCGAGTAAGAAAAGGGAAGTGATTATTCCCTTGTACAGGTCCTTGGTGAGGCCTCACCTGGAGTACTGTGTTCAGTTCTGGAGACCGTATCTACAAAAAGACAAAGACAAGATGGAAGCGGTACAGAGAAGGGCGACCAGGAAGGTGGAGGATCTTCATAGGGTGACGTACGAGGAGAGATTGAAGAATCTAAATATGTACACCCTGGAGGAGAGGAGGAGCAGAGGTGATATGATACAGACTTTCAGATACTTGAAAGGTTTTAATGATCCAAAAACAACGACAAACCTCTTCCGTAGGAAAATAATCAGCAGAACCAGGGGTCACGATTTGAGGCTCCAGGGAGGAAGATTCAGAACCAATGTCAGGAAGTATTTCTTCACGGAGAGGGTGGTGGATGCCTGGAATGCCCTTCCGGAGGAAGTGGTGAAGACCAGAACTGTGAAAGACTTCAAAGGGGCGTGGGATAAACACTGCGGATCCATAAAGTCAAGAGGCCACCAATGAAGAGTGGGTGACTCGCCAGAATGATGGCTATTGACACAATACCCTTACTAAATAAACATACACATGCTTACTGTGACTCCTACATCGCTCTAAGCTTCAACAGCAAGAGGTAATGGAAAAAAGGATTTGCACTCATAAAGAGGGGAGTAGCTGGCTTGTTACAGCGGTTACTACCCCAAACCAAATATGCCTGATACTTCACTTTCAATGCATATACAGCATAGCTCTCTGCTTCAATGACAGGGGAGAAGAATAACTGATACTTCACACATCCAGCAGAGCTCTCTGCTACAACGGCAAAGGAGAAGAAAAAGGGTTCGCACTCAAAACGCGGGGAGTAGCTGGCTTGTTACGGCAGTTACTACCCCAAACCAAATGTGCCTGATACTTCACTTTCCATGCATATCCAGCATGGTTCTCTCCTGCATCGGCATGGGAGAAAGACTGATACATCACGCATTTCCAGCATAGCTCTCTGCTTCAAGGGCAGGGGGGAAAAAAAAAAAAAAAAAAAAAAACCTGATGCTTCACGCATATCCTGCATAGCTTCAACGACAGGGGTGAAGAAAAAAAAGGATTCGCAATCACAAAGCGAGGAGTAGCTGGCTTGTTACGGCGGTTACTACCCCAACCAAATGTGCCTGATACTTCACTTTCAATGCATATCCAGCATGGCTCTCTGCTTCTACAGCAGGGGAGAAGAAAAAAAAAACCAACAAGAGCTGTACAACATAGTCTAGGTAAAACAAATAAGCATGGGTGTAGCTTGCTTATCGCGGCGGTTACTGCCCCTACTACCCCTAACTAATCAAGCTAGATATTTCACTTGCATGCAGCTCCATCACTGCTCTCTACATTAATGGTGGGGGTGGAAGGGGAATAGAACAAGGAGCTAAGAGTAACAGATAAGAATGAGAGAAAAAATGTGTGAGGCTTGCTGGGCAGACTGGATGGGCCATTCGGTCTTCTTCTGCCGTCATTTCTATGTTTCTATGTTTCTATGAAAGCAGAGCGGTCGTGGGTGGTGGCGCAGGCTGAGGTACCAGTTCCTGACACATAGTTTGTATTGGATCTGGTGTCATCAATGGAGTCGAGGTAGGCCGAGGCGTGGAAGACTCCGACGTTTCCTGTGTTCTAGGCCGCTTAGCTGTCGAGGGCTGCTGGGAAGCAGAGTCAGACAACGGGGGGCTTCTGTGTCGATGTCGATGTTTTGACTTCGATTTTTCGGACGATTTTGTTGACGTCAAAGACGAGGAAGAAGAGGAATGATCCCCCGACGGTCCCGGGCGAGGTTTTTTAAGTATCACTTGCTTAGTCGCTCCAGCCGGAGACGACCTCGACGACTGCGACGGGGAAGGTATAAGTTGCAGGCTGAACAAATGTTCCATTTTTTCAAGCCTGGTTTTCCTCGATTTCGGCATCATTTCTGCACATTGCGGACAATTTTGTACGTCATGTTTGTCACCCAAACACATCACACATTCGGTGTGCGGGTCTGTGAGTGACATTTTCCTAGTACAAACAGGACATTTTTTAAATCCTGTCGACATTTTTATCGAATGACGGCCGTCGATTCGACTGAGGTAAATTTTTTTCTACTCTCCGAAAATTAAATCAAGACTGGGTTACTTACCGGCCGGTAAGGAGAGACCCCGAGAGATTTTGTGAGAGAGAATATCACTTTTTTTAGACTAAAATAGTCACGAGAAGGTTGAGAAAAACTCAACGGCTCCGGTTCCGCGATGCTGGCTGCAGCGCGGAAAAAACAAAGACTGAAGAGAGACACCTGTGGCAGAGAATATCATAGCATGCTGGGCATGCTCAGTGGCCTCACTGGGCCAGTCAAAAGTTTCTAGAAACTTTGACAGAAAGTTTTCCCGCCTGGGCTCCGTTCAATGACGTCACCCATATGTGAGGACTAGCATCCTGCTTGTCCTGGGATAAAATAAATTATCATGTAAGTAGTAATTTCTCCTCTCTTAGCATTCAGACAGGTGGATCCAGAACAAGTGGGATGTACCAAAGCTACTCCCAAACAGGGTGGGAGGCTGCCTACGGTCCAGTCAAAACCTCACATGCGAAGGCTGCATTTTCCCGGGTGTGCACATCCAGGGATCATGGGAGTGGGCAGTGGAGTGCCTCAGGGATCTGTATTGGGACACTTATTTTTCAATATATTTATAAATGATCTGGAAAGAAATACGACAAGTGAGGTAATCAATTTGCAGATGATACAAAATTGTTCAGAGTAGTTAAATCACAAGCAGATTATGATAAATTGCAAGAAGACCTTGTGAGACTGGAAAATTGGGCATCAAAATGGCAGATGAAATTTAATGTGGATAAGTGCAAAGTGATGCATATAGGGAAAAATAACCCATGCTATAGTTACACAATGTTAGGTTCCATATTAGGTGCTACAACCCAAGAAAGAGATCTAGGCGTCATAGTGGATAACACATTGAAATCGTCAACTCAGTGTGCTGCGGCAGTCAAAAAAGCAAACAGAATGTTGGGAATTATTAGAAAGGGAATGGTGAATAAAACGGAAAATGTCATAATGCCTCTGTATCGCTCCATGGTGAGACCACACCTTGAATACTGTGTACAATTCTGGTCGCCGCATCTCAAAAAAGATATAATTGCGATGGAGAAGGTACAGAGAAGGGCTACCAAAATGATAAGGGGAATGGAACAGCTCCCGTATGAGGAAAGACTAAAGAGGTTAGGACTTTTCAGCTTGGAGAAAAAACAGCTGAGGGGAGATACAATAGAGGTGTTTAAAATCATGAGAGGTCTAGAACAGGTAGATGTGGATCGATTATTTACTCTTTCAGATAATAGAAAGACTAGGGGGCACTCCATGAAGTTAACATGTGGCTCATTTAAAACTAATTGGAGAAAGTTCTTTTTCACTCAATGCACAATTAAACTCTGGAATTTGTTGCCAGAGGTTGTGGTTAGTGCAGTAAGTGTAGCTGTGTCTAAAAAAGGATTGGATAAGTTCTTGGAGGAGAAGTCCATTACCTGCTATTAAGTTCACTTAGAGAATAGCCACTGACATTAGCAATGGTTACATGGAATAGACTTAGTTTTTGGGTACTTGCCAGGTTCTTATGACCTGGATTGGCCACTGTTGGAAACAGGATGCTGGGCTTGATGGACCCTTGGTCTGACCCAGTATGGCATGTTCTTAATGCCTGCAAAAGATGTGTAAAGCTCACCACATCACAGCTCGGCAGATGTCAACGGGAGACAACAATCTAACCTCTGCCTGAGCCCTAGAGGAATGTGCCCTAACCTGACTAGTCAACGGCTGCTCAGCATCAACATACAAGGCCATGACTACCTCCTTAATCCAGCGGGCTATTGTAGCCCACAATGCCGGATCGCCCTGACTTCTTCCACTGTGGAGAACAAACAGGCAATCCGTCTTCCTGAGAGGTTTAGAAATCTCCAAATACTTCAAGATATGCCTCTTGCCATCCAAGGGCAGTAACAGGCAATATTTTTCTGCATCTCTTTCCCTGTCCAGAGACGGCAGGCAAATGGATTGATTCAAATGAAAATCCAAAACCACTTTTGGTAAAAAATAAGGAACAGTACACAGCTGCATTGTCCCTGAAGTCACTTGTAGAAACAGCTCCCGGCAAGACAAGGCCTGCAGTTCGGATACTCTACACGCAGAACAAATTGCCACAAGGAAAGGTTACACATCAGTTGTAAAGTAGGGCCCGCTAAAAAATCCAAAACAAGATTAAAACTCCTCAAGGGCAATGGTAACCGCAATCGAAGACGAAGACGCTTCACTCCATTCAAGAAACGGACAACATCTGGATGAGCCAACAAGGGTCCACCATTCTCCTGACTCCTAAAACAGGGAAGAGTTGCTACCTGTACCTTTTAGGAATTAAGGGCCTACCCTTTACTCAATCCTTCCTGCAAAAATTCCAAAGCAAGTAAAATCTTAACCAAATGAGGTGAAACCCCTCGATCTTCATACCAAGCTAAAACACTCGCCAAAACCGTATGTAGGCTAAGGAAGTGGAGAGCTTCCTCGCTCACAGCAAGGTGGCAATCACTGCAGTAGAATATCCACACTTCAGCAACAGAGCCCTCTCAAGAGCCATATCGTAAGTTAAAATCAAGTCGGACCTTCGTGAAGAACAGGTCCCTGCCACAGCAGATTCCTGTGCGCTGGAAACCGGAGGAAAACAGAGGGGAGAGTCCACCTGGAGCTTTCACAGATCTGCATATCATGGTCTCCTGGGCCAATCTGGTGCCACCATAAACACCATCCCTCTGTGACTATCGATCTTCCAAATCATTCTGCCCAACATGGGCCATGGGGGAAATGCATACAGCAACTTGCCCTCCGGCCATTCCTGCACCAGGGCATCGATGCCCAAGGACTTTTGATCTCTCTTGTGATTGAAGAACTGAGGAACATTCCCAGTGCAAGACGTCATCAGCAGGTCCAGAAACGGAAGGCCCCAGAGATCTCCTATTAGCTAAAACGTCTCTTCTGACAATTCCCATTCTCCTGGATCCAGACTCTGTCTGCTGAGAAAGTCTGCTCTTACATTGTCTTTTCCTGTAATATCGAGGCTGAGATCTCCTGAAGATGAACTTCTGCCCATTCTATAAGTTGGGCTATTTCCTGCAACACTTGCTGGCTCTTGGTTCCTCCCTACTGATTGATGTAGGCCACAGTCATTACACTGTCCAACATTATTTGGATGCTTGACCCTGCAGTCGGTCGCCGAACAACAAGCATGCCTACCAGACCACATGGGCTTCCAGCCAACTGATACACCAGAGAGACTCTTCTGCACTCCAGTGCCCTTGCGCTGTAGCTCCTGACGGTGAGCTCCCCAACTCTGGAGGTTCGCATCTGTCATGAGTACTTGCCAGCCCGGTGATCTTAAGGAAACCCCCTTTCTTAGATGATCCGCTTTTAACCACCACTGCAGGTGTGTGCAGACCTAATTGAATAGTCCTGAAACTGTGGGCTCCAACAAGACAGCCGAGTATGTGGAAGAGGACACACATGCGCCCTCGCCCATGGCACCATCTCCAGGATCATTGCCATCAAACCAAGCACCTGAAGATAGGACCACACTGTTGGGCGTATTGTGTTCATCGATAGACGCACCTGCGCATCAGCTTCTAAATATGACCCTCTGGCAAGAACACCCTGCCCTGTTTTGTGTTGAACCAAACACCAAGACGACTGAGATGGCTGAAGATTGCTCTTGTGACAAAAAATGGGACCAGCTAGTTTCTAATGTAATATCCAAAAAATGAACTGTATAGAATAGCAAGTCATACAGATATTGTTTATTTAAAAACCAATCTTTATTATGCTGTGGTCATGGAATTAAAGAAAAATATTTAATGTAGAGACAGAAACCTCAGAACTGGTAAACCTTGTTGTTTTTTACAATGGTTTTTTGAAACAGTGAACTCAATCATAGGTTTCTATATGTCTCTCTTTTTGTGTTGCTATTCTATACAGTTTGAAGATTGCTCTTGGCCAGGTTCACCACCCAACCTAGCTCCTGCAACAAGGAGATTACTTTGCATGACAACCAGAGGTTCTCTTCTCGACTCTTGGCCTGAATCACAGAGTCATCCAAGTACGGTTGTACCAGAATTCCATCCTTTCTCAACTCTGCCACCGCCACCACCATAACCTTTGTAAAAGTTCAGGGCACAGTGGATAAACCAATAGGTAATGCTCAAAACTGATGACGACACTTCAAAAACGCAGAAATCATTGAAACTCCAGCCAGATGGAAATATGCAGGTATGCCTAGGACAAATCCAAGGACGTCAGAAATTCCCCTGACTGCACTGCCATTATTACTGAGTGCAAGGTTTGCATGCAAAAACGAATCACATGCAAATGAGGGTTGACACCCTTGAGACCCAGAATGGGGCAAAAAGAGCCCTCCTTCTTGGGCACAATGAAATAAATGGAATATAAGAAAATGATTCCTCACCTGCTAATTTTTGTTCCTGTAGTACCACAGATCAGTCCAGACAGTGGGTTGTGTCCCCCTTCCAGCAGATAGAATCAGAGCAAAAACTGTAAGGAAGGCCCCTAATAGGTTGGAGCGCCCTCTGCGTCCCTTCAGTATAAAGAATATCAAAGCAAGCAAGAAAAACATTGGATGGATCAAGAAACATCGAACTTTAAACTGGAAACGTGTAAAAAACTTAGTGAAAACTTGCAAAAATGAACCATTTAGTCAGTCACAAAACATCACAAGAGAATTAAGCAGTCGAGCTGAGAATAATCCCTATCCCATAAATCTTTAGGGAGGGCGTCTAAACTGATCTATGGTACTACAGGAACAAAAATTAGCAAGTAAGGAATAGTTTTCTTTTCCCTGTGCATACCCGGATCAGTCCAGACAGTGGGATGAACCAAAGCTTCCTACGTAGGGTGAGCCCTGGATAGCCCAGCTCGAATGACTTGCGCACCAAAAGAGTCAAACACTGGTGGTTGGACATTCAAGCGATAGTGATATGCAAACGTGTGCAATGATTTCCAGGTAGCCGCTTTGCATATCTCCTGTGGAAAGACCGCCTGGCTTTCTGCCCAGGAAGCTGCTTGAGCACGAAGCGAATGAGTCTTGATGCCCTCTGGAGGTGAGCGACCAGCACTGATGTACACTGAAGAGATCGCTTCCTTTAGCCATCGAGCAATAGTGGTTTTAGAAGCCTTGTTTCCTCTGTTGGGACCGCTCCAGAGTACAAAGAGGTGGTCTGATAAACGGAAATCATTAGTAATCTCCAAATATCGAATGAGGATGCGCTTGACATCGAGCTGTCGAAGTTCTCTGGACTCTTCGTCCTGAAAAGATGGTTCCACAGACTGATTCATATGAAAAGCGGAGACCACCTTAGGCAGAAACGATGGTACCTTGGCCAAGGATACTCCCGAATCTGTGAAATGGAGGTAGGGCTCTCTACATGACAAAACTTGGATTTCCGAGATCCTCCGAGCCGAACAAATAGACACCAGGAAAACCATCTTGAGAGTGAGATCCTTGAGGGTAGCTCTTGCCAGAGGCTCGAAAGGTGGGCCTCTCAGAATCCTGAGGACCAAATTTAGGCTCCAAGAGGGACACAAACTGTGAACCGGTGATTTTACGTGCTTTGCTCCGCGCAAAAACCGCAGTATGTCAGGATGAGAAGAAAGAGGAGCTCCATCCAGGTGATGCATGAGGGAATCAAGGGCTGCCACCTGAACCCTCAGGGAACTGTAGGCCAAACCTTTTTCTAGGCCTCGTTGTAAGAAGGAAAGAATGTTGGCTACTGAAGCACGATGTGGAGAAACATGCATGGAGACACACCAGGCCTCAAATACTTTCCAGATACAGACATATGCGATGGACGTAGAAGTTTTCCTGGCCTTGAGGAGGGTGGAAATAACATCCACCGGGTAACCTCGTCTTCTCAGCCTGCGCCTCTCAAAAGCCGGCCCCTGACGGAGGAGGTTCAGCAGATGTCCCAGACGAAGAGGACCTTCCACTGCCATGTTGACGAGGTCTGCAAACCACGGCCTGCGGGGCCACTCCGGTGCCACGAGGATTACTGGCCCTTGGTGAATTTCTATTCTCCAAAGCACCTTTCCCACCAGAGGCCCTGGAGGAAACACACAGACTAGAAGGTTCCGCAGCCATGGGAGGACCAGAGTATCCACTCCTTCTGTGCAGTGCTCTCTTCTGTGACTGAAGAAGTACGGAGCTTTTGCATTCTGTTGAGTGGCCATTAGGTCTAGATGGGGGGTCCCCCATCGGCGGAAGAACAGCTTCACTGTGTCTTCGGACAGTTCCCACTCCCCTGGATCTAAGCGTTTACGGCTTAAGAAGTCTGCTTGAACATTGTCCACTCCCGCCACCGTGTTTCTCTCATAATAAACCCTACCCTGAAAATAAGCCCTAGCTTGATTTTCAGGATTTTTGGAGTAGGGCTTGAAATATAAGCTCTACTCCAAAAATAAACCCTAGCTTTTAAGTGGATGCACGGTTCCATCCCAAGACTTACCGAAAATCCCTGGGGGGGGCAGACGGGGGGGTTGTAAAAAAACAAAAAAAACAAAACCCAACCCTTCAAATTTACTTCATTGCACCCCCCACCCTCCCGAACCCCCCCCCCCAAAAAAAAAACTTGCCGAAATTCCCTGGTGGTCCAGCGGGGGTCCCGGGAGCAATCTCCCGATCTTGGGTCATCTGCTGCCAGTAATCGAAATGGCGCTGATGGCCAATGGCCGGTTGGGGTGGGTTTGGTTTTTTTTTTTTTTTTACAACCCTGTTGTAATTAATTAAATTTGAAGGGTTGGCGCGGGTTTCGGGTATCGTTTCGGGGGGGGGGGGGGGGGGGGCAGCCAAAATAAAATCGGCCCGGTCGGCAACATAATAGTACCGTGTTTCCCTGAAAATAAGACATCCTGAAAATAAGCCCTAACCATTTTTTCGGAGCTAAAAAAGAATATAAGACCTGTCTTATTATCGGAGAAACATGGTATGTGGGATGCCGCTAGCCTGAAGAGGTGGAGCTTCGCCCACGCCATCAACTTGTCCGTCTCTCAGGATACATGAACGCTCCTTGTTCCTTGCCGGTTGACGTATGCTACTGTCGTCGCGTTGTCAGAGAGTATTCGCACCGCTCGCCCCGGATTATTGGGAGGAAATGCTTCAACGCGAGACGAACTGCTCTAGTCTCCAGATGATTGATCGGCCATGACGCCTGCACGGGCATCCATCGACCCTGAATCGCCCGCATCTTGCACACCACCCCACAGCCGGAGAGGCTGGCATCCGTGGTGACGATCACCCACTGTGGGATCTCTAAGTCCACTCCCCGCAACAAGTGATCCAGACTGAGTCACCAGAGCAGGCTGTCCCTGGCCGAGTCCGGCAATGGGAGGGGTGCTTGAAACTCCCGAGATACTGGCTTCCAGCGAGAGAGCAACGCACTCTGTAGAGCAGAGCTTTCCAAACTTTTCATGTTGGTGACACACTTTTTAGACAAACATAATTTCACGACACGGTAATTCAGTCTACTAGTAAACCAGAGGTTAAAGGTTAAACGAACGAAACATATTTCGACAATTTATGTATGTTTCCTTAAATATATACATAAATAAAATGTTTCACGACACAACCTATCTCATGAAAACCTTAAATTTATATTAAAAATATATATTCCAAGATTCATGTTATTGTTATAATTTATGAGAAACAATAATAAAACAAATTGTCTGTCCCCCACACCCTCATCTCTCTCCTCCCCCCAGCACATGTCTGGCCCCCACACACTCATATCTCTCCCCCCTCAAGCACATGTCTGTCCCCCCAGCACGTTTGCCCCCCACTCACTCATCTCTCTCTCCCCAGCACATGTCTGGCCCCCACACTCATGTACCTCGTCTTTTTCATTGTTGCCAGTTAAGTGCTTCACTCCCTTCCATGATCACCAGACACTGCTGCTTGCAGTCAGTACTCCTCATGGCCAGGCCTCATTGGCAGCAGCAGCCAATGCAAGGATGGCTGGGCTCGTTCCACCCACCAAGCCCCCCCCAAAAAACACGATTGACAGCAAAAATCACCCAATAATAAGCAACCCATAAACTGAAAAAAAAAAGTGAATCTCTAGAAAAAAAAAAAAAGCCCAAACTCGCATCAGAGTTGACCGGGCTTGCGCGACACACCTGCACACTGCAGGCGACACACTAACGTGTCCCGACACACAGTTTGGAAAGCTCTGCTGTAGAGGACGCATATGTGCGAAGGCCCAAGGAACTAAATCTATAGTTGAAGCCATAGAGCCCAGATTGCAATGGGGAGCGGAAGGCAACTGAAGCGCTGCACCTGAGCAAGTAAAGATTGCGCTCGGTCCTGACGAAGGAAGACTTTGCCCAGATTGGTATTGAAGTGTGCTCCTAGAAAGTCGAGAGTCTGCGAGGGAGTGACACTGCTCTTGGCAAGATTGACGACCCATCCAAGAGAGCGGAGAAGATGTAGAACTCTGTCGACCGCTCGCTGGCACAGATCCCTGGACTTTGCTCGGATGAGCCAGTTGTCCAAGTAGGGGTACACTAGGATCCCCTCCTTCCGTAGTGCTGCTGCTACAACAACCATCACCTTGGTGAATGTGCGCGGCGCAGTCACCAGCCCGAAGGGCAGGGCCTGAAATTGAAAATGCTGGCCGAGGATCTTGAAGCGAAGGAAGCGCTGATGGTCTTGCAGTATAGGGATGTGGAGATAGGCCTCCATTAACTCCAAGGAAGCTAAGAACTCCCCTTCGTGTACCTATCACGGAGCGCAATGTTTCCATCCTAAAATGTGGAATTTTGAGGGCCCTGTTGACCATTTTGAGATCGAGGATTGGATGAAAAGACCCTTCCTTTTTGGGGACTACAAAGTAGATGGAATAATGGCCTAACTCTTGTTCTGCCCGGGGCTCCGGAAGAATGGCCCCTAAGTTCAGGAGACGATCGAGCGTCTGGCGAACTATGCATTGTTTCTTAACTGGTCCGCAAGGGGAGAAGACTCCGAGGGGCCTCGCAAATTCTAAAGCGTAGCCGTGCTGTAGAATAACCAGTACCCGTTGGTCTGAGGTGATTTCGACCCACTTTTCGTAGTAGAGGGACAGCCATCCCTCTATCCTGGGGGGGGGGGTCGAAGAGTGGGCCAGCAATACTTCATTGGGAGGATTTGGAGGGTGCCCCTTGAGAGGACTTATCCCTGGTTGGTCTTCGGCCCCGAAAGGAATGGGACCAGGACTGCGACCTGGAGGAGGACGGCCTTTGTGAAACTGGTCTTGACTGATGAAAATGACGCTGACCCCGAAAACAGGTACGAGTGGAGCTGAATGTCCTGGAGCTCCGAAGACGATCTTCGGGTAACTTGTGTACCTTATTCTCCCCAAGAGACTTGATGAGCTGGTCCAGCTCCTCGCCAAACAGTAACTTTCTTTTGAAGGGCAGGGAGCCCAGCTGAGACTTGGAAGAAGAATCCGCCGACCAGTTGCGGAGCCAGAGCAGGCATCTAGCTGAGACTGCGGAAACCATGGATCTGGCCAGCACCCGGAGTAGGTCATACAGAGCATCCGCTCCATAAGCTATTACCGCTTCCAAGCGTTCCACCTGCTGCGCCTCCTCTGGAGGTAGCTCTTGGGTACTGAGCAGCTGTTGTACCCATCTGAGACCTGCTCTTTGCATAAGAGAGCTACAGACCGCTGCTCTGACGCCCAAAGCTGACACCTCAAAGACTCCCTTCAGGTAGACCTCGAGTTTATGGTCCTGCATGTCTTATAGAGCAGCGCCCCCAATGACTGGAATGGTTGTTCTTTTTGTAACCGCTGACACCGACGCATCAACCTTGGGGACCTTGAGAAAATCCAAGGATTCTTCAGGTAGCGGATACAGCTTATCCATTGCTCTGCCAACCCTCAGAGAAGCTTCCGGAGCATTCCACTCCCTGGACAACAACTGGAGGAGCATGGGATGAAGGGAAATGTCTTCACTGGTGGACGAAGGCCCGCCAGGATGGGATCACCCTTTTTAGTTGCCATAGTGGACCCTGCAGCATCTTGTGGGGCCTCAATATCCAACTCGGCGAGTACATGGGGAATAAGAGGATCTAATTCATCCCTCTGAAAAAGTCACAAGACCCAAGGATCATCCCCATCCATTTGCACACATAGTGTCAGATCATCCAGGTCTGGATCGAGAGTAGGATCCTGAGGAGTAGGTGGAGTGGGAGTGAGGGGATGGGAAACCATCCGGACATGGGAGGAGCCTTGCAAAACCCCTGGCGCAGAGTGCCCCTGGGAGACCCCTGCTCCTGTAGACCCCAGTGGGACTCCTGGTCCTGGCCCCTGAGAGAGTGTCATAGAGTTCCCAGTCTCATCAAGCCTGATCCCCTTGGGAAGGGGGCTGGGTCCTGCTGCTGCCTTGCTAAGTAAGCATTATGTAGTAAAAGGATAAACTCTGCAGAAAAAGGCTCAGGAGGAGGAGCAGGGGGAGGAACAGCAGAAAATTGACCCGAGGGTAAATCTGCATCGGGGAGGATAGCGGGAGTAAGAAATCAGCGGTGAGGGGGAAAAACTGAAGTCTGCAGCCGAATCTGGCTGCGTTGGAGCAGGTAATTCAGAATCCAAAATGGCTGCCGTTCCCGCATTGGAGGGGAATGGGACCGACCTCCCTGAGGGCGTGCACGCTGGAGTGCGCGAAGCAGAATGCCCCGATGGCCTTGAGGGACCCTCCCCGCTTGGGAGGCACCTCACAAATAGGCCGTCCCAGGAGAGCCGCGATGCGGGCTCCACAGGCGCAACATCGCGTCGGACGCAGCATTGGGGAGAAAAACAGAGCCGGCACACAAAACACTCCCTGGACGCTGTCAGCAACAAAACTTTGCTTGCAAGGTAAAAACAATGACCAATGCTGTTAAAATTAGAAGCAAACAGAGGAATGGAGCTTCTCTGTGAAAACTGCCCCAAGGAAAACGGCGTCTCAGGGCAACCGGTCGTCGTAGCGGGGGTGGAGGAGAGGTTGGACCACCAATGTGCACCCCTATCAGACAGCCGTTAGTTAAGAGGACTTCTGTGAAAAAGAAATGACCCAGAACTTACCCCACAAGTGAACAGACATAGGTAAAATTATGAATTCTGCCACTACCAAAAGTTCTGTCTGCAATACTAAGTACAAATAAGACAAAGGTCTTTCACTAATCCTCTTTTTTTTTTTTAATTAATCCATCCAAAAGAAAGAAGATAGTAGAAACTTCTATCAAAGATTACTGGGGAACCGCAGGTGCCACCTTCATCTGCTGGAGTCAGAGAAATACTGAAAGGACGCAGAGGGCGCTCCAACCCATTAAGAGGCCATCCTTACAGTTTTTGCTCTGACTCCATCTGCTGGAAGGGGGACACAACCCACTGTCTGGACTGATCTGGGTACGTACAGGGAACAGCCCATATTTTCTTGAGACGTGGCAAATGGAACTACAGCCCTCAGACTGAGGAGTCTTGACAATGTACACTCCACTGCCTGTTTCTTCTGCGGAGAGTTACAGGGAGACACCATGAATGCATCCTGAGGAACACTGCAAGACTCCAGCGCATAGCTGTCTCGAATCACCTCCAGAACCCACTGGTCTGACGTGATTTCGACCCACCTACAATAAAAGAGAGAGAGAGAGAGGCAACCTCCTATCTCCTGTTCCCTGGGGTGGGCTGGCACACTTGGAGGTTGCACTACCCACGCCTGCGTCTCCGTCTGGGCTGCCTGGGAGGAAAGGACTGAGACCTACCCAAATGTCGAGCCCTCTGAAAGGCTGCTCCTCTGCAGGGTCGAAAAAGTTTGGATCCCTTAGTACGATCTCTCATGCTAAAGTAGCGGGGTCTGTTTCTTGTCCCCTGGCAACCGAAGAACCTGGGATTCACCCCACTTATTGGCCATTTTCTCCAGCTCACTCCCAAACAAGAGCGAGCCTTTAAAAGGCAACTTCGTAAGATTAGACTTGGAGGTTGCATTGGCCAACCAATTTCTCAGCCATAACTGACGCTTGGCCGCTATTACCGAAGCCAGCAAATCTGGCCTAAGTGCCGATCAAATCACAGCCCGCATCTGCCGGCTGCTGGTTCCATCATTGCCATGAAATTCACACCAAATTCATCGACCTCTTGAGAAAGACGTAAACAAGAGCGAGCCACCAGGGAACAAGAAGCTATCTGCAAGGTCATTGCCATTGCTTCAAAGGCCTTCTTAATGATGGCCTCAATTCTCCCATCATGTGCATCCTTCAAGTCCGCTCCTCCCTCTACAGCAGTGGTTCCCAACCCTGTCCTGGGGACCCCCCAGCCAGTCAGGTTTTCAGGATATCCACAATGAATATGCATGAGAGGAAATTTACATGCACTGCCTCCATAACATGCAAATTTTCTCTCATGCATGTTCATTGTGGATAACCTGAAAACCTGTCTGGCTGGGGGGTCCCCAGGACAGGGTTGGGAACTACTGCTCTACGAGAATAGTTATCTGCTTGGCAACGGCACAAACAAGCACATCCACTTTTGGAAAGTGCAACTGCTCCCTCGCAGCTGGATTCAGAGGGTTTAGTCCTTCCAAGACTCGACCCCCCCTTTGAAATTAGCTTCTGGGCTGCCCCACTCAAGATCAATCAATTCTTGAATGGCCTCCAAAGTAGGGAAGAAACATGAGGCTTTAATCATAGAAATCAAAATGGGATCTTTCTTTGGCTCAGACATGGATTTAGCCCCAGGTACTCCCACAGTATCTTCAATGTCTGGGAAATCAGAGTCAGTAATGCATCTCTAGGAAAAAACTGCAACATAGTTTTTTATATGGCTCCAATCCCGGAGGAATTTCCCCATCCTACAGGGAGCGAAGACCAGTCTCATCATCCATGCCTTCTGGGTCCTTCAAGGGAAGACCAGCAGCCGATCTAGGCCTACTCTGACATTTACCCACAGCACCAGGCGTGCAGGATTTCACCTCCTGCGACTCTGACCTGGTAAGATTGGCCGGGGCAGAGGACTGTGCCTGAAGAAAAAGACTGCAATCCCTGAAAAACCTCTACCCAAGAAAAGGAAGAGAGACCCATGCCAAAACCAGGGGGACTCCTGTTCTGAGCCCACTTAACTACCTTCCCCCGCTGACGAACCAGTTAGGGGAGCTGCAAGCAGGCGTCCCTTCTGGCAGCTCTTTACCCAGGCCCGCATCAGGCTGGGAAGAACCAGGCTTAGTAAAATCAAATGAAGACAATTCCCCCTGAGCTTCCAAGCAGCGCAGATACAAGTTAGAGGGAAGTCCAGGCTGAGATGCCCGAATATGACAAGAGCACAGAGGGTAAGGCACTTAGGTTTCTTTTCTATAAGTGCCATCAGTCTGTCAGTATGCTCTAACAGGCAACTGAGAAGTGTGTGTTCAGCTGTATTCGCACTGCAAAAAACTAGGAGTCCAAATTGTAGGCGTTTAACTCTCTGCCACGATGGGTGCCCAAAAACTGAGCTCCCTCAAGGCTGCTCAGATTGCGCAGGTAGATAAGCGCGTGCATGTGAATGTTCAATAGATGCACCTAACCAGCTGGCCAACCAACTAAGCGTCCAACTAGGCATCCAACTGGACGCACTCACACGAACCAACAGAACCGAATAAGGCAGCCTATGTGCAGGAAAATACACGCAAAACACCTCCGCGGCCTACCACACAGCAAACAAGAAAAGCATGAGTGGGGGTTAGCCAAAAAGGGTGCTCAACCCGCCAGGCTGCCCATGTCCCCCCTAGGTTCCTCTGGAGGCAGGAATGAATGTCATATTGGCAGGCCGAGCATGGAGACCAGAGGGAGAAGGAATCCCTAAAAAAAGAAAAAACTCCTCTCCTTCTCTCTCTCTTTTTTTTTTTTTTACAGTTAAGACCACGTTGGCTGAAAATCAGCTATCAGACCAAGGCACTCATCTGAGGGAGGGATCCAATATATCACCTTAGGAATTCTCAACTGAGGGAGGGACCATAAGTTATCACCATAGAAGAGTGGAGCAAATTAAATTTCTTTCTTCCTTTATCCTTCTAAAACTTTAAGGAATCCCCAGTAGGGAGATGACTTCTAGAGACAGAGAATACCGGTGGGCTGTCAGTACAGGGGTAGATATACCATGATGTCAGCTTTGCTCAGTCTCCATCTGCTGGTAGAGGTGCATAACCCTCTTCATCTGGATCCACCTGTCTGAATGCTAAGAAATATTCTGTTTGTTAGAGACACAGACTAAGAGACTCCAGAGAAGTCAGAGTCTCTTTGTGCCTGGAAGTTAGTCTCAGCAGGGAGTAAAGCTGGGGTGGGCAAATCTTTGGGCTTGAGGGTCAAATAAGGACAGGTTTGTGTGTGGAGGTAAAGAATGATCTGGGCAGAGGGGTCCCCTTGATATCTGAGAGGGGTAGGGGAGAACTGATGTCCACTGGAAGCCCAATGATGACATCATCACTTCTGGGCTGCTGCTGTAATGCTTCCACTGCTGTAGGCCAAGATGCATCTCATCACCTCAGGTCAGATATGTGCCATAGCTCACCTTCCTCTAGAATAAAGGATTTTCAGTTAATGATGGAGAGACTGCCCCATAGGGATCTCCAGACTTCAGCACTGACTCTCTGATCATGCAACAGTAAACAGGAAAGGCTGATAAAGCACTTCTTATTCCTAACTGAGGGAAAAGGAACATGTAGAGCTCTATTATAATACGACAAAGCTCCATAAATTATGGACTGGTCAGCAGGGATGGTCTCCATCTTTCTTTTCTAACAGACCACACTATGGTTCTCAGATGATGTTTGGTCTTTCGGTGATTGGGTTTCGAAAAGACTATTCTATGTGACTGATGCCTGAAACAGAAGCCCTGCAAGTGATTAAAGCAATCTCAGAGTTGCTGGTGAAGGGGTCTCTGCAGATCCCCGCTGCCCCTTCCACTCCTCATCTCAGCTGTTTTTCCCCAGTTCCTCTTATTCCTGCACTCACCTGAGCAGCTGCTTTTCCCAGTTTCTCTTTCCTCTGATCGTGGCTCAGCCCTGATGTACGGCTCCTCCCCTCGTTCCATGTGGGATATGATATCAGGTGTGGCAGTCTGAGATCCTGTTCCTGGGGTAAGAACACAACATTAGGTTTTACATAATCCCTCTGGCTTTTATTCTTCCAAAATAAGCAATTTTAAAACATTTCCAAGATGCAGATATTGATTCCCTTCAATGAAATTCAGATCCTCACTTAAGAGGCAAGTTCAGAGTCCCGATACATCTCCAAAAATGTGTGTTAACCTTCCTTCCTCATCTTTGTATTCTCACCCCCACTATGAAGACTGCAATATATTATCCATCTCAGCTCATTACCTGCGAGCTTCATTATGTGGATGTCACCATACCCCCATGTAATGAGATTAGGAATAATATGGAATCACCTGGTTCATATTCCCATCTTCCCCCCTTTCCCTCTGTCTCCCACTGCTGGGCACAGAGCCAAGAGATATGGGGGGAGGAAAGTGAGAGGAGAGGGCCAGAGAGCGGCGTAAGAAGAGTTACAGTGAGGTTGAAGAGCTCGCTCTCCTCAAGCCCACCTGAAGATATTTCTTGAAGCTGTCACCCATCAATTCCTTCACCAGGACAAAGTGCATGCACCATGCCAGCTGGAGCCAAAGGCCGTGGATGTCATCCTGGCAGGAAAGTGTGCATGTTCCCAGGTCAGGCTCACATTCTCAGCAAACCTAGCATGCCTCTGTGGCATTTAGTGATTAAAGCAAGAGCGATCAGCAGATCTGAGCAATAATGGAACATAATGGTAGCATAGACCAACAGCTGGGGAGCAGATGAAAAAAAAGTACCCAGCACTGCCCAAAGAAAGATATTTGGGCTACACAGGGGGCAGAATCCCCACAGATACTCCTTTAATATTCTCCGTTTGTGAACTGGCCCAACAAGGATTATTCACCCACATATTTATATGATTTTAAATTTACCTCCCAGGGACCACCGACACAGGCAATTTTGTCACTTATTTTCTATTCTTTTCCTGGCCAGATTATCAGATCTAACTAAAACCAGCCATGCTATTGTACTCTATAAGAGGCAAAGAGAAGAAAAGGTGTCAAAGTATTTTTGCATCTAAAAGCTGCTTTTATGGAGATAGGATCTGCTGTGAAGAAAGCAGTCCTATTACTGCACCAGACCCTACATCCAAATCAACCAGCCAAATATTCTCACTTACCCTACATTCCTATTACTGCCTCATGCATGCACTAGCAGTACACGCACCGTATATATGCATAGCTACTCCCCCTCATCATTTATGTGCGCACACTGTATACATGCATATCTACTCCCGCTCATCATTTATGCACACACACTGTATACATGCTATCTACTCCCACTCATCGTTTATGTACACACACTGTATACATGCTATCTACTCCCACTCATCGTTTATGTACACACACTGTATACATGCATATCTACTCCCACTCATCGTTTATGTACACACACTGTATACATGCTATCTACTCCCACTCATCGTTTATGTACACACACTGTATACATGCATATCTACTCCTGTTCATCATTTATGCACACACACTGTATATATGCTATCTACTCCAGCTCATCACTTATGCACACACTATATACCTGCATCACTACCCCAGCTCATCATTTATGCGCACAAACTGTATACATGCATATCAACTCCCTGTCATCATTTATGCGCACACATTGTATACATGCTATCTACTCCAGCTCATGATTTATGCACACACTGTATACATGCATAGCTACCCCAGCTCATCATTTATGCACACACACACACTGTATACATGCATATCTACTCCCGCTCATCATTTATGCACACACACACACTGTATACATGCATATCTACTCCCGCTCATCATTTATGCGCACACACTGTATACATGCTATCTACTCCAGCTCATCAGTTATGCACACACTGTATACATGCATATCAACTCCCTCATCATTTATGCGCACACACTGTATACATGCATATCAACTCCCTCATCATTTATGCGCACACACTGTATACATGCTATCTAATCCAGCTCATCATTAATGCACATACTGTATACATGCATAGCTACCCCAGCTCATCATTTCTGCATACTGTATACATGCTATCTACTCCCGCTCATCATTTATGTACACACTGTATACATGCATCTCTACTCCCGCTCATCATTTATGCGCACACACTGTATACTTGCTATCTACTCCCGGTCATCATTTATGCGCACACACTGTATACATGCTATCTACTCCAGTACACCAGTTATGCACACACACTGTATACATGCTATCTACTCCCAGTCATCGTTTATGCACACACACTGTATACATGCTATCTACTCCCGCTCATCATTTATACACACACTGTATACATGCATAGCTACCCCAGCTCATCATTTATGCGCACACACACTGTATACATGCATATCTACTCCCATTCCTCATTTCTGCGCACACACTGTATACATGCTATCTACTCCCACTCATCGTTTATGCACACACACTGTATACATGCTATTTACACCCACTCATCATTTATGCACACACTGTATACATTCATAGCTACCCCAGGTCATCATTTATGCACACACTGTATACATGCAGATCTACTCCCGTTCATCATTTATGCGCACACTGTATACAATCAGATCTACTCCCGTTCATCATTTATGCACACACCCTGTATGCATGCTATCTACTCCCGCTCATCATTTATGCACACACTGTATACATGCTATCTACTCCCGCTCATCATTTATGCACACTGTATACATGCATAGCTACCCCAGCTCATCATTTATGCACACACACTGTATACATGCATTTTTACTCCTGCACATCATTTATGCGCACACTGTATACATGCTATCTACTCCCGATCATTGATGCACACACACTGTATACATGCATATCTACTCCCACTCATCATTTATGCGCACACTGAATACATGTATAGCTACCCCAGCTCATCACTTATGCACACACACTGTATACATGCTATCTACTCCCACTCGTTTATGCACACACACTGTATACATGCATATCTACTCTCGCTCATCATTTATGCACACACACTGTATACATGCATATCTACTCCCGCTCATCATTTATGCACAAACACTGTATAAATGCTATCTACTCCCGCTCATCATTTATGCTCACACACTGTGTACATGCATATCTACTCCAGCTCATCATTTATGCACACACTGTATACATGCATAGCTACCCCAGCTCATCATTTATGCACATACACTGTATACATGCATATCTACTCCAGCTCACCAGTTATGCACACACACTGTATACATGCTATCTATTCTCGCTCATCATTTATGCATACACTGTATACATGCTATCTACTCCCGCTCATCATTTATGCACACACACACTGTATACATGCATATCTACTCCTGCTCATCATTTATGCGCACACACTGTATACATGCTATCTACTTCAGCTCATCAGTTATGCACATACACTGTATACATGCATATCTGCTCCAGCTCACCAGTTATGCACACACACTGTTATACATGCTATCTACTCCCGCTCATCATTTATGCTCACACACTGTGTACATGCATATCTACTCCAGCTCATCATTTATGCACACACTGTGTACATGCATATCTACTCCCACTCATCATTTATGCGCACACTGAATACATGTATAGCTACCCCAGCTCATCATTTATGCACACACACTGTATACATGCTATCTACTCCCACTCGTTTATGCACACACACTGTATACATGCATATCTACTCTCGCTCATCATTTATGCACACACACTGTATACATGCTATCTTCTCCAGCTCATCAGTTATGCACACACACTGTATACATGCTGTCTTCTCCCCCTCATCATTTATGCACACACTGTATACATGCATAGCTACCCCAGCTCATCATTTATGTGCACACTGTATACATGCTATCTACTCCCTCTCATCATTTATGCACACACACTGTATACATGCATATCAACTCCCTCTCATCATTTATGCGCGCACACTGTATACATGCATATCAACTCCCTCATCATTTATGTGCGCACACACTGTATACATGCTATCTACTCCAGCTCATCATTTATGCACACACTGTATACATGCATAGCTAGCCCAGCTCATCATTTATGCACACACTGTATACATGCTATCTACTCCCACTCATCTTTTATGCACACACACTTTATACATGCTATCTACTCCCGCTCATCATTTATGCACAGTGTATACATGCTTAGCTACCCCAGCTCATCTTTTATGCGCACACACTGTATACATGCATATTTACTCCTTCTCATCATTTATGCACACACTGTATACATGCATAACTACTCCTGCTCATCATTTATGCACACCCTGTATACATGCATAGCTACCCCAGCTCATCTTTTATGCGCACACACTGTATACATGCATATTTACTCCTTCTCATCATTTATGCACACACTGTATACATGCATAACTACTCCTGCTCATCATTTATGCACACCCTGTATACATGCATAGCTACCCCAGCTCATCATTTATGCACACACACTGTATACATGCATATTTACTCCTGCACATCATTTATGCGCACACTGTATACATGCTATCTACTCCCGATCATTGATGCACACACACTGTATACATGCATATCTACTCCCATTCATCATTTCTGCACACACACTGTATATATGCATATCTACTCCCGTTCATCTTTTATGCACACACACTTTATACATGCTATCTACTCTCGCTCACCAGTTATGCGCGCATGCTGTATACATGCATATCTACTCTTGCTCACCTGTTATGCGCACACACTGTATACATGCTGCCTACTCCCACTCACCAGTTTTGCACACACACTGTATACATGCTATCTACTCTCGCTCACCAGTTATGCGCACACAGAGTTCTTGAACAGGAAATTGCAGCACAATATATTTACGCAAAACGTAAGATCTTTACTGAAAAATAGTAACAAAAAACAACACATTTTTAATATTCTCTTTTCCAGTAACTCTCCTTGACCCTTGTGGAGTGGGGGATCTTTCTCCATCCCTGATGTAGCTCAGAAGAGAATTGCAACTGTGCTTTTCACACCATCAAAACCATCGATTTTGGGATTATTGTCATCGATTGTCAGACCTTATTTTGCTTAACTGTGAGAGGTACAACAATTTTTTTCTCCATTACACTCACAAACGTATTTTGTAAGTGTGTATAAATATTTCTTACGTGTTTTGGGCTTGTTTATCTGGCAAAGTGCATTTTTTCTTTCATAACTACGTGGCACAGGTAGTTTTGGGACAGAGCCAGGCGAGGACTGCTCAAGAGGAAGTCAAATGCCAGAGACCCAATGGACACATGGAAACCAGGGCACAGTGCATGGGCCAGGTGCCCTTGTCTATTCTCTTTCTCTATTAACAGATGTCTATAGGTCTATGAATGCCACATCGGAGCTGGACCACAATACTTGCTCTCTAACCTTGCTGACCCTGCAGTGTCTAGTTTGTCTCTCTCTTGCACATCCATATTGTTCATAATGTCAAGATTGTACTGCTCCTGCCTCGTGTTTGGCACCTAAGCTGATGGCGGCTGCTTTTACTTGACTCTCCTTTGCAGGTCAATACCTCTCCTGTAAATATCCCATCAGTTCATGTAAATGTTACTGCAGGAAATCATTTTCTTACTTTTTACCAAATCACACCAGCAAATTCTCACACTAAGAATTTCCTTTTCCCTGATGGCCAAGATCCCCTAATATAATAAGTAAAATTCTCTCTTACCCAGTGAGATCAGGATCTCATAATTCTCCTTCATAACATCCTTGTAAAGCTCCTTCTGCCCTTGTTCTAAATCCTCCCACTCCTCCTGGGAGAAATAGATGGCGATGTCCTCAAAGGTTACTGGATCCTGAAAAATAAATCCTTTCACACTCAGCACTTTCTGCAACTCATCCATCAGGAAACCTCCCAGCACTAGGGGTTCAGCAGGGTACCAGCAGAGTAGGGAGAGAGTTTTCCATATTTTAAGTCACAGGGTGATAGTATTCTTGTTCTGTTTTTCACATTATTCAAAGCTGCAGCAACTGAGGAATGATCCTCCATAAACAATTTTAGGGAAGGAAGTATATAGTATAGAAGAGGTACATACTTCTTATTCTATGAAATTGGATTTTCTAATGCAATAAGAAAAAGAGATTGGGAATAAGACTAAGAGAAATCATATAAGGAACCTGATCTTTTGAAGACTTTAGTAACATTCCCTGTAAATAATATAATTAATACCAATGGGACAGGTTTATCCCAAAATTGCAAATATATCAAATAGGATCATTTTCACAGATTTAAGTCTATAAAGGCAAGAAAAGAAACAAGCAAATAAAGAGAGTAAATATATATATATATACCCCAAAACTTTCTTGCTATTTTTTTTTCTGTGGCTACTCCATTACTACAACGAGAAAGAGACCAAAGATAGATTCCTGGGAGATTTTCCCCAATCTTAGAAGGAAGATGGTCCCAAAGTGCTTTTCCTGCCACCCAGGACTGACTAGAATATCTCAAGTTAGAAAGCTGCAGCAGGGTTTGTACCGAGAGGGCAGGACGTTGGGGGCAATCTCCTACCTGAGCAGAAACTCCTGCAGGCATTTTCTTCTCTGCTTTTGCTGCTTTCAGGAGTGGAAATGAATTGGGGACTCTTTCTCAGGCTGGGGAACAGCTGAGGATTTGCCTCTTGCAGTGCTGGAGGGAAAGAGGGAGCTCCAGCTGGAAGATTACAGGAGAGAAAATCTCGTTTTCCTTTCTTTGCCCGGCTGTCTTTGCCTAGCAACAAAGTAGCGCCGCCTCCTGCCCGGCGCACACTGATGTCGTCACGGGTGAACGGACACACTGTATTGTAACACATGAACACATTGTCCTGCCAATAAAGTTTCCTCAGTCTCCTGTAAGACCTGGCAGAGCTCGTAAGGAGGTGGAAGGAAGTTTTACCCTTCTGCTGAGCGATCTCACAGCCCAGAGGGTCTAGATTCTAAGTAAAGGCTCCTTTGTGCCAGAAAAGTAATTTCTAGGGCAGAAACCTTGAATACAAGCAAACTGCTCAGTGGCCCCCTTCCTGAAACTTTCTAAATATAGCAGTGGAAATAGCATCCATGAAGATGTTTGCAAGTGTGAAAAATCCTTCTGCAAATATTGGGGAATGAGTCATAAGTTCAAGCAATGGGGACAGTATCATGAATGCATGTTTTATTATGTGGTAGTGAATTGCACTAGACTGTTTTATTTCTTGTATTTTATTGTAATATGTTTTTTATTAATGTATATCAAATTTTTATTAATTTATGTACTATGTTTTTTGTTGATGCATTTTAATTTGTAAACTTGTTTTTAACTGTAAAGGTGGTATAACAAGAAATATAATAATAATCAAAGCATCACAGTTGAGAATATCACTTCAGCGAGAATTGTTTTCTTGAAATGGTGTAACATGATTTGGATGGAATTTGTCTCTAAGGAATATATGTTCCAAACTCAATCTGTTGTGGACCCTTGGTCCGGAGGGTACTCACCGGGGAGATGTCCAGATAATTCCTTTCCGGAAGGTGGAGTGGTAACTCGATACAGGCGCCAGGCAAGACAAGGTCCAGTTCCGGGCAAGGTCAGGGCAGGCGGCAGGCAAGGCAAAGTCCAGTTCCGGGCAAAGGTCAGGGCAGGCAAGGCAAAGTCCAGTTCTAGGCAAGGTCGAGGCAGGCAGCAGGCAAGGCAAGGTCCAGTTCCAGGCAAAGGTCAGGGCAGGCAAGGCAAATCCAATCCAGGCAGGGTCAAGGTAAGCGAAGACAAGACAGACCACCAACAGCACCAGAAGAACCTTGTTGCAAAGGCAAAGAGCCTTCCTGGGGAGAGGTTTAAATCTCCCCAGGCATCTGACTCACTTCCGGGGCCGACCCGACTTTCCCGCCTCGGTCCCTTTAAGGGGGCGGGTCCTGCCGCGCTCTCCCCGACACTGCTTTACGGATGTGGGGAGAGACGCTCCGCGGCCGCCGTCGAGGGACCTGTCCGGCCTGGTAGGAGATCCCGGCCGGGAACCCCTCGGCCCGGGATCGCAACAATATATATAGTGTGTTCTGAGCTGCTTGAGGTTAAATACACCATCTCTTTCCTTGCTTTGTCATTAAACGAATTTGCAGAGCTGTGGCCTGTCTTAGCAAGAGATGACTACACTTGTATATATATTATAGTCTCGATTCATTTTGTTCAGTTCATTTCAGAACCAAAAATATATTCATTTTTCATGCCGCTAAGTTATTTGTTTCCTATTAAAATCCCTGGGGGAAGCAATGTAAAGTATTTTGGGCTCAAAAATTAAGGGGTTTTGGTGGTTGTGACTGGAGGCAGACACTTAGCTTAAACGTCTTTATCAGCTGTGGATTCAGGCTGGGTTTTCCCCTTTCCCAGTGTGATCTGTGGAAGGCGCTGATATCATCAACAAGGACTTTCTCTCTCCATAAATTCCAGCTGGCTGTGAGGTTCCTTAGGGATTGCAGATGGAAGCAGATGCTTAGTTTAAACTTCTTTATAATCTGTGGATCAAGGCTTTGTTTTCCAGCTTCCCACTGTGATCTGTGGAAGGTGTTGATGTCATCAAAAGGGCCTTCTCTCTCCAGTCAAAGGGGTGCATCTCTGGGAGAAATTTATTGGGAGACCTTTTGCGTGATGTTATAGTTGTTTGTGAGTATTCACCTCTTCCAGCTGCATTGTTCTGCTTCACTGTTTGGTGATGGTGAAAAAGAGAAAGGGAACTGTATGGACTCTCTCATCTGGATCCATGGAGACCCCCTCTACAACTCAGCCAACCAATGAAGCTTACATGTTGAATTCCAATACAGGTACTGTTCAGGTTGGCATTAATCATGCCTCTTTCGAAGGGACTATTATCTCTTTAAGCCCTGATGTAAATACTCCCCCAAAGTTTGTGTCTGTACCACTGACTGGAAATTCTTTTGCTAATAGTGCTGGGTGTTGCGGTTGTGAGCCCTTGTGCTGTGGCATGGTTGATGCTGCCTATTAGGCGAACCTACTAGTCCCAAGCCTACAGCTGGCAGACACGCCCTTGCTGGGACTGAACTGCAGCATTGCCTTTACCAGCCTCATTTTCTTCAAGTTGAGCCCTTGGGATCTGGGGGGTCAGCAGGACTTAGGCAGGTGCCCCTTAAGAGCAAACAGAAAGAGAGAGTCCAGAAACAGGCAGAGATCAGGGCTGACAGCGGGCATACATTAACCGGATCCAAGCCAAGGGTCAGGGCTGGCAGCACACAGAAAGACTCCACGTCCAGGCAAAGCTCAAGGCAGGTGGCAGGCAAAGCAGGTGGTTGAGGTCCATAGCTGGTTACAGTATCAGGAGGCAGGCAAGAGCGCTGTCAGGGTCTGTAGCAGAGGTCTGTATGAAGAGCCAGGCAAGAGCATAGTTGGAGTCTGTAGCAATGGTTTGTATCATGTGCCAGGCATGAGCATAGTCTGTGTCTGAGGCAGAGGTCTGTACCAGAGAAGCAGGCCAAGGCAGACAGGACACAGGGGGACCAGGAAAGGCAGGTACTACAAGGCAAGCTGATGGACAAGACAAGGACATGGACACAGGCAAGGCAGGGCACAAACTAGTTAAAGCAAGGCAAAAGCAAGGTGGCAGAGAGACAGCTAGCGCAAGGTACAAAGCAAGACAATGAAGAACCACAAAAGCCATACACACTGCAGGCTAGACAAGGGACCTGCTGCTGAGGCAGGTTTAAATACCCTGCCATGTGACATCATCAGGAGCTGCCTCAAGAGAGGTTTCCTGCCGTGGGGCCTCGCTTTCACCATCAATGGAGTCGTATCGAAGGTGAAATCACTGGAAGAAGTGGCGGGACTCGCGATTTCAGCGGGTGAAAAGAAATGAGTTACTAAACAGCTTTTACAAGAACAGCCGAAATGGCAGCGGGCAGGCAAAGGAGGCCTCCATCTTAGGAGGAAATCAGTGGAAACAACATTGCAGATGTCAACGTCGGAGACACTGGGACATCAGGAACAACTTGAACTATTTCTTCAGGAACTTGTTAGGCAAAAATGTTGAGGTTAATGTTTATTTTTCCAGGATTCCGGCAGTCCAGTGAGGACACTGGGGAGGAACTGTGCTTAGCAGGAGGATTTATGCCCAATGGATGGCAGTTTAAAACTCTGAGCCAATTTATACATGATGGGTGGGGAGCACAACAAGCTATGGTATCGTTTTTTTTTTATAGAAATGGGAAAAGACAGATTGTAATGGGTAAAATGTAAAGGAGGGAGAGAAGGGGGATGACACTTTCTCAGGATAGGATTCTCCAGTGAAATGGCGAACAAATATATAGGGTTGCGTAACGGAGGGAGGTGGGTACAGGGGATTCAGGGGAAACAAAGGGGTGGGGGAGGGAAAAGAGAATAAGAGGAAGGGGTAAGAATTTCTTAATAAGGTCATGTTGGGGTCGGGGATATTGGGACTCCAGGGAAAAGGGGCTGGTGGGGGAAGATATCAAAGGCTAGGCTTAAATTTGTTTCATTGAATGTGAAGGGTCTCAATTCACCCTTTAAGCGGCAGCTGCTGTTCAAAGAGTTTTCTAGATTGCAACCGTCAATAGCATTTCTCCAAGAGACGCATCTTAGATGTAGGGACGAGCATTTGCTAACATCTAAGGCATTTCCTTAACAGTATTTTGCTTCCAATACTCCATTGAGTAAATACAGTGAGGTGAGCATACTTTTTGCATCTTCCTTAGACATTCAGGTTCGGGAGGTCCGTCCTGACACTTCAGATCACTACCTGATTGTACAGGTAGATATTAATAATACAAGATTTATCCTGGTAAATGTTTATTGCCCAAATGTAGATCAACGACGGTGTTGGATGAAATCAGGAAACAGTTGCTGTCACTTAAAGATGGTTATGTGGTAGTGGGGGGAGATTTCAATATGGTAGGTATGTCCAATCTCGATACTTCGGGGCGACGGGGGTTTCAAAAAGAGAGAGGCTGTCATTAAAGCATCTGATAGAAACATGGCAACTGATAGATATATGGAGAACAAAATACCCCGCCAGTAGAAATTATACCTTTTATTCTAGAACTCAGAACTCATACTCATGCCTGGATTATTTCCTTATAGATAAAGAACTGGTCCCTAAAACCAGAAAGGGATATATAGAAGCATAACATGGTCTGATCATATTCCTGTCTGGTGGGAAATGAAGCAGATGGATTTGGGTGGGAGAATAAAATTATGGAAACTTAATGATACACTACTTAAAATTAAGGAATATAAGATGAAGGGGATACATGATTAGCCTGGGGTCCTATCATGAAAAGGAAAAGGAGAAGAAATGAAAAGGGTTAAAGCTTAAATTACAAAATCTGGAGATGGCTCATAAACAGCATCCTGGGTCAATCCCTATGAAAACTTTAGATGAGGTGAGGGCAGCTCTGAGAGATCTGGATGCAGAGGCAATAGCGTATCATTTGGATTTAAGAATATCTCGAGTACGGAGATAAACCGAGTACGTTATTAGACCACAAGCTTAAAGGCCAACATACTAAAGTGTATATATATCGCATTAAGGATGCCGAAGGCCAATTACAAGCAGATGCTAAGGCTATCAAGGACCACTTTGTGCAGTTTTACACTGAGCTGTATGAGAAGGAGAATATGTCGTCCCAGTTGGATATAAGGAGATATCTGGAGGAGGTGGATCTTCCCGTGCTACCCTCCAATGCACAGGAGATGCTTGGCCAACCAATCTCTGCAATAGAAGTGAAAGGAGCTATAAAAGATTTGAAATCTGGAAAAGCTCCAGGGATGGACGGTTTTACCCTGTTGTTTTACAAAACATATGCCGGAATTCTGGCCATACCTCTGATGCATATGTTTAACTCTATTAGAGAGGGCGGTTGGTTATTGCCTTACGAAAATTTGGCGGGGATCACTGTTCTTCCTAAACCTGGCAAAGATGTGTCTCTATGTGGGTCTTACCGACCCATTTCTCTGATCAATCTTGATCTTCAATTATTGGCAAAAATTTTGGCCAGTTGTTTACGATCAGTGATTTGCTCTCTCATCAAAAATGATCAGGCGGGCTTTATGCCTGGTAGATCCACATCCGACAATATACGGAATATTCTGGATCTAATTTCAGTGGTTCAGCATAGGCATACTCCATCCCTGCTCCTTACAATCGACATGGAAAAAGCCTTTGATAGGGTCCACTGGCCCTTTCTGTTTGTATTAATGGATAAAATGGGGATGGGCGGATACTTCCTGGGATGGGTACAAGAATTATATTGAGAACCCTTAGCATGCTTAAAAATTAATGGCAGTTATACCTGTCCCTTTACCATTAAACAAGGAACGAGACAAGGGTGCCCACTGCCACTTCTATTATTTGCCCTGAGTGTGGAAGCTCTAGCAGAAAGGGTTAAAAAATCATTGAGAATACAGGGAGTGGATACCAGAAAGCAACAATATAAAATCTCATTATACACGGATAACATTATCTTTACTTTAACTGCCCCCAATACTTCCCTTTCAGAAGTGACTAGAGAGTCAAAAGAGTTTGGGAAAGTATCTGGCTTTCGGGTAAACATGGACAAATCAGAGATTTTGCCAATTGGCTTGACCCCAGTCCAATGTAGTAAGTTAAAACAGGCTTATTCCTTCAAATGGACAAAGGGACCAGTTCGCTATTTAGGGATAAATATTGTTTATATATGAGATATATTTATATATGATATATGTTTATATATGAGATATGTTTCACTGTAAGAAATAAGTACCCCCCAGCTTATTTCCTTTCGTTATCTGGAAACCGATGTGACATCACTGATCTAATGTCGGTATATAAAAATGTATAAATAAATAAACTATGAGCCTCTATTTCGTGCACTCAAATCAGATCTCAGCAAATGGGATAGATTCCAGTTCTCATGGATGGGTAGAATAGCAGTGATTAAGATGAACTATTTACCCAGGCTAAGCTATTTGTTCCAGGTTTTGCCATGTGTTCAAACAGATGCATGTTTAAAAACATTACAACAACAGTTTATTTCCTTTATATGGAAAAGGCGTCCTCCCAGGATTGCAAGAAAGCCTCTCTGTAGAGCAAAAGCAGAAGGCAGCTTCAGCGTCCCTATTATTTTGCATTATTACATAGCTTCTCAATTACAGACAACGATTGAATGTCACATGGAACGGCAGAAGAAGCAATGGATGACTATAGCACAAACTATACTGGGTCATACCCCTATAATCAGCCTATTCTGGGGACGAAAACTGCTGAATATATGGGGAGCTGAATGTGCCTCCTTCATTGAGATGCACACTTGTACTTTGGGCAAAGTGGCGGACAAAGTTAGTGTTGGGTTTGAGGCATTATGTGGACCCTTGGTCGTAGTGGCGATGACTCCTCCCACGGGGAGGGGCCTCTTGGGGAACCACAATGATAGGCTAGACTCAGTAGTAAGCGGACACAGAGGAAAGGGGGAGTTTTATTATGCTGCAATGATGGTGTCCGAGGACCGGCCGGTGCTGTAGCAGGGTGCAGCTGTGTATGGGTGCATGCAACCACCGAGAGGCATGCCAGCTTGCATTGACCTGAGAGCATTGTTGGAATACCACAATCTTTGACAGGTGCTTTACTAAACCCTGCTAGGTGAGCACCGACTCAGAAACAGCTGAGGCAGTGCTGTCATCGGTGTCTTTGCAGGCCCCATGTAACACAATGTATCTGAGGTAAAGGTGCATATCCTCAGATGCACATGGATGTCAGGTATGGAATAAGGCTGTAAAATGTCAACTCCGTGATTGATATTTTAAACAGTCAACCTGTAGCTTTAGGCTGCACCTTTAAGCTTCAGCGCTATTTGTGATTTATATAATTTCTAGAGCAGTTGGCCTCCATGTTCACGGCCCTGCTGGAGTTCCATCAGACCTATGCCACTACCTCAGCCACATGTAAGGGCCAGGCCAGGGTCCAAGGGGTAGGCCCATCAAGCAAAACAGCATAAGGTAGGACAAGCTATGTACACTGGGTTAGCAGTCCTATCGGTCAGAAAACATTAGGCCTGCCACATGAATTAGATTTTATCTTTACCTAGAGTACACTTTTTCTACTATAGTCTATTGCTCCATTGTCAAGATGAAGTCTAACTAGGCCTACGTGGTTTCTGTTATACACTGATCCAGATAGCGGACCAGTGAGTAAAAGAAAGATGATAGAGAGGAGAGCAGCTGGAAATACTTTACTGGGCTTTCTTCCATGGAAGGGGAAGGGGTAGTTGAGGCCTAACAGGCAAAGTAGCCTTGTATGATGCTTTGGGAATTCAAATGGGGGGGGGGGGGGGGGGGATGGAGAAGCCAGGTCCTGCAACCATAACCTGAACCTCCTGTGGCAAAGACAGAATGGATGCATCATTCAAACTTCTGTGACTTTGAGATACGGCTGCCAACCCACAGCATGCTATAAGAGAGCAGAAGCTAAGCAGCAGCCTTAAAAGTCTATTTCCCAAAACAAAGTCCATGGCACCTTCTTATGTGACACTATGGGGTAGATTTTAAAACATGCGTGCGCGCACATGGATGCACATGCTATAAAATCGGATGGCCGCGCTCGCATGCGTGCTAGATTTAAAAATCTGCATGTGCGGGCGGTGGGCACAGAGGGCGAATTTTGCTAACTATGCACGGCGACGCAATTGGGCCTGCCCCAGTCCCCTCCCAGTCCGCCCCAATTAAGGAGCGGACTGGGAGGAAACGTCCCTTCCCTCTACCTAAACCCCCTCCCTCTTCCCCTCTCCTCCCCACCCCCTAACCCTTCCTATTGACTTATATTTGTTTTGTTTTATTACTTACTGCTCCCCTGGAGCAGAAGCAGTTTGCATGTGCTGGCTGGCTGCTGGCGCATGCTTCCCCAGGACAGAGGTTAATGGCCACTGTCTCAGCTGGCCTCCATCCCGCCCCACCCCTCCCTGCCCAGACGACATCCCCCAGCCCAGCCCTTTTTCAGGGCCTGGCGCTTGTGCGTGTATCTGGACTTATGCACGTGGTAGGACCCTTTTGAAAACCCAGCCATCCGCGTTCCATTTTTTAGATGCACAGCCGCTTGAAAATTTGACATAATATGAACACTATAGCACTTGCTTATTCTGTGTCAGATTTTCCAGAATGGGAGACTGCATCTAGGGTTCCTACAAAATGTAGACCTGTCACTCATAACCACGCCAGTGCTACCCCTTTGTAGCACTCATCAAACCCTGAAGCACTACATCACAGCTGCCACACTTATCATAGCAGAAAAACCTCAGCCTCGTGGTAGAATTGTGCAAGTCCCTGGCTGCTCTGCAGTATGTCCTCCAGAGATACACATTTGGCTGACCTGACACAGTGAATATGCGAGGGCCAAATAATGCACAGGTGGCAACTTCTATTTTACCTGTGTGATGGTCCAGATAAACTGTGCCTGATATCCTGTTGCCTGATCCCTAACAGGGCACACCTGTTTTGTGAGCCCCAGCAGTGTGGACACTAAAAGGTTGTGATTAACCAGTGAGATTTAAACTGCTCCAAAAGGGAGGCTTAGAAAAGCCAAATACTGAAACTGAACCCAGAGAAAGTGTGTAGTGGCTGGTCACAAAAAAAAAGCTTTGTGGCAAGTGCATTGTTTGAGCACACACCAGTAGCAGGACTCTCCAGCATGGGGACAGAAAGCCAGGCCTTGGCGCAATGGCATGTAGGCCTAACTGTACCAGCCACTTGTCATGTAAACGATGCTGTTACGTTCCCTATAGCCCCCTCCCATGTCCGTGCCACAAACACATAGCCAGAGAGGGAATAGAAAAAGAAGGATTTGTCTTACCTACCAATCAATTGTCACTGTAGAGGCCATCCTCAACATTTTCAAAGAGGCTCGACTGCCTAAGTATAAAGGAATTGTGTGCAGCTCCTGGACACCTGGCCAGCACGTCGAGGCTATGCAATTGAGCATCGCAGACCACTTGCACGTTGATGGAGTGGAAGAGCGCTCTTTTGCAGAAGATCTCCCTCCGTTACAGGGTGAGATGATGGCTATGTGAGTGCAGTCGAGAGCTCCCGATCACTGGGAAGTTTGCAATGGTATAAAAGCCTCTCTTCAATTCCATCAAGCCTTACCTGTCCTCAGGGAATGCTATGTAGTGATTAATGCGGTCACATACAGCTATTAGGACCTGGCCCAGACAGTGGGAAAAAGTGGTTTGGGACATTCCCCCAATGACCCCCCTACTGTCATTTGGAAGGAGCTGGTTGCCATGAAAGGCAGGCTGGCCAATAATTTGGTGAGGCCTGGTATAGCTTGTGACATTAAGAACACGCCATACTGGGTCAGACCAAGGGTCCATCAAGCCCAGCATCCTGTTTCCAATAGTGGCCAATCCAGGCCCTAAGAACCTGGCAAGTACCCAAAAACTAAGTCTATCCCATGCTACTGTTGCTAGTAATAGCAGTGGCTATTCTCTAAGTCAACTTAATTAATAGCCATTAATGAACTTCTCCTCCAAGAACTTATCCAATCCTTTTTTAAACACAGCTACACTAACTGCACTAACCACATCCTCTGGCAACAAATTCCAGAGTTTAATTGTGAGTTGAGTGAAAAAGAACTTTCTCCGATTAGTTTTAAATGTGCCCCATGCTAACTTCATGGAGTGCCCCCTAGTCTTTCTACTATCCGAAAGAGTAAATAACCGATTCACATCTACCCGTTCTAGACCTCTCATGATTTTAAACACCTCTATCATATCCCCCCTCAACCATCTCTTCTCCAAGCTGAAAAGTCCTAACCTCTTTAGTCTTTCCTCATAGGGGAGCTGTTCCATCCCCCTTATCAGTTTGGTCACACTTCTCTGTACCTTCTCCATCGCAATTATATCTTTTTTGAGATGCGGTGACCAGAACTGTACACAGTATTCAAGGTGCGGTCTCACCATGGAGCGATACAGAGGCATTATGATATTTTCTGTTTTATTCTCCATTCCCTTCCTAATAATTCCCAACATTCTGTTTGCTTTTTTGACTGCCGCAGCACACTGAACCAACGATTTCAATGTGTTATCCACTATGGAGCCTAGATCTCTTTCTTGGGTGGTAGCACCTAATATGGAACCTAACAGTGTGTAACTATAGCATGGGTTATTTTTCCCTATATGCATCACCTTGAACTTATCCACATTAAATTTCATCTGCTATTTCGATGCCCAATTTTCCAGTCTCACAAGGTCTTCCTGCAATTTATCACAATCTGCTTGCGATTTAACTACTCTGAACAATTTTGAATCATCTGCAAATCTGATTACCTCACTGGTATTTCTTTCCAGACCATTTATAAATATATTGAAAAGTAAGGGTCCCATACAGATCCCTGAGACACTCCACTGCCCTCTCCATTCCATTGAGAAAATCATAAATTTATGACTTAAGTATTTTTCTCTCAATTACTATCCCCTCACACTGACTCAAGATAGAAAACAGGTTTTAGCACCTTGGAGAGCTTCTGCTTCTGTTCCTTCCCCATTAAACCTGGGTAAAAGTTGACATCCACCAAAAGAGAATCCTTCAAAATTACCCTTTACAAATTGGCAAAAGTTTGAAGGTAATAAGTACTCCATAGACTTTACACTTCTGCACACAGTTTGAAAGTTTTCCCCTTAAATGATAACATTTTAATAAGCCCTGGAGCCCGACTGCCTCTATGCTCATCAGTCCCTGGTGAGTGTGAAACTCTTCCTCCCTATACTGTTACAATCTCAACGTGATCCTCTCAGAACAGGTCTCCTACTGAACAAGTGCCCCAAAATTCCCAGCACCTCCAAGTCCTCAGCTCTTGCTTCTACCCAGGCCAGTTTCACTGCCCATCATCCTCTGCAAGCCCACTGCTTCTGTGTTCAGTGTGGGTCTAAACAAGCCCCCCAAAACTTGACCAAGGCAGTAGAAGCTGGTAAAATTGTTACCACCACTTTTCTGCTGCTTCTTTCCCTCTGGCCAGCTCCTTCTGCAGCGGTTTATGTGGCATCATGACCCAGTCTTCCCTTCCCGATTCATGGCTAAGCTATCACTCACACTTTACCTGGGACGCACAGCCTCCAATGCAGCAGGAACTTGCTCCCTCTGCTGTCACTTCTTCTGCCTTCCCTTGTGGGTTGCTGCAAACAGCAGCCCTGAATTCTTCCCCTGCTTCTGTCAGTCTCCCCTAATTGGGGACTTAAATATCTTTTAAAAAAATATTGACTCAATATTTCCTGGCAGCCACCAGCTTCTCCAGCATCAGAGCATGTCAGCTGTGGACCCTGACGCCACCTGCACTCCAGGGCATCCAAGGGCCATCATCAGTATTCCTCAGGGATTGATTTTTAATTTTATTTCAACTGGTTACAACTTTTATGATGTGTACAATTATACAACTGTACCAAGTCCTGCCTTTCAACATGGCTATGTTTATTTTTGTATTTAGGGATATTTATTTTTATTTTATGTGCTTGACTTTTGTGTCTACACTTCTGTTCCAATCTTTTTTAAATTATAACAATATCAGAAATGGTAAACAAAAGAAAAATTCACACACACACAATACAGGACAACTGGTTGACACTTCCCAGTGTCCAGTACAGATATCTAAGCTTAACTCCCATTCATCCAAACCCAATCCCTCCACTCACCCCCATCCCTTACTTCCTCTAACAATATAGTGACCCACATCTTTCATATTCATCCATTACCTTTGAGGAAAACCCTCCTGGTCCATCTCCTTACTTAGATGTATTAAAGATCACACCCAAGTCTTCTGCCGTAAGTAAATACCTTTTATTAAAGTGTGAATGCAGAGAAGCTCGACAGAAGCAAGTCATGTCACAGTTCTGATTGTAACAGGAGCAAAGCATGTATTTCATACCTTTACAAGGACAGCATTTTATCTCAGCTTAACCAATCACAATCACACTCATTTTTATTCCAGCACCATATGTCTTAGCTCATGATTATTCAACAGGTCAACATGCCCTAAGTTTTGATTATAATTATCTACAATTTTCTACAAGTACAACATTTTATTACTTATAAGATAAGATCATACGTCACTATATCTATTTTCTATCAATTATAATTAAATTCTTCAACCTTGACATAGTTGTAGTTTGTATAGCTACGCAATGTTTAGACTTCAGCATCCTTCCTCCTTTCTTTGACCTGCAGTCATATTATCTTTTATTTCATCCATGGAGCCAAACGTCAGACAGTATAGTCTTGAGCAAGTTTTGTAACAATTATTACATATCTTTATTTTCATTATAATCTAAAATGATTAGTGTCTACTTGCACAATCAAATATTTTTGGCCTGCTTTGATCTCTAATTTTTCTAATTACTATACTTTCATCATTATCCAATATTGTTAATAATCATTTAAAACCAAACTTCTTACTGTATGTACAAGTCTCAAATGTGTAAAAAGTCCTTCTTCTTGGTAATATCTGCCTTTTCCATATAATTCTCATATAAACACATCTGATGAAGCTGATTTCTCCACTGGGTCATCATCAGGGGTCATTCATCAATCAACACTGCAGGATGGATTGCTTTGCTAACAGAAGAGCCTTATGTGTCCAGTGCTTAAGAAACCTGGACCCAAAAACAATACCTTGCACGCTATCAAAGAAGAGAACCTTAGCACAGAAAGGTAATAGCATATCTGTGATCTTGTGGATATCTCCTACGATTGCTTTTCAAAATGTACTTACACTGTATATAAATATTCCCAAAACTGGTACCCTAAAGTCCCTGTAAGGAACTTGCACTTAACATTTATCCGTTAAAGAGAGTTTTATAACAGAGAAAAATAATCTCATTAAGAATTTATACTGTACTTCACAAAGCAGCATTACATGTGATAGGTTGTATTTTTCTAAAGCTTTGGCCATGTTGAGACACTGTGAGATCTACACCTAATTCCTGACCCCAGCATAACAATATGTTATCATATCCAGGGGGCTGCTTTTTCCTCATCAAGGAATGACAGAATGATGAAACAGTATGACAATTCAGATCTTAAGAGGTCAAACATGTCAGATAAAAATTCCCTACTGGTATGTTACCAATTTCCCATCCCAGCTGATTGAATGTAATGCCTGGTTTGTAAATAAGGATAAAAGTGTTTATGATCTAGATCATATTCACTTAACAAATCTGTCCTGCCTCATCCAAAAAATGCAAAATAATATTCAGCCCTGGGCATCCCACAATGCAAAAATCTGTAACTGGACTCCAGGCATAAAATGTTTATTACTATAATAGAAAAGACTGGAACAACTGTGACACAATATCAACAAGAATAAAAAATGGAGTCACACGTGTATTATGATTCTTTTCAATAGGGTATACCCTCATTTATGGGCTAGTGCACACTTCCGCCTACCGGCGTTTTTTTAACTTTTAGGTACAACTGCCGCTTTGGCTGCCCATTTAAGATCCGATCATAGGGTTACCCATTTTTTAAGAAAAGATCATATTTAACACCGCTGTTTGTTTTAACAGATGATTCATAGAATATCTTCTTCTTCAAATTTTTTCTTTTTTTCAAGGTAATTATTCACATTAGTCTCTCTTACAACATTTTACTTAGAGAGAAAAAACCACTTATCTTTGTAGTGGACCAATGTTTATTGCCTACAAGAGGCAGAAACTGAATTATTCAGTTTAAGAAGGGAGCAAAGATATTTCCATGTTTTTACTAGTGGTATTAGAAGGGAACTCACTTTAAGATTAAAGGCAAAATAACCAAAGAAGCATGTAAAACATAACCAGGACTTAACAAGAAGAGAAAAGCTCTCTCCAAAGAAATGGTATAGTAATGGTACCCAAAATCCAATCTCCAGCATGGCATGGTGGAGATCACAGGCTACATCTTATAGCTTCAAGTCAGCTAATCCAATGTCCCCCTTTTTACATTTACCCATTAATTTAGCCAAGACTATTCTCGCTTTTGCGTTCTTCCAAAGATATCACCTAAGAAGTCTTTCCAGCTTGCTCAAATCTTTTTTCAGCACAAAGCAGGGAATGGTTTGGAACATATATAGTCATTCTGAAAGAATTATCATTTGGAAGAGATTCACCCTGCCCATCAAAGACAATGGAAATTCTTTCCAGTTCTGCAGTGGAGTTTTGGTTGCAATAAGTAATTCTTGAAAGTTAACTCTGTAAAGCTGTGTAGGGGTCCCTATGCATCTCTATGCCCAAATAGGTAAAAGAGTCTGCCACCCACCGCATTGGGAAATCTGATCCCCACATGTCACACCTGATCTTGTAGAGGTAAGGCTTCAGATTTGTCAAGGTTTAATTTCAAACCAGCTAATTGGCCATATAGTGAGAATTCTCCCAAAAGAGCTCGTAAAAGATATACCGAAGAACGTCATCAGCAAAGACCACCCTCTTATGAGTTGGTGGCAGAGGTACCTATTGGGATTCCCCTAATGTTCACGTTGTCTCAAATGTTTTGTAAAAGGGGCTCAAGGGACAAAATGAAAAGTAGCGGTGACAAGGGTATCCCTGTCAGGTACCTTGACAGAGGTTAATGTCTTCTGAGTAAAATCCATTCACTAAGACAGACGCCCTCAGATCATTATAGGATGTGCACAGCACCTTAATAAAAAAAACCCCTCTATTCCAAAGGCCTGTAAAGTTTCTAACCTATCAAACATCTTTTCACCATCATGGCTCTACAGTATGAATGGTATTGGTTTCCATATATTATTTTCCAGGGAGGCTATAATGTTACGTACATTAATTGTAGAATATCGCCCTTTGACAAAACCCTCTCGGTTGGCGCCAATTAATGCACACAGGATTTCCGTCAGCCAGCCAGCCATAATCTTTCCCAAAAGTTTTATATCAAAATTTAACAGAGAAATAGACTAAGAAGCCGGGAGTAATAAAATCTGTCCCTGCTTTGGGTAACACTGAATTTCTCAGCATTCAGACAGGCTAATCCATGACCAGTGGGTTATGCACCTCTACCAGCAGATGGAGACGGAGCAAAGCTGACGTCACGATATATATATACACATCCCTGCATTGATATCAGCCCACTGGTATTCTCCATGTCCAGCAGATGGTGGACATGCATCTCCCTACTGGTGATTGCTTGTTTTAAAAAAAAAAAAAAAAAAAAAAAAAAGAGGAGAAAATAAGAAGGAGACTGCTTCTCCTGAGGTGATACCTTGTATTCCCCTCCCTCAGTCGAGTGCCTCAGTCCAGTAGCCATTTTATTCTGGCGTGGACTTAGCTGCCAGAAGAGAATCAGCTGAGAGACTAGCAGGTGCAGGAAGCTGATCGCGGCGGTGAAGGCATTAGCCCTCTCTCCCTGCAGCTGGAGACCGACTCTGTACTCGGCTGAGATGAGGTAAGGGGATGTAATAAAAATAAAAATAAAAAATAAAATAATACGTACATCAAAGAGAGAGGGATAATTTTAGGGATACCTCCCCCCTCCCTTCTGGTCTGGTCTCCAAGACTCGGCTTGTCGATCCGACGTTCGTTCTTGCCTCTATGAGGGGTTTGGGAAGTCGTGGCAGTTTTGGCGGGTTGAGCAGCCTTTTGGCTAGGTCCCACTTTCAGGCTTCTCTGAGATGCGGGTGTGGTAGGCCATGGCGGCGTTCGTGCGTCTCCTTCTGTGCAAGCCTGCTGCAAAACTGTGACTGATGTTGGATCGCGCCTGTACATTCAGGTTGGGCATTCATCTGGACTGCGCAGATTAGGCGTCCAAATTTTGGGCATCCGTATTTGTGCATTCCTTGGATCCTAGTGTCTAAGCTCTTCATCACGAGAGAGTATGCGCTTATTGGACATCCTATTTTAAATATAGGCATTCCAATCTTGGGCGTCAGGAGGTTATTGGCAAGCGTTGGCTCAAAGCCTCCTAGAAGGGCAGAAGCAGCTGCAGGCAAGTGTACTGAAGTCCCAGAGTCTCTGGACAATCCCCCGGGGAAAGCTGGAAGCAGAGAGAGTGGCACAGCTACCCAAGTCAGATAACTGCCCTACCCTGGAGTGGGTCTCCAGATAGAATGCTGCGTTGGTGAATTACCTGAGAAAAAACTCCTAGCCGGCCAGGAGTGAAGCCAGGCAAGGCCAAAGGGCACCTGGAAGCAGAAGAAGCACAGCAGCCAGCTGCAGTGGAAAGCAACAATCGAGCAAAAGCCCAGGTGGGTTCTGCAATGATTATGTTACCTAAAATTGGCAATACAGGAGGTACTGAGGAAAACCCTGTACGATGCCCAACACTACCAGGAGCCAAGAAACAACTTCCATAGGAAGCTCAGAGAATGGGCTGTGAAGAACCCTGAGAAAGGGGTCACGGAGAGCCCTGGGGAAGGCAACAAAGACTTCCCAGGAGGAGGCAGTATTGAAATGCAAGTCCCACAGCCAGTTCAAGGAGTCCTCCTAGGGTGAAAGTGAAACCCGGAGCCAAGAATGGACTCAGAGAAAGGACTGTGGCTGTACACTAGGCGAAGACCATAATGGGTGATACTATGAGTATTACCTGAGGTAATCCTAGGGTATGGGGGTGAGCATGACCCTAGATCCCCATCCCCAAGCCTAGCTGGTGGGAGGCCAGATGAAGGGGAGTGGATAGGATCCAGGGGGGAGTAGTAACGCTTGGACCAACAGGTCCAAGTTGAGGGGGGTATGTAATAGAGTGACCCCATTTTCCCCTGTTTGTGTGTGCAAGACCAAGCAAGAAGCCTGGTCTACCTTAAACCCTACAGAAGGAGACGGTTCTATGCGTGGGGCCCTGCAGGAGCAGGGGAGAATCCAGCAGGCAGGACCAGCTGAAAGGGATAAAAGTGTAAGCCCAGCTGTGGTCTGGTGGCCCCTATGCCTCCAGAAGGAAGGCAGCTCCGGTAAAATGTTCTGTCCACACCAGAAGGGAGTGAATGTACACTGGTCCGGAATAAGGCAGTCCACAACCCTGTATGTAAGAATATCCTGCTAAGGTAGGCAGCTCAGAGTGTGCTGTGTTAATTATAAGAATAAAAGTTTTATTTGCACTAGAAAAGGCTGTATGGATTTGTGCCTACAGCCTGGGACACTGCTCGGCCTCCCACAGGGTAATAGACACATGGGTAAAATCTCTTTCAAGCAGGTGAAGAATCTTTTGACACAAATAAGCTATTCCCTTCCCTGATAAAAGCGTCGGTGAAAAAGGATCTGTCGAGCTGGCCCTCGTGAACACAACTGAATTTCTCTCCCACTATTAACACATGACATTTCTGTATTGCAACAAAAACCTAGTCAAATGTACAAGTTATTGGGAGCATATACATTACAGAACACTATAGTTTGCCCAAACAGATTACCCTCAACCACCAGATATCTCCCATCATTGTCTGCAATCACTTTAGTTTCTTGAATCAGCACTCCCTTCCCCAAAAGGGTTGCAATTCCCACCCTTCTTGTATCGAACTGTGAGGAAAAGAGCTTGCCCACCCATTGGCTGTGTAATTTACGATGCTCTGCTTCACCGAGATGCTTCTCTCCAGCAGGGCCGGTGCCAGCTTTTTTGCTGCCCTGTGCAATTATTTTGCTGCCCTCTCCCCCCATTCAGTCTGTGTCTTGGGCCCGCCAAACAACTCCCAGCTCCTTCCGGCGACCTAAACTTTAAAAACCGTCACCCCTCTACCCCTTCCCTATGAACCTATAGCCAGTGAAAAAGTATTAGGTGCCCTAAGCAAACCTTATACCCTTGCACCCTACCCTCTCCACGCACATAGTTAAAAATGATGCATTTATAACAGATTTTACATGAAAAATAATATTCAAAGTACAGCCTTCCGCGGTAGAAACAAATATTACATGCAAAACAAGACACTTGCAACCCACATGGCATTAGGGCCACTGTAATGCATACTGGGTGTGGGCTTGACCCTCAGAAACCCACGAATAAATTACAATTAAAATAAAATAAACCTCCCACACCAGAACTGGCAGCACTTAAAAAAGTAAAACCCTACTTATGAAAAAGCAACAAAGTAAATATTACACCAGGCCCTAAAACACCAATACACCTCCTATTAGGAAAACAGAACAAACCAAGCTGCTATAGAGTCCCAACACTGGCCGAATACCTCTCTTCAGTCACACACAGAGAACACAGGCAGACCGCTCCCAAATACAGGAAAAAGAAACCATAAAGAATAAATAGAAACATGCAGGTGAGAATTGAACTGGAAATCGCAACAAGTCAGTGCAACAATGGAAAAACAGAGCCATCACCAATCTTCTGACATTAAACAATAAAATCAAGAAATATAATAAATACATTAATCATAATAGTATAAACATACTAATAAAAAGAATATTTCAAAACAGCTGATGAATGAAAGATCCAATAATTAAAACCTCATATACAATTTGTTTTAAATTTCTTAAACGCCAATAAAATATTTCAAAACAGCAGACAACAAATAACATCCAAATATTAAAACTAATAAGGATAAAATAATTCATGCTCTCCATACCTGAAAACTTATGGTTTCCAGTAGTCCTGAAATTGTAGTGGATTAGTGGGAGATGGATACACAAACTTTATTATTATTATTATTTATTTCTTTTGTATACCGACATTCGATCGAGATATCACATCGGTTTCCAGATAACAGGTTGAATAGAGCCGGAACTGCCCTATTTTTACATTGTAACAAGATAACAGTTGATAACTTTCTCCTCTCTCTCACAGATATGTATCTATACATACACACACATACATATACTCTCTCTCATACACACGCACACTCCCTCACACCCACGTTCCCTCTTACATTCACATGCTCCCTCTCACATACACATGTTCACACACCCTCTCTCTCACACATATATGTTCCCTCCTACATACACATATTCACCCATTCACACACGTTCATCTCGGTTGCGGCCCCATTGCCTTCGCTTGAGTTAGGGCCCTAGGCTGCCACCCCTCCAGGCCATCGCCTCGTGCAAATGCATGCACTGCACCATCCTCGTCTCCTGTATTATAGCAATTTGTACTCCCCACCTTTGAGGTACCTGCAAGATTTTATGGCGCTTAGTGACAGAGCCAAGTCCTGCAATGCTCCAGATCGCACAATGAACTGGTGGTCGAGGCTGCCAGTAGTTATTCAAGTCGGCCTAAACTTGAAAGAAAAACGAAAGAAGAGAAAAAAGAAAAAGAAAACACTCTGCTCTCTGCAGGCAGATGTGTTGTGAGTCAGATCTATTACAGAGTCGAGGTCTGGGGTGATTTGCAAACTGTGTTCTTTCTGTGGACTTGCAAGGAGCAGTATGGAATGAAATCGCATCTTCAGCTGCACCACATCAACCAGAGCCTGCCACTAAATCTCTGCAATAATACTAAAATATATAAATCCTGTGAACGTATGAAGTGGGTGAGAAAACCCAATGAGACCTCATATATTGGTGCCCGGAGGCTGAGCTAGTACAAGCTTTCAATGGCACGGAGCCTTCTTTTAATCATTGGTCTCAGTGAGCTGTTTTTTTAAGATGCTTCCTTGTCAGAAACTGTCTGTATGCACTTCGAGTCTATATACACTTAGAATGAGGGCGCTCCGATGCCTGAAGCTATGCCCTAAAGGTGTACTTATCTTGCAGCTTATATTAATTGATGAGCCTTAGGGTAATGTTGGCTGAATGGATGAATCCGACGTTGTTCCGACACCAAGTGTTTCGGAGAGAACCTCCTTCTTCAGGGGGTCAGATACCAATGTTGCCGGCTCGGTCATTGCACTAGAATCACTCTTTTGTGGCTGCGCATAGCGCGTCTAGACGTAGCTTTCAGCGATGCTGTTGCAATGTCAATCGCTTGGCCGTGAGTCATCTATCGGCAGCGGGTTTTCTCACCCACTTCATACGTTCACAGGATTTATATATTTTAGTATTATTACTGACTTCCTGGTATTTGCGGATTCTTCATTTTCTGTATTGATACTAAATCTCTGCATGCAGTTCGGGCAGTCCCGAGATAGTATTCAAAAGCTTTTGTGCCTTTTTAATCGATTCAAAGAAGTGGGTTGCATTTTGTTAAATCACTTCCGGTTTGGCTGGAAACTGAATTATGAATCGAATTTGGCGTTCCACCAGCTTTGTACATATTGGGGCAAAAGCCTCACATTAAGCAGACAAAGCCGCTGAGTAATCCAGGAAAAGCAGAATGGACTGACCCTCATACGCCAACTTTCTGGTTTGGTGGTAAATCTGCAGGATCTCCTTCTTGTGACGGTAGTTCAGAAATGTTCCAATAACTGTTCTGTGTTTTGTCTGCGCTGAGACCTACATTCTCAGCCGTTGAGCACGTTCGATGCGAAGGACATCATGTGCCTCCGTAAGGCCCAGAGTTCTAGGTAACCATAATTCTAAAACTTCTGACAGGTCTCGCTCACTGATACTCGTGAGGAGGCCAATAAAACAAAGATTACTTCTTCTTGACCTAGTTTCTAGGTCCTAAATCTTGAATTCATTTTTCACAGTCACTGATTTCACCGCCACCCTCTCCCTCTCTAAGGTCTGCACTCAATCATCAACCCTGGTAAGATGGCTCTCTACCTCTTGTATTCTCTTTGAGTTGTCAGCCAACATAGATTGTATTTCATCAAATTGCCAATGTATTTTCTCAAGTTTAGCATCCATCACAGCCATTATTGTCACTTCTACATTGCAGGTCCCGTCATTCATTGAAATCAGCAATGGAGGATTACTAAGGCTATTGGCCATTTCACTCACTGTGGGTTTTCCTCTTTTCGCACCAATTTAGTAGCCATCCATGGTCTGAGCATTATAGGGAAATGATAAATATAAACAATTCAGGGTTGGGCCCCAAAGCAGCTGAGGAATGCGTCCTCACTCGATCAGATCACATGACCCCGTGTCTACATTTCCAATAGGAACCTGAATTGATCACTTTCAGTTCTGTGCGGTTACCAGAGGGGAGATTAGGGAGCAAGGCTAAGTTTCTCCTGTAAATGGAGAGAGTAGAAAATGTATAACCGGATTCTTTTAATTTCTTCCCTCTGCCAGCCAAAGTCATTGGAGAACAGAGTGTTTTAATAAACTATAGTGCTTCTCCTATTCTCTCTCTCCTTTTATTTCTCCACACTCTCTAACTGCTGCAAGTGCAGAGGCTTCCCCCAAGATTTAATGCATTTAAGACCTTCCCCTGCTGGTTTGCAATAAAATAGTCTTGTAAAAGAAGAACAGGGCATATTTCTGATGAAAGCCGGCAAACCTGAAACAGGGGGAGGGGGTGAAGGGGAACCCACAGAACTCAGCTGGGAGCCACACGAGGGAGGGGAGTCAAGGAAGAAGGCAGAATGGAGAACAGAGGAGGAAAGAAGGGGAGAGGATCCATGGAAGAAGGTTTCAGGCAAAGTAAGAACAATTTAGAAGCAAGGGATTGGGAAGAGGCACAGGGCGCATGAGGGGAGAGAGCCAGTGAGGACATGGAGAGAGAGAAGACTGGGAGACAACTGGTCGAGGAATAAGAGCAAGATTGCTGGGTGGGAATGAATTACCAGAAACAGAAATTAAGGATGGTGTGATGGAGGAATAAGTTGGAGATCAGGGGTGAAAGAAAATAATATAATGCAAAACAAGTGGAGGGATACGAAAAAGCAGAGAAGAGAATTGAGGAGATGTGACCTAGATGGGGTAAGGGAGATGGAGAAAGAGAGTCATGGAAATTAAAGGGATCAGGAAAAGCCAGAAGATAAAATTGAGATCAGTCCAGGACTCGATAATTTCAGATTCTGTAACTGTCTTATATATATTTACTATGGAGGTTAGTTCTCCTCTCCTCTCTTTACCTTCTATCTCATGTTCCATTCATGTTGTCTTTTTTTTTTTAATTGAAATTTCAACTTAATTTTACAGAACTATATGTTCAGAAAAATACAGATAATAGTAATATTAATTTAAGAAAATATAACAAACCTCGATTCTGAAAGTTATTACATATCTGTATAATAGTAATAGGTATTAGGGGAGTCAATATACATTGAGCAGTGAAAAAAGAAATATTTCTCTAACTATCAAATATACTTGCCAAAAAGAGTGGGGAACATGAGTTTCTCTAATAACCAAAACCTGTGATAATTATCAGGAAGATGAATCTAAGTATGTACGTAACTGCACAGGATCAAAAAAGATATATCTAGAGTCTTGATATATTACTATACATTTGCATGGAAAATGGAGTATAAATTTTGCTCCTCTAGATATTACTTCTTGTCTCATTTGTAGAAATTTTCTCCTCTTATCTTGGGTTGCTTTGGTCACATCCGGGTAAACCCAGATTCTATACCCGTGAAATAAACCACTTTGATTTCGTAGATATAATCTTAGTACTGCAGCTCTCTCTGTGATGAACACAAAAGATACCACCAAGGTTTCCCTTGATTCAATAAGTGTCTAAGGTCAAGTCCAATAATGCTGTGACATTTAGGGGTTCTTCTTGCCCTCCTTGATATTGCTGTTTTTCCTCTTTATTTGCTTTCCTCGGAGTATAATATATTTTCGAAATGGCAGGAATCCCTTCTTCAGGGAACTTCAGAATATTTTTAAGATAGCTTTTAAACATGTCACGAGGGGACACTGCCTTCATTTTCGGAAAGTTTAATATCCTCAAGTTTACTCTTCTGGAGTCATTTTCCATTTTCTCCATTCTGTTGAAACAGACACTTTCAGATTTAATAAGGTCATGTTGTATTTCTTCAATATTCTTAACTTTTTGTTCTGTCTCTTTTAAATTACTTTCCAAAGTTAATATTTTTATATCTAGGATCTTTGTATGCTGCAAGTTTTCTTTCAATAAGCTCAACAAAGATTTTATAGATTTGTCCATAGTAAGAAACATTTTCCAAACAACATCAATGGTTATTTCCTGGGGTTTAACCAAGGAAAAAGAATCACTAAAATGTACCTCAGATTCGTTTCTCCCTGTCACCACAGGTTCCCCGGTTTCATTGTCAGCCTGCTGTTTCTCGGCCTCCCTGCCCCCGGAGCCTAAAATAGCCAGGCTCTCCGAAACAGACGCTTCACCTACGTCCTTTCTCGGGGCTGATGATCTTAATGGAGCCGCTTTCTCCTCCAGTTAGTCGGCCGTGGCGTCTCCAGACAAACTGAAGATCTCTGTCGGTGCTTCCGGTGCGCCGGGGCTGAGGGATGCCTCCTTCACCTGGGGTCCCATCGCCTGCTCTGCGTCGGGCGTTCCCGTGGTTTCTCTCCCCGGCATATGCCTCATGGTTCCAGCAAATCAACACGTGATTCGCGGCTGTTTTTCATCAAATTTCAGCGTAGAAGTGGCGGCAAGTTTTATTTTTGCCTTTCTTTTTGTGTGAGGCATAATAAGGAAAAAAACGCTAAGAAGAAGGTTCACGAGAAAGGCAAACATACAAAGACCCACGGAGAAGTGTTGCTCACATCCACTCTATTTGGCAGCCATCTTGGACTCCCCCCTTCATGTTTTCTTCCTGTTATTCTCTAAGGTAGATGAACCTCTGCCTGAGATTCCTTTATCAAGGAGGGCTGTGAGGCATGGGGAATGGGGGTCTCTCCTGGGCTTGATTTTCAAAAACATTTAAGTGCACAAAACCTGAATTTATGTGCTTTCAGAAAATTTCCCCACAGTTTCTGTCTGTAATTGTACGCAGAGAGGGGATTCTGCACATGCATACTTTCAAAAATCGATTTGCAAACATTTATAAGCAAGTGTAGATGTGTGCCCGGGCCGGCTAATTTTCAAAGTGATCTTATGCATATATATCTGCTTTGAAACTTTGGGATAAAGTTGGCATCTCCTTTCAACATGCAGTCTTGTTAAGTTTATAACAGAACAATTATCCTCTGGGTGTAGTTTTTAAATTCTAACTGTAATACCTGACAGTGGTGATATTGTACACTTGTTTGCTCTATAACCTGTACTTTTGTATGTGTGTATCTGTGTGTGTGGCTAATAGGGAATGTGGTGCACACTGTAACTTGCTTCTGTCTTCCAAACCCTTCCACCCCCTCCCCCCTGCAGCCTCTTTTTCTCCCTTTAGTCCATAATCTGAACTTTGCACTGTCTTAATGTGCAGTATAGAGATTTTCTTCTCAAAGCTGTCATGACCTAGGAGACATGCAGCCACTTAATTTTTCCTCATCCCCTTGCTCCTCATGATGCACTCCTCTATTCTTCTCTACCATCCTAGGCAGTCATGGAACAAGCTATGTACTGTGACATGTTCATGATTTCTGTGATGTCTCCTCTCGCTCCTGGGTGCACTTTCAAATTAAGGAGAAAAGGTATGGCTATATTGCCACAGGAATTGAGCACATAGTGGTTCACAATCCCTGCATTTAGGCATTTGTATGACTACCCAGTGTACATTTGAGAAGCAGAGCAGTGGTGGAGGAATGGCAGAAAACAGCAGCAGCTGGGATGGGGGCAGCAGCAGCTGGGATGGGACATCAGTGGGAAAGAGGCAACATCAGTTCTGGTGTTGACCAGGGGATAGTGGTGAAGAGAGTGCCAAATTCTTAAGTTGCTCAGGGCCACCAGAAACATTGCATTCCCTTGCTAATGAAGCTTTTCTCACACTGAGAACAAGAGACCATTTTCATAGTTAAGGATTCTTTGGTGTCCTGAGAGTTGGATCTTCTATTTGAAACTTTTTCTACACTGAGTACAAATAAATACTTTCATTCCAGTGTGAATTATCTGGCGGTATTGAAGTTTGTCTTGTGATGGAAGCTCTTACTACACTCAGTACATGCAATTGGTTTCTTACTAATGTGGATAATTTGGTGCTGTGTCTGGTTTATCTTATGAAGGAATCTTTTATCACACCCATACATGTAAAATTGTTTCTCACAGGGGCAATTTCTACAATTGGTTTTGTTTTGTGCATACCTTGACAGGAATGAGGATTATTTGTAAGCATTGGCATGGCTGGGGATGAGCTCAATTTCTCAAATTTACTGCTAATGCCCTTCTTTGTACATGTATTATACCAAAGAGAACTTCCTTCTGGAGTTCATAAGGTATAATATTAACAGGTAATAGATGTGCCTGAAAAATTCTTCTTAATCAGACCAGTGGACCCAATATATTTGGGACGACTTCTGCATCTTTCTGCCAGATTTTCTTGGTCTCGGACTACATCTCTTGGTAACTAAGGATCTCTGCTTTCTCCTTATGATACACAGAATAATCTCTTGGTACTGATACTTCTATTTACAATGCCATTCTTGTGTTCTTCTCCTTCACCACAATATCTGGTTTTCATGCAACAATCTTTCTGTTAGTAGAAAAAGGAATGTCCCAAGTGATCACAACTTCTTCACTCTCCACTATTGTATTATAATTGAGCTCGCAATGTTTCTCTCTCACCAGTGTGGACTCTTTGGTGTCTTGTCAGATTTATCTTCTGACGGAAGCTTTTACCACACTCAGTACATTCAAATGGTTTCTCACCTGTGTGAATACTCTGGTGCCTTGTCACACTTCTGTTATTAAGGAAGCTTTTACCACACTCCATGCATGTAAATGGTTTCACACCAGTGTGGATGCTCTCGTGGCTTGTCAGGCTTATTTTATGACGGAAACTTTTCCCACACTCAATACATGTAAATGGTTTCTCACCAGTGTGGACTCTCTGATGGCTTGTCAAGCTTATCTTCTGACGGAAGTTTTTACCACACTCAATACATTTAAATGGTTTCTCACCAGTGTGACCTCTCTGGTGCCTTGTCAGGCTTATCTTATGAAGGAAGCTTTTACCACACTCAACACATTTAAATGGTTTCTGACCAGTGTGGACACTCTGGTGCCTTGTCAGGCTTACCTTATAAAGGAAGCTTTGACCACACTCAACACATGTAAATGGTTTTTCACCCGTATGGCCTTTCTGGTGGTTTGTCAGGTTCATCTTCTGACGGAAGCTTTTACCACACTCAATACATTTAAATGGTTTCCCACCAGTGTGGATTTTCTGGTGCCTTGTCAGGCTTCTCTTATTAGGGAAGCTTTTACCACACTCAATACATGCAAATGGTTTCTCACCAGTGTGGATACTGTGGTGGCTTGTCAGGCTGATCTTCTGACGGAAACCTTTACCACACTCAATACATTTAAATGGTTTCTCACCAGTGTGAATGCTCTCGTGCCTTATGAGGCTTATCTTATGATGGAAGCTTTCTTCACACTCAACACATTTAAATGCTTTCTCACTAATGTGAATGCGCTGGTGCTTTGTCAGGCTTCTCTTATTAGGGAATCTTTTACCACACTCAACACATGTAAATGTCTTCTCACTAGTGTGGATGCGCGGTTGGCTTGTGAGTGTAATCTTGTTATGGCAGCTTTTATCACTCTTAGGTCTGATGAATGATTCTTCAATGTGAGATCCCTGAGATTTCAGGTATATCAGAACTGCATCATACAAGCATTTTTGTTCTGTTATCTCATTTCTCTGCTCTTCGTCTGTGTGTGTGACATTACTAGCACTTTGCTCATACACAGTAGAATTCTCCGTTGAGTCTCCTGTTGAATTTCTTTCTTTCTTCTTTGAGATGCACTGACTCCTGACATTTCTTTCCAAAGCAGAGCATGAAGAAGTATCGGCTCTATTTTTTCCTGATACCATCATCAACTTTCCTTTTGGATTCTGACTAGCTTCCCACTGATGTCTCTTTTTACTTTTAATTCCAGGATCATCATTTTCTAGATAAAAAGTAAACACAGAGTATTATTCTGTTTGTTACAGACACAGACTAAGAGACTCCAGAGAAGTCAGAGTCTCTTTGTGCCTGGAAGTTAGTCTCAGTAGGGAGTAAAGTTGGGGTGGGCAAACTTTTGGGCTTGAGGGACAAATAAGGACAGGTTTGTGTGTGGAGGTAAAGAACGATCTGAGCAGAGGGAACCCCTTGATGTCTGAGAGGGGTGGGGGGAGAACTGATATCCACTGGAGGCCCAATGGTGACATCATAACTTCTGGGCTGCTGATGTAATGCTCCCACTGCTGTAGGCCAAGATGCATCTCATCACCTCAGGTCAGATATGGGTCATAGATCACCTTCCTCTAGAATAAAGGATTTTCAGTTAATGAAGGAGAGACTTCCCCATGGGGGATTCCAGACTTCAGCAATGACTCTCTGATCATGCAACAGTAATCAGGAAAGGCTACTAGAGCACATCTTATTCCTAACTGAGAACTGGTCAGCAGGGATGGTGCCCATCTTTCTTTTCTAACAGACCACACTATGGGTCTCAAATGGTATTTGGACTTTGGGTGATTGGGTTTCGAAAAGACTATTCTATGTCTCTGGTGCCTGAAACAGAAGCTCTGCAAGTGATTAAAGCAATCTCAGAGAAGCTGGTGAAGGGGTCTCTGCAGTTCCCAGCTGCTCCTTCCACTCCTCATCTCAGCAGTTTTACCCCGGTCCCTTTTATTACTGCACTCACCTGAGCAGCTGCTTTTCCCAGTTTCTCTTTCCTCTGATCCCGGCTCATCCCTGATGTAAGGCTCCTCCCCTCGTTCCATGTGGGATATGATATCAGGGGTGGCAGTCTGAGATCCTGATTCTGGGATAAGAACACAGCATTGTTTCGCATAATCACTCTGGCTTTTATTCTTCCAAAGCAAGCAATTTTAAAACATTCCCAGCAGGCAGATGTTGATTCCCTTCAATGAATATAAATATTCAGATCCTCAATTAGAAGCAAGTTCAGAGTCCCGATACATCTCCAAAAAAATGTGTTAACCTTCCTTATTCATCTCTGTATTCTCACCTCCACTATGAAGACTGGAATATATTATCTGTCTCAGCTCAATATGTGCAAGCTTCATGATGTGGAAATTGCTGTGCCTCCATGCACAGAGGTTAGGAGTAATATGGCTTTGGCTAGCTTCCCCCCTTCCCTCTGTTCCCACTGCTGAGCACAGAGTCAAGAGGCATTGGGGGGGGGGGGGGAGGAAAGTGAGAGGGGAGGGCCAGCGTGGCAAAAGAAGGGTTACAGTGAAGCTGAAGAGCTCTCTCTCTCCTTCACCAGGTCAAAGTGCATGCACCATGCCAGCAGGAGCCAAAGGCAGTGGATGTCTTCCTGGCTGGAAAGTGGGCATATTCCCAGGTCAAGCTCACATCCTTGGAAGACCCAGCATGCCCCTGTGGCATTTAGTGAGCAATAGTGGAATATAAAGGTGGCATGGACCAACAGCTGGGGAGCAGTGATGGTACGACTGAAGCAGCACAGGCACCAACACCGACAAAATGCCTGAAGACCGGGAAGGGGAGTGGCAGATAAGAGCATAGGGCAGAATGAAGCTCCTCCTGCAAAGAAAATGAGCAACGCAGCATCCTGTGCTACGCCTCTAACTGCAGCAGAGGCCTCCATTGCACAGGAGCAGAGAGGAGATTCGTGAGCATGAGAAGAAGTGGGGGCTATCCAGGCAGGTCACATCATGGCCACAAAATAGATTTCCCTCCCAGCAGATTCTAGTGCAGATAAAATGGAGAAATTACTTACCTGATAATTTTGTTTTCCTTAGTGTAGACAGATGGACTCAGGACCAATAGGTATTGTACTCTCCTGATAGCAGATGGAGTCAGATTTCAAAGCTGATGTCACTCTACATATACCCATGCAGATAGCTTAGCTATTCAGTATTCTCCTCGAAAAGCTATTGTGGATATACGTGTGCTTAGATAACTTGATTAAACTTGGACTGGTTCAACTGATTTCCAAACTGGAGACCGCCAGTGCACTCAACCAATTAACGCCGACACCAGACAAACTGTGGGCGTCTTGAACTAGAGGAAAGGCATGGCTTATCCATACTTGCTTTAGTCTCAAGGTTTATTATCTGAGTTTCTCGATTTCTGGGGCAGCCGTGGGCGGGATGCTGAGTCCATCTGTCTACACTAAGGAAAACAAAATTATCAGGTAAGTAATTTCTCCATTTCCTAGCGTGTAGCCAGATGGACTTAGGACCAATGGGATGTACAAAAGCTACTCACAGACAGGGCGGGAGGCTGCCCGTGGCCCACTTAGTACTGCCCTTGCAAAGGCTGTGTCCTCGCAGGCCTGAACATCCAGGTGGTAGAACCTGGAGAAGGTGTGTAGGGAGGACCACGTCACCACCCAACAGATCTCGGCGGGTGACAGCAGCTTGGTTTCTGCCCAGGATACTGCCTGGGCCCTCATCAAATGAGCCTTAACTTGTAGAGGCAAGGGCTTTCCTGCCTCTACGTAGGCTGCCTTGATTACTTCTTTGATCCAGTGGGCTATAGTCGCCTGCGAGGCCGCTTCCCCTTGTTTCTTCCTGCTGTGGTGGTCCGTTTTGCGCACAGGTTCCGATCTTTCCAGGTATTGGACTAGGAGTCTGCCGACATTTAGATGGTGGAGAAAGCATGAGTCCTCCGAGTCCTTATGCTCATCTGGAGATGGTAGCGAGATGGTTTGGTTCAGGTGAAACTGGGAAACCACTTTCGGTAAGAATGAGGGCACAGTGCGCAGCTATATGGTTCCGGGCGTCAACCTGAGGAACAGTTCCTGACAGGACAGTGCCTGAAGTTCGGAGATGCGACGAGCTGAACATATTGCCACCTAGAATGCAGTCTTCAAGGTTAGGAGATGTAGTAACAGGCCGCGTGTTGATTTGAAGGAAGTTCCCCCTAGGAAGTCTAATACTAGATTGAGATTCCATTGGGGCACCGGCTACTTTAGGGGTGGTGGGAGTTGTTTAACCCCTTTCAGGAAGTGGGAGACATCTGGATGGGTTGATAGTCTGATGCCGTCCATTTCGGCTCTGAACCAGGCCAGCACGGCAACTTGAACCTTGAGGGAGTTGAGTGACAATCCCTTCTTCATACCATCCTGCAGGAACTCCAGGATCATAGGAATTTTGGCTGTCCACAGGAGAATCCCGTGGTCCTCACACCAGGCTCCGAATACTCTCCATATCTATATGTAAGACAATGATGTGGAGAGCTTGTGCGCTCGGAGCAGGGTGTCAATCACTGCCTTAGAGTAACCGCTCTTCTTCAGGCGAGTCCTCTCAAGGGCCAGACAGTAAGAGAGAATTCGAGATGGATCTTTGTGGAGGATCTGACCCTGCCGGAGAAGGTCCCTGTGTGGAGGTAGGCACAGAAGGTTCCCCGCCAGTAGTCTTCGCATGTATGTGTACCATGGTCATCTTGGCCAGTCCGGGGCTACTAGTAGAACTAGTCCCCTGTGATGCTCTATCTTGTGAATGACCCTGCCCAGTAGTGGCCATGGGGGGAAGGCATACAGTAGGTCTTCCTGTGGCCAGATCTGGACAAAAGCATCGATTCCCTGGGATTGTGGTTCTTGTCTGCAGCTGAAGAACCTGGGATGGGTTGCCAGTAGGTCCATGGCTGGGAGGCCCCAGCGATTTACTATCAATTGGAAGGCTGTGGGCGACAGCATCCATTCCCCCATGTCTAGGCACTCTCTGAGGTAGTCTGCTGAGACGTTTTTTCCCGCGATGTGGGAGGCTGAGATCCCTTGTAGGTTTATCTCCACCCATGCCATGAGGGGGTCTATCTCCAGAGACACCTGCTGGCTCTTGGTTCCTCCCTGGTGGTTGATGTAAGCAACCGTCGTCATGTTGACAGACATTATTCTGACTGACTCGCCCCGAAGTCTGTGGCTGAACTGCTCGAGTTTCCAGGCGGTTTATGTTCCATTCCACCTCTTCCTTGTCCATTATCCCTGGGCCATCAGTTCCTGACAGTGGGCTCCCCACCCTCGCAAGCTCGCATCCATGGTGAGCAAGATCCAGTTTGGTGGGGATAGGCTTACTCTTCTACTTAGGTGGTCTTCTTGTAGCCACCAATGGAACTGAGCCCGAACCTCTGCTGGTAGTTGGAGGTGAATTGAGTAGTCTTGGGACAGTGGGTTCCAGCGTGACAGTAGTGAGCGCTGGAGCGGTCGCATATGGGCCCTCGCCCATGGGACGACTTCCAGGGTTAATGCCATGAGGCAGAGGACTTGAAGGTAGTCCCATACCTTGGGGCGTGCCTTGGTCATCAATTATTGTAATAGTTCCATCAACTTCCTTCTCCTTGGGGGGGGGGAAGGAATACTTTGTTCTGTTTGGTGTCGAACCGGGCCCCCAGATACTCTACTGACTGAGAGGGCTGTAGACTGCTTTTGCCCTTGTTCACGACCCATCCGAGATCCTGCAGTAGGTTCTTGACTCTGCTGGTCACTTGCCGGCTCTCCTCCGAAGACTTTGCCCAAATCAACCAATCATCCAGGTAAGGATTTATTTATTTATTTATTTGCATTTCTTATATACCGGCATTCGCGATGGGAGTCGCATCATGCCGGTTTACAATAAACAGGGTGTGACAAAAGGATAAATACTTAAAACACTTAACATTAACATGTGATAGAATAGGAAGATAGCAGTTACAATAAAACAGGGACATAATGCAACTTGGATTGTAGAGAAGGTGAAAGAGAAATTAACAATGAGCTAAAAAAGAAATAGCCAAGGTAATACAACCTGCCAAATTAGAAAAAGAAAAATACATTAAGGAGTTGTCCAAGGTTGTTGATTACTCTGACGGAGTTGAGTTGCTTGAATTGAAAGTAAGTTCAGTTGGTATCTGGAAAGTATTATCTGGATGTATCTGGATGTATTAGGATCCCTTCCTTCCTTGGTGTTGCCGCCACGACCACCATAATTTTGGTGAAGGTCCAGGGGACGGTTGCCAGGCCAAAGGGCAGTGCCTGGAACTGGTAATGGTGACCCAGTATCGCAAAGCGCAGGAAGCGCTAGTGGACCTGATAGACTGGGATGTGAAGGTAGGCTTTGAAAAGGTCCAGGGAGGTTAGAAACTCCCCCGGTTGTACTGCCATTATAACGGAGCACAGGGTTTCCATGTGGAAGTGTGGTACTCGTAGGTGACGGTTGATGTTCTTGAGGTCCAAGATGGGTTGGGATGACCCTTCCTTCTTGGGAACAATAAAATAAATGAAATAGCGCCCAGAAGTTTGCTGGGGCGTGGGCACCGGAGTTATTGCCTTCAGACTGAGTAGTCCTGTTAATGTGGTTTCTACTGCCAGGCTCTTGGAGTGAAAGTGGCAGGGAGATCTCATAAATTTATCTCGAGGGATGCTGCGGAATTCCAGAGAGTATCCTTCTCGAATGATGTTTAGGTCCATCTTTGGTAGAAGAGGGTAAGTCGACCCCCTATGGCTTCTTCCTGTGGATGGGCAGACCTCTTCTCATTGTGGGGCATGGCTGGAGCCTGCCCCCGGTCCTGCTCCCCTCTTGGTGTGTCTGCTCCGAAAGGACTGGGGACTTTCGGATGGGCGAGGTGCCTGGAAATGTGTGTTCCTGTAGGGTCTAAAGCGTTGTGATCCTCTGCTCTTAGTCCTTCTGGGGGAGGAATGCTGAGGTCTTTTATTCCTATCTTCCGGTAGTCGGGGCACTGGAGATTCGCCCCATTTGTTGGCTAACTTCTCCAATTCGCTTTCGAACAAGAAAGATCCTTTAAAGGGCATTCTCATGAGATTCGCTTTAGATGTCACGTCCACAGACCAATTTCATAGCCGTAGTTATCTTCTGGCTGCTACTACCAAGGCAACCACTCTGGCTGAGGTGCGCACTAGATCTGAGGTTGCGTCAGTGAGGAAGGATGCCGCTGGTTCCATCGTTTCTCTGGACATATTTGCGTCTCCCGAGAGGAGTAAACAAGAACATGCCACCAGTGCACAGCAGGAAGCAATCTGCAGTGTCATTGCTGTTGCGTCGAAGGCCTGCTTAAGGATGGACTCCAATCATCTGACCTGTGTGTCCTTCAGTGATGCTCCTCCCTCAATGGGGATCGTTGTTCGCTTTGAGACTGCACAGACCATAGCGTCCACTTTTGGGAAACGCAGGCGTTCTTTGGCCGTAGGTTCCAGAGGGTACAGGGCTTCCAATGCCCATCCCTCCTTTGAAGCTGGCCTCTGGGGCATTCCATTCCAGGTCAATCAGCTCCTGGATGGCTTCCATCATGGGAAAGTAGCATGAGGCCTTTCGAAGAGAAACCAAGATGGGGTTCTTCTTTGGTTCTGCCATTGGGTCAGTGCCCGGGATACTCAGTGCCTTCAGAGTCTGGGAAACAAGGGCTGGTAATTTGTCCTTGTTGAAAAAATGAAGCATGGTCAGTATGGTTCCATCCCTGGGGGGATTTCCCCTTCTTCCAGGGAGTCACTCATCATCTGAGGTGTCTGGATCTCTATTTGGGAAGTTCTTGGTTAAGTGAGCCATCCGAGTAGTGCCGGGAGGATCTTGCACCTCCAGCATGGGTTGCGCCTGAATGAAGGTCTGCAGCCCTTTGAAAAATTCCACCCAGGAGAAGATCCCTGGGTCCATGTTGATCCCAGGAGGGGTTGGAGTAGGGGCCCCAGAGGTACCCTCCTGTGGGGAAGCTGAGTCAGATATACTTAGGTCCTGGGAGCCATAGTCAGTGGTTCCAAACCCCTCCGACAGTAGGGGTCCGTGCTTCGGTTCCCCCTGGGCTTCTTCGCACTGCTGGCACAGGTAGGACTCAATTTAGGCTGCGCGGCTCTTATGTGGCAGTCTATGCAAACGGGGTGTCCCTTGGCTTTTTGGATGGCGATGCAAATGTTTGTGTGTGTGGTAGCACTTAAACACGGTTGCGTGCACAGCAATGCGCACGGCTGCGCCTGGTTGTGCATGCCGGATGCGCTCAGTTATGCGCGCAGGAATCGTAAAGTTGTATGCACTGACAGGAGAGGATCACCTTGCTGGTGGCTGAAAGAAATCAGTAAGTTTTTGCTTGGGACATTGTCTTTTTTAAAAGTATTGGGGCAAAGTTAACTGTTTGGGAATATTATTTAGTGTGTTTGTGCTTTTAATAGTCAGTAAGGCAGCTAGTAAACAGAAGTTAGACTGTTTGTATTTTTAAATAGTCAGTCAGTAAGGCAGCTAATAAGCAGAAGTTAGAGTGTTTGTATATTAAAAAAAAATAATAATAATAAAAAAAGTAGCCAGAAGCTAGAAATAAGCTAGGAGCAGTGTATACCTAAGTAAAAAGGTTGAAAAGTTCAGTTCAGTTATTCACCTTGGAAAGGTGTTGAGGTAGTGTGATTGGGTTTGAATAGGGACCAACATTTGTTAATCAAGAAAGCAGTGAGTCACTCTGGCTGACTAACTGAAGTTAGACTTTTTGTATTTCCCAACCCTCCCACCCTCACCCACACACCCCTAGCTCATCCTTTAATTTATAGGCAGGTGTTACTTTAAAAAAAACAAACAAAAAACAAAACCACTACCAGACATATAGTGAATTCAATAACACATTTAAAGGACATTAATTAGACACATTCCTACTCCCATAGCAACCTAAAACTTAAGTAGGAACTGAACAAATCTGAGATGAAGGCAGCAGTCCAGCAGCAAGAGGGGGCTTCCCAGTCTTTTGCATCGAGTGTCACATGTATGATTTTTTACCCGCCGGTGAGAAATTGTACATGTGCATGCGATGCAAAGAGCTCCTGGCTCTCAGAGAATGAGTCAAATCTCTGGAGGCTAGAGTGGCAAACCTGGAGGAGCTGAGGAAGACAGAGAGGTATATAGATGAGACCTTCAGGGACATAGTAGCCAAGTCTCAACTTCAGACTGGCAGCCCTGGTGCTGCCTTGGAGGAAGAAGGTCTCATGACTGGAGAGCATCAACCTGGTGCAGCAGGAGAGGATCCTGTAGCAAGGACCTGCTCTCCAGGTGATGTACTGTTCTTTCGCACTGAGGATATCTTCTCAAGGCCTACTGCCCAGGAGGGAAGGGTTGGGTCAGCCGTCATAGTTGGTGATTCGATTACTAGGAATATAGACAGCTGGGTGGCTGGTGGACGTGAGGATCACCTGGTAACATGCTTACCTGGTGTGAAGGTGGCGGACCTCACGTGTCACCTAGATAGGATTTTAGACAGTGCTGGGGAGGAGCCGGCTGTCGTGGTACATGTGGGCACCAACGACATAGGAAAATGTGGGAGGGAGGTTCTGGAAGTCAAATTTAGAATCTTAGGTAGAAAGATTAAATCCAGAACCTCCAGGGTAGCATTCTCTGAAATGCTCCCTGTTCCACGCGCAGGTCACCAGAGGCAGGCAGAGCTCCGGAGTCTCAATGCAAGGATGAGACGATGGTGCAAGGAAGAGGGATTCAGTTTTGTTAGGAACTGGGGAACCTTTTGGGGAAGGGGGGAGTCTCTTCTTTGTGTTTAAAGATTTTTTTATTGGAACATAATTTGAACAACATAGCAATGATAGGAGATAAACATCACATATTTGAGGCGTACAACATTGCAATGGGGTACATCGAATTAGAAACATCCATTCCATTTTCACAAATGTAAAATCAATCCCCTATTCCCACCCCCCTCCCTTACAACAGGTAAATGAACAGTAGAATCATATAGAGTACACAAGTGGGATTAGACAACTGAGGAAATGAAACAATCTTTGTGAGAAGACAATATAACGAGCATGACTAGTACAGGCTGTGTTAAATGAGCATTAGAGCTATCAGAGAAAACCTCCTGACAGAGATCAATTGGTTAAGACCATAGTAGTGCCATCTATATAGCATCTTGTAGCAATTTTCTTGTAAACCAGCTGATATAGAACACTTATGGGCAGTCGTGAATACGGCATCCCATTCCGTGTCTGCAATATCACGCTCAAAGTCACTAGCCCAAGCTAATTGTTGGCTAAAAGAGCTGTGTGACCTGCCATTTAAAAGCACATAAATTTTAGAAATAACACCACTTATGTTATGGGCATTCATACAATAATTTTCAAATAAGGATCCAGTGAGTTGAAGAGAGCCAGTCCTATGCGCATGTTTTATAAAGTGGTAAACTTTAGCATAAAGTAGAAAGTCAACATTAGGTAAGCAATAATGGGAGCTAAGTTCTGCTCTGGACATGAGAGCACCCTGCAACTCTACTTGTTCTAGGCGGGTAATATCCGCCGCAACCCAGGCCTGAGACGCTGATGATTGTGAAGCTAGCGATAGGACAGAGTTAGTAAAAAGATGGATCAATAGCATGTGTTCTTCTTTCCCTACTAGAAGAGGTTTCCAAAGATTCCAGACTTTAAGTGTAGTATGTAATTCACTTGGATAATGTCTAAATAGTTCCCAGGTAGATTGATGTTGCCAGGGTAGAGCTGATAGCAGCATGCTGCCTATCAGAGCTTGCTCCAACAGTACCCATTGTGGTGCCTCCTTTATCCTGTGGAGCACTACCAGACACGTAGCTGCACTGCACTAAAATACCAACATAAGTTAGGAACACTTAAGCCTCCTCTATTTTTTTGGTAGATATAGGGTTGAATGGGCTACTCTGGGTGGGTGTTTATGCCAGATGAACCCAAATATTATTTGTTACCATTGCTTTAATATATGGGAAGGGATATAAATGGGAATGGTGGTAAAAAAGTAGAGCAAACGAGGTAGGTTATTCATTTTAACTATGGCTATACGTCCAAGCCACGAATGAGTGTTATGGGACCATTTTTCGAAATTTCCCTTAATGGACTGAATGAGAGGAGCATAATTTAGCTGGAATAATTGATCTGAGTGAGCCCAGAGGCGTACCCCCAAATATTTTTTTTTTTTTCCATTTAAGATTTTTATTAGAAACATCATAAACAGAAATATGTAACATTGATGAATACAAATGTAAATACAATAAACATTGAACAGAAATGAGTTTCTATGGTGTGATTATGTTATACCCCCTACCCCCCCCCCCTTACCTTGCAGAACCCGTTGAAACACATCACCCAGTATCAAGATATACACACAGCTTGTCTTAAATATGAAGTTATCTACCGTACCCTAGGCACGGAGAGAGAGAGCGCCCACCATTTTCAATCTTTGATTAGTGACGCTCGCCAGAGCTGGTAGGGCTGCCAGACCTTCTGGAAAGAGGACAATCTATGTTGTTTGTGAGCAGTTATCTTACACATATGATATATCTTATCCACTCTCGCTTTAATAGCCGCCATTGGCGGAGCCTCTGGTCCCTTCCAGAGGCGCGCTATCTCACACCTGGTAGCCGAGACTACGAATTTAACAAACCGGGAGTGATATACATCCCCAGACTCAAGGTCCCCATTGAGAAGGGCCTGCTGCGGTGTGAGGGATACCGACTCCCCAAGAACTGCCGATATCCAAGCTGAAACAGCATCCCAGATCCTAGCGATCGTATGACACTCCCACCATAGATGGAAAAAGGTACCCAACGCCCCACAGCCCTTCCAGCATTTGTCTGATACCTGGGGGTAGAGACGATGGAGTCGCTCTGGGGTGTAGTGCCAGCGATATAATAGTTTAAATTCGTTTTCAATTAAGGTTGCTGAGATGATACCCTTCCCCATCTTAGAGTAAATATCGTCCCATGCTTCATCATCCAGGGTAACCCCCAGATCTCTCTCCCACGCGGCTACATACGCCGGTGGAGATCGTAAATCCTGATTAAGCAATTTATATATTTTGGACAATAAACTGGGGATCTTATCTACCGCCCTGCAGTATGATTCAAATAAAGATACCGGAGCCTGAAGATCTCTCCTCAGACCGGAATGTAAGCTATATGTTTGCAGTTGAAGACAGCGATAACGATCCCAGGGATGCAATCCATATTTGTTCTGAATAGTCTCAAAGGGCAACCACCCATCTGTATCCCATAGATGACCACAGGTAGTTATACCCCTGTCCAGCCAACCTTGAAAAACCTTGTGCGCTTTACCATGTAGGAAATCCCCATGATAAAAGGGGGACGAGTTGATGGACCCTATCCGTGTACCCATAAGAACTCTCCGCCAAGTGTACCACATTTGAACAGTATGCTGCATGGGTAGAGACATTTCCTGCATTTTCGGCCAGTCCGAGCGTGGCCTCCACACCAGGGAAGCTAGCGGGCGGATCCCCACTATCTCCTGCTCTAGAGCGATCCATGGCTTCCCCCTCCCCGTTCTGTGCCACTCCGCCACTACTCTTAAATGCGCGGCAGCGTGATACCATACCAAATTGGGAACCGCTAGTCCCCCATATAGCTTAGGGCGACCCCCAAATATTTTAAGGCTCCCTTTGCCCACTTAAAGGGGTACTGTTGCTGAAGATTTTGTACGTCCTCAGCGGGTAGAGTGAGGATGTCCGACTTGTCGTAATTTACTTTGAGTCCTGACACCACTGTGAATTGCATGAGTTTTTGCATAACGCCATAAGAACATAAGAAATTGCCATGCTGGGTCAGACCAAGGGTCCATCAAGCCCAGCATCCTGTTTCCAACAGAGGCCAAACCAGGCCACAAGAACCTGGCAATTACCCAAACACTAAGAAGATCCCATGCCATCGATGCAGGAAGGTTGGTGGATCCATGAGGGTAAGCATGACATCATCAGCAAACAGGGAAATTTTGAAATGACGACCACCTGTCTGGATGCTGATAACGGATTTTGTCTGCCTAACACAGGTGGTAACGGGTTCTAAAAATAAAGCAAATAATAAGGGAGATAGTGGGCACCCCTGCAGTGTGCCTCGTCTGATTTCAAAGGGTGCTCCATAACAACCATTAGTTTTTACTCGTGCTGATGGGTGTTCATACAGTTTCATTACCCAATTAATGAAATAGTGGCCAAAGGACATATATGTAAGCATCTTAAATAAAAAGGGCCAATGAACTAAATCAAACGCTTTTTCTGCATCAAGGGATAAAAGTACAGCTGGTGTGCGGGTACGATGAACACAGTCAATAATGTCTACTATCCTTCTGACGTTGTCAGCAGCCAGTCTGCCGGGAACAAAACCCACTTGGTCAGAGTATACAAGGTTAGATAGAACTCCGTTTAAACGAGCACCCATCACCCGGGCCAGGATTTTTAGGTCTGTATTGATCAGTGAAAAGGGTCTATAAGACCCACACTGAGTGGGGTCCCGCCCCGGCTTAACTATAACTAAAATCCCTGCTCTATTAGTGTCTAATGCTAGTCGGTCACCTTCTCGTAGGGAATTAAACATGTTAGTAAGGGGGCCCACAATAGTGGAGACAAAGCTGCGGCAATATGTCCCAGTAAAACCCGTCGAGACCTGGTGCTTTTCCTGGTTTTAGATTTTTAATAGCCTCTAAGACCTCAGATGCCTCTATAGGCCTATCCAAAAATGTCTGCTGTTCTGGCGTTAAGGTGGGCAGTGTGACTGTAGTTAGATAATCACTGATAGCAGATTCCTGAATGGACTGGTCTCCCGTATAGAGTTTCGCATAGAAGGCTGTGAAGAATTCACGGATCTCCTCTGAGGTCGTGACAAGGGATCCCTTTGTGTTATGTATTTTAGCTACTAAAGTCTGTGATCGAGCAGCTCTAAGTTTCTATGCCAAGTACCTTCCTGTTTTATTTTCACCCTCGAAAAACTGTTGCTTCAACATAAGTAAGTGATGACTAATAGCTGTATCATTTAATGAATGTAAAGCATCTTTTGCTCTAAGTAAGCGTTGGTAAGTGGTACTGGAGTTATTAGTCATATGTTGTGTAGTCAGTAGTGTAATTTTGGCCAGGAGAGATGAGTGTTCTTTCTCCCGCTCTTTGTTACAATAAGCCGCCCTAGCTATGAGCAAACCCCTAGCTACTGCTTTTGAGCAGTCCCATATGATCGTAGATCGTGTGTCTTCCTTCGTATTACAGCTAAAGTATTCTTGCAGATGGGTATCCATATTGCTCAGAAACACCTTATCTTTTAATAAACTATCATTGAGTCGCCAAGGTCTGAAGCCCTTATCTCTCTCTCCAATGATAACCTTTATCCATATAGGAGCATGGTCAGACCACGTCATGGCCTCTATACCTGCCTCACAGACAGCATTTTGGAGATGAGTGGAAACAAATAAGTAGTCAATCCTAGAGTACATGCCATGTGGCGATGAGAAAAAAGTATAGGAGCGGGAATGGGGAAATCGCTGCCTCCATATATCCACTAGGCACCATCTCTCCAGGATAGACTGCCAACCCTTCCGCATCCCAGAGGTAGAAACAATCTGAGAAGAGCTATCCATAGAGGGCACCCTAGTAACATTGAAGTCACCTCCCACTATTAATTCACCCTCACCATGCTTAGACAGTAGTTGATCAATGTCATGTAGGAATGTGAGCTGATTCGAATTTGGGAAGTACACGTTGAGAAGGGTGATTACACAGGTGCCCCCCTGTAATTTAAGAAGAATATATCTACCCTGTGGGTCTACACATTTACACAATACATCGTGAACTAGGGAGTTAGAAATGAGAATACCTACACCTGCATAGCGAGATTTTTTGGTACTAGCCGCCCAATAGGAATTTGAGTATGAGGGAAAGTCAAGAAGACGCTCATGATGCTTACGTACGTGGGTTTCCTGTATATAAGCTAGGATGGCTCCCTATCTCTGTAATTATTTTTTCAATAAGTGGTGTTTTCGTGGAATATTAAGCCCCTTTACATTAAGGGAAATAACTCGTGATGCCATCATGCCAATAACAAGTGATACACATCCGCCACTCTAGCCCACAACACAGCCTAACATCAATAGGAAAGTCCCAGCTAAACAAGAATAAGAGAATCCCAACAGTGTCTCCATAGTATAAAAAGCAATTCCCGTTATTTCCCCTATTAATCTAGAGGTATTCCGCCAGTCCCCTGCAGAATAACATTCTCCAGTGGGGTTCGCACATCCGGGCCAAAGCAGTCACCCTTTCGCCCATACCCCGCCCCCAAGGATTTGTGCAACACATCATAATGCAACGTGATCAAAACCCAGTGATTCTATTAGTAAAACTTAAGAACCATTTAACGTAACAGTATATAAATGCTAATTTAGAAAAATCAACCTGCAATACTTAGTTGAACTAGAAGGTCAACGCAAAGTATCTTAGAAAGAGTCTCCTCGCAGTCCTGCAGTAATAGAGAGTCCTCAGCCTTGATCCGCTGCAGAGGCTGGGTGAGCTTCTGACTGACAACGTAGATGCTTACCGCCTTTATCAGCTCGCTGCCAGCGTGGTGCGGTATACAACGTGGAGGAGGCCGTAACCATCTTTGGTGTCTGAAATGTGACAATGAGCTGCGCCTGTTTAAATGCCTCAGCAGCTTCCGCAATGGTTTTTACATAATAGGTGACCCCTTGTGCCTGGAATTGTAATCCAAAAGGAAATATCCATCTGTAGCAAATGATGAGCTTCGAAGACTAGCGGTCACTTCACGAAAGTCAAAGCGCTTCTTTAGGGTGGAAGGTGCCAAGTCTTGATAAATAGACCACATTCAACAATCTTCAAGAGGGGGAAATTGCATAGCCCTGCTTAATAGGTGCGAAGTATATTGGATTTTCACATTATGCACACAAGTGCCTCAAGGCTTAAATGAAGAACTCGATTGGGGTTCGCTGATTTGAAGTTACATCATGACGCAACAGCAACGTAATCATGGATTGGAAGCACAGCAAGACCATTAGCTGAATATAAAATCGGTCAGTAGAGATGAGCGTTGAGCCCAGCAGAGTGATTCACTCGCATTAAAGGTTACAAGCGGTGACTCACTTTGAAGGTTACAAGCGGCATGGAACAGACGATCAAAACCACCGGTTCATATAGATAACTTCTTGTTAACACTGAAAACGGACAAAAGAAGGATACATCCCCTGAAGAAAGATCCTATTTGGATCTGAAACGTGGCCTCGTCAGGTCATTATTCATAACCAGATAAGTTGGGACATTATTTATCTTCTTCTACTAACTGGAAATAAGTTTGTTTTTAAAAGTTTATCACTGCATCATGCTACACGAAGAATATACATATAAAAAAACAAAAAATGTGGACAGAGGCGGATTGTTGATGATTACAATGTTGGAATGTTACCCTATGGGGGTTATCACACGATGCTATGAAACTTCCCTTCACAAAAAGTTTTCATGCACATTTCACTTTTCAACATACAAAAAAATATAGAACCCTGAGCAGGGGAGATAATAGTTGAAAATTGGGTTTGTAAACTGGTTTTTCATACATTAAGAGGTGATAATTATTATATTTTCAGTATTAGCAGTGAATGATGACATAGACTTAATTGGCATCTCAGAGACATGGTGGAAGGAGGACAACCAATGGGACAGTGCTATACCGGGGTACAAATTATATCGCAATGACAGAGGAGCACCCGGGAGGCGGTGTGGTGCTTTATGTCCGGGATGGCATAGAGTCCAACAGGATAAACATCCTGCATGAGACTAAATGCACAATTGAATCTTTATGGGTAGAAATCCCTCGTGTGTCGGGGAAGACTATAGTGATAGGGGTATACTACCGTCCACCTGGTCAAGATGGTGAGACGGACAGTGAAATGCTAAGAGAAATTAGGGAAGCTAACCAAATTGGTAGTGCGGTAATAATGGGAGACTTCAATTACCAAATCCAAAAATTCTCTTACTATGCAATCCCACGATTAGCACAATTTATAAACAAGAGGCGTGGTACTGAAAGATTCTTTGACTTGCAAGGCTGTATATAACAATGCTTGTATATATTTAGAATGTAAATTTAAGGACCATCATACCACCCATTGTGCTCACAAGTTAGAACTTGTATCTCATGCACTTCATTTGGGTCACTTTTAATCATTGGTCCGAATCAGCTAGCATCCAGTATATTAATTTTCAATGTTCAAAAAAATGTTTTGATTTTTTAATGTATATATTTAAAAGATATGAACTTCCCTTCTGTAGCTGTCGGGGTTAAATCGTCCGATTCGCGCGTTTCGCAACATTGCTGCTTCAGAGACATCAATTCAAACTCTCCTGATCCAGCACTCCCCTTCCGATTCTTTAACGGGGGTGTACTTCAACGATGCGAGTTTATACGATGCTGCAGGTCCATCAATTTTTCAGACCTGACGCCATTTCCCCGCTTGAAAATTTTGAAGCGGGGAAATGGCGTCGGGTCTGAAAAATTGATGGACCTGCAGCATCGCATAAACTCGCATCGTTGAAGTTCCCGTGCAAGTAGCCTAACTTGCACACGTCCATCATATGGACGCGTGCAAGTTAGGCGCCACGGCCGCCCGGCCTGCCCCACGCATACCTCCAATTGAAGAGGGAATATGGTACCACGACTCCGCTCGCAAGATGGCGCCCTCTGAGGGTCTCCACGTGTGTGGACCCTTGCACCAGATCGGGGCCTAGCCCAAGTCGGGCTGCTGAACCCAAATCGGTGTCCCTACCTCGTCGTAAGAAAAGATCGGTATGGCTATTTGAGCTCTGGAGACCAGAGCTTTAAATATAAGGATTTCTACCTTACCCGGTCTCGGCGCTTACCGGTTGCGTGCCGGGCAATCTCCAGCTGCAGGGGGAGAGGGAAATACCTTCACCACTGTGCTCGATTCTGCACCCGCTACCTTTCAGCCACACTGGGGGCTAAGTCTATGCCGGGAACTGACTACCGGACCAAGGCACATCTCTGAGGGATATCGAAGATCACCTCAGGAATTCTCCACTGGGGGAGGGACCCTTAGGTATCACTGCAGGAGAGCGGGGCTCAATCGTCTTTAAGGTAAATTTTGTTTCTTCTCTGCTGTAATTTTGTTGTAATTTCTAACACTACTCTAGCGTGTGGGATAGTGTCCGCATCTGCTAAGGAGACTGAGAAATACTAAAGAGCTAAGCTACTTGCACGGGTATTTGTAGAGTGACATCAGCTTTGAAATCTGACTCCGTCTCCCATCTGCTATCAGGAGAGCACAATACCCATTGGTCCTGAGTCCATCTGGCTACACGCCAGGAAAGCATACGGTTTGCCCACTCATCATCAGGAAAATCAATTCAGAAGGTAAACTATCAAAACCCATTTATTCCATTAAATTCTGGGTAGAGAGTGTCTGAAAATTTCCCATCATTGTTGCAAGTAAAAGTACGTGGGTTGGTGCACCACACACACACTTTTAACCTAATTCTAAGCAGGGTTTCCTGCGGGCAAGGTTATGGAGGCGATGCAAGAACTCTTGTTTACTATTTTGAAAACTATGCACTTTTTTTTTTTTTGCAGGTGCAAATCTCTGTGGACAGGTTTTTCATGGGGGAATTTTCAAAGTAAGATATGCTTGTATTTTCCCTTTGAAAATTGGTGCAATGCCTGCAGGTAAGAAGGACCATGGGAGGGCAGTTTTGAAAAAGAAATTACCTTCATTATGATGGGGCCTCACATGCTAGGTCCCTTGGCATCCCACAGGAAATCTTTATCATGAGGAGGATAGTGCAGATAATATCAAAGTGTCAAGCAAAGCAGGATTTTTTAGGGACGTTGCTAACAAGTTAGAAAACAATTGGTGCACATGAGAAGTGACAAGGAGCTAGACTGAGGACACAAAAGTAAAACAAAAGGATGATACAAAATTATTCAGAGTAGTTAAATCACAAGCAGATTGTGATAAATTGCAGGAGGACCTTGTGAGACTGGAAGACTGGGCATCCAAATGGCAGATGAAATTTAATGTGGACAAGTGCAAGGTGTTGCATATAGGGAAAAATAACCCGTGCTATAGTCACATGATGTTAGGTTCCATATTAGGAACTACCATGCAGGAAAGCGATCTAGGCGTCATAGTGTATAACACATTGAAATCGTCGGTTCAGTTGCTGTGGCAGTCAAAAAAAGCAAACAGAATGTTAGGAATTATTAGAAAGGGAATGGTGAATGAAATGGAAAATGTCATAATGCCTCTGTATCGCTCCATGGAGAGACCCCACCTTGAATACTGTGTACAATTCTGGTCGCCGCATCTCAAAAAAAGATATAATTGCGATGGAGAAGGTACAGAGAAGGGCAACCAAAATGATAAAGGGAATGGAATAGCTCCCCTATGAGGAAAAACTAAAGAGGTTAGGGCTGTTCAACTTGGAGAAGAGACAGCTGAGGGGGGATGTGATAGAGATATTTAAAATCATCAGAGGTCTAGAATGGTTAAATGTGAATCGGTTATTTACTCTTTTACATGGACTAGGGGGCACTCCATGAAGGACTAGGGGGCACTCCATGAAGCTAGCATGTAACATTTAAAACTAAATAAAATTCTTTTCACTCAACGCACAATTAAGCTCTGGAATTTGTTGCCAGAGGATGTGGTTAGTGCAGTTAGTATAGCTGTGTTTAAAAAAGGATTGGATAAGTTCTAGGAGAAGTCCATTACCTGCTATTAATCAAGTTGACTTAGAAAATAACCACTGCTATTACTAGCATCAGAGGCATGAAATAGCTCATGGTACTTGCCAGGTTCTTATAGCCTGGATTGGGCACTGTTGGAAACAGGATGCTGGGCTTGATGGACCCTTGATCTGACCCAGTATGGCAAGTTCTTATGTTCTAAGGGTGTCAAAACGGGCTCCTAGATACTTGAGAGACTGAATTGGAACCAAGTGGCACTTCACCATGTTGATCACTCATCCCAAGTCACTTAGAGTCTGCATCACTTGCCGCACCAAGCAAGCGCAGTTCTCTTCCGTCTTCACATGGATGAGCCAATCATCCAAGTACGGATGGACCAACACTCCTTCCTTCCTTAGGGCCACGGCCATGGCCACCATCACCTTCGTAAATGTTCGAAGAGCTGTAGTTAGGATGAAAGGGAGAGCCCGAAACAAACATTGACCCAGCACTTTGATGCTCAGAATCTTCTGATGATCCTTCCAAATGGGAATGTGCAGATAGGCCTCAGTCAGATCCAAGGACGGCAGGAACTCGCCTTTGTGGACCGCCGCAAACCCTGTACGCAGCATCTTCATCTTGAAACGTGGCACTCGTAGGCTTAAGTCTACCTTCTGTAAATCCAAGATGGGTCATAAGGTGCCCTCCTTTTTTGGAACCACAAAATAAATGGAGTACCTTCCCTGCCCCTGTTCGCTGGGCGGTACTGGCACTATGGCATCCAGAGCTATCAAGCTCCGAAAGGTCCCCTCTATCACTTCCTGTTTGTTTTGGGAAGAACAGTGCAACTCCAGGAAAGCTTCTTTGGGAGGCCGCAAAAATTCTAAGGCGTAACCGTCTTTCACTATCTCTAGAACCGACTGGTCAGAGGTGATTTTGACCAACTCCTCATAGAAAAGGGACAGCCTGCCCCCTACTGCCATCAGAGAGGAGTGGGCAGCCTTGTATCATTGGGACGGCTTGCCAGCTCCGGCCCACCTCTGGCGGATCTGCCAGAGCCTTGAAAGGACTGCTGGCGACCTGACAGCTGCTTGGAACCTGAAGAGGAGGCCCCTCTACCTGACCAAAAGTGTCTCGATTCGCAAAAACACGGACGAGACGAATAAGGCTTTCTATTGCCCTTTTTGACTTTTGGCAATCTAAGGCCCTTGGTTTCACCCAGGGATTTCATCAGTTGATCCAGATCTTCTCTGAACAGAAACTTCCCCTTAAAAGGCAAATTACACAACCAGGACCATAGTCCTGGCTGTTGTGTGCACGAGGTCATACAATGCATCTGCCACATAAGCCATGCCTGCTTCAACGTGAGCTGCCTGATCGGGAGCTAGCACTCCTGAGGATGTCAGCTCCTGTGGTTTCTGAATCCAACATAAGCAGGCACATTGCATCAAGCTGACACCACTTCAAATGCCCTTCCAGCTTGTGATCCTGGCCATCCTTCAACGCGGCTGACTCTACTACTGGAATGGTAGTCTTTTGGTCACTGTGGAGACTGCCGCATCTACCAGAGATGTACTTGGATGATCCCTTGCTGGTCAAGCATTTGGATATAGCCTAGACATCGCTCTCCCCACCTTCAAGCCCACTTCTGGGGAATCCCACTCCTGGCTAATGAGCTTTTGAATCTTCTTAGGAATGGGAAAGGGGCTGGGAGGACCCCGCAGCCCATCAAGAGCTGGGTTGATGCCTTTGTTATCCGATTCCTCTGGATCCAACTTGACCCCCAGCTCATCTAACACCTAAGGAATGAGAGAGCAAACTACCCGAGGCTCATCACCATCTGCCTCGGAAGCCTCCACAGAATCAGGATCATCCTTGGTTGCATCAGGGCCAGAATTCAGACCCACATCCTGGTCTACCTCCGGGTCCTCCTGCAGCTAATCAGAGTCATCCAGGTCCCTGGGAACAGGGTCCAGACAAGAGTCTTGTGATCCATGACACTTTGCTGCATGTCCCAGAGAGCCCACAGTCCCCAAGCGTGGGCTCTTGGATGACCCAGAGGATCTCTCCCTGGTTCTCCGAGCACCTGCTTTCCGAGCCAGGAAGGCGTCGTGTAACAGCCAAATAAACTCCGGGGAAAGCCTCGCGGATCCCCCCATGCCTGCTCAGGGCTACTGAATGGAGACTTTTCCCCTCCTCCCGGTCCTCACTGCGTCCCTGCACCGCAGGGGAAAGAGAAGGAATGGATTCAGCGTTGCCGCAATCTCCCGCGGGAGCAGCAGGTGGGGAACACCCTCCTTGACGCCTGCAGTGGACCCCCCCCCCCGATAGGGAGGCCCTCCTAAGCTTGGGCCCCTTGGAGAACAGCACCTCACCCACTAAGGCACAACCTGTGCACAGGGAGAGGAGACCTAGGCAGGTGGACCAGGTCCCACAGACCTTGCATGCTGCTGCCCGCAATTTTTCTGCTATCCCGGCAAAAATTCAATCTCCCCGAAAAGCAGATGCGCTGCTGCACGAAGTAGGTTTCACCACATGGCAACTGAGCTGCCTGGAAGCGCTGCCGCGGAACAACCGTTGGAACTCGGGAGAAAGTCCGAGACGGGCAGGCAGAGTGCGCGCGAAACCAGGTCTACATCGGTGACATAGCGAGTCCCCCGTCGGAAGAAGGCTCCTGGCACCTGCCCACACTGCTCCCACTCCCTTACCAGCCCCAACAGCTTCAGAAGCCAGCCGCCCCCAGTACAGTCTCCCAGGCCGATTATCCCGGGCTGGAAACTCTCCAAGGTCTCCGCAGAAGCAAATTGGAGAAATTACTTACCTGATAATTTCGTTTTCCTTAGTGTAGACAGATGGACTCAGGACCAATGGGTATAGTGTACTCCTGCTAGCAGTTGGAGACGGATCAGATTTCAATCTGATGTCAGCCATACCCCTGCAGGAAGTGCAGCTCTTCAGTATTCTCCTCGAAAAGCATTGTGGATATGTGTGTGACTGACTAACTTAATAATTTGATTAACTTGATTAACTTCATAACTTGGTTAAACGTTAAAAACTTGATTAACTTGATTAACTTGAACTGGTTGAATGACTATAGCTGGAGACCGCCAGCGTACTCAACCGGAAAGCGTCGACACCCGGCAGAGTGGATGCCCTAGGTAAATGAAAACGTGGCTTACCCTTGAATCATTTGAAAGACCATGCGTAACGGCAGCCAAGGGTGGGATGCTGACTCCATCTGTCTACACTAAGGAAAACAAAATTATCAGGTAAGTAATTTCTCCATTTCCTAGCATGTAGCAGATGGACTCAGGACCAATGGGATGTATAAAAGCTACTCCCAAACCCGGCGGGAGGCTGCCCATGGTCCACTTAGAATTGCCCTTTCAAATGCCGTGTCCTCCTGAGCCTGAACATCCAGACGGTAGAATCTGGAGAAGGTATGGATGAAGGACCATGTCGCCGCCCTGCAGATCTCAGCAGGTGACAGCATTCTAGTTTCTGCCCAGGATACTGCCTGGGCTCTGGTAGAATGGGCCTTGACCTGTAGAGGTAGTGGCTTGCCAGCTTCTATGTAGGCCGCCTTGATGACTTCCTTCATCCAGCAGGCACTGGTAGCCCGCGAGGCCGCTTCCCCTTGTCTCTTTCCGCTGTGAAGGACGAAAAGGTGGTCCGTCTTTCGTACTGGTTCCGACATTTCCAGGTATCTGGATAGGAGTCTGCCGATGTTGAGGTGGCATAGACTATGGACTTCTTCCGAATTCTTCAAGCCATCCGTCGTTGGTAGCGAGATGGTCTGGTTAAGGTGGAAGTGTGAGATCACTTTGAGGAGGAAGGAGGGAACTGTGCATAGTTGGATGTCTCCCAGGGTGAGCCTGAGGAATGGCTCACGGCAGGACAGTGCTTGTAGTTCCGAGATGCGGAGGGCTGAATAAACTGCCAGCAAGAACACCGTCTTTAAAGTTAACAGGTGGAGGGACAGTCCTCGGAGTGGTCTGAAGGTGGTTCCCGCTAGGAAATCCAAAACGAGGTTGAAGTTCCACAGAGGTACCGGCCACTTTAGAGGTGGATGAATGTGTTTGACTCCTTTCAGAAAGCATGACACGTCAGGGTAAGAAGCTATGCTGTCGCCCTTGCTCTTGAAGCCGTAGCATGACAATGCGGCCACCTGTACCTTGATGAAGTTGAGGGACAGCCCCTTCTGTAGACAGTTCTGTAAGAATTCCAGGATCACGGGAACTTTAAACGATCGTGGCTTGATGTTGTGGTCTTCGCACCATGCTTCGAATACTCTCCAAATCCTTATGTACGTTAAAGATGTGGAGAACGTGCGGCTCGGAAGAGGGTGTCAATTACAGCCCCCGAGTATCTGCTCTTTCTCAGGCGGGCCCTCTCAATGGCCAGACCATAAGAGAGAATTGAGCTGAGTCCTCGTGGAGGATCGGACCTTGTTGTAGTAGGTCCCTGTGTGGAGGCAGGGGTAGGGGGTTCCCTGGCAGCAGTTTTCTCATGTCTGCGTACCAGGGTCTTCTTGACCAATCCGGGGCCACCAGAAGGACTAGCCCCCTGTGAGGTTGTCTCTTGTGAATGATTGCGCCCAAAAGGGGCCACGGCGGGAAGGCGTACGTAGGGTCCCCGGTGGCCAGGTCTGTACCAGGGCATCGATCCCTTGGGACTGTGGTTCCCGCCTGCAACTGAAGCATCTGGGCACTTGGGCGTTGGATCTGTTTGCCAGAAGGTCCATGTTCGGTGTCCCCCCCGATTTACTATCATTTGGAAGGCTGCGGACGACAGCCTCCATTCTCCTGGGTCTAGACTTTCCCTGCTGAGGAAGTCCGCCGTGATGTTGACTTTCCCGGTGATGTGGACAGCGGAGATCTCCTGGAAATTTGCTTCCGCCCACGCCATCAGGGGGTCTATTTCTAGAGACACTTGTTGGCTTCTGGTTCCCCCCTGTCAGTGATGTAGGTCACTGTTGTGGCGTTGTCCGACATTACTCTGACAGCTTTGTCTCAAAGTCTGTGAGCAAACTATAGACAGGCTAGTTTGACTGCCCGCGCTTCTAGGCGATTGATGGTCCATCCCGCGTTCCACTGCCCTTGGGCGGTTAACGCCTCGCAGTGTGCTCCCCATCCTCGTAGACTGGCATCTGTGGTGAGTAGGGTCCAGGTTGTAGAGGATAGTCTTGATCCCCGTCTCATGTGGTTGGCCTGCAGCCACCACCGTAGCTGGTTCTGGTCTCTGCCCGGGAGTGGTAGTTGAACGGTGTAGTTCTGGGACCATGGGCTCCACCGTGATAAGAGTGAGCGCTGTAGGGGTCTCATGTGGGCTCGCGCCCATGGCACAACTTCCAGTGTGGATGCCATCAGCCCGAGGACTTGCAGGTAACCCCATGCTGTGGGACGAGGATCGCTCAGCAAGGTATGTAGCCGGTTCCACAGTTTTGATCTCCTTGTGGGGGTTCAGGCTGACCTTGTCCTCTTTGGTGTTGAATCGGACTCCTAGGTATTCCAGCGACTGTGAAGGCTGTAGGGAGCTTTTGTTTGTGTTGACCACCCATCCTAGGCTCTCCAGTAGAGTGATGACTCTGCTGGTTGCTTTGTGGCTTTCCTCTGGTGACTTTGCCCTGATCAGCCAATCGTCTAGGTAAAGGTGAACAAGGATTCCTTCCTTCCTCAGTGTTGCCGCCACCACTACTATTACCTTGGTGAATGTCCGGGGAGCTGTGGCTAACCCGAAGGGTAGTGCCCGGAACTGGTAGTGATGGTTCAGGACTTTGAAGCGTAGGTAGCGCTGGTGTTCCTGATGAATTGGGATGTGTAGATAGGCCTCCGAAAGATCCAGGGATGTGAGAAACTCTCCCGGTTGTATCGCCTTTATTTTGGATCGTAGGGTTTCCATGCGGAATCGGGGAATCCTCAGGTGGCGTTTGACAGACTTGAGGTCCAGGATGGGCCTGAATGTTCCCTCTTTCTTGGGGACGATAAAATAAATGGAATAATGTCCAGTATTTATTTATTTCTTGTGGAGGCACTGGGGTTATGGCCTCGAGGGCCAGTAGTCTGGACTGTGTAGCTTCCACTGCCGCTCTCTTGAGGAGGTCATGGCAGGGGGACTCCACGAACTTGTCCGGAGGGGTTCATAGGAAATCCAGGTAGTACCCCTCCCGAATGATGGCTAGGACCCACTTGTCCAAAGTTATCTCAACCCATCTGCAGTGGAATAGGGCTAGTCTGCCCCCTATGGCTTCTTCCCTTGGACGGGTCGGCTGAATCTCATTGTGGAGTGCGGCTGGGGCCTGTGCCCGAGCTGGTTCCCCTCTTGTTGTGCTTGTTCCGAAAGGACTGGTTCCTGCCTGTAGGGTGGGGTGCTTGATAGTTGCTCCTGTAAGGATTGAAGCACTGTGAACTTCTGCCCCTGGAGGCCCTGGGGAAGGGCTACTGATTTCTCTTCGTCTTATCCTCTGACAGGCGCGGCAATGGGGACTCGCCCCATTTGTAGGCCAGTTTCTCTAGTTTGCTGCTGAACAGGAGGGATCCTTTAAAGGGCATCCTCGTGAGGCGCGTTTTGGAAGATGCGTCGGCCGACCAGCTTCGAAGCCAGAGTTGCCTCCTGGCCGCCACCGCAGACGACACTCCTCTGGCCACTGTGCGCACTAGGTCGGAGGCAGCGTCCACGAGGAATGATACTGCTGGTTCCATGTCTTCTCCCGGGGTATTGTTCCTGGTTTGTGATAAGCAGGCACATGTCACCACGGTGCAGCAGGCCGCAATTTGTAGAGACATAGCGGCTACGTCAAATGACTGTTTGAGGATGGATTCCAGACGCCAGTCATGTGCATCCTTGAGCGCTGCTCCTCCCTCCACTGGGATAGTGGTGCGCTTAGAGACCGCGCAGATCATGGCATCAACTCTCGGGCATGCCAGAAGATCTTTGGTTGCCAGGTCCAGGGGATACATGGCTGCCAAGGCTCATCCCCCTTTGAATGTGGACTCCGGAGCATTCCATTCCAGGTCAATCAGCTGTTGTGCCGCTTGTAACAGAGGGAAATGGCGAGAGGTCTGGTGAAGACCCTCCAGCAGGGGTTTCGGTTTAGGTTCCCCCGAAGTACCTGGGCCCGGGATGGCGAGCTCAGTCAGACATTGGGTGACAAGGTCCGGGAGCTCGTCCTTAGTGAAAAAGCGTCTGATGGTTCGGTGAGGCTCTGTCCCCGGGGGAGCTCCCCTTCTTCTAGGGGCTCGGCTTCCTCTTCAGAGATGTCCATATCCCCATAGATGGGGCTTCTGGGTGGTGGAAGCCTGTGTCTAGGTCTCGAAGGGCCTGGGGCCAGAGGATCCTCCGGTGGAGCACGTGGCTGATCAGCCAGCGGTTCAGTTTGCATTTGAACAAAGGCGTGAATCCCCTTGAAGAACTCCACCCATGAGATCGCCGCTGGGTCCAAGCTGAGAGGCGTTAGATCCCTGGGGTTCCCAGTCTGTGGGGAGGTCCCACTGGGATGTGCTAGGTCCGGGGTACCCCCTGAGGAGCTGGTACTCGGTCCTGGGTGGGACTGGCCCTGAACTGGATCTCCCAGGGGCTCCTCACACTGAGTGCACAGGGCGTCGGCCTCATCGCTTTGTGCGGCTCTGACGTGGCATGCTGGGCAGAGGCCTTGGGCCTTTATCCCTGTTTCTGGTGGTGCCATGGCTGCCGGCGCGTAAATTCTTATGCGCTCCAGTGCGCTTAAGATAAGCGTGTGAGTTGTGCGCGCAGGTGTACGTCCAGCCGTAGATATGCGCGCAGCTCTGTGCGTGCAACTTATGCGCACAAGGATTTATGTGCGTGTAAGTCTATGTGCACATGTGCTTTGTGCGCTCGGGCTGGATGGCGAACGGCGCGGCGACCCTGTGGGCAATATGGCGACCCCCTCGGAGGGTCTCCACGTGGGTAGACCCTTGGAAATAGCCGGGGCCTGGCCCTGCTAGGGCGGATCAACCCAGTGGCACTGGTCTCGGCCGGTGACCTGTGCTCCTCCTCGATCCTCGGAGACCGGATTCAAGCAGAAGATTTCTACCTTACCTTGTCTTCGGCGCTTCCCGGTTTCGTCCCGGGCGGTCTCCGGCTGCGGGGGGACAGGGCAAATACTTTTACCACCTCGCTCGAGGGTGCACCCGCTGCCTCTCAGCCACGCCCGAGGATCGGGGGCTAGGTCCTCGCCGCGATTAGGCCACCGGACCGAGGCTTACCTCCGAGGGACCACGGAAATCACCTCAGGAATCTCAACTGGGGGAGGGACCCAAGGGTATCACCGCAGGAGAGCGGGGCTCGTCTTCAGGTAGGTTTCTCCTTAGAATTTGGTTCTAACGCTGTGAGAGCGTGCAGATAGTCCCTAACTGTTATGGAGACGGAAAATACTGAAGAGCTGCACTTCCTGCAGGGGTATATGTACTAGGGGCTGACGTCAGATTGAAATCTGATCCGTCTCCAACTGCTAGCAGGAGTACACTATACCCATTGGTCCTGAGTCCATCTGCTACACGCTAGGAAAGCAGGCTTTTTTAAAATTTGCTTTACCCACAAAGAGAAAGAAGCAAAAATCCCCAGCGGGGATACTTCCCTGGAAAGCCCAGCGGCGGGCAGGAGGGGACCTCGGGGCGCCGAGAGTGAGCCAGTCCCCTGGCTATAAGGGGCCCTGGAAACAGGGGGCTGAAACAGCCAGGGGGATCCAATCCCCTGTTCGCTCGGCTCGACCTGAGGGATGGCCTGCCAATCGGAACCTGGCACCTCAGGGAACTGCACCACTTCGCAAACTTCCAGGTCAGTCAGGACTGCAGGTTTGCACCTCTACCATCTGCTGGAGACAGAGATATACTGAGGGACTGCAGGTGGCACTCTTGGTTATCTAGCAGTGCCTCAAGGTTTTGTTCTCTGCTTCCATCTGCTGGTAGGGAGGTAGAAACCTACTTGTCTGGAATGATCTGGGCATGTCCAGAAATGTAGCATATTTGCATAAACTTTGCTGCCTAATTTTCTATATCTTGCTACAGCATCTACCCTTGATTTGCTATAGGATAATGTGAGCTATGACTGCAAACCCACTGACACTGACCCACTCTCACTATAATCCCACTGACACAGCCACATGACATCTATTCTATCCTCAATATAAAATACTGAGACAACCATATGTTCTGTGGATAAAAAGTATCATAATACATCTGCTGTATTGTTACACCTGACAAGCTAAGTGATGACTGCAGCACATGATCATTTTTTCACATTTTATCCAAATCACAACAGCAAATTCCCACACTAAAAATTTCCTTTTCCTTGATGGCTGAGGGCTCCTAATAAAAATGTAAAATTCTCCCTTACCCAGTGAGATCAGGATCTCATAATTCGCCTTCATTACATCCTTGTAAAGCTCCTTCTGGCACTGATTTAAATCCTCCCACTCCTCCTGGGAGAAATAGATGGCGATGTCCTCAAAGGTTACTGGATCCTGAAAAACAAACCCTTCCATACTCAGCACCTTCTGCATCTTGTCCATCAGGAGACCTCTCAGCACTGGGGCTCAGCAGGGCAGGGGGAGAGTTTTCCATATGTTAGTAAGTCATAGGGTGATATCAGAGTTCTTGTTCTGTTTCTCACATTGTTCAAAGCTGCAGCAACTGAAGAATGATACCCCATAAAAATTTTCAAGAAAGGACGGATATACATAGAAGAGGTATATAATTCTTATTCTATAAAATGGGATTTTCTAATGTAATAAGGAGACCTGGGAATAAGACTAAGAGAAATCATAAGAGAACTAAAATTATATAAGGAAACTTATATTTTAAAGACTTTAGTTAAATTTCCCTGTTAAATAATTAAATTAATACCAAGGGGACAAGTTTACCCAAAATTACAGATAAGTTATTCAAACAGGATCATTTTCACAGATTTAAGTGCATAAAAATAAGAAAAGAAACAAAGAAATAACGAGAATAAATATATATATATATATATAAGAAAATTATTATTTACCTGCTAATTTTCGTTCCTGTAGTACCATGGATCAGTCCAGACAGTGGGTTATGTCCCCAATCCAGCAGATGGAGTCAGCACAAGCTTTGAGGGGGCGTATCCATATATACTACTACCCCCTCTGCAGGAGTTCAGTATCGAGTATATCAAAGCCCGAGTAGAAACCCCCGAAGGATCAAGTTTGTGGAAACAGATAATGAAAACAATTGTAACCGCAACAAGTAACTGCAAACATCCTACCAACTTGTAGGGAGCTGTGAAAAACAGCGAAAAGAAACAACTGTGAAGACACAGAACACTGCGAGCAAGAAGCAGCGCAGAGCTGAGCAGGATCAAGAACCCAAACGCGGTGGGCGTCTGGACTGATCCATGGTACTACAGGAACGAAAATTAGCAGGTAAATAATAATTTTCTTTTCCCTGTACGTACCTGGATCAGTCCAGACAGTGGGATGTACCCAAGCTTCCCTAAATCGGGTGGGGTCCTGCGAGGCCTGCTCGGAGAACCTGCTCGCCAAAGTGTCCAGAGACCGAAGAGGCGATGTGCAGACGATAGTGCCTCGAGAACGTGTGTAACGATTTCCAGGTGGCTGCCCTACAAATTTCCTGCGAGGATACCGAGCGAACCTCCGCCCAGGAAGCCGCCTGAGAACGTGTAGAATGCACTACGATTCCGGATGGGGGAGTCCGACCCGCCCCAATGTAAGAAGCAGCAATGCCGGCCTTCAGCCATCTGGCAATGGTAGTCTTCGAGGCCTGAGACCCCTTCTTAGGACCGGCCCAGAGTACAAAGAGATGGTCAGAGGTTCGGAACTCATTTGTAGCCTACAGATAGAGGCGCAGAGTGCGCTTGACATTCAAGAGACGGAGAGACTTCGGCTCTGAGGAAGAGAAGGACGGCAACTCCACCGTCTGGTTCACATGGAATGCAGAAACCACCTTCGGAAGGAAGGAGGGAACGGTGCGAAGCGAAACTCCAGAGTCGGAGAAACGGAGATAGGGCTCTCTACACGACAGAGCCTGCAGCTCCGAGATGCGTCGAGCGGAACAGATGGCCACAAGAAATACAGTCTTGAGAGTGAGATCCTTTATCGTTGCGCTGCGCAGCGGCTCGAACGGTGGTCCCGACAGGGAGCAAAGCACAAGGTTAAGACTCCAGGAGGGACAAGGGTCCCGTAACGGAGGACGCATATGCTTGACACCCTTGAGAAAACGAGCAATGTCAGGATGCTGTAGAAGAGAGCCCCCATCGCTCAACAGCGAACCAAGGGCGGCCACCTGAACCCGTAGTGAATTATAGGCGAGCCCTTTTTCCACCCCCGCCTGTAGAAACTGAAGGATCTGAGGTACAGAAGCCTTAGCGGGTCTCGTGGCCTGGCTGGTACACCACAGCTCGAACACCTTCCAGACTCGAACATAGGCCGATGTCTTTCGTGCCCGCAATAGCGTGGATACTACCGCCTCCAGGTAGCCCCGACGCTGGAGGTGGCGCCTCTCAAAAGCCAGGCTGCAAGACAGAAGAATTCTGCCTGCTCGAAAAATACCGGGCCCTGATGTAGGAGCTGGGGGAGGTGCCCCAGCCTGATTGGCCCGTCGATCACCAGCTGTAGCAGGTCCGCAAACCAGGGTCGCCTGGGCCATTCTGGGGTGACGAAAACCACGGTCCCCTGATGTCTTTCTATTCTGCGGAGCATCCTGCCCACCAGGGGCCATGGTGGAAAAGAAAGATATGGCGGCCACGGGAGGACCAGGGCATCCACTCCCTCCGCGCTCTCTCCGGCGACTGAAGAAGCGTGGAGCCTTGGCGTTGAGAGCGGACGCCATCAGATCCAAGTGGGGGGCCCCCCACCGATGGACGAGAAGTTGCATTGCTTTGTCGGAGAGAGACCACTCTCCGGGTCCAGCAGTTGACGACTGAGGAAGTCCGCCTGGACGTTGTCCACACCGGCGACGTGCGAGGCCGCTAGCCGGACGAGATGACGCTCCGCCCATTGCATCAGCAGCGCCGCCTCGAGCGCGACCTGCGGGCTGCGCGTACCTCCTTGTCGGTTGATGTAGACCACGGTGGTAGCGTTGTCCGATAGGATTCTGACTTCTCGGTTCCGAAGAAGCGGGAGGAAATGTCGCAGAGCTAGCCGGACCGCTCTGGTTTCCAGACGGTTGATTGACCACTTCGCCTCCACCGTGGACCACGTCCCCTGCGTGGCGCTTCGATCGCAGACTGCACCCCAGCCTGCTAGACTGGCATAGGTGGTCACCACCACCCAATTTGGCAGATCGAGGGACATGCCACGGGCCAGGTTCGGCGGATCCAACCACCAGCCCAGACTGTCCCTGGCATTCTGTGGGAGCAGGAGAATCATCTGATAGTCCTGCAATACTGGTTTCCAACGGGAGAAGAGCGCCCACTGTAAGGTCCTGAGGTGCGCGAAAGCCCAAGGTACAAGGTCGATGGTGGACCCCATCACTCCCAGGAGTTGCAGGTAGTCCCAGGAGGTGGGCTCTGGTAACGCAGAGAACCGTTGTGTGTGATCCCGCAAGGATTGAGCTTTGTCCTGGCGCAGAAAAACTTTGCCCAGTAGGGTGTCGAAAGTTGCCCCCAAAAAAAACCCAAGCGTTGCGAGGGCATGAGGGAGCTCTTGGAGAAGTTCACTACCCATCCCAGGGAATGTAGAAACCGTACTACTCGAGTCACCACTGAGCGTCCATGATCGAATGACTTCGCCCGGAGGAGCCAATCGTCCAGATAAGGATGAACCAGGATGCCCTCCTTCCGGAGAGCTGCCGCCACGACTACCATGATCTTGGTGAAGGTGTGCAGCGCCGGCGCCAATCCAAACGCGAGAGCCGTGAACTGAAAATGCTGGTCCAGAATTTTGAAACGAAGGAAACTGTGGTGGTCCGGGCGGATGGGAATGTGCAGGTAGGCCTCCGTTAAGTCCAGGGAGGCGAGGAACTCCCCCTGATGCACCGCCGCAATCACTGACCGGAGCGTTTCCATGCGGAACCGAACGACTCGAAGGGATTTGTTGACTTCCTTGAGGACTAGGATAGGCCGGAAGGAACCGTCCTTCTTTGGTACGACGAAATAGATGGAATAGTGGCCCGAGCCCACCTCTCCGAAGGGCACGGGCGCAGTAGCGCCTATCTCCCGGAGTCTGTCCAGAGTCAGCTGCACCGCTCCTCTCTTGAGGTCCGAGCCACAGGGGGAAAAGATGAACCTTCCCTGCGGGGGGCGGACAAATTCCAATGCGTAGCCGTGTTTTATGGTATCCAGGACCCACTGGTCCGAGGTGATCCGTGCCCACTCCGCTTAGAAATACGTTAGTCGGTCCCCAATCCTGGGGACAGTGGAGTGGGCGAGACTGGCATCATTGTGAAGACTTGGTATAGGAGTTCCCGGTTCCGGGAGTAGTGCGTGCGGGCCGATGCCCGCGGAAGGCGCGCAACCAGGGCTGAGACCTGGGGGCGGATGGCCGGGAGCCCGTCTGTCTGTAGCCCCTGTAGCGCCGTTGCGCTCTGGCTCTGGTCCGAGAAGAAGAAAACGCTCTGGATGGTCGAAACCTATCCTCCGGCAGCCGATGAACAGCGTTCTCCCCCAGGGACTTGATGATCTGGTCCAAATCCTCCCCAAAGAGGAACTTGCCCCTGAAGGGAAGAGAGCCCAGACTGGACTTAGAGGACGTATCAGACGCCCAATTGCGTAGCCACAGTAGTCGTCGTGCTGCCACTACCGAAACCATAGATCTTGTGAGGACCCGAAAAAGGTCGTACGAGGCGTCCGCCCCATACGCCACTGCGGCTTCTAGCCGATCTGCCTGGGCAGCCTCATCGGACGGCAGGTTCTGAGACGTGAGGAGTTGTTGCACCCAAAGGAGACTAGCCCGCTGGGCAAGCGAACTGCACATCACCGCCCGCATACCCAGAGCGGAGACCTTGAAAACCCGCTTAAGGAAAACTTCCAACTTACGATCCTGTGTGTCCCGCAACGCCGCACCTCCCGTCACTGGGATAGTCGTCCTCTTCGTGACCGCCGACACTGCGGAGTCCACCTTTGGGACCTTGATGAGGTCCAGAAAATCTTCGGGGAGCGGGTACAGCTTTTCCATAGCCCGGCTGCTCTTCAGGGAGGCCTCCGGGGTGTCCCATTCCCTGGTGAGAAGTTGTAAAAACGAGTCATGAATGGGAAAAGCCCGAGCCCTCGGCCGGAGTGCCGCCAGGACAGGATCTCCCTTCCTTGAAGAAGTGATGACAGTGGGAGCTACTGGGGCAGGCGGGTCTGGTGGCGGATCCAAATCTAATTCTTGGATGATCTGCGGGATGAGGTCGTCCAGCTCTTCCCTCTGGAAGAGGCGTAGGGTACGCGGATCATCCCCCTCCTGTGTGCCGTCCCCTTGTCCCCCGTCCGGGAGGTCAAGTCCATGTCCCGCTGGGTCTGGCACCGCCCCCACTGCCGCGGGCGTGGATCGGACCCGGGTAGGAAGGCGGGAGGCCCCCACTCCCGGAGGGTCGGGGGGGGCCGGCGTCGAGGGCGACATCCGAGGGATCTTAGGAGGGGGGGGGGGTCCCACAGGTGCTTCCAGCCCCTGCAGATAAGCGGTATGCATGAGCAAGATAAACTCCGGAGAGAACCCCGGCCTGCTCGGGTGCGCTTCGGGGGCGGCGTGGTTCCTGCTCCCTGGCTCTGGGTGCTTGGTTCCTGCACCAAAATCGGGGGAACACCCCCGCTGGTAGAGTCCTCCAGGGATCCGTTCTCCCTCGTGGCCTCCAGGGATCCGTTCCCCCTCGTGGCCTGCGCCTCAGGGCGCTCAGAATGTAAAATGGCCGCCGTTCCCGCCAAAAATGGCGGAGTGGCCGGCCCGCACCGCCCGGGCAAAAAAGAGAAATCAGTCAGGGACTGTGAGGTACCTTCCCCCCCGGGAAGGCATCGTGCACAGATGCCCTCCCGGGAAATCCGGGACCCCGGGTCTCCGCAGGCCGCACAGCGGGACGGCCGCGGCATCGGGATCGCTGCAGGAGAAAAGAAAAAGCCACGGGGGGGGGGGGGCCACGCGCACAAAGGCGCCGCTGCGGGGGGGGCCCAGTCGGCCCGCACTGCCCGCTGTCTGAAAATAGAGGAGGGTGCCGCGGGGGGGCCTTCCTGGCCACACGACCCGCCCCAGACATCTTTCCCTAAATGGCTCAGCAGCCCATGAGGAGCTGTAAAATGGCCGCAGGTGAGGGAGTAAAGAGCGAAGAGGCCGGCTCCACCGGCTTTCGCGGGCACCGGGGGCTGAGCTGTAAAGGAAAAAAACTACAAAGGAAAAACAAACTTACCCCTGGCTGCAACGAGAAATAAACAGCAAGGCCGCAGAGAAGAGACAAGGAAGATAAGCCACTCCCCAGGAGTTGAAAGAACTCTGCCTTTTTTTTTTTTTTTTTTTTTTTTTAAACTTAATACAAACTTGATACAAACTTGATCCACAGAAAAAGACAACAACAAGCCATAATCAAGCAAGAAAGTGAAGGAAAAGGAGGGGAAGCCTGATTCCCCTACTCGCATCTGCTGGAGTCAGAAGATACTGAACTCCTGCAGAGGGGGTAGTAGTATATATGGATACGCCCCCTCAAAGCTTGTGCTGACTCCATCTGCTGGATTGGGGACATAACCCACTGTCTGGACTGATCCAGGTACGTACAGGGAAATATATATATTTTTTTTTTTTTAAAAACAAAGCTTTCATGCTTTTTTCTCCCTGTGGATACTCCATTACCAATCACGAGAAAGAGACCCCAGAAGCTCAGATAGATTCCTGGGAGTTTTCCCCGAACCTCAGAGTGACCAGAACTCAAAGGTTTTCAGTTATCCCGAGGTGGGTCCTAAAGTACTTTGCCTGCACCCCAGGACGAACTAACATATTCGAGGTTAGAAAGCTGCAGCAGTGTTTGTACAGAGAAGGCAAGACCTTGGGGGAAATCTCCTACCTGAGGAGAAGATCCTGCAGGCATTTTCCTCTCTGCTTCTGTTGCTTTTAGGAGTGAAAATACATTAGGGGCTCTTTCTCTGGCTGGGGAGAAGCTGAATATTTGCCTGTTACAGTGCTGGAGAGGGGGGAAAAGAGAGAGCTCCAGCTGGAAGGCTGCAGGAGTGAGTCTCCTTTCCCTTTCCTTGCTCTGCTCTTTGCTTAACAGCAGAGTAGGACCGCCTCCTGCCCGCCGCACACTGATGATGTCACGGTTGGGCGGATACACTTTATTGTAACACATGTACAAATTGTCCTGCCAATAAAGTTTCTTCATTTTACATCTAAGCCTTGACAGAGTTGCTAGGAAGGAGGCGAAAGGGAGTTTTATCCTTCTGCTGGGCGATCTCGCAGCCCTGAGTGTCTAGATTCTTCTAAGTAATTTCTAGGGTAGAAGCTTTGAATGCAAGCAAATTTCTGAAACTTCCTAAATATAGCAGTGGAAATAGTAGCCATGAAGAATGTTTGCAAGTATGAATAATCCTTCCTCAAATATTGCAGAATGATTCATAAGTTCAAGCAATGGGGACAGTATTATGAATGCATGTCTTATTATGTATTATTCAATTGGACATGAATGTTTTACTTTTATTTTATTGTAATATGTAGTTTATTGATTTGATGTATATAATATTTTATTAATGTATATGTATTATATATTTTTAATGATGTATTTTGATTTGTAAACTGTTTTGATTTTAACTATAAAGGTGCTATAATAAGAAATAAAATAATTATAATTAAAACAGCCCAAATGAGAAAAAGAAGTTTGCTTACTGTAAATGGTGTTTTCTGTACATAGCTAAATGAATTAGCCATGCTGTCCAGGATGTCTTCTGGTGGCCCTGAGGTGGCGCTTCTCCTAGCAATCACAGAGCTTTGCTCTGGACAGCTGCACGTGTCTTCCCGCTCGATTGCCATCTTCTCCTCAGTCTGTATCATAGCCAAAAACCATCCGGAGTGGATGTCTTAAAAGGCTGTCCAGGGAGGCGGGTGGGTCAGCATGGCTAATTCATCCTGCTATCTACAGAAAACACCATTTATGGTAAGCAAACTTGTTTTTTTTTCCCATCAATAGCAAGGCTGAATTAACCATGCTGTCCACAGCTATAGGGTTAAGTCTCGCACACTGATGGGTTTACAGCGTCCTCTTCTATGATTAAGTCTGGCTGCGAGCCCAACCCATTTTACTAGTGGGGGGCAGCCGTGCAAGTTGTTAATCACGTTGAAGGGTGCAGCACTGCTGATCCTACTGCTGCGTCTGAGCCTGCCTGCTGGTCCAGGCAGTAATGAGACATGAAGCTCTGCAGTAAAGACCAAGTGGCTGCTTTGCAAATGTCCAAGTGCAGTACCATGCGAAGGTGCGCAATCGAGGTAGCCACCGCCCATACCTGATGCGCATTGACCTTGGTATTTATGTATTTATGTATTTAATATTTTTTATATACCGAGGTTCTGGTAACAATGTTACCAGTCACTTTGGTTTACATATAACTTTGGGATGACAAAACACGAATGTCTTACATAGAACAAGGCAATGAAGGACTGGGAGAAAATTAATTAAATAAATTAAATTAAATTGCATAGAACATTATGAGAAACAACATTTTAAATTACTGAAATCTAACATACTAGAATCTAACATATTAGCGATTCGGATCGGTCACGTAACACGTAGTCAATCTGTTATGCTCCGCGGCCGTGGCGCCCCACGACCGCGTTCCCCTACCTGACTCTCAGCGCCAGGAAAGCCCCGGGGGAGGGCTCCGACTCGGACCCGTGCTGCCCGCTGCAGGGGAAGTCGTCCTGCTTCCCTCAGCGGCGTCTCTCCTCCACCGGGAGATCAAAGATGGCCACCGCCATGAGATCCAAGATGGCCGCCGTCAACTCATTTGCATTTAAAGGGACCTGATCCCTTTAACTAGACTCACCTGTTTCCAATGATCCAGAGCAGAGGAAGTATATAGGGAGGCTTCCTCTGCTCATTCCTTGACTTGGCAACGTCTCCTGCGAGTGTTGTTTGAGTCTGCTTGCTTCGGTGAGTTCCTGCCTCTTGCTCCTGTTACGTCCTGGTGATTCTCTGGTTCCTGACTTTGGATTGGCTTACGGTGATTCTCTGGTTCCTGACTTCGGATTGGCAAGCGGCGATTCTCTGGTGCACGACTTCGGACTGGTGAGCGACGACCCTCTGGCACTCGACCTAGGACTCCTCCAAGACTCCGTCACCAAAGGCCCACCTAAGTCCCAGCGGCCCGGGTCCCTATGGGCTCCTCCTGGGGGGACCGCGGGCTTCCAGGGCGAAGCTCCAGTTGGCCTTTGCACCATTGCTCTGACCTCCCTAGGTCCACCTAAGACCCAGCGGTCGGGTCCCTACGGGCTCCTCCCGGGGGGATCGCAGACCACCAGTGGTGAAGACACAGCGCCTCTTCTCATCTCTTCATCGCCTCCATATTCGCCTCAGCCCCCAGTGCCAAGGGCCAGCTGGTCCCGCCTCTTGTTCTGCCTCGCCACCCGGCGTGAGAGCCTATGGGACTTCCGCAAGGTATTCCATCCTCACGTCGGCCCAAGGGTCCACAAGCCTGAGCATAACACAATCTTAGGCAGGAGGAGATTGTATTTGTTCTGGGATTATTATGTAGTGGGACACATGGTGTGTTGACCCAGATGGGATAGTGTTAGATATCCTTGGTAGATAGTTGAGTGGAGCGCTCAGAATAACAGAACTGAATATATTGCAATATCCAATTCGATAGAATTCGCTTTGCTACTGGAAGACCAGGAGCGTTAGGATTGAAAGAAACAGAGTTGTGAAGTCCTGTTTTCAGCATGCGTCCTATGTTTGTAGTATGTCAGCGCCTTTTTGCAGTCTAGCATATAAAAAAGGCATTCTCTATTGTTGCAAAACGTTGGCAGTGTGATAGTTTGATTCAAGTGAAACACTGAAACTACCTTGCGCAGGAAGGAAGGGTGAGTTCGGAGGGTCACCTTGTCATGGTAGAATTGCAGATAGGGAGGATAATGAATCAAAGTTTACAATTCACTGACGCACCTGGCGGAAGTTAGCACGACCAGGAATTTCACTTTCCAGGTTAAATATTTCATGTGGCAACTGTCCATAGGGTCGAACAATGGGAGCATGAGCTGTTCCAGTAAAAGGTTCAGATCCCAGGGAACCGGAGGCTTGGTAACTGGTGATAGGCTGCTATGGCACTAATGTGAACCTGTACTGTACATGTCACCAATTCAGACTGGTAAAGTGTGTGCAGGTAATCCAGTAGGGTTTCTGGCGAACAGGAGAACGGGTCTATTCATTTAATTCAGCACCAGGCTGAATAATGGTGCAACTTAAGTTGATAATTTTTGCGAGTGGAGTCCTTGCGAGAGGATTTCAGTTCATTTTGGACATCCAACGACACACCCAGATGTCTCAGTATTGTCCTTTCAACCTCCAGGTTGTGAGATGACGTGAGGATTGCTAGACGTTTTGTAGTTGATAACAAATCCCAGCATCAGCAAGCAATCCATTGTGTTCTTCAAGTGCAAACTGAGAGTCGGCTTGTCGGAAGCTCCCGGCAGCCAATCATACTGTTGCTTCGTCGGTCTCAGAAAGTTTTGACCCTTGTGCCTCACCTTTTTCTCTGCTCTCCCCGCTAGCCTTGGGAAGATGGCCACCGCCACGTCTGCAAGCCGCTCTCTCCAGTGTCCCCAGAATGGCTATGGCATTGCCTCACACCATGTTTCTCCCAAGGGCCTTCTAGGGTGCGCGTGTGTGCGTCACCCATGTCTTTATTCCAGCTATGGCACGAACCTCGGGTTCATCCCCCACAGATGATGTCACGCCATCCGGGTATTTAGCCTACACTTGTTTGCTAGCTCATTGAGTTAGCAAGGATTGGATTCGTCCAGTCTATACTATTCTGCCGTTTCCCTGCTGCCACTGGAAGCCTCTCTGCCCTTCGGGGTATTCTCTAACCTGGGTACTCGCTCCTCAGGGGCCCTCTGCTTTATTTCAGATGCCTTACTGGGATCAGGTACTCGCTCCTCGAGGGCCTGCTCTCCCTGCCTGTTACCATCAACTTCTGCCTGGTAGAATCGCCAACCTTACAGCTACCATCTAGTGAGTAATCTAATTCTCAGTCTGTCTCATCTACAGCTCTGCCATGCTGGGAAACCTTCACCTGGATATTAATTAATTAATTATTTATTTATTTATTTAACAGTTTTATATACCTAAATTCTTGTAAAAAGTTACAAATCAGTTCGGTTTACATTGAAACAGTAACAGTGCCTCAGAAGAGAGCAATTACATTGAACTAGGGATTACAATAAACGAAACAGTTAACATTGTAACAGTAACAGTGTCTCGGAGAGGGCAATTACATTGAACACGGGATAGCATAAGCTAAGATCTTGAACTGAAAGAAGAAAACCAGGGATTGCAGACAACACGGGATTGCAAAAAACTAAGATCATGAAACTGCGGGACATACCCAGGGTGTAACTCAACAATATAATAAGAGGCTAGTGGGGCTATGATTAGGTTTGAGACCGTAGTAATGGCAAAAGATCTTAGTAATGGAGCTAAAGCTGGACAAGTAGTTTTCGTCTATAACGATAGAAATGATGGGGAGAGTCAAAAGGACTACTAATGAGCGAGCTGATTTAATTCAGAAGATTATCTGAATAGGCAAAGGCCTGATTAAACAACCAGGTTTTGAGTCTTTTCTTAAATGTGACCGGGCAGTGTTCAAGCCGGAGGTCTGGAGGAAGAGAGTTCCAATGTGTAGGACCAGATGCTGAGAGGGCTCTCTTTCTTAAAGTTGTTTTTAGAGAGGGAACCTGGAGGGTGTCTTTATATGCTGCTCTTACCGGCCTGGATGGTAAGCGCAGTCTAAGAGGGATCTTGAGTTCCAGAGGGGTGATGTTGAATATCGCTTTGTGGGTGATGGTTAGAGCTTTGTACAGGATTCTGTATTTGATTGGGAGCCAGTGGAGGTTCATCAGGATGGGAGTGATGTGGTCCCTTTTTTTGGATCTGGTTAGAATTCTGGCTGCGGCATTTTGCAACATCTGTAATGGTTTGATAGTATTCGCAGGTAGGCCGATCAGAAGAGAGTTGCAATAGTCTATTTTTGAGAAGATGATTGCCTGAAGCACTGTACGGAAGTCATGGAAGTGGAGGAGAGGTCTCAGTCGTTTTAAAACTTGGAGTTTGAAAAAGCAGTCCTTGGTTGTATTGTTGATGAAGCTTTTGAAGTTCAGTTGTTTATCCATGAAGACTCCCAAATTTCTGACTTGGGAGGAGAAGGTAGTAAGGGTTGCAGGATGAGGGTTAGGCAGTGTGAAATTACTGTCGTGCGAGATGAGTAGATATTCCGTCTTTTTTGTGTTCAGGATCAAGTTGAGGCTTGATAGAAGGTTGTTTATGGACTTGAGGCAGGTATCCCAGAACTCGAGGGTTTTGTTTAATGATTCAGTGATCGGTAGGAGAATTTGTACGTCGTCTGCGTACAAATAATAGATTAGATTAAGTTTGGAGAGGAGTTGGCAGAGAGGGAGCAGGTAGATATTGAAGAGAGTTGGGGATAAGGAAGAACCTTGGGGAACTCCCAACGTAGAGCAGACAGGGTGGGACTCTTCGTTGTTAATTTTGACCTTGTAGGTCCTGTTTTGAAGGAACGACCTGAACCAGCTAAGGACGGTGCCTTTGATGCCGATGTCTGATAGTCAATCTAAAAGATAGGCGTGGTTCACCGTGTCAAAAGCCGCAGAAAGGTCGAGGAGAATGAGAAGACAAGGTTGTTTTTTGTCCAGACTTATGAGTATGGTGTCTGTAAGTGTGATTAAGAGTGATTCAGTGTTGCGGGCTTTCCTGAATCCGAACTGATATGGGGAAAGGATATTGTTGTTGTTCAAGAATTCTGTGAGTTGCTGGTTTACTATTCTTTCCAATATTTTGGCGATGAATGGAAGATTTGCAATAGGGCGGAAATTGGCTGGATCGTCCAGGGAAAGATTAGGCTTTTTTAACAGCGGCTTTAGGATAGCAAGTTTAAGTGGGTCAGGGACATGGCCCTGTGAAAGGGAACAATTATGATCTCTGCAATATGCTTGGAAATGGTACTAGGAATGGAGATAAGCAGGTTGGATGGGATCGTGTCCAAAGGGTGAGATGCAGGTTTGAGCTTTTTGAGAATGATTTCTATCTCCAATGAAGATGTAGGCTCGAAGGTTTCAAGTTTTGTAATCGGCAGTGCAGTTGCAGTAATAGGGGGTGGAGGGAGAGGAAGATTGTTATTCGTGAGCAGTGCAATGAGGTTTAAGATTTTCTTTTTGAAGTAAGTGGCTAGTTTGGCTGGATATCCCTATACCAACTTGGTGAAACGGGTTCCCTCTGCCGAGGGGCCCTGGACGGCTATCTCTGGATCACCTCACTACTGCCACCTCTGGTGGTATACACCAGCTGTACAATAAAAGACAAATCTCTGTGTTTGTGCATCCTGAGTCTAGCCCAGTACTATAGCTTTGCCCAAGGAGAGGGACTTCTGTCTGTCTCCTTCAATGTCCAAGCAGACTGAAGAGGAGTTAATTTCCTCCTGCTATGCACTAAGTCTGTTGCCAATAGCTGTTAACCACTCCCCTTTCTTTGCCACCAGGAATGTTGTCTTCAATGTTAGTAGTTGCAGGGACAGGTCAGGGAGAGGTCTGAAGGAGGCTCCCACTAAGAAGTTTAAGACTAGGTTGAGGTTCCACAGGGGCACTGGCCACTTAAGGGGTGGTCGGATCTGCTTGACTCCTTTCAGAAAGCGAGAGACGTCCGGATGAGAGGCTAGGTTGCCGCCCTCACCCTTGGTTCCGTAGCATGACAATGCGGCCACCTGCACCTTGATGGAGTTTATTTATTTATTTATTTGGGATTTTTATATACCGACAACTGTTTGCACATCGTATCGTTTACAATTAACTTAAAACAATAGGCAAAGGCCTTTACATGGAACAGCAACTATAGTTAACAGAGAACACAAAGGAAACAATCACCGAAAGAGGAAAACTAGTTTTTATAAATATTTACAAGAAATAATCAGGGAACAGAGAATTTGGTTAAGAATCATGTGAAGGGATTGGCGGACGGGTAGGCCTGTAGGAAAAGCCATGTTTTTAGTTTTTTTTTTAATTTGGGGGTGGGAGTCTCTGTGCGCAAATCTGGAGGGAGGGAGTTCCACAGGTGGGGCCGGCGAGGGAAAAGGCTCTCTTCATTGTGGAGATCAGATTGTAGGGTTTAATAGAGGGAGTACGGAGTGTTCCTTGAAGGGCAGGACGGGTGGGTCTTGTAGAAATGCGAGGAAGTAGAGGGGGGGCAGAGCCAGTGGAGGTTTTCATTCATAATGCTCTTGTGGATGAGGGATAGTGTTTTGAAGAGGATACGTGATTGAATTGGTAGCCAGTGGAGCTCGATGAGGGTTGGTGTGATGTGGTCTCTTTTTTTAGTGTTAGAAAGAATACGTGCTGCAGCGTTCTGTAGAAGTTGTAAAGGTTTGGTGTGATTGGAGGGGAGGCCGAGGAGGAGAGCATTACAGTAATCAATTTTGGAGAAAATGATAGACTGGAGTACTGTGCGAAAATATGAGAAAAGTAGAAGGGGTCTAAGTTTTTTGATGTTTTGTAGTTTGAAATAGCAGTCACTTAAGAGAGATTTGATGAAGGGTTTGAAGGAGAGTTGGTTGTCAAGGAGAACACCCAGGTTGCGGGTGTGTGAGTGGAAAGTAGTGGAGGCATGAGATGGGGGAATAGGCGGAAGAGGGAGTTTAGAGGAAATGATAAGGAGTTCTGTTTTTTGCGGGTTATTTATTATTTATTTATTTATTATTTAAATTCTTTTAATATACCGATGCTCAAGACCAGGTCTTATCGTACCGGTTTACAATAAACTAGGGGGTAAACCAGTTAACACTGAAAGCGAAAGTTACATTACAACAGGGAATGTGGAACAAGGCTGTTAGAAAAAAAGGGATAGATTAACAATTTCTAACTGGAGAGCAGAGCATGTAAGCAGAGAGTAATTGCTTACATGGTAAGAATTATATACAATTTACACAGTGGAGTCGATTAGGCAAGTTATATGAGAGCGCAGTTAGCAGAAAAACAGTTCCTTTGTGTGGCAGAAAGAGGACGCAACCGTGGGGTGTAGGTCCGTGTGGGTAACCATGAGGCTTCTTCAAGGATATGCTTGGGCGAACAGCCATGTTTTAAATTTTTTTCTGAATGTGATATGACAATGTTCCTGGCGGAGATCTGGCAGGATAGAATTCCAGTGATGCAGACCGGCAGTTGATAGCGCTAGTTTTCAATGGCGTTGTGTATAGCGGACTTTTTAGGGAGAACTTGGAGGGAGTCTCTGTATGCAGATCTGGTAGGTCTTGCTGAGGAGTGTGGTTTGAGGGGTATGGTGAGTTGGAGAGAGGATTGCTGAAATATGGTTTTGTGAATGATGGTCAGTGTCTTAAAGAGAATTCTGTAGCGGATGGGTAGCCAGTGTAGTATTTTTAGAATTGGTGTGATGAGGTCCATACGGCGAGAGTTTGTGAGGATCCTGGCTGCAGCGTTTTGCAGCATTTGAAGAGGTTTGGTAGAAGAGGCTGGAAGACCAAGCAGCAGCACATTACAATAATCAATCTTTGAGAATAGTATGGCTTGAAGGACCGAGCGGTAGTCATGGAAGTGTAGGAGAGGTCTTAACTGTTTTAGGACCTGTAGTTTGTAAAAACCTTCTTTAGTGGTGTTGTTAATTCATTTTTTAAAGTTCATTCTAGAGTCTAGGATGGCTCCAAGGTCTCTCACTTGATTTACTAATGGTGTATTAGTAGTGTTGGCTAGTGGGTTATTATCATTGGGGGAAATGACTAGCAGTTCAGTCTTGGACATATTGAGAACCCGCTTCACAAGAGTGGGAACAGGGAGGAGGCTGGCAACTACAGACCGGTTAGCCTCACTTCGATGGTGGGAAAAGTAATGGAGTCACTGCTGAAAGAGAGAATAGTGAACTATCTACAGTCCGGAGAATTGATGGACCAGAGGCAACATGGATTCACCAGGGGAAGATCCTGTCAGACAAATCTGATTGACTTTTTTGACTGGGTAACCAAGGAATTGGATCAAGGAAGAGCGCTCGATATCATATACTTGGATTTCAGCAAAGCTTTTGACACGGTTCCGCACAGGAGTCTGGTGAATAAAACGAGAAGCTTAGGAGTGAGTGCCGAGGTGGTGACCTGGATTGCAAATTGGTTGACGGACAGAAGACAATGTGTGATGGTAAATGGAACCTTCTCTGAAGAGAGAGCGGTTTTAAGTGGTGTACCGCAAGGATCGGTGTTGGGACCAGTCCTGTTCAATATCTTTGTGAGCGACATTGCGGACGGGATAGAAGGCAAGGTTTGTCTTTTTGCGGATGACACTAAGATCTGCAACAGAGTGGACACGCCGGAAGGAGTGGAGAGAATGAGACGGGATCTAAGGAAACTGGAAGAGTGGTCGAAGATATGGCAGCTGAGATTCAATGCCAAGAAGTGCAAAGTCATGCATATGGGGAGTGGAAATCCGAATGAACTGTATTCGAAGGGGGGGGAAAGGCTGATGTGCACGGAGCAGGAGAGGGACCTTGGGGTGATAGTGTCTAATGATATGAAGTCTGCGAAACAATGCGACAAGGCTATAGCAAAAGCCAGAAGAATGCTGGGCTGCATAGAGAGAGGAATATCGAGTAAGAAAAGGGAAGTGATTATTCCCTTGTACAGGTCCTTGGTGAGGCCTCACCTGGAGTACTGTGTTCAGTTCTGGAGACTGTATCTACAAAAGGACAAAGACAAGATGGAAGCGGTACAGAGAAGGGCGACCAGGAAGGTGGAGGATCTTCATCGGATGACGTACGAGGAGAGATTGAAGAATCTAAATATGTACACCCTGGAGGAAAGGAGGAGCAGAGGTGATATGATACAGACTTTCAGATACTTGAAAGGTTTTAATGATCCAAAGACAACGACAAACCTTTTCCGTAGGAAAAAAATCAGCAGAACCAGGGGTCACAATTTGAAGCTCCAGGGAGGAAGATTCAGAACCAATGTCAGGAAGTATTTCTTCACGGAGAGGGTGGTGGATGCCTGGAATGCCCTTCCGGAGGATGTGGTGAAGACCAGAACTGTGAAGGTCTTCAAAGGGGCGTGGGGTAAACACTGTGGATCCATAAAGTCAAGAGGCCGCCAATGAAGAGTGGGTGACTCGCCAGAATGATGGCTACTGCCTGGAGACAATACCCTTATTCAATAAACGTACACATGCTTACTGTGACTCCAACATCGTTCTAGCTTCAACAGCAAGAGGAAATGTGGAATAAAGGATTTGCACTCACAAAGAGGGGAGTAGCTGGCTTGTTACGGCGGTTACTACCCCAAACCAAATAAGCCTGTTACTTCAATTTCAATGCATATACAGCATAGTTCTCTGCTTCAACGGCAGGGGAAAAGAAAAACTGATACTACACACATCCAGCAGAGCTCTCTGCTTCAACAGCAGGGGAGAAGAAAAAAGGGTTCGCACTCACAAAGGGGTAGATTTTCAAATAGCGCGAATTGGCCTACTTTTGCTGGCGCATCAGGCGCAAGCAAAAGTAAGCTGGATTTTAGTAGATACGCGCGGAGCCGCGCGTATCTGCTAAAAACCTGGATCGGCGTGCGCAAGGCTATTGATTTTGTATAGCCGGAGCGCCGAGCCGCGCAGCCTACCCCCGTTCCCTCCGAGGCCGCTCTGAAATCGGAGCGGCCTCGGAGGGAACTTCCTTTTGCCCTCCCCTCACCTTCCCCTCCCTTCCCCTACCTAACCCACCCACCCGGCCCTGTCTAAGCCCCCCCCTTACCTTTGTCGGGGGATTTACGCCTCCCTCTGGGAGGCGTAAATCCCCGCGCGCCAGCGGGACTCTTGCGCGCCGGGACACGCCCTGGGGGCGGGTACGGAGGGCATGGCCATGCCCCCGGACCGCAGCCACGCCCCCGTACCCGCCCCCAAAACGCTGCCGACACGCCCCCAAAACGCCGCGATGACCGGTCCCGCCCCCCCGACACACCCCCGACACGTCCCCTCGGAGAACCCTGGGACTTACGCGAGTCCCGGGGCTCTGCGCGTGCCGGTAGGCCTATGTAAAATAGGCTCACCGGCGCGCAGGGCCCTGCTCGCCTAAATGCGCCCGGATTTGGGCGGATTTAGGCAAGCAGGGCTCTGAAAATCCGCCCCTTAGCGGGGAGTAGCTGGCTTGTTACGGCGGTTACTACCCCAAACCAAATGTGCCTGATACTTCACTTTCGATGCATATCCAGCATGGCTCTCTGCTTCAACAGCATGGGAGAAGAAAAAACTGATACTTCAAGCATATCCAGCATAGCTCCCTGCTTCAACGGCAGGGGAGAAGAAAAACAACCAATAAGGGCTGTATAACATAGTCTGGGTAAAACAAATAAGCATGGGTGTAGCTTGCTTATTGCGGCGGTTACTACCCCTACTACCCCTAACTAATCAAGCTAGATATTTCACTTGGATGCAGCTCCATCACTGCTCTCTACATTAATGGTGGGGGTGGAAGGGAAACAGAACCAAGAGCTAAGAGAAACAGATAAGTATGAGAGAAAAAATGTATGAAGCTTGCTGGGCAGACTGGATGGGCCGTTTGGTCTTCTTCTGCCGTCATTTCTATGTTTCTATGTTTCTAAGGCTGAGGCTTGTGAGAAGGAGATTGATGGCGTGAAGGCAGCTATTCCAATAGTTAAGAGTGTCGGAAACAGGATCCTTGATGGGGATTAGGATCTGCACGTTGTCCGCATAAATGAAGTAGGTGAGGTTGAGGTTATTGAGTAGTTGGCATAGGGGGAGAAGATATATGTTGAATAGGGTCGGCGAGAGCGAGGAACCCTGGGGAACTCCTTGCTTGGCCGCTACAGGGTGAGATCTTTGTTGATTATTTTTACTTTGTAATATCTATTGCTTAGAAAGGATTTTAACCAGAGGAGTGCAGAACCTGAGATGCCTATTTCCATCAGACGGTTGATGAGGATTGTGTGGTTAACTGTGTCGAATGCTGCCGAGATGTCTAGCAGAGCTAGCAAGTATGATTGACCTTTGTCGAGGCCCATCAGGATGTTGTCCGATAATGAGAGTAGGAGAGATTCTGTATTTCTGCGTTTCCTGAAACTGAATTGAGATGGGTATAGAATGTCGTGGGAGTCGAGGTAGTCTGTGAGTCTAGTATTGACCAGTTTTTCCATTAGCTTGGCTATGAAAGGTAGGTTGGCGATGGGGTAGAAATTTATGGGGTTGGATGGGTCCAAGTTAGGTTTTTTTAGTAATGGTTTTGAGAGAGGCTGTTTTTAAAGCATCCGGGACTGTTCCGTGAGTGAGGGAACAGTTTATGATGTCGGCCAGAGGTTTGGCGATGATGTTAGGGATTGTGAGAAGGAATTTGGTCGGGATTTGGTCTATTGGGTGCGATGAGGGCTTCATTTTCTTGATGATAGATTCGATTTCCAAGGATGATGTAGTATCAAAAGATTCTAGAGACCGTTTGTGTATCGATGGGGCATGGTTTTGGTCAGGTGGAGGCTGGGAGTTTGGAATGGGGTTGAAAGATGTCAGCGGAATAAGTAAATTTTTTATTTTGTTGTCGAAGAAAACTGCCAGCTCAGAGGATTTGTTTTGTGCTTCTTCTTCCGAGATGATTGGAGGAATAGGGGTGGTGAGTGCTGCAACATATGAGAAAAGAGTTTTTGGGTCGTATAGGAAGCCGTGTATTTTTTTGGCGTAGAAGTCCCTTTTGGTACGAAGAATAGTGGCCCTATAGTAGCTCGTTGCGGTTTTGTAGGAGGCCAGTGCGGTGGAGGTGGGATCCTTCCGCCAGTGTTGTTCTTTATGTTGTAGATCTTGTTTGAGTTTTATTAATTCTTTTTTTTTTTAATTTATATTTTATTAAACTTTTCAAATTTTACAATAACAAATATATTCTTTGCCATCTTGAAATCTAAGTGCTTTAACAAATTGGAAACAACTCAATATACATATATTGAAATTAATATTCTCTATACAGAGACCTTCTATCTTTTTAGCACTAACACATTATAGAGGAAATAATGATGAGGGGGGAGTATTGGAAATCCCAGAGGAGTTATAATATAGGAAATAAAACATATAATGAACAATCGAGTGGGTACGTCTTAATTATTAATCCGTCATGATGTTTCAACTGTTACTGGATATCTAGCACTTAAGAAATCTCTAAGTTGAGGTATATCAAAGAAAATATAAGTAGAACCATGCCAACCTACAACACATTTACAGGGATATTTCACAATAAAGCTTGCGCCCAAAGCTATGACCTCGGGCTTCATCTGAAGAAATGCCTTTTGGCGCAATTGGGTGGCTTTGGCAAGGTCTGGAAATATCCTTACCAGGCCACCACAAAAAGAAACTCTCAAATTCTTGTAATAGGTACGCATAATCAAGTTTATATCTTCTTCAGACAATAAAGTCACAAGAAGTGTCTCTCTCCTCGTGACCTCCACTTCCGAAGCTTCCAGGTATTGTGTCAGGTTTGCCAAGTTATCCAAAATATTATTTCTGGAATTATCCTGCCTTTGGGATAAATGTATCACTTTTTTTATCACAGGAATCTTCTCCTGAGGGATTTTCAAGAAATCTTCCAGGTATTTCTTAAGGGTTACCAGACATAACTCGTCTTTAACCACTGGAAAATTAAGTATACATATATTCAGATGTCTGATAGAGTTTTCTAATGACTCCATTTTGCGTAATGTGGCTAACCTCTCTCTTGAAAAGGCAGCAGTATCCTCTTTCAGTTCTTTAACCTCTGTTTCTATTTTTTGGATAACTGTTCCTTGTTCTTGTAAAATTTGCTGGTGGTCATGTGCTACTACGTCAAGTTTAACAGAAACCCCCTGTAGCTTTAGAGATTGCTCTTGTAGCTTAAAATCCATTCCAGCTATAAGCTCCCAAATGGAGTCTAAAGTTACAATTGCTGGTTTTTCAATCCTGCGTGCATTCAAACTCACCCCGCTGGCTCCAAGAATCGAATCAGTCCTCATCACTGCAGCATCCACGCTTTCTATCACCCCTTCTCCTCCATTCTGGCCTTTAGGGGTAGAAGTCGCCACTTCCCGAGGAATCACACCTTCGGCACTCCCCGACTGGCTTGCTTCACCCGAGTTTCTTCGGGGCTCGCCAGTTGCTCCTGGGGATTCCGGGGAGGAAGCCTGCAGCAATTGTCTTGACGTCGGCGGGCTCAATGATATTTCTCCCGGCGAAAATGGCTCTCCTCCAGTCACTCCGCCAGCGGGAGTTGCCGCCCGTCCGGTAGAAGTAGCGAACTCTCTAATTAATCTCTGGTCTGAAGGTAGGGTGGATTCGGTGGGGTAGACCCGCACTCTACCTTTCCTTTTGTGGGGCATATTTCGAGATAAACCGAAAATTACTAGCCAAGAAATCTGGAACCAGCTGGAGCTTCAGAGAGACGCTGCCACTCGATCGGCCATCTTGGTTACGCCCCCCGAGTTTTATTAATTCTGATGAGAACCAGGGTTTTTTGTTAGTACGGGCAGGATTGATATTTTTGGATGTCAAGGGGCATATTTTATCAGCTGCTGAGCGGGTGATAGTTAGCCAAGAGTTCATGGCGGTGTCCGCATTTGTGAGGTCCAGGTTAGTTAGTTCCTTGGTGAGAGTGTTGCTGAGGGCTTCCATGGAGCATGTTTTTCTAAATTGGATCGAGGATTTAGGGATGTTGGTGGTCGGTTTTTTCTTTATGGATAGTTCAGTTTCAATCATCGAGTGATCTGACCAGGGGATGGGGGTACAGGAAGGAAGAGAAGTGGTCGAGATCGGATCATTTGTGAATATTAAGTCTAGCGTGTGTCCTGCTTTGTGCGTGGGTTTGTTAATTTGTTTGAAGTCCATGGCCATGAAGGAAGAGAGGAGGGCTTCGCAGTTGGCGGAGGGAGATGGGGAGTCAACATGAATGTTGAAGTCTCCTAGCAGGATTGCTGGTGAGTTGGTATTGATGTGTTTAGCTACAAGTTCTATGAGAGGCGATGGGTCGGAGTCTAGGAGCCCAGGCTGGGCGTAGATGAGGCAGATTTGGAGCTGAGTGGATTTGAATAGTCCGATTTCAAGTTTGGTTGAAGTTTTAATTGCGTGCTGGGCTAATCTTAGTTCTTTTTTTGCAGCTAGCAGTAATCCTCCCCCTCTTTTTTTAGTTCTGGGGATAGAGAAAAAGTCATATAGTTGTGTCGGTAATTGGTTGATTAAGGGTGTGACCGTGTTTTTCAACCATGTTTCAGTGATAGCACACAGGTCCGGTTGGGTGTCCAGTAGGTAGTCATTGAGCAAGTGAGATTTTTTAGACAGGGATTGGGAGTTGAGGAGGGTTAGTGTGATTAAGGATAGGCCTAGGAATTGGGTTAGAGGGGAAATCATGATGGGGATCAGGGATCTCTTAGAACGTTGTAACTTGAATAAGGGTGAATTAACTCTGTTGAGGGATGAGTGTGGGATAATAGGGATAGGGAATACAGAAACAAGGTTGAGACAAGATGCATGTCAGTGAGGAGTTTGTTGATGGCGGTAAGGCATGAATCCCAGTTTTGGAGAGCGGATTGGAGAGAGTCAGAGAAGGGGAAGAGGATTTGCACGTCATCTGCGTAGATGAAGTGTTTGATGCCAAGGTTGGTGAGGAGGGTGGTGAGGGGAAGCATGTAAATGTTAAATAGGGTAGAGGATAGAGAGGAGCCCTGAGGAACACCTTGATCTAAAGTAATAGCGTCAGATTCATTGTTATCAGAGAGGACTGTGAATTGGCGATTTTGTAGGTAGGATTTGAGCCAGGAGACTGCGGTTCCTGTAATACCAATACTACTGAGGATATTGATAAGGATGGTGTGGTTAACAGTGTCGAACGCTGCAGAGATGTCCAGCATCGCAAGAAGGTAAGAAGTACCAGTATCAGTTCCTTTGATTATGGTGTCTGTTACAGAGAGCAGTAAGGTCTCCGTGCTTAGATGCTTTCGAAAGCCATATTGTGTGGTGGGTAGAATGTTGTGTAGTTCGAGGTATTCAGAGAGACGAGCGTTAACAAGCTTCTCTAGGATTTTAGCCAGGAGGGGGAGATTGGAAATGGGTCTAAAATTGGAGAGGGAGGAGGGATCAAGATTAGGTTTTTTAAGGATGGGTTTAACTACCGCTTGCTTGAGAAAGTTGGGGACTGTGCCCTGTTCTAGGGAACAGTTGGAGATGTCAGACAGAGGTTTGGAAATGGCTTTGGGAATGGATAGAAGAAGTTTGGACGGGATGGTTTCAGCGGGATGAGAGGAGGGTTTCATTTTTTTAAGGATATTTTCTATTTCCAGGGAGGAGGATGAGTCAAAGGTAGACATGGAGGCAGAGACATTGAGGGGGGGCAGAGTCACTTTGTTGGAGTTATGGGAAAATTGTGCGGCGAGGGAGGAAACTTTGTTTTTAAAAAAGTGTGCCAGTTCATTGCAGCGATTCTTAGAGGTGGGGAGTTGGGGTTGCGTTGTAGAGGAGTTGGTGAGGTTAGTGATCAAGGTAAAAAGGGCCTTGGGGTTGTATTGGATGCCATGTATCTTTTTAGAGTAGTATTCTCATTTAGTGGTGAGGATGGTGTTTCTGTATTCGTGCATGAGCTGGTAGTAGGTTGTCTTGGATGCTGGGGAGGGGTGTTTACGCCAGCGCCTTTCTGCAGTTCTAAGGCGGGATTTGAGGTTTCTGAGTTCAGGTGAGAACCAGGGTTTTTTATTTGGATGGACAGATTTGATGGTTTTTGTCGCAATGGGGCAGAGTTTGTTGGCGATGTTAAGGGTGAGGTCATTCCAGGAGGTAAAGGCATTATCTGGTGAAGAGAGATCAAGTTGATTAGATATTTCTGAGCAAGCCTGTGTGAGGGAATCTAAGGAGCATGATTTGCTGTATTTGAGGGATAGGGGCGAGGTAGGGGAGAAAGGGGTCGGAGGGGGTAGTGCGAGGGTGGTTTGGATGATGGAATGATTGGACCATGGAACAGCAAGGCATGTTGGAGCATTGATGGTTTGGATAGGGGAGTTGGTGAAGATAAGATCTACAGTATGTCCAGCTTTGTGGGTGGGGGAGTGGATGATTTGGGTAAAGCTCATTGCTTCAAGGGAGAAGATGAAGGCTTCGCATGCAGGGGATTGGGGGTTGGCATCAACGTGTAGGTTGAAGTCTCCAAGGAGGATAGTGGGGAGATCTGGAGAGAGAGAGTTGGCAAAGAATTCAATCAAGGGAGAGGAGTCTTTCTCTAGTAGACCCGGGGGTGTGTAGAGGAGGCAGACTTGGAGAGCTTTTGATTTAAAGAAACCAATTTCGTATTGGTTGGGGAGATTACATTTATGTGATGTAAGCTTAAAATCTTTTTTTATAGCTAGGAGTAAACCGCCACCTCTTTTCTTGTTGCAGGGTATGGAGAAAAAGTCATAGGTGTTGGTGGGAAGCTGATTTATAAGAGGAAAGTCTTGAGGTTTGAACAAAGTTTCGGTTATGGCGCAGATTTCTGGGTTGGAGTCAGTTAGGAGATCATAGAGAAGATGTGTTTTTTTTTTTTGTAAGGACTGGGCGTTGAAAAGGAGAACTGATATTAGAGATAGGCCAAGGAATTGAGTCAGGAGGGAAATTGAAATCGGTATAAGCCTTCTTTGGAGGTGAGCTGGTGCGAAGGGTATGAGGGGGGGGCCGATTTGAGTTGTATCGGCGCTGGAGGTGTAGGGGACAATCACAGCACAAGGGTGGCATTGTAGAGGGTAGTGGGAGAGAGATAGGGAGATGTGGGAGGGGACCAGAAATGTTTTCGTGTGAGGGGGAGGTGGGAAAATGCGAGAGGGGGTAGGGGCGGGGAAGAATGGGTGCAGAGAAAGTAAGGTAGGTCGCTATGAAACTTATCTGAGACGCTTAAGAGGCGCATGAAGGGGCACACAAAGGGGCAGGCCCCTTTGTCGCGCTCCTTCGGCGTGCGACGCCGAGAGGAGCATGAGTCTTTAAACTTCGGTGGGGCCACCGGGAGATGACGTCAGATTCCGGTGCTGGGGCCCGATTGGCCACTTGGTGGATGAGGATCGCAGTGGTAAGAAGAGGGCCGGATAGTGCGGCGGGTTCCGGTGCCAGCCTCGCGGTCGGCGGGGGAGTCCGTGGAGGGTAAGTGCAGAATTAAAGGCCTTACCCCGACGGGCTTTAGCGCTGATCGCGCAGGCCTTGTCTGCAGCTCCCGATCGCTGGACGGAGAAGAGGAAGCCGCCGGGAGGAGCATGAGTCTTTAACTTCGGTGGGGCCGCCAGGAGACGACGTCAGATTCCGGCGCTTGGCCCGATTGGCCGCTTGGTGGAGAGGATCGCGGCGGTAAGAAGAGGGCCAGATGGTGCGGCGAGTTCCGGGACCAGCCTCGCGGTTGGCGGGGAGCCCGTGGAGGGTAAGTGCAGAATTAAATGCCTTACCTCGACGGGCTTTAGCGCTGATCGCGCAGGCCTTGTCTGCAGCTCCCAATTGCTGGACGGAGAAGAAGCAGCCGCTGGGAGGAGCGTGAGTCTTTAACTTCGGTGGGGCCGCCGGGAGATGACATCAGATTCCGGCGCTGGTGCCCGATTGGCCGCTTGGTGGACGAGGATCGCGGCGGTAAGAAGAGGGCCGGATGGTGCGGCGGGTTCCGGGACCAGCCTTGCAGTCGGCGGGGGAGCCCGTGGAGGGTAAGTGCAGAATTAAAGGCCTTACCCCGACGGGCTTTAGCGCCGACCGCGCAGGCCTTGTCTGCAGCTCCCGATCGCTGGACGGAGAAGAGGTAGCCGCCGGGAGGAGCGTGAGTCTTCAACAGAATGCTTTATTTTCTTCTATCTGGAACAACTAAAATATTTCCTTAATGCTAGGAGGGTAGTTATAACTCCCTCTAATAATTAGCACTAGAGTGGATCATGTAGTAATAAGCTCCTGTGACATGTTAAAGCCCTATGATAAGGATGTTTCTGCTTTATTAGTCTCCAATTATTTTTCTGCCCTCAGGTCAAAGTTTCTTTAAAGGGAAATGCAATTGTTCTGTAATCAGATGAATGTGAAATTGTTTTCTTCTCTCTTTTTTTTTGTTATGTACTGAACTTGCATATCCATTTTCTTCTAGTAAGATGATGTCTTGCTGTAATGTTAAATTAGAAAAATAAAATTAAAAAAAAAAAAAAAGGCCTTACCCTGACGGGCTTTAGCGCCGACCGCGCAGGCCTTGTCTGCAGCTCCCGATCGATGGATGGAGAAGAGTTGAGAGATAGTCCCTTCTGTAAGCTGTTCTGTAAGAATTCCAGAATCATGGGAATTTTGGCTGACTGTGGGATGATGTAGCAGTCCGCACAACAGGCCTCGAATACTCTCCAAATACTTCTATATGTCAGGGACGTGGAGAACTTGCGTGCTCAAAGCAGGGTGTCAATTACTGCCTTCGAGTATCCGCTCTTCTTCAGGCGTGTCCTCTCAATGGCCACACCGTAAGAGAGAATCGAGTCGGGTCTTCGTGGAGAATCGGCCCTTGATGGAGCAGATTCCTGTGTGGAGGTAGAGGAAGAGGACTCCCTGTCAGTAGTCTTCACATGTCTGCGTACCACGGCCTTCTTGGCCAGTCCAGGGCCACTAGAAGAACTGGTCCCTTGTGGTATTCTATCCTGTGGATGATTCCCCCAATAGGGGCTACGGAGGAAAGGCATATAGTAGAGTTTCCTGAGGCCAGGCCTGGACCAGGGCATCGATCCCCTGGGACTGAGGTTCCCGTTTGCGGCTGAAGAAGCTGGGGACTTGGGCATTGGACCGGTTCGCCAGGAGGTCCATGGTTGGAGTTCCCCAACAGTTTACTATCAATTGGAAGGCTGAGGTGGACAGACTCCACTCCCCTGGGTCTAGACTTTCTCTGCTGAGGTAATCCGCAGCGAAGTTGTCTTTCCCTGCGATGTAGACGGCCAAGATGTCTCGAAGGTTTGTTTCCGCCCACGTCATTAGGGGACCTATTTCCAGGGACACCTGCTGGCTTCTGGTGCCTCTCTGACGGTTGATGTAGGCCACTGTCGTGACATTGTCCGACAAGACTCTGACAGATTTGTCCCTGAAACTGTGACTGAACCGTAGGCAGGCTAGTCTGACCACTCGTGCTTCTAGTCGGTTGATGTTCCATCCCGACTCTTCTTTGTCCCATTGCCCCTGGGCTGTTAGCTCTTGGCAGTGTGCTCCCCAGCCCCGTAGGCTGGTGTCCGTGGTGAGCAGGATCCAGGTCGGTGAGGATAGCCTCACTCCCTTGCTCAGATAGTCTTCTTGTAGCCACCATCTTAGTTGGACTCTAACTTTGTTCAGGAGCTGGAGGCAAACAGTGTAGTTCTGGGACAGAGGCCTCCATCGAGACAGTAGGGAGCACTGTAGGGATCTCATGTGAGCACTTGCCCATGGCACTACTTCCAGTGTGGATGCCATGAGGCTGATGACTTGGAGGTAGTCCCATGCTATGGGGCGAAGCTCGCTCAACAGAGTTCGCAACTGGGTCATCAGTTTTGATCTCCTTGCTGGTGTCAGAATGACCTTATCTTATTTGGTGTCGAATCGGACTCCCAAGTATTCTAGGGATTGGGAGGGCTTCAAACAGGTCTTGCTTGGAGAAGAGATGGCTGAGGGGGGATATGATAGAGGTGTTTAAAATCATGAGAGTTCTAGAACAGGTAGATGTGAATCGGTTATTTACTCTTTCAGATAATAGAAAGACTAGGGGGCACTCCATGACGTTAGCATGTGGCACATTTAAAACTAATCGGAAAAAGTTGTTTTTTACTCAACGCACAATTAAACTCTGGAATTTGTTGCCAGAGGATGTGGTTAGTGCAGTTAGTATAGCTGTGCTTAAAAAAGGATTGGATAAGTTCTTGGAGGAGAAGTCCATTACCTGCTATTAATTAAGTTGACATAGAAAATAGCCACTGCTATTACTAGCAACGGTAACATGGAATAGACTTAGTTTTTGGGTACTTGCCAGGTTCTTATGGCCTGGATTGGCCACTGTTGGAAACAGGATGCTGGGCTTGATGGACCCTTGGTCTGACCCAGTATGGCATGTTCTTATGCTTGTATTGATCACCCACCTGAGGCTCTCCAGTAGAGCCTTGACTGTTGGTCGCCTGGAGACTTTCCTCTGGGGACTTTGCCCTGATCAGCCATTCGTCCAGATATGGGTGTACGAGGATTCCTTCCTTCCTCAAGGTTGCCGCCACTACCACCATGATCTTGATGAATGTCCGGGGTGCTGTAGCTAGCCCGAATGGGAGGGCCCGGAACTGGTAGTGATGGTCCAGGATAGTGAAGCGTAGGAAACGCTGATGATCTCTGTGGACTAGGATGTGAAAGTAAGCTTCCGACAGATCCAGTGATGGGAGGAATTCTCTCGGTTGGATCGCCCTTAAGACCGAGTGTAGGGTTTCCATGCGGAAGCGAGGGATCTTCAGGTGGCGGTTGACCGACTTGAGGTATAGGATGGGTCGGAACATGCCCTCTTTCTTGGGAACTATAAAATAGATGGAATAGTGCCCAGTATTTATTTGTTGCGAGGGTACCGGCGATATAGCCTGCAAGGCGAGTAACCTGGTCAGTACAGCTTCCACTGCTGTCCTCTTGACGGGGTCATGGCAGGGGGATTTCACAAACTTGTCTGGAGGGGTGTGGTGGAAGTCCAGATAATATCCCTCTTGAATGATGGCTAGAACCCACTTGTCCGAGGTTTTCTCGACCCATCTTTGGTAGAATAGGGAAAGTCTGCCCCCTATGGCTTCCTCCCTTGGATGGGTCGGCTGATTTTCATTGTGGGGTGCGGATGGGACCTGGACTGGAGCCAGTTCACCTTTTATTGTGCTTCTTCCAAAAGGACTGGCCCCTGCCAGCGGGGCGAGACGATTGGTATGTGCTTCTGTATGATTGAAGCACTGTGATCCTCTGCCCCTAGAGGTTCGGGGGAAGGGTTGCTGGTGTCTCTTGATCCTGTCCTCCGGTAGCCACGGTTGTGGGGATTCGCCCCATTTGTTGGCTAGTTTCTCCAGTTCGCTTCTGAACAGGAGGGTTCCCTTGAAGGGCATTCTCATGAGTCTCGTTTTGGTCGAAGCATCAGCTGACAGCTTCGGAGCCAGAGTTGCCTTCTATCTGCCACGGCGGCAGATATGCCTCTAGACGCGGTGCGCACCAGATCAGAGGTGGCATCCATGAGGAACGATACTGCTGGTTCCAGGGCTTCATCAGGGATGTTGTTCCTGGTTTGTGATAAGCAGGCGCGTGTCACCACGGCGCAGCAAGCTGCGATCTGTAGGGACATAGCGGAGACGTCAAAGGACTGTTTGAGGATGGATTCCAGGCGTCTGTCTTGGGCATCCTTGAGTGCTGCTCCTCCCTCAACTGGATGGTAGTACGCTTCGAGATCGCTCAAACCATGGCGTCTACTTTCGGGCATGCCAGGAGGTCTTTGGCAGCTGGGTCCAGAGGGTACAGGGTCTGCCCCCCCTTGAATGTGGTTTCCGGGGCTTCCCATTCCAGGTCAATTAGCTGCTGGACGGCCTGTAGCAGCGTGAAATGGCGGGAGGTCTGCCACTGTCCCTCTAAGAGGGGGTTTGTCTTAGGACCCCCCCCCCCCCCCCCGATTCACTAGTGCCTGGGATGGCGAGCTCTTTCAGGCTGTCTGCGACCAGGTCAGGAAGTTCTTCCTTGGTGAAGAAGCGCCTCATGGTCCAGTGGGGCTCTGTCCCTGGGGGGAGTTCCCCTTCCTCCAGGGGTTATGAGTCCTCGTCCGAGTTGTCCATGTCCCCGAAGACAGGGCTCCTGGGAGGAGGTACTTCTCTGGGTCTCGAGGGTCCTGGGATGTTGGGGTCCTCTGAGGGAGGCAGTGGCAGAGTTATCTGAGGTGCCAGCTGCATATGGACAAATGTATGCAGGCCTTTGAAAAATTCCACCCAGGAGATAAAGGCTGGGTCCAAACTGAGGGGCGCAGTGTCCCTAGGGAGACCCGTTAAAGGGAAGCTTCCACTAGAGGTCACGAGGTCCGGTATGCTGTCCAAGGAGCCGGATCCAGTAGCCGACTGGTGAGGACCTTGGGCTGTGTCCCCAAGGGCCTCCTCGCACTGTAGACACAGGGCTGTGGTATCTTCATGCTGCGGGGCTCTAATATGACATGCTGGGCAGAAGTCCTGCGCCTTGAGCTTCTTCTGCGGCGGTGCCATGTCTTGTGCGCGTAAAATACAGGGACCGCAGTTATGCGCTCCTGTGTGTTGATGATGTGCGCGTAAATTGGATGCGCGCTCAAGGTGTGCGCGTTACTGTGCGTACAGGCTGAATTTAGATGCATCGCACTTAGGCACATGTTGGTGCGCGCACAAGTATTTTTGTGGGCACGGCTCGCTTCTCTGCATGCGGGCCGAAATTGTGGCAGCCATCAGGTCAATATGGCAACGGCGACCACGTGTTCAAAATGGCGACCACCTCTGAGGACCTCCACGTGGGATGGACCTCGATTCTGACCGGGGTCTAGCCCTGCTAAGGCTGATCAACCTGGTGGCACTGGCGCTGGCTGGCGACCTGTGCTCCTCTCCGAACTTCGGAGACCGGGAGATTTTTAAGAAGTTTTCTACCTTACCTCGTCCCGACATTTCCCGATCTCATTCAAGGGGGGGCGGACAATGGCAGCCATGTACCCTCTGCGGGGGGGAGAGGGAGAATACCTTCACCGCCGCGCTCGAAGTTGCACCCGCTGCCTCTCAGCCGCACCCGATGCCGGGGGCTAAGTCCACGCTGATGGTTCGGCTGCTGGACTGAGGCTTACCTCCGAGGGATCGCGGAAATCACCTCGGGAATTCTCGACTGGGGGAGAGACCCAAGGGGTGTCACCGCAGGAGAGCGAGGCTCGTCTGTAGAAGTAGATTTCTTCTTGATTTGGGTTTTCTAGGTAAATTTACTCTAACGCTGTTCGAGCGTGTATGGAGTCCCGAACTGCTATGGAGACGGAAAATACTGAAGAGCAGCACTTCCTGTAGGGGTATATGTACTAGGGACTGATGTCAGATTACGTCAGATTGAAATCTGATCCATCTCCAACTGCTATCAGGAGTACACTATATCCATTGGTCATGAGTCCATCTGTTACACGCTAGGAAATAGGCTGATAAAAAGCTGGGAATGATAAATCTCTACCTGCTTTGGGCAACACAGAAATAATTGCCCTATTAGGCGCAAAAGGAAAAATGTCACAATTTGATTACGTATTCAAACATTCTATCTAACGGGAGAGAAATCTTATAGACCAATGATTAGCAAATGTTGCTTACCTGTAACAGGTGTTCTCATAGGACAGCAGGATGTTAGTCCTCACATATGGGTGACATCACAGGATGGAGCCCAATCACGGAAAACTTCTGTCAAAGTTTCCAGAACTTTGACTGGCCCCTACTGGGCATGTCCAGCATGGCACTAACCATGCAGCCAGCAGGGGTCCCCCTTCAGTCTTATTTAAAAGCTACAGGCAGTGTTGAAAAATAAAATAATAAACGTTACGAACCCAACACCGCGGGGCAGCGGGCGGGTTTCGTGAGGACTAACATCCTGCTGTCCTGTGAGAACACCTGTTACAGGTAAGCAACATTTGCTTTCTCACAGGAGAAGCAGGATGGTAGATATTTAGTCAAACAGATAGTTTGACTAAATTCAGAAAACAACTAGCGTATTACAAAAAAAGTAATTCTCAACGCAAAAAAACTATTCTTCAGTCTAAAAATTGATAAATTTGCTAACAACCCAAGAACACTATTTAATATAGTTAAAAACCTGACTAATGATAAAACAGAAGTGCCACAGACCCCACAAGAGAATAAATGTAACGGAATAGCACACTATTTCATAGACAAAATCACAAGCCTAAAAGCAAAAATCCCGAATTCAACAAAACAGGAAATTAAGATGCAGACTAGAGATGTGACACAATGGTCCACGTTTGATGAGATATCCAGTATCAAAGTTGAATCCATGCTAAAAAATTTAAATCCAGCACCACATAAAATCGATACAATTCCTACCATAGACAAAAAAACTAGCTGACACTGTTTCCCATACAATAGCCAAAATAATTAACCTATCCCTTAAAGAAGGATCAATGCCAGATATACTTAAAGGTGCAATAATCAAACCAATATTAAAGGAAAAAAAAACAGTGACCCAAATATATTAAGTAACTACAGACCAGTCTCAAACCTACCCCTACTTGCTAAATTGATAGAAAAAAACAGTACAAAACAACTAGCAGAACATCTAGACAACAATAGCATACTTTATCTCTTACAACTCGGCTTTAGAAAACACTATAGCATCGAAACATTACTAATCACTCTAACTGAAAATGTACTTCGAGGATTTGATAGTGGGAAACACTACATTATGATACTATTAGACTTATCAGCAGCATTTGACACAGTAAACCATAACATACTACTAAAAAGGCTAGAAGAAATAGGTCTACAGAACAAAATAATGAAATGGTTCAGATCATACCTAAACAATAGATTTTTCCAAGTACAGATTAAAGACACAATATCAGACAAAACTGAGCTAAAAACAGGAGTACCCCAGGGATCCACACTCTCGGTGACACTATTTAACATCTACATGTTGCCTCTATGCCACCTCCTGGCTGGACTAGGTATTATACACTACATATACACGGACGACATTCAACTAATATTACCCATAGAGGAAACAATCGATAAGACATTAAACCTAGCAATGATGTACCTAGATATAATTAAGCAATTACTAAACCAAATGGAACTAGTAATTAACATAGAAAAAAACTGAATTTATACACATAGAACGTAAAAACTTTGAGGTAATTCAAAACCCCATCAAACTTAAAAACGATCAAGAAGTGGAGCTAACCGAGAAAGCTCGAAACCTAGGAGTAATAATTGACATGGAACTCAGCCTTAAGCAACACATATCACAAAAAGTTAGAGAAGGCTACGCCAAACTTATGGTCCTCAGGAGGCTTAAACCCCTATTAACCCAAGCGCACTTCCAAACAGTTCTACAAGCACTTATATTCACTAGCACAGACAACTGTAACACACTATTTCTGGGACTACCGTATTCAATAATAAGACCTCTACAAATCTTACAAAACTCTGCTGTCAGAATACTTACTGGTAAAAGCAAAAAAGACCACATCACTCAAACACTTGCCGAATTACACTGGCTGCCGATAAACAAAAAGTGCAATATAAAACACTGCACAATTCACAAACTAATCAACGAAGAAAAAGCGGACTGCTTAAACACAGCGCTATGCTTACACGTCCCACAGAGAAATCTTAGATCAGTTAATAAAGCTCTACTAACTATCCCCTCGGTCAAGACAGCAAAACTGACCCAAGTTAGAGAGCGAGCCCTATCATTAGCCGGACCAGCATTATAAAACTCATTGCCACTCGAAACAAGATTACAGAGAGATTTAAAACTCTTTAAAAAAAAGTTTAAAAACACGGCTTTTTATAAAAGCATTTTACAGTGAGAATGGAGAATATGAAGAATAAATGAACAAGCAAAAGAATATCTACACACAGCAAAAGTCACCTAGTAGCGTACTTGTATATTTTATTATTTTTACTCACTATTATGGACTAATTTAAGAGATCTTCAGTATAAAGTACAATTCTTGTATGGTTTTTCCTAATAATCATATAAAAGGACAAGATCCAGATCGCGCATCATAAACCTTATATTATGAAAACATGTTTCCGATAAATGTTTTGGCACTTTGTTAGTAAGATTTTTACCAAATATAAATTTACGTGCCTCTCTGTAAACCATTGTGATGGTGCATTACCAAAGGACGGTATAGAAAAGATTATAAATAAATAAATAAACAAATAAATAAATAAATAGTCCTCACATATAGGTGAGTACCGAGCTGAGGATGTCTGACCATTCACCAAATGTACCCAAAGGTGTGCAACAGGTGTTGCGGACGGAGTGGTGGATCCTTGGGCCGGTCTTGCGGAGAGGAGAAAGATGGTTAGGAGAACTCTGTGGAGAAAGAGAGGCCGGGAGGCGGCACTGGGCCAGGCAACCAGGCAGGATCTTCACCCTGGAAGCCCGAGATCCCCCCGGGAGGAGCCCGGGAGGACCCGGGCCGCTAGGACTTAGGAGGGTTCTCTCGGGGCGAAGGACAGCAGCGTCAAGATAGTCCGAGTACTGTGTGGGCGGCAACAGGAAGCACGGAGAGACAAGCCAGAGTCAAGAACCAAGAAGACAATCCAAAAGAGAGGAAGGACTGGAACATGGAACAGCGAACTGAAGCAGGAGCGGGAGCTGGAACTGGAGCGGGAGCAGAAGCAAGAACGAAGACTGCAGCAGGAATGGAGCTGGAACGAAGACTGCAGCAGGAATGGAGCTGGAACAGGGACGGAGGCTGGAGCAGGTCTGGAGCAGAGATGAAGGCAGGAACTGCAACTAGTAACCCTCAGCGGGAGAACCTCGTTGCAAGGCAATTCGTCTAGTCAGGCGCCGGGTTTAAATCCCCGCCAGCATCTGACATCATCTCCAAGGGCGGGCCGCGGCTTGGTGCCAAAGGCCCTTTAACAGCTCCCCCCTCGCATGCGCGCGTCTAGGAGGGGCGGAGCCAAGGGTCAGAGCTCGGTGGCGTCTCCCTTGTGGAGACGCCGCTGCGGAGAGGCCGGAGTAGACCCGAAGAACGCTGCGCCCTGCTGTCGAGTGCCTGGGAAAGAAAGAGGCCAGGTTTACCAGGATGATCCGAATTAAACTGATGCAGGAGTGATTTGTCCAAGATGTTACGAGCAGGCTCCCATATGTTCTCCTTAAGTCTACATCCCTCCCAGGACAGCAAATACTCCCATCGCCGATGGTGAAAGCAGACGTCAAGGACCTCTCAAACTTGATATGTCAGATCATCCTGGGCAGGAGGGTTGGTAGGATCAGGTGATCTACGATGATACCTAGAAAGAATTACTGGTTTAAGTAAGGAGACATGAAACACATTATGAATGCGCAAAGTAGTGGGAAGACGTAGCCGGTACGACACGAGAACAACACGCTCAGCAACTCGAAAAGGCCCACAATACTTAGGAGCTAATTTCCGAGATGGGACTCGAAGGTGAATATTCTTAGTGCTTAACCACATTTTGTCGCCTGGTAGGAATACAGGTGCAGGCTGTCAGTGGCGATCCGTACATGTCTTATTTATTTATTTTTATTTTTATTTAACAGTTTTATATACCGCAGTTCAGGTAACAATATTACTAATCACTTCGGTTCACATTTCAACAATTACAATGACAATATAAAGAGTAATTTATAATGTCTTACATAGAACAGGGAGAATGCAACTTGGATCGTAACTTACAATGAACAGGATCGTAACTTACAATGAACAGGGAGCTTGCAGCTTGCCGCTTTGGAGAGTTTAGCTTGAATGGAACTCCAGAGATTTTGTAGTTGTTGGACGGATAATTGAGCTGCTGGTGAGGGAATAGCTATGGGCAAAGGTAGCAGTAGACTGAGTTGCTTGCCATACACAATGTGAAAGGGTGACTTCCCAGTGACCGAATGAGTATGGTTATTATAAGAGAATTCAGCCCAAGGTAGTAGCGTTACCCAGTTGTTTTGTCTCTCAATAGCAAAGGCGCAGAGAAATGTCTTTAACGAGCGGTTCATGCGATCAGTCTGGCCATTACTTTGAGGATGAAAGGCTGGGGACAAATTAAGTTTAACTCCAAATTTCTTGCACAATGCCCTCCAGTATCGGGCTGTAAACTGGGGTCCCCGATCTGAAACTATGTTTTGCAGAAGTCCATGAGCTCGGAAGATGTGCTCTGTGAAGAGCTAGCTCTGGTGCAGATAGTAACTTGGGAAGTGGGACAAAATGGGCCATCTTGGAAAAACGATCTACTGTAACCCAAATGACCATCTTCCCCTTGGACGAAGGTAAATCCACCACAAGGTCCGTGGCTACGTGAGTCCATGGTTCTGTGGGTATAGGCAAAGGTTGCAGCAAACCCCATGGTTAACCCGTACGAGGTTTTTGTTTAGCGCAGGTAGGACAGGAACTCACATAGATGTGAATGTCTTGCCGCATGTTTGGCCACCAATAGTAGCGGTTCAGAAGGTCCAGCATTCTCTCCTGGCCTGCATGACTGCCGGTGAGGGAATCATGGGCCCATACTAAGACTCTCCTTCGGAGACGCCGTGGGACTACCGTCCTCCCCAATGGACTTACGGCCACGATAGCTAAGTTGATTTTTGCCGGATCCAATATGTACTGGAGAAGCTACCCCTCCTCCTCCAGCTCCGTAGTTCGTGACAATGCATCTGCTTGGTTGTTTTTGGACGCTGGTCGATAGCGAAGTGTGAAATCAAAGCGATTGAAGAAGAGGGACCAAATCTTCTAAATAACTCCTGCTGCCCCTACTCACCTAAAGCTGTCACCGCACCATCGACTACGAAGGGAGGCCTGCGCGATCGGCGCCCAGACCCGTCGGGGTAAGGCCTTTTAAATTCCCTTCCCCCCGGCGAGCCTGACCGTCGATCCCGCGGCTGAGCGGCAGCTCCACAACACCAAGGCCCACCCACCAACGCGAACAGCCAATCAAGCTGGAGAGGGACTTTTAAAATTCTTCACCCTCTGGCGCCGCTTCTAAATAACTCCTGCTGCCCCTACTCACCTAAAGCTGTCACCGCACCATCGACTACGAAGGGAGGCCTGCGCGATCGGCGCCCAGACCCATCGGGATAAGGCCTTTTAAATTCCCTTCCCCCCGGCGAGCCTGACTGTCGATCCCGCGGCTGAGCGGCAGCCCCACGACACCAAGGCCCGCCCACCAACGCGAACAGGCAATCAAGCTGGAGAGGGACTTTTAAAATTCTTCACCCTCCGGCGCCGCTTCTAAATAACCAAGGCCCGCCCACCAACGCGAACAGCCAATCAAGCTGGAGAGGGACTTTTAAAATTCTTCACCCTCCGGCGCCGCTTCTAAATAACCAAGGCCCGCCCACCAACGCGAACAGCCAATCAAGCTGGAGAGGGACTTTTAAAATTCTTCACACTCCGGCGCCATGCGCCGAAGGAGCGCAACAAAGGGGCTTGCCCCTTTGTGCGCCCCTTCGTGCAGCCACTGAGACAAAGAAGAAGAAGCTACGTCACAGAGGTAACCACTATTCAAATTTTAAATTACACCAGGAAATATCCGTTACAACTAAGCTTAACTACAAAAAAAGAAACCTTCAATCTATTCTAATGGTTTACAATTAGTCGTCCTTAAGCCTCACGCAATATCTAACACTCACATTCCTGACCTAACCGACAAATCACTCAAATACCTTCACTCATTACACAATCTTCAATCAACATCTTTCATTCCTCTGATAACATTTAATCACACGGAACCTATTCAATATCGTTAAACCTCTAACTGTCATTACCCGGACATCATTTAACTGATATTCATCATACAACCTTCAACAATACATCATCTCTCAACCAGAGTTAACCCCAGCTTGCATTACCTGATCATCATCATCATTCACCACAAATCACCCTAACTCAACCCAACTCAACCTCATACTAATTCTAGCAATCGTCACTCGACTCTTTTTCAACCACCTGCAACTCCCAACTATCATCAATAGATCATCATTCTGACTTCAACTCATATCTACTTCAAGCTGACACTATCGCCACTACTGCTACTACTCCTCCACCTAAGAAGAAAGCCTTCGCATTCAACTGTTTAATTTCAAACCTACTCAACATGGATCACCCCAACTTCTACAAAAAATCCAAAAATCACCTAATAAATATCCCACTCCTCAAACAAGCAAAAAACTTTCTATTCCTCACTTTCCTCCTAATAAATGCTCAATCGCTAACAAAGAAACTAATGCTCATATCTGACCTGATAAACACAAAGAACCCTGATTTCTTTGCAATAACTGAAACATGGCTTAAAGAAACTGATACGGTTCTCACAAATCAACTTACATACAATGATTATGATTTATTCTCCATCCCGCGAAAATCTCGCAGAGGAGGCGGACTTCTACTCCTTATAAAAAAACAGTATAACATGAAACTGATTCATCACAACCTACCTTCAAAATTTGAAATTGCTCTACTGGAATCTAATTCTCTTCAAATCTGCTTGATATATTGCCCCCCAAAACTCCTTGACTCTGAGATCTCCACCCTGATTGAATTCCTCATTACCAATATCAATGTTAAAAAACCTTCCATTATACTTGGAGACTTTAATCTCCACACCAATAACTCTCCCAGATCCCAAAATTATCAAACACTTCTTGACATGCTCTCCAGCCTCAACATGACTCAAATTATAAACAACCCTACTCACAAAGCGGGTAATACCCTTGATCTAATTTTCACCAACCATCACTTTTATAATCCTACCACATCTATCAAACCAGTTCCATGGTCTGATCACTACCTCATTAAATGTAGTGCTCAAATTATCTCAAACAACTCAACCGAATATAATACACCTCTATGTTTCAAATACAGACCCCCCTTCCAACTCAACTCCCTCAAACAAGAATTGGGAAAACAACTCACAAATTTAGACTTATCCAGTATTCATAATGCTACCCAGTCCTGGTTTAATCTAACAAAACAAACTGCAAATAACATAAATCCAGAGAAAACAAAAATTATAAAACATAACAGAACAAAAAACAATCCCTGGTTCAACTCTGAACTCTCAAATTTAAAATCTAACCTCAGAAAGTTAGAAAAAGAATGACGCAAATCCAAATGCCAAATAACCACTCAAAGATATCGCTCAAAACTTGCTGAATACAAGAAAGCAATCCTAAATGCCAAACGTGATTATTATAGCTTAAAGATCAAAAATGCCACAAATAAATCACATTCTCTCTTCAACATAGTAAAGAATCTTATAGAAAACAACAACACTAGCAAACCAACCTCCAATACCAACAACCTGAGCCAAGACCTAGCAAAGTTCTTTAAAAACAAAATTGATAAAATCTCAGACTCCTTTAACAACTCTCCGTCTTTTAAGATCCCTCACAATACTTCTCCACCAACTTCCTGGTCGAAGTTTGAACCAATTTCCAGCATTAAATTAGAAAAGTTACTTCAAAAAATAAACCCTGCTCGACATGAACTAGAGTCTATTCCTACCCGAATTCTAAAGGAAATTTCAAATATTATACTTGCTAAATTGATCGAGAAAACTGCTCTGCTTCAACTAAATGAACATCTTGAAACCAACAACATACTTCACCCCACTCAACACGGCTTCAGAAAGAACCGCAGCACTGAAACCCTTCTGTTAAACCTAACTAACAGCTCGTCATTATATTCAGACGTTCAAATGGACGGAGGACGACTTCCGAAGGGAGTCTAAGTTTGTACATCGATTTTTTGATACTGCTCTTTTACATAACTCTATCAGGGGCTGGAATGTGTTGAGCCAAAAAAATAGAAAGCCTTCTCATCTGCGGGCCCTGGCTGAGTATTGGTCAGAAGCCTGGGGGCGACCTATGTCTACTGAGGAAATCTCGCTGTGTTTTAAAACTATAAACGCCACAATACAAGACCATACCCTGAGGGACCTACAATTTCGGATCTTGCATCATGTTGTCTGTGACGATATTCGACGCTATCAAATGGGCAGGTTGCCCTCACCCCAATGTGTAAAATGTGGTGTTGTACCTGGCACTTTGGCACACCGATTATTTCAATGCCCAACCCTTCGGTTATTTTGGGATGGCGTATTGACACATGTGGCATGTTGCACTACTTCTCATGTCCTGAGATCGGGGAGGCTCTTGCTGTCTGGGTTGCGCAGTAACATTACCCCTCATACTGCTACTGTTGGCCGTTTTGGACGTACCGCTATCTTATTGGCATGCCAGCTGATCTTGGCCGTTTGGATTGAGCCCGTGATACAACCAACGCTGAGAGCTTGGTATTCTAAACTTGCGACAACAATGCAGCTGACCCGCCTTAATCAGCTTTCAACGGGCCGCACTCTGGATGCTACCTCTGTGGCTCACTGGACTACTTGTTTTGATTTACTACCATTGGATATACAAACTCAACTTTTCAATAATGGATACAAAATTGTATGGACATGAATGTGTTTTTCCCAAGGTTTATGCTTCTCTGCTATTGTCGCCATTTGACTTCGCTGCTGTTGTTTTTTACACCATCTCCTGGGAAGGGGGGGGGGGGGGAAGGGAGTTACAAGGAAGACAGAGGAGTGGAAGGGTATGAGTGTTTGTGATGGATGTTAGGAAGCGTGAGTGGGGGATGAAAATATTGGAAAAGAAGGGAGATATGCGGGGCTGACACATTTGTATGGTTACTTGTCTGCCAACGTTTATTGTGCGATGTTGCTTTTACATTCTTGTTATTGGTTGGTATAATTTACCTCTATAGAGGCTGTTGAAACTGTCAGCGCATGTTTCCTAATAAAAATGATTTTGACAAAAAAAAAACCTAACTAACAAATTAATAAGAGGCCTTGATAACAATCTGAACCATTTACTAATTATGCTAGATCTATCTGCTGCCTTCGATACAGTGGATCACAATTTACTAATATCAAGCCTTACCAACATAGGCCTTACTGGAAATACCCTTAATTGGTTTACTTCATTTCTAAAAGGAAGGTTCTTCAAAGTCACCTTTAATAACGTCTCATCTGATCCCTACCCTCTAGATACAGGAGTACCACAAGGATCTGCTTTATCTGCCATCCTTTTTAATATTTATCTCCTACCACTCTGTAATTTCATCTCCAATCTTGGCATAACTTTCTTTATGCTGATGATATTCAACTACTCATCCCCATAACATCTACAATTGAAGAAGCTATAAACCTCACAGTAAAATACCTCAACTCAATCAAAACTTTCCTCAACCAACTAAAACTATGTTTAAATATGAACAAAACCGAATGGATCTTAATAAAAAGAAACTTCTCTACTCATTCCTCTCAAATCCCATACATTCAAATCGACAACTCCAACATACAAATGAAAAACCCAATAAAGGATCTTGGCATCTGGATTGATTACGACCTGAGCCTAAAAAACTGCATTGCTATAAAAACGAGAGAAGGCTTTCATAAACTCCAGATCCTAAAACATCTCAAACCATTACTGTACCCGAATGACTTCAGAACAATTCTTCAGAACCTAATTTTCTCAAGTCTAGATTATTGCAATGCAATTCTCTTAGGACTACCTAAATCCTCACTAAAACCACTACAATTACTTCAAAATGCTGCTGCACGAGTACTAACCGGAAAAAAGAAGTTTGATCACATCTCCCCAACCCTAAAAAACCTCCACTGGCTCCCTATTTCACAAAGAATTAAATATAAATCCTTAACCATTCTACATAACGAAATTTACAAAGACAACAATTCATCCCTGGACAACATGATTACAATCCACAAATCACCCCGCTTTTCAAGATCTTCTGACAAATTACAACTATTCATTCCTCCTCTCTCATCTGCAAAACTATCCTCTACTAGACATAGAGCCTTCTCTATAGCTGGGCCAAAAGAATGGAACTCTATCCCAGGATACCTAAGTTCCATCAAAGATTCCAAAAATTTCAAAAAAGAACTAAAAACATGGTTGTTTAGACAATCATTCACAGACTGATATGATCTATTTTTACCAATTTCAACCTTCATCTTGAATCCTAATACTTCTTTTTAATAAGTTTATGCAAAAATTAAACCTATATTATCTCATTCTAACATGTTATACTCTGCTTTTGCTGAGATGTTATATATATATTTTTCTCTTTGTATTGTATTATATTTATAATTTATATCTGTTCACTGTATGAATTTGTTACACTGTAAACCGGAATGAAGGCACTCAGCTATATTTCGGTATAAAAAAAGAACATAAATAAATAAATAAATACATCTGGAGTATCTGTGCCTGACACACATACTCCAGATTTTTTTGATCTGTGTACACTGTGATGGGATGAGCTGCCCCCTCCAGCCATTGTCTCCACTCTTCAAATGCCAACTTAATAGCTAAGAGTTCCTTGTCTCCTATACTATAATTGCACTCGGCTGCAGAGAACTTCTTGGAGAAGTAAGAGCACGGGAGCAGTTTCCCTGTACTGGAGTGCTGATTGAGTATTGCCCCTACCGCGATGCTGGAGGCGTCCACCTCCACAATAAAGGGGTGTTGCGGATCTGGGTGGTATAAACAAGGGTCTAGTAAGAAAGCCTCCTTTAGATCTCAAAAGCTTGACAGGCTGCTTTGGGTCAAACCTTAGCCTCAGCCCCTTTCCTAGTAAGGGCAGTAAGTGGTGCTACTTTAAGGGAGTAATGAGGAATGAACTGTCTATAGAAATTTGCAAATCCGAGGAAACGTTGCAATGCTTTCACCCCTACTGGGCGGGGCCAGTCCTTAATAGCAGACACCTTTTCCGGGTCCATATGAAGACCAGTAGACGAGACAATGTATCCCAAGAAAAGAAGTGACTCTTGTTCAAACATGCATTTCTCTAATTTTGCATATAGGTGGTTGTCCTTTAGGGTTTGCAGTACTTGCTTAACGTGTTGTCGATGAGACTCCAGATCTCGAGAGTAAATCAAGACGTCATCTAAGTACACTATGACGTAAGAATGTAGCATCTCGCGAAGCACCTCGTTCATAAGATTTTGGAGACTGCCAGGGCATTACATAGTCCAAACGGCATTACCAAATACTCGTAATGCCCATCCCTTGTATTGCAGGCAGTCTTCCATTCATCTCTGGGGCGGATCCGAACTAGACTGTAGGTACTTCGAAGATCAAGTTTGGTGAAGATCTTGGCCCCTTGTAATCTGTCCAGAAGTTCAGGGATTAGTGGAAGAGGATACCAATCTTGTTTGGTAATGGCGTTTAGGCCCCTGTAGTCAATGCATGGCCTCAGCATACTGTCCTTTTTCCCCACAAAGAAAAATCCCGCTCCAGCAGGTGATCTAGAGAGTCTGATGAATCCTTTGGCAAGATTTTCAGAAATATACTCTGACATAGCGCGTGTCTCCGGCAGGATAGAGGATATACTCTCCCCTGAGGGAGCGTGGTTCCAGGTAATAAGTCAATAGCGCAGTCAAAGGAGCGATGTTGCAGCAAAATCTCTGCTTTCTTCTTGGAAAACACATCCGCAAATTCGTATAGGCGGCAGGACGGAAGTGCTCAGCATGGGAACGCCTGGTGGGCACGGAATCTTGAGACAGAGAAGCAAAAGGAGCTCCATTGAGCTATTTGTAACGTGTCCCAATGGATTGTAGGAGAGTGTCGTTGTAACCACGGTAATCCCAATACCACTGGGTGGACGGATTTCTCCAGGATCAAAAAGGATATCTCCTCTGAATTTTATTTAATTTATTTATTTAAAGAATTTATATACCGGGGTTCCTGTATAGTATACATATCACCCCGGTTTACAAGGAACCAAAACTATCGCTAAGTACTCCGTACTTAGCGATAGTTTTGTACTTAGCGAATGTAGTACTCCGGTCCGGAGAGTGAGAGGAGCCGTGTAGTCAGAAATATTTCCTGGAAGAACTGTGCCTCGGATAGAGGTAATCCGTAGAGGAGGGGTCCGAGGAAGAATGGGTAACTGGAGTTGTTGCACCAAATCGGACAGGATGAAGTTTCCACCTGCCCCTGAGTCAAGAAAGGGGAGAGTATGAAAAGACCCTCCAGGGTATTCAAGAGTCACTGGTACAGCACATTGAGGAGCAGAATTAGCACAGCCTAGGAGTAGCTCCCCAGAATTGCATAGGCCTTGGCGTTTTCCGGATACTCCTTGCATTGGGCTAGAAAGTGGCCCTTGCTGCCACAGTATAGGCACAGGCCCAATGCCTGGCGTCGTTGCCTCTCCTCTGTGGTCAAAGGCGTTCGTCCCAACTGCAATGGTTCTTCAGTGGACGACTCTGGATGCGGTGTCACCTGATTAGACGATGTCGTCATAGGTCTAGAGAAAACGGGCGCCAATGATATAGAGCGATGTGGTGGTCGCCCCTCCCTCGCCCATTGCTGAAGGCGACGATCAATTCGGCCAGCTAAATCTATTACCTCGTTGAGGTCGTCTGGAATGTCTCTGGCGGCCAGCTCGTCCTTGTTGCGGGCTGACAAGCCCTCCAGAAAAACTCCTCTCAGACTATCATCTCGCCACCCTACCTCCATGGCAAGGGTGCGGAACACGATCGTGTAGTCTGCCAGGGACCGAGCTCCCTGTCTCAGCTGCAGGAGCTATGACACCGCTGTAGGGAAGCGTGCGGGGTCATCGAAAGCTTGCTTGAAGTTGAGTACAAACTGCTGTAGATTATTTAGCAATGGATCACTGCGCTCCCACATTGGTGACGCCCAGCTCAGTGCTTTCCCCTCCAGCAGCGACAGGATATAGGCTACCTTTATGGAATCTGAAGGGAACTGACCAGGAAGAAGTGAGAATCTTATGTAGCATTGGTTCAAGAACCCTCGGCAGCCCTTGGCATCACCAGAGTAGCGCGAAGGAGCAGGCAGCTGAGTGGGTGCAGTCATGCTCATATTAGGAGCCGGGGGTTGCAGAAGAAGCGGCTCTGGAGGTGTGGAATCCAAACGATTCGCCAACTGTTCGACAGTGGCGGCCAGGACGTCAAGGCAGTGTTGCTGCTGCTGCAAAAGTTGGGCCATTCCAGGAATGGCTTGAAGTTCTGAGATGTCCGCTGGGTCCATGGCCTTGCAAACTGTTGCGGATGGAGTGGTGGACCCTTGGGCCGGCCTTGCAGAGAGGAGAAAGATGGTTAGGAGAACTCCACGGAGAAAGAGAGGCCAGGAGGCAGCACTGGGCCAGGCGACCAGGCAGGATCTTCACCCTGGAAGCCAGAGATCCCCCCGGGAGAAGCCCGTGAGGACCTGGGCCGTTGGGACTTAGGAGGGTTCTCTCGGGATGAAGGATAGCAGCGTCAAGACGGTCCGAGTGCTGGGCGGGTGGCAACAGGAAGCATGGAGAGACAAGCCAGAGTCAAGAACCAAGAAGACAATCCGAAGGAGAGGCAGGACTGGAACCTGGAACAGCGAACTGAAGCAGGAGCGGGAGCTGAAACAAGAGACAAACTGGAGCTGGAACTGAAGCGGGAGCAGAAGCAGGAACGAAGACTGGAGCAGGAACGGAGCTGGAACAGGGACGGGTCTGGAGCAGAGATGAAGGCAGGAACAAGCAGGAACTGCAACTAGTAACCCTCAGCGGGAGAACCTTGTTGCAAGGCAATTCGTCTAGTCAGGTGCCGGGTTTAAATCCCCACCAGCGTCTGACGTCATCTCCGAGGGCAGGCCGCGGCTTGGCACCAAAGGCCCTTTAAAAGCTCCCCCCTCGCGCGTGCCTAGGAGGGGTGGAGCCAAGGATCGGAGCTCGGCGGCGTCTCCCTTGTGGAGACGCCGCCACGGAGAGGCCTGAGTAAGCCTGAAGAACGCCAGGCCCTGCCGTCGAGTGCCCGGGAAAGAAATAGGTAAGGACTCGGTTGCGAACCCCGCGACTGGGACCACAACAACTGGGGTGGAATATGGTAGAGGGCATCCTGAACCCCACTGGGCAGGCGGAAGAGTGTTGGTTCGTCACGTTGTAAATAGGTTACAAAGGACAGACTGGCCGAAGATGGAATCTTGTCTTCCGGCTTTGTCCAAGCAATAGTGGGCTGCAAAGGTGTGGAGAAAACTCCAGGTTGCAGCCCTGCAAATGTCAGGAAGTGGCACCGATCATAGGTGCGCTACTGAAGTCGCCATGGCCCTCACAGAGTGTGCCTTAACACGGTCTTGAAATGGAATGCCTGCTTGCTGATAGCAAAAGGTTATGCAGTTCGCCAACCAGGAGGAGAGAGTCTGCTTACCCATAGGCTGCCCTAATTTGTTAGGGTGGAAAGAGATGAACAATTGAGTATTTTTCCTGTGAGCAGCTGTACGGTCTAGATAGAATGCTAGAACTCGTTTACAGTCAAGGGTATGCAGAGCCTGTTCTCCTGGATTGGCATGGGGCCTGGGGAAAAAAGGTAGGTAGTATGATGGATTGATTGAGATGAAAATCTGAAATTACCTTAGGTAAGAATTTAGGGTGAGTGAGGAGTACCACCCGGTCCTGCAGAAGGCGGATAGGTAAGTGTAAGGTGGATAGGTAACTAGGGCCTGTAATTCACTAACTCTGCGAGCTGAAGTGATTGCCAAAAGGAAAATCACTTTCCATGTGAGATAGCGAAGTTCACAAGAGTGAAGAGGCTCAAATGGTGGTTTCATGAGCCGACCCAAAACCAGATTAAGGTCCCAAGAAGGGGCCGGAGGACGTAGGGGAGGCTTGATGTGGAGCAAGCCCTTCAAAAAATGTGTAACAAGGGGTATTACTGATATAGTAACATCCCCGACACCTTTATGGAAGGGGGCTACCGCACTGACATGCATTCTTATGGAAGAAGTCTTGAGACTTGACTCTGATAGATGGCAGAGATAGTTCAGAAACTTTGGGATTGGACAGGAAAAGGGGTCAAGGGACTAAGAAGAGCACCATGACGTGAACCTTTTCCATTTGTAAGAATAGGCTTTTCTCGTGGAAGGCTTCTGTGAAGCAATCAAGACACGGGAAACTGGTTCAGAAAGGTTAAGTGGCTGAAGGATTAACCTTTCAACATCCATGCCGTCAGGGTCAAGGCTTGAAGATTGGGGTGGTGTAGGCACCCGTCGTTTTGAGTGATCAGAAGCGGGTCCATCCCTAAGGGAATGCGCCTGCGAATGGAGAGATCCTGCAGTATTGGAAACCACACTTGGTGTGGCCAATGAGGTGCTATTAGGATCATGGTTCCCCTGTCCTGATGTAACTTCACGAGAGTCTTCGAGAGAAGAGGAAGTGGAGGGAATGCATAGAACAGACCGGTTGCCCATGAGAGGGAGAATGCATCTCTGGGCTGAGAGTGTTTGCTGCGAATGAGAGAGCAGTAGTTCTCTGCTTTGCGGTTTTGAGGAGACGCAAAGAGGTCTATCTGAGGATATCCCCATTGTTGGAAGATGGAGTTCCCTACCGAGGGGTTGAGAGACCACTCGTGCGGTTGAAAGATGCGACACAGCTTGTCTGCTAACACATTGTCCACTCCCGGCAAGTAGGTGGCCTGAGGTACATCAAATGGGAGAGGGCTTCTGCCCATATCTGTGCAGCTTCCTGACACAGAAGGAAGGAGCCCGTGCCTCCCTGTTTGTTGATGTACCACATGGCCACCTGGTTGTCCGTCTGAATCAGGATGACTTGATTTGAGAGGCAATTCTGAAAAGCCCCGAGAGCATATCTGATTGCTTGAAGCTCCAGGAAATTTATTTGGTGTTTGGCTTCCTCTGGAGACCAAGATCCTTGTGTCTGCAGATTGGCCACATGGGCTCCCCAGCTGCGGTTGGAAGCATCGGTGGTGAGAGTTATTTGAGGGTCTAGAGGCTGAAAGGGCAAGCCATGGAGGAGATTGATCTGATTTTTCCACCAGGCTAGAGACTGACGGAGTGAGTCAGATACATGGACAATGCATGACAGGGGCTGAATGCTTTGAGTCCATTGAGACGTTAAGAGTCCACTGCATGACTCTCAATGCCAAACGGGCCATTGGTGTTACCTGAACTGAGGATGCCATGTGTCCCAGGAGGATGAGAAATTGGCGTGCAGTCGCAGAGTGCTGAGACTGGAACTGGTGTGCAAGAGACACGAGAGTGAGTGTTCGCTGTCGAGGCAGAAAAGCCTTTGCCTGCAAGGTGTCCAAGTCTGCCCCAATGAACGAAAAGGTTTGAGATGGGACTAAATAGGATTTGTCATAGTTAATGAGAAATCCTAATGAAATTAAAGTGTGTAAGGTTAGATTGAGGGACAACAGAGCAGCTTGCTGAGTGGGAGCCCTGACTAACCAGTCGTCTAGATAGGGGTAGACGTGAACACCTTGGGTCCTGAGGAAGGCTGCAACTAATATGAGGCATTTTGTGAAGACTCGTGGCGCAGATGCTAGGCTGAATGGAAGCACTTGGTATTGATAGTGCTTGGGGCCTACTAGAAACCTCAGGTATTTGTCATGAGATGGAGTTATCATAATATGAGTATATGTGTCCTGGAGGTCCAGAGAGCAGAGCCGGTCTCCTCTTTGTAGAAGAGGAAGAAGCAAGCCTAAGGTTACCATCTTGAACTTCTCTCGCTGAAGGTACTTGTTGAGGGCCCGTAGGTCCAAGATTGGACGAACACCTCCCAATTGTTTGGGGAATAGAAGCCTAGGCCGTGCTGAGAGTAGGGTATGGGTTCTATTGCCTTGGACTGGAAAAGGAGGGAGACCTCTTGATCCAGAAGGATGGAGTGATCGGATGTTCTCCACATTGGTTAGAGGTGGGGAGTCCGGTGGCACGGAGAGAAAGTTCAGATGGTAACCCTGAGCAATTGGTCTGAGGTGACTGAGTGCCACATGTTGTGGAAGTGGCACAATCGACATCCCACTGGTATGTGAGGCAGTGGAATCTGGCTTCTGCTCTCCAGGTGGAAGTAAAAAACCAGAAGCAGGTCCTGGTTGAGGAGCTGCTTGTGGCTTTTGTTTACGTGTCTGACGAGACTATGCTTTTTGAAAAGGTCTCGTGGCACGGGATCTGGCTGGTGGCGGGTAGGACTTCTTCGGGCGAAAGAATGATTTTTTAGAGTCCTTTCTGAAGGGCTATTTAGAAGAATAGTCAGAAGGCATCAGAGAGAACTGTCTTAGGGTCTCATGATGGTCCTTAAGTTCCGCCACCATTCGCTGAATCTGTTCGCCAAACAGATTGTCTCCCACACAGGGCAGGTCGGATAGCCTGTCTTGTACTTCAGGGCGAAGGTCGGAAGACTTGAGCCAGGCCCATCTTCTTGCTGAAATAGTGGCTGCAGATACCCTAGTGGCAGTGTCAAAGATATCATAAGATGATCTGATCTCATGCTTGCCTGCCTCAAAACCCTTGTTTACTAGGGTTTGAAGCTGATCTTGGAATTGTTGAGGCAGGATATCTGTCAAATCTTGTATTTGCTGACTGCACCAAATAGGTAGTGTCAGCCTTTCTGTGTACTGGAGCAATGGAGCCAGGATGTTCCCAGTTCTTCTTGAGGAGATCCAGAAGAACCTGGTGGAAAGGGATGGAGGTTATTTCCTTGGGAGCATCCAGGAATTGAAGCAACTCCATCATCTGATGTCTGTCATCCTGTTCAGTCTGTAATTGGAAGGGAACCAATTCAGACATCTCCTTCACAAAATTTATAAAGGAGAGGTCCTCTGGAGGAGAACGCTTCCTACTTTCAGTGGGTGAAGGTAAATCATCAGTGTCTGGCAAGGAATCATCAGTCCAGGTATCATAAGGGTCAGCACCTGTTCCTCTAGGAACTAGAGGGGGATGAGGTGGTGGGATACCTGAAGGTCCTGGTCTAGGCTCCGAAGAAATCGGAAGCACCGACACGGGCATCAAGGGCATCGATGGATGGCTCGGTGGCGCCGGACGTATCGGTACCGATGGTTGGATCGGTGGCGAGGGACGTATCGGTATCGATGGCTGAGGCATGACTCCGGATGGAGGGATGCGGAACGGTGTTTCTCCTCCCGATGAAAGAGTAAGTGGAGAAGGCACCGGAGCCTTCGGTGACCCAGGGTCTATCGGTGGAAAAGCGGCAATGAGCACTTCCATCCTGGATAGCAGCGGTGCCAACGCTGCTGGAATCGGGTCAGTGCTCGATTCCACAATCGGTACCGGTGTCGGAGGAACCTGGAGTCATTGCATCGCCTTGTCGATGACCTCCTGAACCATCCGGTCCAATTCTTCTCGGAGACCTGGAGCAAGCAGCCCCGGCTCCAGAACAGAAGAAGGAGGCAGAGGCATAGCCAGAAGGACCACCGTTAAAGGCGGAGTTGCGGCTCCCGATCCCGTCGGGTGAGGGTTGCCTCGGTGACCAGGTCGCCGAAAAGGTCGGCGCCTTTTCTGGATGGGGTTTCTTCGACAGCGGCTCGGACGATGGCGAGGTCGATGACTTCGGTCCCTCGATGGTCTGAGACTTACGATGTCGATGTTTCTCTCTTCGATCCCCTCAATCCTGAGGGGGAATAGAAGGTGTCGAAGGCCGAGATGTCGTCAATGCTGGATGATCACCGGCCGGTGGTCAATGCTGGCGCAAAGTTGACGGTGCCGGTTCCGATGACGTCGATGCAATGGATGGAGTCGGGGTTTGAGCACGGAAGAGAAGTTCCATCTTCTCCATTCTGGCCTTGCGACCTTTTGGTGTCATTAAGGCACATTTGGTGCATGTTAGGACATCGTGCTCTCGTCCAAGACACATTACGCAGACTTTATGAGGGTCTGTGATAGACATGGTGCGACTACAGTCCGGGAACCGACGGAATCCCGATGCAATGGAAAAAACTGAGCCGTGGTATGGTCGATGGCCAGTAGGCCGCGAGGGCCAAACTCGACGGTAATCGACGGAAAACAGGTAAAAACTTACCGGAGTACCACGGCTTGAAAAAAGTTAATGGAGGGACTCCTGTGAGGCAAATAAACTTTTAGTAATTTCGTGAGGAAAATTCCTGTCAGGAATCTCTGCAGAGCTCCTTTACCGCGAGGCTACTGATGCGCAGAAAAAAGAAGACTGAAGGGGGACCCTTGCTGGCTGCAGGGTTAGTGCCATGCTGGGCATGCCCAGTAGGGGCCAGTCAAAGTTCTGGAAACTTTGACAGAAGTTTTCCATGATTGGATATGTGATTGGATATTGATATGTGAGGACTACCATCCTGCTTGTCCTGTGAGAATATAAAATTCAGCAGAGAAACCATGCAGTCCTGGGGTCTGTAATAACTTAGCTTCCTGAATCCACGCTGAATGTCTTGTAACTGACTGGGCTTATTTAATTTTGCTAGCTGTTCCATGGTTAATTTGTAACAATTCCTAATATATATATATACAAGCCGTTAAGCCCGTCACAACGGGCTACATTACATTTTTGTTTTCGGTCCATTTTCGAACACAGCACCCTCCTACACTTTCTCCCTCATTCCCCCTTCCCCTCAGTCACTCACCCCCTTCCCACCCCTCAGTCTTACTCGCCCACTGCCTCCCTCCCCTCACTCTCAGTCACTCCCCACCCTCTTCACCATCTCTCAGTCACTCCCCACCCTCTTTCAATCCCATCCCTCACTCTCATCCCCTCCAATCCCCTCTCAGCTTATCCACAACCCCTTCCCTCTCCCTCAGCCCTCCTCCACTCTTTTTCTCTGCTCCACAACTTCTTACCCTTTCCACTTACTCACATCCCTCTGTCTCTCCCCTCCCCCTCATTCTCCCCTCCCCATTCCTCCCCCCTCTTCCCCCACCTCCCCTCCCCATTCCCTTTCCTCCCTTCCCCACCTCCCCTCTCCATTCCCTTTCCTCCCCTTCCCCCACCTCCCCATTCCCTTTCCTTCCCCCACCTCCCCTCCCCATTCCCTTTCCTCCCCCCCTCCCCCATTCCCTCTCACCTCCTCCCTCCCTCCCTCCCCCCAATCACTCTCACCTCCTCCCTCCCCCCCCACTCACTCTCACCTCCTCCTTCCCTCCCCCCACTCTCTTACTCTCACCTCCTCCTTCCCTACCCCCACTCTCTCTCACCTCCTCCTTCCCTCCCCCCACTCTCTCATTCTCACCTCCTCCTTCCCTCCCCCCACTCTCTCACCTCCCCCTCCTACTCCCTCCCTCACCACCGCTCCTCGTTGCCGATACTTCTTCTCGCTGCCGCCGATACTTCGCCTTGCCGCCGCCGCCGCCGCTGATACTTCACCTCGCCTCGCCGCTGCCACCGCCGCCGCTGATACTTCACCTCGCCTCGCCGCTGCCGCCGCCAATACTTCACCTCGCCGCCGCCATGTTTTTTAAGGGCTGACGCTCCTCTCTGACCGACGTGCTCGCCCGCACATGCGTGGTAGAGCTGCTCTCTACTGTGCATTTGCGGGCCGTCGGTCAGAGCCCATTTATAAGGTAGATATACAATATAAATATATACAGTAAGGAATGTGTTAAATAGAAATTATTCAATTTATTAACATATACATTTTATTATAGGCAAATATACAACTGGTGTACAGCATATAAGTACTTCAAGAATCCATACTAAAATGCATAACAAAAATAATAATGTGGTTAAAAACAATAATTATTATTATTCGTAAATTACAAGTGACTGAGAAAACTGCGGCAAGAATTAATCTTGGGTAAGTTGCACAGAACTGCTGCTGAACCATTATTATATGAACTACCCTGGTTACCAATTGTGGACATACCTATCTTTAAACATTTAGTGCTGGCTGTTAAAGGGTTAAATGGTATGGGTTCCCCTTCTTTACATGGTTCTCTTCAGTGAAATATCTCAAAAAGAAACCTACGTTCAACTGGTGGACAGTATTTAAGGTCGTTTGTTATTTCCATTCCTAGTATATGGAATTCCTTACCTAGGGAGGTGAGAGAAGAGAACAATTTGTTTAGATTTCGAAAAAAAACTAAAAACCTGGTTTATGTCAACAAATATGAGGATGTATCAGTTTATGGGCAGGAGGGTGGTTGGTTTAAATTGCCAGTTAGGAAATAAAGTCCTGATTAGAAATGAATGCACAAACTTTCTCCTCCTCTCTCTCATAGATATATATCTATACATACACACATGCTCCTTCTCCATCACACACATACATATACTCTCTCTCATACAAACGTTCCCTCTTACATTTACAGGCTCCCTCTCACACACACACACATGCTCCCTCCTCCTACACACATTCACCCACTCACACACATTCTCTCTTACATACATATAGTCACTCACACACGATCTGTTTTATACATACATTCTCAGACACACATACATGCTCCTTCTCTCACATACACATGCTCAAACTCGACGAGAACACCCTATGCTTCAAAACAACAATCTTTCCTGATATAAACAGCAGAATTTACTGCTCAAAGAACTTGCTATTTAGAGGCTCACTCCTTCATTCCTAGAGCTTGGTCTCTGTGCCTATTTTAGTGCTCCTCTTGCACACACATGCAGATTCTCTCCTGCACACACACATATCAGCTTCCTCTCTCACAAACACCAAGGTCTCACCCAGCAGCACTGGTCCTCCACTTCTGTTACAGGGAAAGCTGGGCACTGCCTCACAGGTTTTTTGTTCTTCTGGCCACTGGATAGGTTAGCCCCGCAGTTTAATTTCCGCCAAGTGATGGTTTGGGAACCACCATACAGCCCCACAGCTCCTCCATCTCAGCCACACAGTGGGTTGGGAAATGCTGTGCAGCCCAACAGCTCCTTCGACACAAATGGAGAGAGAGTGAGAACTGAATTGTTCTCAGATTGTTCTCAGGCTTATCCTCCAACTATCCAAACCCCAGCACTCACAAAACCCTCCTAGCAGGAAGCCAAAGCAAAAGGAAGGGAACTGGTAACCCAGCAAAAACTCCAGCATCCAGAAACCTCCCCTGCTATCTCCTTCTGTTACTCCACCCTTCCTTAATCCAAGCGCACTACCTCAGTTCTCCTCAAGCAGTCATCCAGCCACTCCAGCATCCAGCACTCACCCAGCCACTCCAGCATCCAGCACTCATCCAGCAATCGTCCAGCCACTTCAGCACCCAGCAATCATCCAGCCACTCCAGCATCTAGCACTCATCCAGCCACTCCAGCATCTGGCAATCATCCAGCCACTCCAGCACCCAGCAATCATCCAGCCACTCCAGCATCTAGCACTCATCCAGCCACTCCAGCATCCGGCACTCATCCAGCAATCGTCCAGCCACTCCAGCATCCGGCACTCATCCAGCAATCGTCCAGCCACTCCAGCATCTAGCACTCATCCAGCCACTCCAGCATCCGGCACTCATCCAGCAATCGTCCAGCCACTCCAGCACCCAGCAATCATCCAGCCACTCCAGCATCCAGCAGTCATCCAGCCACTCCAGCATCCAGTACTCATCCAGCCACACCAACAATCGTTCAACCACTCCAGTAACCAGCATTCACATTCTTCCAAATAGACAACATGCTACAGTCCTTTCCCATACCGATTATCCCTCGCTCGCTCCCCAACAGAGCTAATCCACCTTTGCTCAACCTACGCTCAAAGAGATCCCTGATTCCTATCATGATTTCCCCACTAACACAATTCCTAGGCCTATCTCTGATCACCTTAACCCTTCTCAACTCACAGTTGCTCTCTAAGAAATCCCCCATGCTCAACGACCACCTCCTGGACACCCAACCGGACATCTGTGCCATAACCGAAACATGGCTGAAAAACACAGACACTGCCATAATTAACCAACTACCAATACAACAATATGACATCTTCTCTATCCCCAGACCTAAAAAAAGAGGGGGGTGGAATAATGTTAATTTCAAAAAAAGAACTGAGACTATCCCAGCAAGCCTTCAAATCGACGACCAAACTAGAAATCGGACTATTCAAATCCTCGGCCACACTTTTTAATATTTATGTTTTACCTATATAGCATAATTTTTTACCATTCCCACACAATTCTAAAAGAAAACAACCAGCAGAGAGTGGTATCAGAATCTTGTATGGTGTTTCCAATCTCATGAGCTCTTGCCCTATACAGGGCTACAACCCCTCTCTTGATTCCAACACCGGTTGTAATCACCTCATTTACCAACTCTCCGACGGTGGATTTTCATTTTATTTTATTTATAAGTGCAAAAAAGCCTCCCTTCAATCACCAGTGTTCTTTTTATTAAAAACCATACACCTTATCTTACCCTTCAACCCTTAAAATATAATATTTTATATAATTATACTTAGCTCCTTGAGCTGTACTGTGTTTGTACTTATCTTTGTACTACTTCACCCGAATAAATCGCCCGAATAAATCGGGCGATATAATATAATGTTTTACCTATATGCCATTTTTTAAACGGACTTGGTTTAACATTTTATTTGTATGCTGACGATATTCAGTTCTTAGTACCTATTGAAAACTCAGTAGAGGCCACATTAGAAATTGTTAAAATGTATATTTTATCTTTAAAACAGCTACTTCAACACTTACGCTTAGCCCTAAATATGGATAAAACCGAAATTGTACTTCTTGAACGCAAGTGTCATTTTAACAATGTTCCTGATTTGATGCTAAATGCAAACACAAAAATAAGTCCCTCCTTTTATACTCGCGATTTAGGAGTTATTATTGATACAGAATTTTCTTTTAAAAAGCATATAGCCATCAAACTGAAAGACGGTTATTTTAAATTATTAACCTTACGTAAGTTAAAGCCGTTTCTAGATTTTAAAGATTTTAGAACTGTTTTACAAACCCTAATTTTTGAAAATCTTGATTATTGTAACTCTTTGTTACTCGGCCTACCTGCTTCAAGTATTAGGCCACTACAGGTTTTGCAGAACGCTGCAGCTCGTGTTCTGTCTGGCAAACGGAAATGTGACCACATTACTCCCACTTTAATCAAGTATCACTGGCTTCCAATTCAATACCGTGTACAATACAAAGTGGCCTGCCTAATTCAAAATGTTGTACACGGGGAGCAAACGGAATGGCTAAATACATCTCTGCGTCTACACATACCCCAGAGAGAATTGAGATCGGCTAACAAGGGTCTGTTATCAATACCCAATATTAAATCGGCAAGGCTTACCCAGGTGAGGGAACGTGTGTTGTCTGTTGCAGGAGCAAAGCTGTGGAACTCCCTACTGACGTCTTTGAGGTTATGTACTGACAAAAAACAATTCAAAACTGACCTCAAGACTTGGTTATTTAAATGCGCTTTTACTGAATATGAACTGTCAACTCCGACCACCAAATAATGAAGCTGGTAGCAGGATACGAACTAGCTTCACCAGCAATACCAGCATCTTGAACTGATCCGGCTGCTTCCTTTATTGTTTGTCTCCCGTTTTGTGGTTTTTGGTTATCTTATTCTTATATTTTAATTGATTTTATTTTGCTTTTTTCTGATCTTAATAACTAACATTCCTTATTTTTAATAGAGTTAGTTGTTACTATTTTATAAATGTATTGTATTTACTATATGTTAGGATCTCTGTAAACCGTTGTGAAGGCACGTCTGATGTGACGGTATATAAAACACAATAAACTAAACTAAACTAAACTTATACGACCCAAAAACTCTGTTCTCATATGTTGCAGCCCTTACCACCCCTATTCCCCCCACCTTCCCAGAAGAAGAAGCCCAAAACAAATCTACAGAGTTGGCTATCTTCTTTGATAACAAAATAAAAAACCTACTTGCCCCCCTGGCAACATCCAACACCTCATCAAACCCCTCGCAAACACCAAGCCAAAATCCTTCACCAACTATCCACAAACAGACGCTAGAATTTCTTGAACCTACATCATCACTGGAAATAGAATCGATAATCAAGAAAATGAAACCTTCTTCACACCCACTGGACCAAATACCGACCAAACTCCTCCTCACCATTCCTAACACCATTGCTAAACCTCTGGCAGACATCATAAATTGCTCCCTCAATCAAGGATCTGTCCCAGACTCTTTAAAAATTGCTTCGCTGAAACCATTACTAAAAAAACCGAACCTGGACCCAGCCAACCCAGTAAATTTCCGCCCCATTGCAAACTTACCTTTTATAGCCAAGCTAATGGAAAAGCTTGTCAACATCCGACTCACCGACTACCTTGACTCTCACAATATTCTCTACCCTTCTCAATTCGGATTTAGGAAATGCCTAAACACAGAATCCCTCCTTCTTTCTTTAACGGACAACATCCTGATGGGCCTTGACAAGGGACAATCATACCTTCTTGCCCTACTCGATATCTCTGCGGCGTTCGACACGGTAAACCATTCTATCCTCATCAACCGTCTAATGGAAATAGGCATCTCAGGCTCTGCACTACTCTGGTTCAAATCCTTTCTGAACAACAGGCACTACAAAGTTAAAATAAATGACAAAGAATCCCACCCCATTCCCTCAAAACAAGGAGTACCACAAGGTTCTTCACTTTCCCCTACCCTGTTCAATATATATCTACTCCCTTTATGCCAGCTACTCAATAGCCTCAACCTCACACATTTTATATACGTGGACGATGTGCAAATCATAATCCCCATCTCGGATCCCATCTCCACTATTCTAAATTTTTGGAATAACTGCTTACACGCCATCAACCTTCTTCTCTCGAGTCTCAACCTGGTCCTCAACACGTCCAAAACAGAACTCCTGGTTATCTCCCCTTGCGATAACAACCCCTTCGCCAACAATGCAATTATTCCACTAGCAAGCCAGGTTAGAGACCTTGGGGCCACACTTGACTCTAGAATGAACTTCAAAAGGTTCATCAACGCTACAACCAAAGAATACTTCTTTAAGCTACAGGTCCTGAAGCAGCTAAGACCACTCCTACACTTCCAGGATTTCCGCTCAGTGCTTCAGGCCATACTGTTTTCAAAGATCGACTATTGTAACGCTCTACTACTCGGTCTCCCCACCTCCTATACTAAACCTCTACAGATGCTGCAAAACGCAGCGGCCAGGATCCTTACAAACACACGTCGTAAGGACCACATCACACCAATCCTAAAACTCCTACACTGGCTACCCATCCAATATAGAATACTCTTCAAGGCTCTCACCATCATCCACAAATCCGTCTATCAGCAATCCACTCTCCAACTCGCCATCCCTCTCGAACTACATACTTCTACAAGGCCGATCAGAAACGCCTACAAAGGTTCGCTCAAGGCCCCCCCCAACAAATCCTCGGTCCACAACTCTATTCACAAGCGAGCACTTTCGACAGCAGGTCCGCTCCATTGGAATTCGCTTCCCCCAGATATACGCCAGGAACAATGCCATCTCCCCTTCAGAAAGAAACTGAAAACCTGGCTGTTCACACAAGCCTACCGTTGAAGGAACCTCCATCAATCCAACATTGACTCTCACCCTTTGACCTCTGCCCCTATCCCTCCCCGTTTCCAATCCCTGCCCTGACACCCCCCCCCCCCCCCCCCCGCTCACCTCCCCATGTCTCCTCCTCCCAGATATATTAAGTTAATAATCGCTTGGATAAATCTCTGTTTATGTCTCGCTTATATATTGTTTTCGTTAATTTTATCACTCTCCAGTTGTTATAGTTGAAAATCTTCCTGTCTTCCATTTCCCATGTTTTCGCTCCCTGTTTAATGTAACTTTTACCTTTCTACTTAGTTGTTAAATTGGTTTCTCCCTGTTCCATTGTAAACCGGTACGATAAGACCTCGTCTTGAGTATCGGTATAGTAAAAGAAATTAAATAAATAAATACAAACATTCCCTCTTACATTTACAGGCTCCCTCTCACATACACACACATGCTCCCTCCTCCTACACACATTCACCCACTCACACACATTCTCTCTTACATACATATAGTCACTCACACACGATCTGTTTTATACATACATTCTCGGACACACATACCTGCTCCTTCTCTCACATACACATGCTCAAACACGACGAGAACACCCTATGCTTCAAAACAACAATCTTTCCTGATATAAACAGCAGAATTTACTGCTCAAAGAACTTGCTATTTAGAGGCTCACTCCTTCATTCCTAGAGCTTGGTCTCTGTACCTATTTTAGTGCTCCTCTTGCACACACATGCAGATTCTCTCCTGCACACACACACATATCAGCTTCCTCTCTCACAAACACCAAGGTCTCGCCCAGCAGCACTGGTCCTCCACTTCTGTTACAGGGAAAGCTGGGCACTGCCTCACAGGTTTTTTGTTCTTCTGGCCACTGGATAGGTTAGCCCCGCAGTTTAATTTCAGCCAAGTGATGGTTTGGGAACCACCATACAGCCCAACAGCTCCTCCATCTCAGCCACACAGTGGGTTGGGAAATGCTGTGCAGCCCAACGGCTCCTTCGACACAAATGGACAGGAGTGAGAACTGAATTGTTCTCAGATGGCAGGTGTCACAAATAGCAAGGCGCTTGGACCTGTTCGTCCCTGGCGCCTAGCTATCCTGAACTTAGCTCTAGGAGGCCTCCTGCATGCACATAAATGCTACCCTGGCGTACGGGCACAAGTGCCTGCCCAAATAAATGCTCAAGTTTAGGTGGCGGTCTTATGCACACAAGTACACGTGCAAAAATGCGCTCCAGACTAGGTCTTAGTCTTACATGCATAAGTATCTGCGCAAATACGCGCTCAAGTCTAAGCCGCAGATGTATGGACTTACGCACACAGGTCCCTGCGCATGCAGCCATCACGTGGTGAGACTGGGGCTGAAAGCTAGCATCCCCGCTGCCTGTTCTGCTAAACAAGCTTTGCGCATATGCAAATTAAAGACTGCAGAAAACCTCTACCAGAACCAGAGACTCCACCTCAGTACAAGTGCCTCTTTGCACCTCTGAGTGAAAGGGAACTTCCTCTCCCACCAATATTGCAGACGCTGCTAGCGAATCGAAAATGGCCAACATTCCCACACTGACGAGGAAAGCCTCAGTGCTAGACACCATCACCCGTGAGGCTCGTTTAGCCGTCAGTCTAGCGCTGGGCTCCCCTGAAGCGCCTTCCCCACTAGGGATGCACACAGACTAGAAGCCATCTGAATTTAGGTGCAACCGCGAGTTTGCTCCTGAATGGTACTGTCTACCTCGTGCCATTGCCAAGCGGCCCGAGCACTGTGCTGCTATTGTCACCCGTTTACCTGAACCTCAGGAAACCCCCGGGTGACTGGCACGACGATTCCACTGCCTCACACCAGTTGTTTTTTTTTCTTTTTAAAACCAGCTTTAAAACTGCATCCACTGTTGTAACTAGTCCTGGAACAAAAAGAAATAGAATTCAATACTTCCCTGCTTAGACGGGACCCAAAATGCAGAGCTGCCAGTGGAACCAACACTGCCTTGTGGTGGATGAGGGATCTGGACCAGCAGATATACACCCCCACGTAATCTCAGAGTGAGCTGCCTTCGAGAGTCACCAACCCCCTGCTCATCTGCCTCAAACTAGGGGGGATGGCCCCACTAGGACCTGACAACCCCTGGGCGGAACTATAGATATCTCTTCTCTTTCTTTTCTGTATTCCAGGTTACAGATTTTAACACTATCTGCTGGAGACAGAGAAATTATGGGGCACTACGGATGGTACACTGGGTTATGTACAGTGTCCGTGAACGTTCTCTGTCGCCATCTGCTGGTAGGGAGGCAAAACCCAAGAGTCTCAACTGATCTGGTTAAATACAGGGGAAATAGTGCTTCAGTCCCTGCATTCAGGCACTTGCATGACTGCTCAATGTACATTTGAGAAACTGTTGGCAGAGGTGGAGGCAAGCAGAAAACAGCAGCTGGGATGGGCGTATATTGGATACCATCAGTGGGAGCTTAGGAGGAAAGAGGCATCATCAGTGCTGGTGTTGACCAGAGGTTAGTCGTGGAGAGAATGCCAAATTCTGAAGTTGTAAAGGGCAGTCAGAAACATCGCATTCCAGGATATAAGATGGCGCTGTCGAGAGGCAAGCGGTAGCGTCTCTCTCTTCAATTTCTTTTTGCTTCACGAATGCCTCATTCTTTTTTTTTTATAATTTATAATTTTTATTGCCGCAACCAGGAACAGTACAAACAATAAACAAGAAATATTGCAAAAATGGTATACATGGCAAAGTTTACAATGTTTACCCACCCTCCCTCTCCCCTGTCATGCTACTCATAATCAAAAGGAAAGAAAAGAAAGACAAAAATGCCAGTGTAAAACAAGCTATGTAACTTTCAAGCAGATAAACAAGAGCGTTATGAAAGTGTTGGTAGGAATAATTGCCTCCAGGTTATGTAGAGGTTCCATATTTGGTGAAATTTAGATAGGCGATGGTGTTTAAAAGCAGTTATTCGGTATATAGTGCACGTCCTGTCTAAGCGAGACAATAGCTCAGTGGGCGTAGGAGGTTGTACTCTCTTCCAGGAGTACGCGATCTCCATAGCTGTCGTAGTACATACCAACTGAATGAATGTTTGTATAGGAGCAGGTAGACTGTTGTCAGGAAGATGCAGAAGAGCCTGCAAAGGTGTAAGGTGGATTGTCCTGCCCAGAATCTCGGAGACTGTCCTCGAGACATATGTCCAGACTTTTTGTATCAGGGCGCAGTCCCACCACATGTGGAGAAAAGTACCCAACTGATGACAATTACGCCAGCATCTGGGGTCATGGCTGGTGGAGAAGCAATGGAGGCGCAGCGGGGTAAAATGCCACCTGTATAGTAGTTTGTAGTTAGCTTCCGAGATCCGGGCTGAGACCAGACCCTGCGACATTCGAAGAAAAATACTGTCCCATTCCTCATCAGACAGAGATTTGCCCAGATCCGTTTCCCAGGCCCTCAAATGGGCCGGTTTTCTCGCCGGACGTGATGCCAATAGTTTATACAATTTAGAAACAAGGCCTCTAAGTAGTTGGGTGCTGGAGCAGTAACCTTCAAAGAGTGAACGTCGAGTCGACAGCAGGCCCTGGGATTGGAGTTGTAGTAGAAAATGACGAATTTGCATGTAGGACAAGAATTCTGCACTGGATAGGTGAGAAGTGGCCTGCAGTTGGTCAAAGGAGATAAGTGAGCCGTGATGGAATAACTGGAAGAAATTAGAAATATTTTGTGACTTCCAGGCGTTGTAGGCAGAACGCGGTAGACCCGGTAGAAAAGAGGTATTGTGAAAAAGAGAACTCTGTAAGAAGTATAACTCCGGGCCCACCAGCTTACGTTTCCATTGTTTCCATACAGAGAGAGTTTGTCGGACACAGGGAGTAAGGACCAAATCCGGTCTCCACGTTTTATTGGGTTGCCAAATCAACGCCGACAAAGGCATGGTAGAGAGCCAGGTTTGTTCAATCTGAACCCAGGGTTTGCCATCCTGTGGACGATGCCAGTCAATAAGAGGCCGTAACTGGGCAGCCCCAAAGTACCATAATAAATTGGGGAGAGCCAGACCGCCCTGTGCTTTATCCTGATAGAGGACCGTACGGGCCACACGTGGTGGTCTACATTTCCAAAGAAATCGGAGTAGCTTACGTTGCCATGTTTTCAGGATATCCGGGCGTACCGGAATGGGTAGGGTTTGGAATAAATACAAAAATCTAGGGAGAACATTCATTTTAAGTGTGGCGAGGCGACCCAGCCAAGATAAAGGTTGGGAGTTCCATCGAATAAAATCTTGGTCTAGTTTATGAATAAGGGGTGTATAATTAAGCTGAAATAAATCAGAGAGGTCTTTGCCAATATTGACCCCTAGATATTTCAATTTGGTAGGGGCCCATTTAAAAGGGTGAGCACTTTGGAGGGTCTGAACCAATTCCGGAGAGCAAGAGATGTTGAGGATTTCAGACTTATCCCAGTTAATCTTAAAACCAGAGACAGTACTGAATTGGGCAAGCTCGTTTTCAAACTCCTTTAGAGAGTATGAGGGATTACTCACTGTGAACATAATATCGTCGGCAAATAAGGACAACTTATACTGATGAGAGTTTAAGGAGTATCCCTGGATAAAGGAATTGTTTCGTATACGTATCTTTGAACTAAAAAGGAATCTGAATAGGCACCATTTATTTTTAAGCAGGCGGAGGGAGAAGAATAAAGAGCCTGAATCCAATTATAGAAATAAGGGCCAAAACCCATGTGCGAGATGGTACTAAACAAGAAAGGCCAATGGACCATATTGAATGCCTTTTCGGCGTCAATAGCTAAAAGAATATGTGCCATGTCCTGTTTAGATATGCCCCATACAATATCTATAATCTTGCGCACGTTATCGCTGGCCATACGACCGGGTATAAATCCGGCTTGATCTGGGTGAATGATCTGGCCAATGAAACCATTCAAACGATCAGCAAGGATTTTAGCTAATAGCTTAAGGTCTAAATTAATCAAAGATATCGGCCTGTATGAGGCGCACAGGGTTGGGTCTCGACCAGGCTTAGCGATAATGGTTATTCCAGCCTTATTGGAGTCAGGCAATAATGCTCCCCCTCCGCGAAGATAGTTAAAATGGTTTTGAAGATGAGTGACCAAAGCCGAACCATAAAGTTTATAAAATTTAGACGTAAGGCCATCGGGACCCGGAGCCTTACCCACCTTAAGATTTTTTATGGCGTGGAGAATTTCAGGACTCGTGATTTCGGCATTTAAATAGTCCCTCATTTCCGGGGTCAAGGAGGGAAGATCAATGGACTGCAAATACTGCTCAATATCTGTGCTCCGGATTTGGGTTTCAGCCGCATACAACTTTTTATAAAAGTTAAGAAATTGTAGCGTAATATCTTTGTTGGTAGATTTTAGGTGGCCCTGAGCATCCTTTATCTTAAGGATGTGGTTCTGGCAAGACAATTTCTTCAATTGGTGGGCTAGTATTTTCCCAGCCTTGTTGCCACCTTCAAAGTAATGTTGACGAGTGATATTCATGGCATGGGCAATGTGATCCACCTCCAGCCTATGCAGGTCCTCTCGGGCCTTGGTTAACTGAGTGAGAATCTTGGGGGTGCCTGTACGGACATGTTGTGCAGTCAGCACCGCAATACGGGCGCGGAGTGTAGAGCAGGCTGCTTCCTTCTGCCGTTTAAGATAAGTGGACCGGGAGATAAAGTGACCCCTGATAAATGATTTAAAACTGTCCCAGAGAAGAACCGGGGAGGTTACAGAGTGCACATTATCTTGAAAGAAGTCTGTAATAAGCTTGGTGGAGGATTGTATATAGAGTGGGTCATGTAAAATAGAGTCATTTAATCTCCAAAAGCGGCTGCCATGGTCTCCACCCTGCAATCTTAAGGCCAACAGTACTGGGGCATGGTCAGACCAGGAAATAATGCCTAAGTCAGCACGATGAACCACAGGATATAAGGATTAATCCAGGAGGATGTAGTCAATGCGGTGTCAGAAAATATCTTAATATTTTGTGCTTTATTGATAATTACTTATATTTAGTGAAGTCAGTAATCAATTAGCCATAAAGAAACATGTTAGCATTTAATACCCATAAGCCTTTACTTTTAAAAGCCATGACATTGGTCATGGCTGTGCTGAAAAAGCTCCAGCACATAGCTTTCACCTTTCCCCTACTTAAAACCTCAAGATTTCACCTTTGTCCCACTTTCAGACTTTGAGAGTACAGTTGTTTACCACTTTCTCTTATCTCAAGTAAGAAAGCACCTGCATTTTATGACATTGAGCATCCTAACGCAGGTGTCATGATTGACCACCCTAAAAACAGATGGCCAGCCAATTAAGTGTGACAGAAAGGAGTGAAAAAGATTTTCTCTTAGAACTACAAAAGAAATCCAATTAAAAATCAAAAATGGGCGAAGCTATAAACAGAATAAAATTTAGATGTGTTGATGGAAGTGTAACAGCGACCCTGGATCAAAGGGTCTTAAGTGTATAAAACAGTGGCAGTTTGAGGGAGAGGGAGAGGTGCTACTTAGACTTTCTTCGCACGTGATTGAGAGAGACACAGAGCGGGGTGCTTCAGAAAATTGGTAAATATAATTTTTTATTCAAGTATATGAGAACCTTTAAATTGCTATTGTTTCTACATTGGCAGATGTATTAGAAATGTATTAATTTCTAAAAAGATGACATTAATAGACATTTATCTGATATTAATAATTTCAATTTCCTTATTAATGGTTCTTGCATTGATTGTAGGATATACTCTGGTAAAGTTAAGATTTGAACATAAAAGTGATTCTTAGTCATTTAGAGATATTTATTCATGCCTTTCTGTATCTGTGAAATAAAGAAAATATTTTTACAATAAACTGACTGGTTTATTTATGCATGATGTGCTGCAAGAATTAAAGGTTAATAAAAAATTTCTGTGGTAGATTCGAACACACCTCTGAAAGTAAACTTTTTGTCTCAAGGCAGAAAGGGTAGGGAAATAGAAGTGGAAGTGGGATATTTTATCCAGGCAGGATTCCCTGGTTTTAAATTCTGCTAAGGGTAGAAGCCTCAATACTTCCATTCAAAATTTACCACATGGCGCCCAACGTGGTTTAAATCTCCTGTAGAATTAAATATTATTTTCCAGTCATGTAATTTTGCCTTTTGCAGCAGTTTTTATAATTGGTTGCAATGGCTGACCCTTATAGAATTAGAGCTTCTCAAGAAGCAACGTTCCGTAAGTGGGTTGAAGCCAATCATATCAGGGAAGATCAGTCCTTTGTCCTGCATTTACAAGTGGCCAGTGACTCGTCACCGTGCTTTCATGTTGACATTTGTCGTTTAAAAGCTCTTACTGCACAGGGCAGACACCAGGGGCTAAATAGAAGAGCAGAAGAGGATTTTGTTCCTTTTGCTCTCCCTGATTGTCAGATGTCTTTTTCACTTGGTAAATGCTTATTTGTAGAGAATCCGGTAATTCCGGTTTCTGAAAAAAGAGGGGGCTTGGCGTTCACTGAACCGCGTCCGCCTCTTGATGCTATTTTGTCCTTTGATGCCCCGCCTGTGGATCAAATTCCGGCAGGGAAAAAAAAATGCGTTTTACAATGCCCTATTGCACTGCTTTCAAACGCTCAGAGATCATTACGGACAAACCTCGTTTTCTTTGGGGACGCCTGGAGAAATCGGGGCCCGTAGTGAGATTGATCGAAAAGCAGATAGAGTAAGGCGGGCTTTGGGGACGCTTCCAGCTGATGTTAATCTGATACCTGAACATCTGGCCACTAGACTAGTCGCGCTTGAAGCTGTCACTGGTGCCTGTAATTCTCGTACCAGACATTATATTATTTCTACTCTGATGCCACAGAATTTGGTTCCTCCCCCCTCATTCTGCGATAGCTGGGGCAGTTATTACGGGTGGACTTATCGTTCGATATTTGGGAAACCGTTAATCACAAATCTCGGTGATGTGCTGCGTCATATTTTGCAAAAGTTTGGTATTTCAGCTGCATATTCTCTTGGCATGCTGGTTACTATGAGTAATTTTGATCAAGTATGGGAGATTTTAAAAGACGTCATGCCTGATACCTCTATTCGTATTGATCTTAGTAATCGTTTAAGTGCATTGGCCCCGGCAGATCGACATGAGCAGTTCCCATTCATTATCCAGCAAGTCTTCGAGGCGGCTGGTCGTCCATTAATACCTTCTAAGCCACTTAAACAGGCTCAGCCAGGGTCTGACAGACCCAGGGAAAGGGGCAGGGAGATCCAGCGCACTCAGCCTGAGAAAACTTCAAGACGGGTGAGTTTTCATTTTAGGAATCCTTCTTCCCAGGATAGAAATCAGAGGGACAATAGGGGGTTTGGGAATTCTAGACAGGATTATACACCCCCCCCTCCACGAAATCCCTCTAATACTGGGTGGGTTCCCCGCTATCCTGTGAGGGATAATCGTGGGACCCCTCCTGCCCGCTTTCCAGCTCCTGAGAAACCTCCAGCGGTGTCCGGAGCTGTAACTAAGGCAGACCGCCCTCCCCCTTCTTCTCACAAAAAGCCTGTGAAGCGAGCCACTTTCCATGGCAATGCTGGCTCCACGTCTAAACCCCCTGTGGATCCAGAATAGGGAGCAGGGTGATCTATTTGTGGGCATGATGGACTCAGGTACTACAATTAATATCCTGACTAGAGAATGGGATACAATTCAATATTTAAATGAAAATGTCACAATTACTATGTTTGCAGGGAAGCAGTCTCAAGCTCCCTTAGCGACTGTAGAAATCTTTTCCCCTTACTTCAAAGGGTCCCGTACCATAAAAGTGGCATGTTTATTTGATGAGGAGGATCCTTTTGCAATTTATTTCACACAGGCTGCTGTGCCTGTTTTGCCTTCTATGATGTTGGAGGACCCCCTTTATGGCTTTGAGGCTGTAAAAGCTTCAATTTCTCCTCAGCTCAAATCCATCATTGGAGAGGCTGAGCTGCAGAATTTGTTTACTGAATGGCTTAAGTTAGGAGTCGTTCAGCTCTATCATACCCACACTGGTTTAGTGCAGACCCCTAAGCCGATAGAGATAGTTTTAAATAAGCCTTTCAGTCCTCAAAAACAGTATCCTGTCCATAAGAAATTCTACAATGATTTAAATATTATTATTTCTCAGAAACTTACTCAGGGTGTTTTAATTGAGGAATATTCTGAATTTAATTCACCCCTCCTTCCTGTGCCCAAACCAAATGGGAGTACTCGTATGGTCATTGACTATAGGGTACTTAACGCCTCTTCTGAGACAGTTGCGGCTCAGACTTTGAATCCTGCATCTACAATTGATAATTTGCCACGACCTAGGTGGAAAGCCACCTTGGATTTAGCTAATGGGTTTTGGAGTATTCCGATTAGCACTTCCCCTGTCACTGCATTCACATTCAGGGGTAAGCAGTATCAGTATACCAGGCTCCCTCAGGGTTTTAAAAATTCCCCTGTTTTATTTTCTGCTGCCGTTGAGGAACTCCTTCAGCGACATAACATTGATAATGCTGTTCCTTATGTTGATGATATATATCTGGCTTCTGATAAGCTGGATATGCTTTGGGATTCTGTAGTTCAACTAATACAGGTACTGGGTGAGGAAGGTTTTGTAGTTAATTTTGCCAAAGCCAGAATTGGTTTTGAGGAAGTTAAGTTTCTGGGATTTTTAATCGGGGTGGCAGGTGCTAGCCTTGCCCCCACCCTCCAAGAAAAGATTATATCCTTCCCGGTGCCTAAGACATCTCGCCAATTGCAAGTAATCATGGGGACACTTAATTTTGCACGTAAAACTGTGCCTAGTTTTGCCTCATTAGCAGCCCCCTTGTATGATTTGCTTAAAGGAGATGCCGTTGTGGCACGTGATTGGACTGCTGTTCATTCTGAATGTTTGAGAGCGCTGCAAGAGGCTGTCAAAGTTTCAGCCCCTTTGGCGCACCGTAAATCATCTAAAGATTTAGATGTCACGTTGCAGGTTTCTGACTCTCATTTCTTGGCTACAATCAGTAACCATGCTGAATCTCAGCCCATATGTTATATTACACATACTTTCTCTCAGCCTGAGAGGAAATTTAATGTTGTGGAGCGTACACTGACGGCTGTCAGATATTGCCTGTCTAAAGTCTCTGCTCTTGCTCAGGGTAAGATTATTCATTGTTATACTGGGATTCCCCAGTTACAGGCTGTCACTCGCCATTCCCTCCCAGAGAGTAGGGCTCTCTCCACACGCTGGGTGCAATGGCGTGCTGATCAATATAGAGACGATGTGCAATTCCATTATCAGAATGGTTTGGCTGATTCTGACATTATTTTAACTTGTGAGGATCTTTGCTTAACTACTGAGACGGATAGGCTCCTTCCTCCTATTTATCAGAAGGTTCAATTGGTAATTTTTACTGATGGTTCTGCCACACCCTCGGGTGACTATCTTACTGCATTTTTTGCTGGTGCGGCTAATGTTATTTTAACTCCTAATAAAAGGGGTCAGTGGAAAGTCTTTGCCACACATACATGGCGATTAGGTGATATGAGTTCACAGCAGGCGGAGCTGATTGCCTTTCAAAAGGCTTTGACACATATTGAGCAGACGCCCAATTTGGATCCTGAAAGATCCGTTATGGTTTGTTCTGATTCTACATATGTGGTGTCTGGGTTTAATTCACATATGAAAGTGTGGGAAAACAGTGACTTTTTAGATGTTACAGGCAAGCCTATTGCACACAGAGCTCACTGGAGATTAATTTTTTCTATTTCACAGAAACTTACTGTGCAGGTGCTTGTCTTGCATGTGCCTGCTCACCAGACCGTGGGCTGGTACTCTCGTTACAATTCTTTGGCAGATGAAGCAGCTAAATTGGCTGCCTCTCAGCAAGAGATAACTGTAAGGGCACGTCTTGCTAGGCATGGCTCCTTACATTTGAATGCGGCTACTTTGTGCCAGCATTCAGATGGGGTTTTGACTAGAAGTCAGGCAAAGAAAATGGTCAGTGACTGTTTGGATTGTCAGCGCACAAATCCCAAACGGACTGGACACCCTTATGTTGAAGGGACACTTCCACGGGGAATTAGACCAGGGCAGGTGGTCTATATGGATCATGTTGGTCCCCTTACTTCTTCCCGTGGTTACAGACATATTTTGGTTGTACTTGATTCCTTTACTGGCTTTGTGTTTCTATTTGCACAGAAACGCATTACTGCTATTGTGACTGTTAACCGTCTGGCTATTGTATTTGGTATTTTGCCTTTTCAGTTTCTTTGCACAGACGGCGGTCCAGCCTTTAAAAATGCTGAGGTTGAGACCTTTTGTGCTGATCATAGCGTTACTCATCGATTCTCCTACCCACATCGTCCAGAATCTAATGGAATGGTTGAAAGGATTAATGGTGAGGTTAAGCGTAGTCTGCAAATTTTTGCTTTGCAATCTAACCCCAGTAATTGGTACCTTCATCTTCCGGAGATCCAAATCCGGATTAATAGTACCATAACTGCCAATCATGAAGCTCCCGCTATGTCTCTCTTTGGGTTCTCTATGCTTGAAAATATGGCCTCCTCAGAAGCTATGGTTACTTCTGACAAGGCCTCTCGGAGTCCAAATCCTTTTCAGATTGGTTCCGTAGTTTTGAGCAAAACGCATGTTCGTGGCTCTTTAGAACCATACTGGTCTAATCCCTTTATTGTTACAGAACTTCTAGGTGACTCGGGACTGTTGCTTTCTGACTCTGAGGATCCAAAGAATAGGAAAGTTGTGTCCATTAGAGATGTCAAGTTGGTATCCGAGACATTGGGGTTTTCCGGTACCAGAGCCTCGGTTCAACCCCCAGCCTCTGCTGCATCCGCAGTTTCCGCTGATGCCAATGGGTCAGGAGGATCTACCGCTGCCCAGCGCTCCCACTGCTCCAGCAATTGATGTCATTCTCAGCGGTGACATGGCTGTGCCTACCCCGGAGCAGGAAGATCAGGTCGTTCTCAGTGTAGCTTGTCCCGCATCTGAGCGTCCTCCATGTTTCACTCGCTTTCAGCAGAAGCTTTTGCTTGCATGCTGTATGGTTTGTTCCCCAATCAGTACCTTTTTGCATGCTGTGTTTCTTTTTTACAGACCTTATTGTAAGTATGTTATTGCTTGCTGGGTGCTTTTAATTATTGCATCTCCTATCTCACTATTTTATCTCTTATCTAATACCCAGCTGCATTCCACCTTTTCTCCCGCAGCTTCACAGGAGCTCCGTTATTCACACTCACATGTCAGTAAGCGCTCACCTTCTGAGCCTTTGTCTCTTCTGGCAGTGCCTTTGCCTTCTGGTGTTATTCTTGTTCCATACCATGGCTGGCTGGTGCAAGATCCTGTTTTATTGCATATTGATGTTCCTTTCAGGTTTTACACTCACCAGGTTTGGCAAGGCATCTCTCCGGAGTCCCTGCCTGCGGGTCTAGAGTCCAGACTTGTTGCTCTGTTTCTGCAGCTGGAGCGTTCCTCCCTGCAGCTTTCTTCCATCACTTCGGAATCTCCTCTTGATGGCTTCCGTGCAGAGTTCTGTTCGATTAGATATCAGAACTTGTTCCTGGGTTTCAGAGCAGTGAGTGTCAATCTTACTGGGATCCTTGAAACTCCATCCTGGAAACTGCAGCACTGCTCTCAACCACATATTGGTGCTTCTGAACAGTTCCAGCGGCTGTTTGCCCTTCGTCCTTGTTTTCATAATGGATCTTGTGCCTGCATCAATCCCCTTTCGAAGGTGCCTCTGGAGGACTCCTTGTCTGGCTCTAATTATGAATTTTCAGGTTTGATTAAAGGTCTCATTTTCTCCTGGATGGACATCTTTCCTGAGGTAACTCTTTCTTACGCTAATTATTCCACATGGGGGGGAGAGGATACAGGATTCCCCCTTCCAATGATTAAGGACTCTCTGTCTTATGTTTGTAGACTACCTTATGAAATTCTGTTTTTAAATAGTACACATTATCATGTCTTTTGTGATGAATTGCCTGTCTCTTTTACACATTGGCGTGGAATTTCTTTTTATAATTTATCTTTGTGGAATAATGCGTGTGGGAATAATCCATTCTTTTGTACCCGTTCCTCGTCCACCCAGACAAATTGCTTTTGTTGCCCTAGTTGGCAATATCAGGTTAATCTTTGTAATAAAAGGTTTTCTAATAGGGTATGGGGACCCTTCTTTACTCAGGAGGCTAATTTTTTTCAAAATGCACCTGTGCTAGGCCGGTCTTTGACCGCTGCCTGTATCAGGGGTTTAGCTGAGGGGTTAAATGACACTCAGGTTACTTCTGTGTTAGATTTAATTGTACAGACAAAATGGCTGAATGACTCATTTCCCTTGCCCGCTTGGGTGATGAGAACAGCCAACAGAAAGCGCAGGAATGCTTTGAAACAGGAGGTTCAAAATACATTCCTTAATCTTAATGATAGAATTAAAACTGCTATAAAAGGTATTCAATCCAATGAATATCAGCTAAGAGCGGGTATTTTTCAATTAAGGGATTACTTAGCTCAAACCTTACAGTTAGGGATTGATGCCATATCCACAACTGATGAGAAAATACAGGTTCTAGCAAGAATAGAACAGCTTACTCACTTTATTGATGGTCTTACTTCCCCAAAACCCAAATGGGGAGACCTTCAATTGGGAAAAATATTAGAGGAAATAAACCTCACAGCTGAGCAAATTCAGTATGCCCATGTTGAGGCTTCACAAGTTATTTTGCAGGTCAGCAAACATGAAATGGGAAAAGAACCATGGGCAACCTTAGGTTCAACCCTAGTACAAGGGGTCAGACGTATCTTTCTCCCAATCACTACTCAGGTCTATAAACGTTGCTGGGAAATCCAGAACTTTGGTCAGTTCTTGGAAAGCTCAAATGGAAGCAACACCTGGATTAAAACAATTAAAATCTTTGAACCAACCCACTTGTGTATTAATAATGCTGGTTATCACTGGATCATAGCACAAGGTTGTCACAAAGTTCCTGTAACTGTGTGTAATTCCCTGGTGCAGGTCTCTAATACTTGCCTCACACTAGAGGGAGAAGCTGATTGTCCTCTAGAACCGAATCCCGGTCCTCTAGTAGAAGTTTTTTTGAAATTACCCAATGGATCTTATATCCTTCGGTCAAACAAAGCACAGTGTGGGTTTCAACCGGGAATATTGTATTTAGTTACTGCACTATCTGTCATTAAGTGTGGACCGTGGGAGTTTTATCCTACACTTAGTGCCCGGTTAACTGAAACAATAAAGTACATGGAATTTAAACCAGTACAATTCACTGAGTTAAAAATGTTATTGACTCATGTTTTAAATGTAAATGTATTATTAAGAAATTTGTCTTCACTTTGGTTAATGTCAGAGGATGAGTTTTTACAGCATCTGAGAATGATAGAACTAACAGCTAGTGAATGGGAGCTGATCCTAGACGAGCTACTGAAGCCAGAGGTATTTTCAAATGCCCTGGGTCGTGCTTTTTCTGGATTAGTGGGTGGAATAGCTAAAACAGCTGTTGGTGTAGTTAAAACCATAATGGAAGGGGCAGGTGGACTCCTTCATGACTTAGGGATCAATTTATTCCCATTAATCCTGGGAATCATAGTAATAATTGGTGTTCTTTTCTTCTGTCTTAAGAGAAATTAGAACGAAGAGCAGCGAACCAGAAATGGCAGGTGTAAACTCAAAGATACATATTCCAGCTAATCCTAGGAAGAATGCGATGATTGTCTGCCTGGGACCTGATCTCATAAATGAGTATGCTGATTATGGAAGCTGGATGTATTCAGAAAACAATCCTGATACATGTGCACCTTATTATCTGCATAAAAACTGTGATATTTTATTTAAGTTCCCACAATATTCCTATTGCTGGACTTGGCCAAGAAGACTGGCATCTGTTCGTGAAGCACTACGAAGAACCTTGAGTGCTCACATTTGTCAGTGTGCTCCCTGGGAACTTGTGCCCTGCTACTTCAATATCTACTCTTTGGCAGAATATCAATTAGGATATGGACATGGCCTATCAAATGCCAATCCTGTTGCTTCAGATGGAAATTCAAGAGCCTCCAGCCCGGGGTTAAGCTCGAATTGGTTTCCAGTATCTAGTCCACCGTCTTTTGTGACGGATGAAGAATTAGATCCAATACACCTTGCTCCGGCTAATTCTCTAACAGACGAAGGACAAGACTTTATGCTTTGGCTGAATGCAGCTCTCTCCTCTGAGGATGATCAATCAGTCATTCTCCAACATCAGCAACCAAATCCTACTCAAGATTCTGCTCCGACTAGACCAGCAGTGGAAGGCGAGCAAACAGATTCCAATATCTATAATTAGTCAGACTGACTTCACAGATATCTGAAACGTCTGATCCGGCTGGATCTACTGAGAACTGTGAATAACTGTCTATTATTGACTGGACTGGTATGTGTCTTATTCAAAATGCACCTTGCCATTTCAGGATCGTAGCTCGTCAATTGGTAAGTATAATAGGCATTTAATGCCCACAGATCCCTACACATGATGGAATCAGTGATGACACATCACAGATTTCTGACCCATAAAGATTATTTTAATTATGAACCCTCATCTTATTTGACTAGATGAGTAGCTTCAAATTTAAAATTTACATTCCCTGGGTATGAATGTTCTCTATTTCCCATAAGGAAATATTGAGAAACTCTTTATATCTGGTTATTATTAGAAACTAACTCAGATTTGTCAACTCATATCTCTTTATATTCAATTTGGTAATGTAACCAATTTTTATTACACTTGTATTATTACATTTGATTTTCACTTGTATCTATGCAATGTTGAGCACTGACACAACTTATTATATGTAGTTTATTGTGTGATTATTTTCCCCCAGGCTTATTAGTGCCTTACTGATTTATATGTACCTAGCTATGTCTAGTATTTGTTTTACTGACTCCATGGGGGGGTGTCAGAAAATATCTTAATATTTTGTGCTTTATTGATAATTACTTATATTTAGTGAAGTCAGTAATCAATTAGCCATAAAGAAACATGTTAGCATTTAATACCCATAAGCCTTTACTTTTAAAAGCCATGACATTGGTCATGGCTGTGCTGAAAAAGCTCCAGCACATAGCTTTCACCTTTCCCCTACTTAAAACCTCAAGATTTCACCTTTGTCCCACTTTCAGACTTTGAGAGTACAGTTGTTTACCACTTTCTCTTATCTCAAGTAAGAAAGCACCTGCATTTTATGACATTGAGCATCCTAACGCAGGTGTCATGATTGACCACCCTAAAAACAGATGGCCAGCCAATTAAGTGTGACAGAAAGGAGTGAAAAAGATTTTCTCTTAGAACTACAAAAGAAATCCAATTAAAAATCAAAAATGGGCGAAGCTATAAACAGAATAAAATTTAGATGTGTTGATGGAAGTGTAACAGCGACCCTGGATCAAAGGGTCTTAAGTGTATAAAACAGTGGCAGTTTGAGGGAGAGGGAGAGGTGCTACTTAGACTTTCTTCGCACGTGATTGAGAGAGACACAGAGCGGGGTGCTTCAGAAAATTGGTAAATATAATTTTTTATTCAAGTATATGAGAACCTTTAAATTGCTATTGTTTCTACATTGGCAGATGTATTAGAAATGTATTAATTTCTAAAAAGATGACATTAATAGACATTTATCTGATATTAATAATTTCAATTTCCTTATTAATGGTTCTTGCATTGATTGTAGGATATACTCTGGTAAAGTTAAGATTTGAACATAAAAGTGATTCTTAGTCATTTAGAGATATTTATTCATGCCTTTCTGTATCTGTGAAATAAAGAAAATATTTTTACAATAAACTGACTGGTTTATTTATGCATGATGTGCTGCAAGAATTAAAGGTTAATAAAAAATTTCTGTGGTAGATTCGAACACACCTCTGAAAGTAAACTTTTTGTCTCAAGGCAGAAAGGGTAGGGAAATAGAAGTGGAAGTGGGATATTTTATCCAGGCAGGATTCCCTGGTTTTAAATTCTGCTAAGGGTAGAAGCCTCAATACTTCCATTCAAAATTTACCACAGCGGGAGTAGGAATGGTGGGCCGCAGAGTAGAAAGAGTAGGAACGAGAGTGGGGGTATTTCACCCTCCAAGGGTCAATCAGATTATGATCCTCCATCAGCTCTTTAAGAGCTTTGGTGTGGGTCAGAGAGGTGTGTGAGTGGCCCTTAGAGTTGTCCAGAGAGGGGGACAAAGTCACATTGAAGTCGCCAGCAATTACTAGGTGGCCCACTGTATGTTGGATTAGGATAGGGCATAAGGCTTGGAAGAAAACAGCCTGCTGACGAGTGGGAGCATAGATATTAACCAATGTAAAATCACAATCGTGGATAGTAATACATAGCAGTATGTAGCGCCCACCAGGATCCCTGAGACAAAATTTACAATCAAACACAGTATGAGAAGCAAATAATATACCAACACCAGTGTACTTAGTGTTTTTAGTGGCTGGGGAGTAGTATTGATGATTGAATTGAGGAGATTTCATATAAGATTCATGACGGGCTTTAAGATGTGTCTCTTGTATGAAAACAACATCAGGTTTAGAAGATGCCAATTCTCTATAGAATAAAGCTCTTTTTTGTGGAGAGTTTAAACCTTTAGTGTTAACTGAGAGAAGGTTCAAAGTCGCCATAAGCAAGGACTATAAGGGAGCATTACGAAATGAGATCACCCGTTATGTATAAGAATCTAGTATGAATACCATCAATGGTAACCCCATTAGGATATTAAGCAACACGTAACTTGTCCACTGGTAACATATGGAGAACAGCCCCCCGCCCTGAAGGGCATAGTTATGCAGTACAACCAACATTAAATACATAGCATGGGAACTCGCAAAAAAAGTGGTTAGAGTAGCATGACACCCCTGAGGACTAAAAATTGTCCTCATGTGCGAACAGTAGCCTGCCTTACCCTCCATGCAGGCTTGGAACACCCCTGTTGCGCGGGGGGGGGGGGGGGGGGGGGAAACGTCACAACCATTTACAAAAGAAAATAAAAAGAAAAAATGTTTGAGGGGAGCGGCACCGTCTCCCGAGTCTACGGTAAGATGATAGTAAGTAGAAAAAACCAGCACAACCAAACAAACTTGAGAGGTATAGTGTTCAGAAACAATAATTTTCTGGCATGAGCAAATAAACAAGTGCTAACAAAATCAGCCTGGCTAGTGAGCTTCTAGCTTGAAATGATCCTGCAGAGCAAACAACAATGCGACTCCTGAGAGCATGAGGTAGAATCGTCAGGTTGGCTCAGGGCGTGAGCAAGAGCCCCCAGAATGGCGACGGAGCCGGCTGATTCTTTTGCCCGCCCTCTGCCACGCAGGCAGAGAGAGGCGAGAGGGTAGCTCTCCGGACTGTTTGGTCACCCCTGAAGGACCAGCAAACCCACATGTTGTGAGATGTGGTAAGGCTTCAGATGGGTTGGTATATTTGTGAGTAATTCCCTCCATAGTATAAGAGAGGCCGAAGGGGTGCATCCAACGGTACTTGCAGTTTTTGCCGCATAGGAAGGTGGTAATATCACGGAAAGACTGTCGGTTTTGCAAGGTAGCCGCTGAGAGGTCTGGAAAGATGAGGATATCGTGCTCTTCCCAGGCCCATGCATTACACGACCGCGCTGCCTGCGCAATTTGTTCTTTAACCGTGAAGTCGGAGAAGCATACGATAATGTCCCTGCAGCGATTTGGTTGTGGTGCTCGCAGGGCTCTGTGCGCACGGTCTAAACTTATGTCGGGAGGGACAAAGTCCGTTGAGCGATTAGACTCGGTCAGTAAGTAGGAGCAGAATTTTATAATCAGATCCGCACAATTCTCGGGCCCAGCAGCCTCAGGGAAACCTCTGAATCGGAGGTTATTGCGCCTCATTCTATTTTCCAAGTCTGCAATCTTGGAAGTGAGAGCTAGAGTTTCGGAGCTCAAAGTATCACACGTTTGCTTATTGGTAGCGGTCAGCTCCGCCTGGCCCTCCATTCGAGTATCCATCTCGTCTACCCTGCGCCCGATGCTCGTGAGGTCTTCCCGCATTTCCTCCATGCGCTCATAAAGTTCTTTTCTGTAGGTCTTAATATCGGCTCGGAGGATAGCGAACCATTCGCGAAATTCGGCGCGAGTGGGATGGACCGAATCGGTAGCATGCAGCGTCTCACCAAGGCCGCCATCAGGGTCGGAGCCGGGGGAGCTTGGGCCGGCGCCATCTTGGTCCCCTACCTCGCGGTCAGCCATTTCGGAAAAGGCGCGGGTTCCGTCTTTCGTGAAAGAAAAACGTTGGAGATCCAAATTTTTCTTTTTGGTGGCCATGGTAGATGGTGGATGGTAACGCCGTCAGAGATAAATAACCAGAGCCGGTTCTGTGCGCGGATGGGTGCGGATTCAGCTACATTTAGCGGGAGACGGTGGGAGCTCCAGGATTAAGCAGCCATCTTGGTGCGTGACGTCAGCATCCCCCACGAATGCCTCATTCTGCTCGCAAGAGAAGGGTGAGAGAGTGGTTGGTTTCAGATTATTCGATGACTTGTCAGGTGTGTCTTATGATGGAATCTTCAACCGTACTCAGTACATGTAAATGGTTTCCCACAGGGGCAATCTCTCCAGTTGGATTTGTTTTGTGCAGCCCTTGACAGGAATGATCATCATTTGTAAGCCATGGCATGTTGGGGATGAGCTAAATTTCTCAAAATTTACTATTCATTCCCTTATTAGTACATGAATTATACCAGAGAGAGCCTCCTTCTGGAGTTCATAAGGTGTAATTTTAACAGGTAACATATCAAGATGAACTTGAAAATTCTTAATCAGATTAGTGGCACCCAATATAATTGGGACTATTTCTGTGTCTTTCTGTCACATGTTTTTGGTCTTTAATTGCATCTCTTGATAATTAAATATCTCTCCTTTCTTCATACAATCCACAGAATAATCTCTGGGTACTGATACTTTTATCAACAATGTCATTCTTGTGTTGTTCTCCTTCACCACAATAAATGGTTTTCATGCATTGATCTTCCCATCTGTGGAAATAGGAATGTTCCAGGTGATCACACTGTCTTCCTCCTCGACTACTGTATTAGAATTGTGCTCCCATTGATTCTCTCTCATCAGTGTGGACTCGCTGGTGATTTGTCAGACTTATCTTATGATGGAAGCTTTTACCACACTCAATACATGTATATGGTTTCTTACCAGTGTGGACTTTCTGGTGGTTTGTGAGGCCTGTCTTCAGACGAAAGCTTTTACCACACTCAGAACATGTAAATGGTTTCTCACCAGTGTGGACACTTTGGTGGGTGGTCAGGCTTATCTTATGACGGAAGCTTTTACCACACTCAGTACATGTAAATGGTTTCTCACTAGTGTGGACTCTCTGGTGCCTGGTCAGGCTTATATTACGGCTGAAGATTTTACCGCACTCAGTACATGTAAATGGTTTCTCACCAGTGTGGACGCTCTGGTGGCTGGTCAGGCTTACCTTATGACGGAACCTTTTACCACACTCAGTACATGTAAATGGTTTCTCACCAGTGTGGACTGTCTGGTGCCTAGTCAGGTTTTTCTTCTGACGAAAGCTTTTACCACACTCAGAACATGTAAATTGCTTCTCACCAGTGTGGATGCTCCGGTGGCTGGTCATGTTTACCTTGTGACGGAAACTTTTACCACACTCAGTACATGTAAATGGTTTCTCACCAGTGTGAACTCTCTGGTGGCTGGTCAGGATTATCTTACGACTGAACCTTTTACCGCACTCAGTACATGTAAATGGTTTCTCACCAGTGTGGACTCTCTGGTGGCTGGTCAGATTTGTCTTCTGGTTAAAGCTTTTACCACACTCAATACATTTAAATTGTTTCTCACCAGTGTGGACTCTCTGGTGGCCGGTCAGATTTCTCTTCTGGTTAAAGCTTTTACCACACTCAATACACGTAAATGGTTTCTCACCAGTGTGGACTCTCTGGTGGCCGGTCAGATTTCTCTTCTGGTTAAAGCTTTTACCACACTCAATACACATAAATGGTTTCTCACCAGTGTGGACTCTCTGGTGCCTGGTCAGGCTTATATTACGGCTGAAGATTTTACCACACTCAGTACATGTAAATGGTTTCTCACCAGTGTGGACGCTCTGGTGGCTGGTCAGGCTTACCTTATGACGGAATCTTTTACCACACTCAGTACATGTAAATGGTTTCTCACCAGTGTGGACTGTCTGGTGCTTGGTTAGGCTTATCTTATAATGGAAGCTTTTACCACATTCTAAGCACGTAAATCGTTTCCCAACAGTATGGACTCTCTGGTGCACTGTCAGGCTTGTTTTTTGCACGTAACTTTTTCCACACTCAATACACATAAATGGTCTTTCACTGGTGTGGACTCTATGGTGGATGGTCAGGCTTCTCTCCAGACAGAAACATTTACCACACTCAATACATGCAAATGGTTTCTCACCAGTGGGGACTCTCTGCTGCCTTGTCAGGCTTTTCCTAAACCTGAATCTTTTACCATACTCAATACATGTATATGGTTTCTCGCCAGTGTGGACTCTATGGTGGCTGGTTAGGCTTGTCTTCAGACGGAAGCTGTTACCACACTCAGTACATGTAAATGGTTTCTCACCAGTATGGACACTTTGGTGGGTGGTTAGGCTTATCTTATGACGGAAGCTTTTACCACACTCAGTACATGTAAATGGTTTCTCACTAGTGTGGACTCTCTGGTGCCTAGTCAGGTTTTTCTTCTGACGAAAGCTTTTACCACACTCAAAACATGTAAATTGTTTCTCACCAGTGTGGATGCTCCGGTGGCTGGTCATGTTTACCTTGTGACAGAAACTTTTACCACACTCAGTACATGTAAATGGTTTCTCACCAGTGTGGACTCTCTGGTGGTTGGTCAGGCTTATCTTACGACTGAACCTTTTACCGCACTCAATGCATGTAAATGATTTCTCACCAGTGTGGTCTCGAGAGTAGCTTGTTAGATTTATCTTCTGACAGAAAATTTTACCAACCTCAATAGATGTAAATGGTTTCTCACCGCTGTGGCCTCTCTGGTGTTTTGTAAGGATAGTCTGGCTATGGAAGCTTTTACCACTCTCAGCACAGATAAATGATTCTTCAGAGTGAGACCCCTGAGCTTTCAGAAAAGCATCATACAAGCATTTTTGTTCTATTATCTCATTTCTCGGCTCTGCGCCTGTGTGTGTGACATTACTGGCCCTGAGCTCACACACAAAACTCTCAGCTGAGGCTCCTGTTGGCTTTCTTTGCTTCTTTTCTGAGATGCACCAATTCCTGTAATGTCTTTCCAAAGCAGACGATGAGGAAGTGTCTTCTCTAATCATTCCTGATAATATCATCACCTTTCCTTCTGGACTCTGACTGGCTTTCCACTCTTGTCTCTTTTTATTTTTAATTCCGGGATCATCATTTTCTAGATTAAAAGTAAACACAGAGTATTAGTCTTTTTGTTAGAGACACAGACTAAGAGACTCCAGAGAAGGCAGAGTCTCTTTGTGCCTGGAAGTTAACTCAGCAACGAGTAAAGATGGGGTGGGCAAACCTTTGGGCTTAAGGGTCAAATAAGGACAGGTTTGTGTGTGGAGATAAATAATGATCTAGGGCACAGGGGTCCCTTTGATGTCAGAGAGGGGGAGGGGGAGAACTGATGTCCACTGGAGGCCCAATGATGACATCATCACTTCTGGCCTGCTGCTGTAATACTTCCACTGCTATAGGCCAAGATACATCTCTTCACCTCAGGTCCGATATGGGCAATAGCTCACTTTCCTCTAGAATAAAGGATTTTCAGTTAATGATGGAGAGGCTTCCCCATGGGGGTCCCCAGACTTCAGCACTGACACTCTGATCATGCAACAGTAAACAGGAAAGGCTGATAAAGCACTTCTTATTCCTAACTGAGGGAAAAGTAACATGTAGAGCTCTATTATAATACGACAAAGCTCCATAAATTATGGACTGGTCAGCAGGGATGATCCCCATCTTTCTTTTCAAACAGACCACACTATGATTCTCAGATGATATTTGGTCTTTGGGAAATTGGGTTTCAAAAAGACTATTCTATGTGACTGATGCCTGAAACAAAAACCCTGTAAGTGATTAAAGCAATCTCAGAGTTGCTGGTGAAGGGGTCTCTGCAGATCCCAGCAGTTTTACCCCAGTCTCTCTTATTACTGCACTCACCGGAGCAGCTGCTTTTCCCAGTTTCTTTTTCCTCTGATCCTGGCTCATCCCTGATGTACGGCTCTTCCCTTTGTTCAATGTGGGAAATGATATCAGGTGTGGCAGTCTGAGATCCTGATCCTGGGGTAAGAACACAGCATTAGGTTTTACATAAACCTCTGACTTTTATTTTTCCAAAGTAAGCAATTTAAAACACTTCCAGTATGCAGATATTGATTATCTTCAATGAAGATAAATATTCAGATCCTCACTTAGCAGCAAGTTCAGAGTTCCAATACATCTCTAAAAAGATGTGTTAACCTTCCTTCCTCATCTTTGTTTTCTCACCCCCACTATGAAGACTGCAATATATTATCCGACTCAGCTCAATACCTGCAAGCTTCATTATGTGGAAGTCACCATGCCTCCATGCATAGAGATTAGGAGTAATATTGAAATCGGGTGGCTCATAGCCCCATCTTCCCTCCCTTCCCTCTGATTCCCACTGCTGGGCACAGAGCCAAGAGGTATGGGGGGAGGAAAGTGAGAGGGGAGGGCCAGAAAGCGGCGTAATGGAGAAATTACTTACCTGATAATTTCATTTTCCTTAGTGTAGACAGATGTACTCAGAACCAATGGGTATAGTGTACTCATGCTAGCAGTTGGAGACGGATCAGATTTCAATCTGACGTCAGCCCCTAGTACATATACCCCTGCAGGAAGTGCAGATCCTCAGTATTCTTCCTTGCAAAGCATTGTGGATATATGTTTGACTGACCGATTGGTTAATTTGATCAACTTGTATAACTTCGTAACTATATAAACGTTATATAGTGATTAACTGGTTAATTTGAACTGGTCGATTGAGTATAGCTGGAGACCGCCAGGGAGCTCAACCGGAAAGCGTCGACACCCAGCCGGGTGGAGACCTAGGTAAACGAAAACGAGGCTTACCCTTGAATCATTTGCAAATCCATGCGTAACGGCAGCCAAGGGCAGGCTGCTGAGTCCATCTGTCTACACTAAGGAAAACGAAATTATCAGGTAAGTAATTTCTCCATTTCTTAGCGTGTAGCAGATGGACTCAGAACCAATGAGCTGTATAAAAGCTACTTCCGGGTCGGGTGGGAGGCTGCCTGTGACCCGCTCAGTATTGCCCTTGCAAATGCCGTGTTCTCCCGGGCCTGAACATCCAGACGGTAGAATCTGGAGAAGGTATGGATGGAGGACCATGTCGCTGCCCTGCAGATCTCGGCGGGTGACATCATTCTTGTTTCTGCCCAGGATGCTGCCTGGGCTCTGGTCGAATGGGCCTTGACCTGTAGAGGTGGAGGTTTCCCTGCTTCTACGTAGGCCGCCTTGATAACTTCCTTGATCCAGCGGGCTATGGTTGCCCGCGAGGCTGCTTCCCCTAGTCTTTTCCCGCTGTGAAGGACGAAAAGGTGGTCCATCTTCCGTACGGGTTCTGACATTTCCAGGTATCTGGAAAGGATTCTGCCAACGTTGAGGTGACGCAGGCTCCAGGTTTCTTCCGAATTCTTCAGGGCTCCGGCCGACGGGAGCGAGATGGTTTGGTTCAGATGGAAGTGGGAGACCACTTTGGGAAGGAATGACGGTACCGTGCGCAGCTGGATGGATCCCGGGGTGAACCTAAGGGAGGGTTCACGGCACAACAGTGCTTGTAGTTCCGAGATTCGTCGTGCTGAGCAAATTGCCAGGAGGAAGACGATCTTCAGGGTCAGCTGACGGAGTGATAGCCCTCGAAGAGGTCTGAAGGTGGTTCCAGACAGGAAGTCCAGGACGAGGTTGAGGTTCCACAGAGGTACCGGCCACTTTAGAGGTGGACGAATGTGTTTGACTCCTCTCAGGAAACGTGACACATCCGGGTGAGAGGCTAGGCTATAACTCTCGTCCCTGGTGCCGAAGCATGCCAGTGCTGCCACCTGTACCTTGATGGAGTTGAGGGACAGTCCTTTTTGAAGTCCACTCTGTAGGAACTCCAGCATCACGGGAACTTTAAGTGAACGTGTCTTGATGTCGTGATCTTCGCACCAGACCTCAAATATTCTCCAGATCCTTATGTATGTTAACGATGTGGAGAACTTGCGTGCTCGGAGGAGGGTGTCTATTACCGCCCCCGAGTATCCGCTATTCTTCAGGTGAGCCCTCTCAATGGCCAGACTGTAAGAGAGAATCGAGCAGGGTCCTCGTGGAAGATCGGACCTTGTTGTAGCAGGTCCCTGAGAGGGGGCAGGGGTAGAGGGTTCCCTGTCAGCAGTCTTCTCATTGCTACGTACCACGGTCTTCTTGGCCGATCCGGGGCCACCAGAAGAACTAGTCCCTTGTGTAGCTGTATCTTGTGAATAATTGCGCCCAAAAGGGGCCACGGCGGGAAGGCATATAGTAGGGTCCCCCGGGGCCAGGCCTGCACCAGGGCATCGATCCCTTGGGATTGTAGATCCCGCTTGCGGCTGAAATATCTGGGCACTTGGGCGTTGGTTCTGTTTGCCAGAAGGTCCATTTTCGGTGTTCCCCACCGGTTTACTATCATCCGGAAGGCTGCGGGCGTCAGCCTCCATTCTCCTGGGTCTAGACTTTCTCTGCTGAGGAAGTCCGCCATGATGTTGTCCTTCCCGGCGATGTGGGCGGCGGAGATCTCTTGTAGATTTGCTTCTACCCATGCCATCAGTGGGTTTATCTCCAATGACACCTGTTAGCTTCTGGTTCCCCCTTGCCTGTTGATGTAGGCAATCGTTGTGGCGTTGTCGGACATCACTCTGACCACTTTGCCTCGGAGTCTTTGAGCGAACCGCAGGCAGGCGAGTCTGACTGACCACGCTTCTAGGTGATTGATGTTCCATCCTGCCTCTTCTGGGTTCCACTGCCCTTGGGCGGTTAATTCCTCACAGTGTGCTCCCCATCCCCGTAGACTGGCATCTGAAGTTAGCAGAGTCCAGGTTGGGGATGACAGTCTTGAGCGATTGAGTGTAGCTGGTGGCTGGGCTGCAGCCACCAGTGTAGTTTGGTCCGAACTGTCCCGGAAGGGCTAAGCGTACGGTGTAGTTGTGCGACCGTGGGTTCCAACGTGACAGCAGTGAGTGTTGTAGAGGCCTCATGTGGGCCCTCGCCCAGGGGACCACTTCCAGTGTGGATGCCATCAGCCCTAGAGCCTGCAGGTAATTCCATGCCGTGGGGCGAGGGTCGCTCAACAAGGATTGCAACCGGTTCCACAGCTTTGACCTCCTTGCGGGAGTCAGGCTGACTTTGTCTTCCTTGGTGTCAAAGTGGACCCCCAGGTACTCCAACGATTGTGAGGGCTGCAGGGAACTCTTGGTCGTGTTGACCACCCATCCGAGGCTCTCCAGTAGAGACTTCACTCTGTTGGTTGATTGGATGCTTTCCCTCTGGTGATTTTGCCCTGATCAGCCAGTCGTCCAAGTAAGGGTGTACGAGGACTCCTTCCTTCCGCAGTATTGCCGCCACTACCACTATCACCTTGGTGAACGTCCATGGCGCTGTGGCCAGCCCGAAGGGTAGGGCCCGGAACTGGTAGTGATGGCCCAGGATCTTGAAGCGTAGGTAACACTGGTGTTCCCGATGAATTGGGATGTGCAGGTACGCCTCTGACAAGTCCAGGGATGTGAGGAACTCTCCCGGCTGTATTGCCTTTATTACGGATCTCAGGGTTTCCATGCGGAAGCGGGGGACCTTCAGGTATCGGTTTACGGATTTGAGGCCCAGGATTGGTCGGAACGTTCCCTCTTTCTTGGGAACGAGAAAATATATGGAATAATGACCAGAGTTTATCTCCTGAGGATGTACCGGAGTTATGGCCTCGAGGGCCAGTAGCCTGGCTAGTGTAACTTCCACTGCCGCCTGTTTGATGGGGTCATGGCAGGGGGACTCCACAAACTTGTCCGGGGGGTGCGTACGAAGTCCAGGTAGTAACCTTCCCGGATGATGGCTAGGACCCACTTGTCCGAAGTTATCTCAACCCATCTTTGGTAGAATAGGGCCAGTCTGCCCCTTTGGCTTCCCTTGGATGGGTCGGCTGATTCTCATTGTGGAGTGCGGCCGGGCCCTGTGCCCGAGCTGTTTCCCCTCTTGTTGTGCTTGTTCCGAAAGGACTGGTTCCTGCCTGAAGGGCGGGGCGCCTGGTAGCTGCTCCTGTATGGGTTGAAGCGCTGCGAGCTTCTGCCCCTGGAGGTCCTGGAAGGCTGTCGCTGGGCTCTCCTTGACTTGTCTTCCGGAAGACGCGGTACTGGGGATTCGCCCCTTTTGCCCGCCATCTTTTCTAAATCGCTGCCGAACAGGAGGTTTCCTTTGAAGGGCATCCTTGAGAGGCGTGTTTTGGAAGATGGGTCGGCCGACCAGCTTCTGAGCCAGAGCTGCCTCCTGGCCGCCACCGCCGATGATACTCCTCTGGCCGCTGTGCGTACGAGGTCTGAGACTGCGTCGGTTAGAAAGGATAGCGCTGGGTCCAGGATACCTCCCGGGGTGCCGCTCCTGGCCTGGGATAAGCAGGCACGTGTCACCACGGTGCAGCAGGCCGCAATCCGAAGAGACATAGCGGCCACGTCAAATGATTGTTTAAGCATGGCTTCCAGCCGCCGGTCATGCGTGTCCTTGAGTGCTGCTCCTCTCTCTACCGGAATTGGTGGTGCGCTTGGAGACTGCGCAGACCATGGCATCCACTCTTGGGCAAGCGAGCATGTCTTTGGTTGCTGGATCCAGGGGGTACAAGCTGGCCTAGGCCCGCCCCCTTTAAAGGTAGACTCTGGGGTGTTCCATTCCAGGTCAATTAGCTGTTGCGCGGCTCGCAAGAGCGGGAAATGACGGGAGGTCTGTCGAAGGCCTTCCAGAAATGGGTTCTCCTCTGGATCCCCCTGGGTTTCTGAATCCGGAATCGCCAGTTCCGCCAGGCATTGGGAGACCTGATCCGGGAGCTCCTCCCTTGTGAAGAACCATCTCATGGTTCGGTGGGGTTCTGTCCCCGGGGGGAGTTCTCCTTCTTCTAGGGGTTCGACTTCTTCTTCTGAGATGTCCGTGCCCCCGAAGGTGGGACTACTTGGCGGGAAAGGCCTATGCCTAGGTCTTGAGGGGCCTGGAGCATAGGGGTCCTCCTGCGACTTATGTGGTTGGTCCGCCCGGGAATCCGTTTGCATTCGGACAAAGGCGTGAATCCCCTTGAAGAGTTCCACCCAAGAAATAGATGAGGGGTTCACATTGAGTGGCGCTGCTTCCCTGGGAGCCTCCGGCTGAGAGGGAGTCCCGTTGGGGGTTGCTAGCTCCAGGGAGCCCCCTGAAGAGCTAGTCCCCGGCCCTGGGCGAGGCTGAGCCTGTGGTGGATCTCCCAGGGCCTCCTCGCACTGGGTGCATAGGGCATCGGCATCCTGGCTCTGGGCGGCCCTGAGGTGGCATGCTGAGCAGAGGCCTAGGGATTTTACTTCAGTTACTGGAGGAGTCGAGTTTGCCTGCGCGTACATGTTTCGCTCCAGAGCGCCTGGCCGTGCGTGTGGTTTTGTGCGCGTATTTGTGCGCTTAACCCGGGATGTGGGTGCGGGTAGTCGAGTGCGCGTAGTCCGTACGACCGAGACTTGCGCACGCCGCTTATGCGTCCAAGGGTAACTTACGCGCAGAAGTAAGTTTGAGCGCACAGGTAAATTTTGTGTACTCGGCCGGGCGGCGATGTGAACGGCAAGATTAAGGCCAAGATGGCGATGGCGACGGCGACCATGCGGGCAAGATGGCGACTACCTCGGAGGGTCTCCACGTGGTTAGGCCCTTGGAAATGCCGGGGTCTGGCCCTGCTAAAGCAGATCAACCCGGTGGCGCTGGCTTCGGCCGGTGGCCTGCGCTCGTCCTCAATCCTCAGAGAACGGTACAAGTAAAGATTTCTACCTTACCTTATCTTCGGCGCTTCCAGGTCTCGACCCGGGCGGTCTCTGGCTGTGGGGGGAGAGGGAACTTCCGTCACCACCGCTTTTGAGGGTGCACCCACTGCCTCTCAGCCGCGCCCGAACTCCTCTTGCTCAGGGGCTGTAGGTCCTCGCTGCAATTCGGCCACCGGACCGAGGCTGCCTCTGTGCCGCGCCCGATCCTTCGGGGGCTAGGTCCCGCCGCGATTCGGCCGCTGGACCGAGGCTCACCTCCGAGGGACCACAGAAATCACCTCGGGAATCTCAACTGGGGGAGGGACCCAAGGGTATCACCGCAGGAGAGCGGGGCTCGTCTTCAGTAGAATTTTCTTCTTTAAATTTGGTTCTAACGCTCTGAGAGCGTGCAGATAGCTCCTAAGTGCTATGGAGACGGAAAATACTGAGGATCTGCACTTCCTGCAGGGGTATATGTACTAGGGGCTGACGTCAGATTGAAATCTGATCCATCTCCAACTGCTAGCACAAGTACACTAAACCCATTGGTTCTGAGTCCATCTGCTACATGCTAGGAAAGAAGGGTTACAGTGAGGCTGAAGAGCTCTCTCTCCTCAAGCGCACCTGACGGTATTTTTTGAAGCTGTCATCCATCAATTCCTTCACCAGGTCAAAGTGCATGCACCATGCCAGCTGAAGCCAAAGGCAGTGGATGTCCTCCTGGCTGGAAAGTGTGCATTTTCCCAGGTCAAGCTCACATCCTCGGAAGACCCAGCATGCCCCTATGGCATTTAGTGAGCAATAGTGGAATATAAAGGTGGCATGGACCAACAGCTGGGGAGCAGTGATGGTACGACTGAAGCAGCACAGGCACCAACACCGACAAAATGCCTGAAGATCGGGAAGGGGAGTGGCAGATAAGAGCACAGGGCAGAATGATGCTCCTCCTGCCGAGAAAACAAGCAACACAGCATCCTGTGCTATGCCTCTAACTGCAGCAGAGGCCTCCACTGCACAGGAGCAGAGAGGAGACTCGTGAGCATGAGAAGAAGTGGGAGCTATCCAGGCAGGTCACATCATGGCCACAATAGACTTCCCTCCCAGCAGATGAAAGCATACGGTCAGCCACTCCTCATCAGGAAAATCAGTTCAGAAGGTAAAATATCAAAACCATTTATCCAGTTAAATACTGAAAAAAGGGAGTGTCTGAAAATTTCCCATCATTACTGCAGGTAAAATTATGTGGGTTGGTGCACAACACACACGCACTTTTACCCAAATTTTAAAGAGGGTTTCCTACTGGCAAGGCTATGGAGGAGGATGCAATAACTCATTTACTATTTTGAAAACTATGCACTTTTCTTTGCAGGTGCAAATCGCTGTGGGTAAGTTTTTCCGGGGGAGATTTTCAATGTAACGTATGCTTGTATTTGCTCTTTGAAAATTGGTGCAAAGCCTGCGGGTAAAATGGACTCTGGGTCTCTGCACTTGGGAGGGCAGTTCTGAAAAAGGCCCCATCATAATTTATTATTTATTTATTTTAGTTTTTTTTCTATACCGGCATTCGTGAGAGTATCACATCATGCCGGTTTACAATAAACAGGGGGAGTGATAAAAGTTACAGTGAACGAAATAAATAACAGGTGCTGAACGAAGACAATTACAGTTACAATAAAACAGGGATAAGTACAACTAGGAGCAGAGAAAAATGATAATGAATGCCATTTCTCACATGCTAGGTCCCTTGGCATCCCACAGGAAATCTTTATCATCAGGAAAGGAGGAGGATAGCACAGATAATATCAAGCGTCAGGCAAAGCAGGATTTTTTAGGGACGTTGCTAACAAGTTAGAAAACAACTGGTGCACATGAGAAGTGACAAGGAGCTAGACTGAGGAGTCAAAAGAAAAACAAAAGGATTGTTACACAAAGGGAGGGGAGGTGTGAATACAGGGAACTGCCTCTCAGCAGAGGTGATGGAGGTGAAGACTTGCAAGCATGAGGGATACTGAGAAATTACTACTTACCTGATAATTTCCTTTTCTATAGGACAGTCAGATCAATCCAGAACAAGTGGGCTATACATTCCTACCAGCAGATGGAGACAGAACAAACTGCCAACACAGTTTATACACCCCTGCAGTTACATCAGCCTGCCAGTATTCTCTTCATAAGCATCTGTGGACGGACTTGCAAAAAACTGGATTAAAAACAGATAACCATTTCAAAACTCAACCAACAGGCAACATTGAGCTCAGACAAGAAGGTAAGAACCCTAGTCCAGGGACTGGGGTAACACTTACCAGTAAGCCCTGTAACACGTAGGCAGACAGGAGGATCATTATGCAATCATACAGCTGTCCTAAAGAAAAGGAAATTATCAGGTAAGTAGCAATTTCTCATTTCTTAGCATACAGTCAGATGAATTCAGAAGAAATGGGATCTACCCAGGCTACTCCCAAACAGGGTGGGGGACTGCCCGTGGTACAGTCAAAACCGAACATGCAACGGCTGTATCCTCCCGGGTTTGCACATCCAGACGATAATACCTGGCAGGGGGGGTTAGGAGGACCATGTTGCAACTTGGCAAATGTCTACGGGAGACAACAATCCAACTTCTGCCCATGACACTGCCTGAGGTTGAGTGGAATGGGCCCGATCCAGACTTGGTAACGGCTTCCCAGCATCCACGTATCCAGCCGAGACTACCTTCTTAATCCAGCGAGTTATTGCAGCCCGAGAAACTGGCTCCCTTGGTCTAATACCACCATGGAGGACAAACAGGCCATCCAACCTACGCAAAGGCCCAGTGACCTCCAGATACCTGACAGTATGCCTCTTGACATCCAAGGGCTGCACCAGACAAGATTGTTCTACATCTCTCTCCCTGTCCAGAGATGGCAGGGAGATGGACTGGTTCAAGAATGCAGAGGCCACTTTTGATAAAAATAGAAACTGCTCCTGGCAAGACCAGGCCTGCACCTCGGAAACCCTATACGCAGAACAATTTGCCACAAGGAACACTATTTTCAAGGACAGAGTATGTAGTGTTCGAAACGTACAGCCTACCAAAAAATCCAAAACGAAACTGAGACTCCACAGGGGCACCGGAAACACAAAGGAGGAAAAAAATGTTCCTTTCAGAAAACGGGTCACATTAGGAAAGCAGTCAAGGATCCACCTTTGACCGGCCCCTAAAATAGGTGAGAGCAGTTACTTGTACCCTTAAGGGATGAAGGGCCAATTCAAGCCATCCTGCAAAAATTCCTAAATGAGTGGTATCTTGACCGAACAAGGAAGAGTACCTCGATCCTCACACTAGGCCTCCAACACCCTCCAAATCTGCACATAGGCCAAGGAAGTGTAGAACTTTATGACCCTTAGCAAGGGGGAAATCACTGCCGCAGAGGATCCACGTTTCAACAAGCAAAACCTTTCAAGGGCTATACAGAAAGACAAAATTGTGTCAGACCTTCGTGAAGGACAGGCCCCTGCTGCAACAGGTTCCTGTGCGCTGGTAGTCTAAGAGGCAAATCTTCCAGGAGCCTCCACAGATCTGCATACCATGGTCTCCTGGGCCAATCTGGAGCAACCAAGAGCATCATCCCTCTGTGGAATTCGATCCTTCGAATCAATCTGCCCAACATGGGCCATGGAGGAAAGGCATACAGCAACTTGTCTTCCAGCCATTCCTGCACTAGGGCATTGATCTCCAAGGACCTCAGATCTCTTCTGTAGCTGAAGAATCCCAAACCTTTCACAGTGTGCAAGTAGCCAATAGGTCCAGGAACGGGTGACCCCAGCGATCGCAAATCAGCTGAAATGCCTCATTTGACAACACCCACTCTCCTTGGTCCAGACTCACCCTGCTAAGAAAGTCTGCTCTTACAGTTGCTTGTGCCTGCGATGTGTGATGCTGAGATCATCTGGAGATGCTCCTCTGCCCAATCCATAAGTTGATCTATTTTATGTGACACTTGTAGGCTCTTGCTACCTCCCTGCCGATTGATGTAAGTCACAGTCATTGCATTGTCTGACACTATGCGGACAGAGCAACCCTGCAGCCAATCACCGAACTGCAAACATGCCAACCGGACCGCCCTGGCCTTCAGACGATTGTTATTCCAGTGAGACTCTCTGTACTCCAGCGCCCTTGCGCAATCAGCTCCCAACCAAGGAGACTCGCATCCATTGTCAGTACCAGCCAGTTCAGAGGGGATAGCGAAATTACTTTCCATGGATGATCCACCAGCAGCCACCATGGCAGTTGGGAGGAGACCTCTATTGGCAGGTGGAGCCAAATTGAATAGTCCTGAGATTGCAGATTCCACTGAGACAGCAGGAGGCGCTGAAGATAATGCATATGAGCCCTCACCCACGGTATCACTTCCAGGGTCGCTGCCATTAAGCCAAGGACCTGCAGGTAAAACCATACAGTTGGGCGCAGTGGTTCAACAACAGATGGAGTTGAGCTAGCAACTTCTGAATTTGAGCTTCCGGCAGGCACACCTTTCCCTGGTTCATGTTGACTGGAATCCCCAGGTATCCCAGCGACTGAGTAGGCTGAAGACAGCTTTTGGCTAGATTCACAACCCAGCCAAGCTCCAACAACAGGGAAATTACCTTGCGAATCACCAGGTAGCTCTCTTCCAGTGACTTGATGTGAACCAGTCAACTATCCAAATATGGGTGTACTAGGATTCCATCCTTTCTCAACTATGCTCAACCACCACCATTACCTTGGAACAGGTTATGGGAGCGATGGCCAAACCAAAGGGCAACACCCAAAACTGAAAGTTGTGTCCCAGAACTGTGAATCACAGGAAGCATTGATGTTCTAGTCAGATGAGAATGTGGAGATACGCCTCAGACAGATCCAGAGAGGTAACCAATTCCCCCGACTGCATGGCCATTATCACCGAGCGCAATGTCTTGATGCGAAAACGCTTCACTTGCAGATGATGACTGATGCCTTTGAGGTCCAGGATGTGACGAAAAGATCCCACCTTCTTTGGCACAACAAAATAATGGAAAATCGCCCTGTATTTTCTTGAGACGTGGGCATTGGCACCACAGCCCTCCTACTGAGGCGCCTTGCCGATGTAGTTTCCACTGCCTGCTTTATCTGTGGTGAGTGGTAGGGAGACACCATGAATACATTCCAGGAACACTGCGAAACCCCAGCGCAGATTTTTCTCGTATCACCTCCAAGACCCACTGATCCAATGTGATTTCAACCTACCTATGATAAAAGAGAGGAAGCGGCATCTCTCTATCTCCTGTTCCCAGTGGTGGGTTGGCAAACCTTCATTGGGAGACTCGGGAGGATCCACTACCTGAGCCTGCACCTCTTCTGGGTTGTCGGGGACAAATGGACGAAGAGTTGAGTCCTCTGAAAGGTCGCCCCTCTACAGGATCGAAAACGCTTGGAACCTCTAGCACGACCTCTCCTGTTAAAGGAGCGTGGCGTATGCTTTTTATCCTCTGGTAAACGAGGAATCAGAGAGTCACACCACTTACTGGCAAGTTTCTCCAACTCGCTACCAAACAAAAGTGAGCCGTTAAGGGGCAATTAGGTGAGGTTAGCCTTGGAGGTCACATCAGCCGACCAATTTCTCAATTATGACTGATGCCTGGACACTACTATCGAAGCCACCCCTCTGGCTGAAGTGCGGACCAAATCACAGCCTGCATCGGCCAAGAAGGCAGCAGCCGGCTCCATAACTGCCCTGGAGTTTACTCCAGAGTCATCAAACTTCTGGGAGAGAAGCAAACAACAGCGAGCCACCAAGGAACAACAAGAAGCGATCTACAAGGTAATTGCCACTGCTTCAAATGCTTGCTTAAGGAGAGTCTCAATCTTTTTATCATGAGCATCCATCATGGCCGCTCCGCCTTCTAAGGGAATAGTGGTCCACTTGGAGACTGCACACACAAGTGCATCTACCTTTGGAAAACTTAAATATTTTCTCATCACCAGATCTAGAGGGTACAGGCTTTCTAAAACCTGACCCCCTTTGAAATTACCCTCTGGAGTGCCCCACTCAAGATCAATTAATTCTTGAATTGTCTCCATCACGGGGAAACCACCACGGCTCAAACACTGAATCTGCCCTAGGAATTCCAAGCATTTTCAAGTTCTGGGAAATCAGAGCTGGTATTTTATCTCTTTGAAAGAACTGCAACATAGTTCTATACGTTTCTAATCCAGAGGGAATTTTACCATCCTCGAGAGAGGCAGGATCGGCACCATCAACCGTGCCATCCGGATCTCCATCCAGAGGACCTTCTGCCGCTCCAGGAGTACTCCGGTGTCCAACAAAAAATCCAGGTAAGGTTTCTCCCTACGCCTGTGGTCTAGGAGCATGGGACAGGGCTGAGGACTGCGCCTGAAGAAAGGATTGCAACCCCTGGAAAAATTCTACCCATGAAAAAGTAGAAGCATCCAGATCGGGAGGTACCTGAGGAGTACTCACTGAGCTACATTCCCCTGCTGAGGAACCAGTTAGGGGAGTTCAAAATCAGGCCCTCCACCTGAATCGTCTTTACCTAGACCCCCATCCTGGGAAGAACTAGGCTTAGTGAAATCAGAGGAAGACAATTCACCCTAAGCCTCCAAATAGCATTGGCACAAATCAGCAGGCACTCCTGTCTGAGATGCCCATATATAACAAGCAGTGCAAAGAGAAAAATGCTTAGGCTTCTTAGGCACAGGCACCATGATGGCCGACAACGCGCTGAGCAGCGGCCGGATGCGCTCAACTAGGTGCCTAAAAATTATGCGTCCAACATTTAGGTGCACACACCTAGGTGCTTACCTAGGCATCCAAAAATTAAGCACACAAAAAACTTAAGCACACAGTACCACTTTTGCTCATAGGTAAGCACGTGGCCACTACACATCGCTCAATCGTGGCCACTACACATCGCTCAATGTGGGCGCACAGACTACAAGGCCCCACTGTGCGCCCAAAAACTGGGCACACAACCTGGATGCACAGGCCAGGCCAACAATCCTGTAGAGGACAGCCTTATAAAGCATGCAAAAAGCCATGGCGCGCAACAAAAAGCCTTCGAGTAGGGCCTAGCCTAAAGAGGATGCTCAACCTGCCAGGTTGCCCTCGTCCCTCGACCTCCCATGGAGTGGTACGAATGTCAGACCGGCACGCCGAGCAAGAAGACCAGGGGAAGTGGAAACTCTGTACAACAAAAACCTCCTACTGAGATTACGTGATGTGGTGAGCGCGGTCGGACGTTCCTGATCCTGCTCCGGGCAGCACATCCTCCTCCCGCCTCCATCTGCCTGCAAAAATAAACTGAGACGCTTTGTTCCGATGAGAAAGAGTCCAGCATATGTTGATCACTTCTTTTATGTCGAAATCGCTATCGATTGCCTCCTAAACTGGTGAAATGGGACAAGGAAAAACACAGGGGGCCTGATCTCAAAATGGCGCTGGGAGCCCCCGATGCTGCGAGCGGGGAACACTCAAAGGTTTGCTTCCCGATATCCACCACTGCTAATGACATGAAGGACGTGGTAAGAGCAGCTTTAAACTGCAAACTAACAGGAATTTCGGACCAAATTTCTGCTTTGCGAGAAGCGTACACGGAAGATGCCCCGCGCCTAACACAAGTTGAGGAACGGACGTCCTCTCTCGAGGACGGTATGTCGAAGTTAACTGAGAAGGTGACCGACTTAGAAAAGCTGCTCCAAGAACAGGCAGATAAAGCGGATGATCTTGAAAACAGGGCACAGAGATCGAATATCCGTTTCATAGGGCTCCCAGAGACACTAGATCACCTGCTCCGGCCTACTTTACTAAAATGGCTGCCTGACGCTTTAGGCCTCCAGGAGTTAAATGGGGCTTTAGAAATTGAACGAGTGCACCACATGGGAGCTCGGGGATTGGACCTGGCGAGGCCCCGCGTAGTAATTGCAAAAATACTAAACTTTCACCATAAACAGCTCCTTATGCAGGCTGCCCGTCAGTGTGAGAACATACAATTTCAAGGCACAACTATATGCCTGGCGCCAGATTACTCAGCAAAAGTAGCCGCTCTGCGTCGGGCATACGCCCCCATATGCGGTACCCTAATTGAAAAATATAAGAAAATTATTCCTTACCTGCTAATTTTCGTTCCGCGGATCAGTCCAGACCATGGGTTATGTCCCCCGTCCAGCAGATGGAGTCAGAGCAAAAACTGAAAGGGCACCCTCTCTTAAGCTGGTGCTCCCTCTGTATCCCTTCAGTATGAAATATAACAAAGCAGAGAAAATAAATTCCCACTTGGATAGATCAGAGGAGAATTAACCACTTGTCAACTTGCATGAAAAACATATCCAAGGAAAAAACTTTGAAAAACCAAGAAACAATAACAGCTTTCGGAAAGAAACAATCCTTTACAAAAGACACACTGAATAAGCGTAACTGAACATTCGAGCAGTAGTACCCTCAAATTCGAGAACAAGTAGGAAGGACATCTGGACTGATCCGTGGTACTTCAGGAATGAAAATTAGCAGGTAAGGAATCATTTTTTTTTCCCTGTATGTACCCGGATCAGTCCAGACCATGGGATGTCCCAAAGCTTCCCTAAGTAGGTTGGGCCCCAGAGAGACCTGCTCGAATGACCTGCGCCCCAAAGGAGCCAAAGAACGGTGCCTGGAGGTTCAACCGGTAGTGACGTGCAAACGTATGTAGAGACTTCCAAGTTGCAGAGCGACAAATCTCTTGTGGAGACACCGCTCGACTCTCCGCCCAAGAGGCCGCTTGGGCCCAAAGAGAATGAGCTTGAATACCTTCCGGAGGAGGTCGACCTGCCCCAATGTACGCTGATGAGATGGATTCCTTCAGCCAATGTGCAATAGTGGTCTCAGACGCTCTACGGCCCCTGTTGGGTCCACGCCACAGAACAAACAGATGGTCTGAAAAACAGAAATCGTTCGTGATCTCCAGGTAGCGCAGAAGGATATGCTTGACATCCAACCGACGTAGTTCTCTGGGCTTGTCGTCCGTGAATGAGGGCAGCTCCATCGACTGATTCAAATGGAAGTCCGTGGACAGAGAAACTCCTGAGTCGGTGAAATGAAGATATGGCTCCCGGCACGACAGAGCTTGGATCTCCAAGATCCTCCGAGCAGAACAAATAGATACCAAGAAAATGGTCTTGAGGGTGAGATCCTTGATAGAAGCCTTCTTCAGCGGTTCAAAAGGTGGACCCCCGAGGATTTGAAGGACCAGATTTAAATTCCAAGAAGGAGACACCGCATGGACTGGTGGCTTGACATGCTCGACACCCTTTAGGAAACGCACTATGTCAGAATGGGAAGAGAGAGGTGTTCCTTCCAGGCGAGGGACCAGGGCCCCGAGTGCAGACACCTGAACCCGCAGAGAATTGTAGGCTAGTCCCTTCTCCAAGCCACACTGCAAAAAGGTAAGGACCTGCTGTACAGTGGCCTGACGCGGAAGAATATGAATTAAGGTACACCAAGCCTCGAACACTTTCCAGACCCGGACATAAGAGATGGAGGTGGAGATCTTTCGAGCCTGAACCAAGGAGGAAATAACATCTTCAGGATAGCCTTTCTTCCTTAGCCTGCGCCATTCAAAAGCCAGGCCGCAAGACAGAAGCGATCTGCCCGGTCGAAAAATACGGGACCCTGATGAAGGAGATTCAGGAGGTGTCAGAGACGAAGAGGCCCGTCCACCGCAAGATTGACCAGGTCTGCGAATCATGGCCATTGAGGCCCCTCTGGAGCTATCAAAATCACCGGCCCTTGATGACACTCGATCCTCCAAAGAACTCCTCCCACGAGGGTCCACGGTGGCCATGGAAGGACCAGAGCATCCACACCTTCCGCCCTGGGCTCTCTCCTGTGACTGAAGAAGCAAGGGGCCTTCGCATTCTGCCACATGGCCATTAGGTCCAGGTGTGGGTGACCCCATGTGGCAACGACGAGATTCAATGCCTCCGGGGAGAGTTCCCACTCTCCTGGATCGATGCTTTGATGGCTCAGGAAATCTGCTTGGACATTGTCCACCCTGGCTATGTGAGAGGCCGCCAAATGGGTAAGGTGGAGCTTTGCCCACTCCATCAGCTTATCCGCCTCCAGCGAGACCTGCCTGCTTCTTGTTCCTCCCTGGCAATTTATGTACGCCTCTGAGGTTGCGTTGTCGGAAAGCACCTGCACGGCCTTGCCCTGGATTAAGGGGAGGAAGCGCCTCAGGGCAAGGCGGACCGCCCTGGTTTCCAGGCGATTGATTGGCCACGTCGTCTGCGACCTTGTCCACTGACCCTGCGTCGATTGCCTGCCGCACACAGCTCCCCACCCGGAAAGACTGGCATCTGAGGTAACGACCGTCCATTGCAGGATCTCCAGATCCATCCCTCGCAACAGGTGATCCGAAAGGAACCACCAGGAGAGGCTGTTCAAGGCAACTTCCGTGAGTGGCAGAGGTGCCTGAAATTCGTCAGAGATACACCCGAGGCTCTCCAGTAGAGTTTTGACTCTGTTGGTCGCCTGGTGACTTTCCTCTGGGGACTTTGCCCTGATCAGCCAATCGTCCAGATATGGGTGTACGAGAATTCTTTCCTTCCTCAGTGTTGCTGCCATTACCAACATGATTTTGGTGAACATCCGGGATGCTGTGGCTAACCCGAATGATAGTGCCCGGAACTGGCAGTAATGGTCCAGGATCGCGAAGCGTAGGAAACGCTGATGCTCTTGATGGACTGGAATGTGTAGGTAGGCTTCTGACAGATCCAGGGATGTAAGGAATTCTCCTGGTTGTATTGCCCTTATGACCGAGCATATGGCTTCTATGCGGAAGCGAGGAATCTTCAGGTGGCGGTTGACCACCTTGAGATCCAGGATGGGCCGGAACGCCCCCCTCTTTCTTGGGAACGATAAAATAAATGGAACAGTGTCCAGTATTTATTTGTTGCGAGGGCACCGGTGTTATAGCCTCTAAGGCGAGTAATTTGGTCAGTGTAGTTTCCACTGCCGTCCTCTTGGAGGGGTCGTGGCAGGGGGAGTTTACAAACTTGTCCGGAGGGATGTGGTGGAAGTCCAGATAACATCCCTCTCAAATGATGGCTAGGACCCACTTGTCCGAAGTTATCTCGACCCATCTTTGGTAGAATAGGGTAAGTCTGCCCCTATTTATTTATTTTTATATACCGACATTCGATCTGAGATATCACATCGGTTTACATTCAGGTAATGTAGGTATTTCCCTATCCCCAGAGGGCTTACAATGTAAGTTTGTACCTGAGGCAATGGAGAGTCCCTTGGACGGGTCGGCTGATTTTCATTGTGGGATGCGGCTAGGACCTGGATCCGAGCCGGCTCCCTTTTTGTTATGCTTGTTCCGAAAGGACTGGCTCCTACCTGCGGGGCGAGCCGCTTGATAAGTGCTTCTATATGGATTGAAGCGCTGTGATCTTCTGCCCCTAGAAGTTTGGGGGAAGGAGGTCGCTGGTTTCTCTTATTCCTGTCCTCCGGTAGCCGCAGCAATGGGGATTCGCCCCATTTGTTGGCTAGCTTCTCCAGTTCGCTTCCGAACAGGAGGGTTTCCTTGAAGGGCATCCTTGTTAGTCTCGTTTTGGACGACGCATCGGCCGACCAGCTTCGGAGCCAGAGTTGTCTTATGGCCGCCACGGCGGATGACACGCACCAGATCAGAGGTGGCATCCGTGAGGAATGATACTATTTGTTCTAGGGCTTCCCTGGGAGTGTTGTTCCTGGTCTGCGATAAGCAGGCGCATGTCACCACGGCACAGCAGGCCGCAATCTGAAGAGACATAGTGGATACGTCAAAGGACTGTTTGAGGATGGATTCCAGACGTCTGTCTTGGGCATCCTTGAGTGCTGCTCCTCTCTCGACTGGGATGGTAGTGCGTTTCGAGACCACGCAGACCATGGCATCCACTCTCGGACATGCCAAGAGACCTTTGGCAGCAGGGTCCAGGGGATACATGGCTGCCAGGGCACTCCCCACTTTGAACGTGGTCTCCGGGTTTTCCCATTCCAGGTCAATTAGCTCCTGGACGGCTTGTAAGAGCGGAAACTGGCGGGAGGTCTGAAGGAGTTCCTCTAGGAGGAGATTTGGCTTAGGTTCCCCCGAGGCACTTGTGCCCGGGATAGCGAGCTCTTTCAAGCTGTGTGTGATCAGGTCTGGAAGCTCGTCCTTGGTGAAGATACGCGTCATGGTTCGATGGGGTTCAGTTCCTGGGGGGGGGGGGGTGTCCCCTTCCTCCAAGGTTTCTGAATCCTCGTCTGAGTTGTCCATGTTCCCGAAGGTGGTGCTTCTGGGTGGAGGAGGCACTTCTCTGGGCCTGGAGGGTCCTGGGATGTTGAGGTCCTCTGGGGGAGGCTGTGGCTGTGTTATCGGAGGCCCAGGCTGCATGTGGACAAATGGATGCAGGCTTTTGAAGAATTCCACCCATGAGATAGATACTGGGTCTATATTGAGAGGCGCTGTATCCCTGGGGAGCCACGTTTGAGGGAGGCTCCCGCTGGGAGTCGCGAGGTCTGGCGTATTGTCCGAGGAGTTGGATCCCGGTACCGGCTGGAGAGGGCCTTGGCCTGAATCCCCCAGGACATCCTCGCACTGTATACATAGGGCCATGGCCTCTTCATGCTGCGCAGCTCTAATGTGGCATGCTGGGCAGAGGCCCTGAGCCTTGAGCTTCTTCTCTGGTGGCGCCATGCTTGTGCGCATAAAAATACAGGGACCAGGCGGCTTAGTTATGCGCTCCAGTGCGTTGAGGTTGTGCGCGTAGTTTGGGTGCGCTCTCAAAAAGATGCGCGCATCGCTGTGTGCACGGGCCAAACTTATGTGCCCGTCACAATAAGCGTGTGGCTATGCGCATCGCTGTGCACAAGGCACTTAGGCGCGTGTTGATGTGTGCAAAAAAGACTTGTGCGCACGGCTTGCCTCTGTGCACACGGGTCGAGACGGCGGACAGGGTGGCAAACAGGTCAAGATGGCGACGGCGACCATCTCGGAGGGTCTCCACGTGGGAGGACCCTCGAATCTGACCGGGGCCTAGCCCTGCTAGGGCTGATCAACCCGGTGGCACTGGCGCCAGCTGGCGACCTGTGCAACTCTTCGAACTTCGGAGACCAGAGACTTTTAAGTAGTTTTCTACCTTACCTTGTCTCGGTGTTTCCCGGTCTCGTTCCGGGCAGTCTCTGGCTGCAAGGGGAGAAGGCAAATGCCTTCACCACCGCGCTCGAAGTTGCACCCGCTGCCTCTCAGCCTCACCCGTTGCTGGGGGCTAAGTCCACGCCAAAGGTCGGATGCTGGACCGAGGCCTACCTCAGAGGGATCGCGGAAATCACCTCGGGAATTCTCAACTGGGGGAGGGACCCAAGGAATGTCACCACAGGAGAGCGGGGCTCGTTTGTAGAGGTAAGATTTCTTCTTGTTTTGGGTTTCTTTGGTAAATTAATCTAATGCTGTGCGAGCTGAAGAGCTGCACTTCCTGCAGGGGTATATGTACTAGGACTGACGTCAGATTGAAATCTGATCCGTCTCCAACTGCTATCAGGAGTACACTATACCCATTGGTCCTGAGTCCATCTGCTACACGCTAGGAAAACTGATATTAATCCATAAGGAACAGTAGTTTGGGATATATTTAAAGTCTGGGTACTTGCCAGATACTTGTGACTTGGTTGGCCATTGCTGGACACATGATACTGGGCTTAATGGACCCTTGGTCTGATCCATTGTGGCATATCTTATGTTCTTATGTAACTCCCATGACACAGCTACGTGTGACATTCAATCTACTCTCACTAAATCCCACTAACACAGTTCAGTATGACATCCATTTTACCCTCACTATATCCCACTGACACAGCCACATGACATCCATTCTACCCTCACTGTAAATTACTGACAGCTACATGTTTCTTTCTGCTCTCTGATCATGCTACATCTGCCGCATTTTTACACCTGACAAGAAGCTAAGTGATAACTGCAGCACACGCTCATTTTCTGACTTTTTTACCAAATCACACCAGGAAATCCTCAGAATCAGAATTTCCTTTTCCCTGACGACTAAGATCCCCTAATAAAAATGTAACGTTCTTCCTTACCCAGAGAGATGAGGGTCTGATAATTTTCCATCATTACATCCTTGTAAAGCTCCTTCTGCTGTTCTTCTAAATCCTCCCACTCCTCCTGGGAGAAATAGATGGCGATGTCCTCAAAGGTTACTGGGACCTGAAACACAAATCCTTCCACACTTAATACCTTCTACATCTCATCCATCAGGAGAACTCCCAGCACTGGGGCTCAGCAGGGCAGGGAGAGAGTTTTCCATATGTTAGTAAGTCACAGACCCATCTGTGATAAAAACGGAATTGGCGGCCCCCTATCTCCTGCACCAACAGGTGAACCCACAAACATTTCATTAGGAAGACTGAGGGGCTCCTCTTCCAGAGCCCGCAATCTTTCAAGGCCCTCAGGGGCGAAAGGACTGAGACCTGCAGAAGGGACGGACCTCTGGGAAGGACCTCCCTATAAGGCCAAAATCACCAGTAGTCTCGAGAGAGGCCAATGGCCCGAAAAGATCAGGCAAAGGGTTTTTTGTCCTCTGGCAATCGAGGGACCAGGGTTTTCCCCCCCCCCCCCCCCCCCATTTACTTGCCATTTTTTCCAATTCACTGCTAAACAAAAGCGAGCCCTTGAAGGGCAGTTTGGTAAGATTGAACTTTGAAATAGTAACCACTTACCAGTTGCACAGCCACAGCTGATGCCCTTGCTGCAATAATCGAAGCAGTTCCTCTGGTGGCTGTGTGAACTAAGTCATAGCCCCATCAGCTAAGAAGGTTGCCCCCAGTTCCACCATAGATCCAAGATCAGACACAGTGCTACCAGATTCTTGACAAAGACACAAGGTAGCCTGAGCTACCAAGGAACAACAAGAAGCAATTTGTAAGTTCACTGTCACCAGATCAAAGGCTTCCTTTAGAAAAACCTCAATCCTTCTATCCTGAGCATCTTTCAGTGCCACACCTCTCTCTACCGGGATGGTGGTACATTGCATGACAGAACATACCAAGGCATCCACCTTAGGGAAACGCAACTGCTCTCTGGCCTGTGGATCCAAGGTGTGGAAACCCACTAAGACGCGTCCACCTTTAAAAGACAACTCTGGAGCACTCCATTCTGGATCAATCAACTCCTGGATAGCATCCAAGGGGGGAAATAAACAAGAAGCCTTGTATAGGGTGAACAAAATAGGATCCTTCTTCTGCATCCCCAAGGAGTCAGTCCCAGCCACTCCAAGGGTCTTCAAGGTCTGAGAGATCAAGCTCAACAACTCATTTCTATGAAAGAAACGGAGAAGAGTTCTAAATGGCTCCAAATCTGGGGAAATGTCCCCTTCCTCACCAGGAGAGCCACCACCATCATCATCGGTATCATCTTGATCCACCTGCATTCGAGCCTCATCAGCTGCACTGCGCCACAGTGCTTGACCATGAAGACAAGCGGATGAGCACTCTGAGCACATGAATCTACTGTAGTAGGTACTGCTGATTCAGAAGACTAGCCCTTTAAAAGTCTGCAATCCCTGGAAGAATTCTACCCAGGAAAAGGACCGTCCATTCCAGGCCCCAAAGACTCGAACCTGACATTGTGAGAGTTAGTGTCCGCTGATGACTCTGTCCATGGATCGATCTCAGGTGGGGACACCCCCATTATGTCTCCCTCGGACCTACTCCCCTTAGACTGAGGAGATAGACCACTATCAGCAAAATCAGGAGGAGGTAAATCTCCCCAAGCATCCAGGCAGCACTGATACAGGCTTAAAGAAAGCTCTGGCTGAATAACCCTGATGTGGCATTCAACACAAATGGATAATCGCTTTGGCTTCTTCGCCGCAGAAGCCGTGGTTGTAAACGTGCAGACTGGCAAAGGCTCGCGCCTAGATTACCCGTACGTATAAGCCGCACCCAAAATGACTGACCATACCAAGGAGAACATGCAGAGAAGGGCAACCAAAATGATAAGGGGCATGGAACGGCTGCCCTATGAGGAAAGGCTAAAGAGGTTAGGACTGTTCAGTTTGGAGAAGAGATGACAGATAGGATATGACAGAAGTCTACAAAATCATGAAAGGACTTGAACAAGTTAATGTAAACTGGTTATTTACTCTCTCAGATAATAGAAGAACCAGGGGGCACTCCATGAAGTTATCAAGTAGCTCATTTAAAACAAATCAAAGAAAATTCTTTCACACTCAATGCATAGTTAAGCTCTGGAATTCATTGCCAAAGGATGTGGTTACAGCAGTTAGTGTAACTGGGTTTAAAAAAGGTTTGGATAGAGATCATGTGGGGTGATGAGCTGAAGCGGACGTGCTTCCCTTCAGCTCCGGGTGCCTGACTCCTAATCCACCGGCATCCACAGAATGGCGAGGCCCCAAACTCTGACCTGCGGCTCCAGAACACGGTATATGTCGATTGTCAACTTTATGAGGAAGTCGCCACAGTTGATGGCCTCCAGAAGTGGAAGAAAGGAGAAAGAAAAGGGGAAGCTTGCAGACTCCAAGATGGCGACGGCAGAAAATGCTCGGACACCCTCCCCCTCCAGCCCTGTCACGGTAGCTATTCTCCGAGATACCATAGCGGCTACACTGGATGAAAAGTTAGCGGGGATCGCCACATAACTGAGGTGAGAGATGCGCTGGCGGAGTTTGGCCCGCAAATAGACCATGTGGAGGGGAGGGTGTCCCTGTTAGAAGATGAGCTTACTGCAGCAGCTGGAAAAGTAGAGACACACGCTACAACGCTGAAAGAATGTCAGGAAAAAAATCGATGATCTCGAAAACAGATTCAGGCAGGCTAATCTAAGATTCTTGGGCATGCCTGAATCGCTCAAAGACGGGGGCCTAGGCGATATTTTGGAGGGATGGCTGCCGGAGGCAGTGGGACTAATGGATTTGAAAGGCCATCTAATAATTGAAAGGGCTCATCGGGTGGGAATGCGCCGCCCCACTGACTCGCGGCCCAGAATAATTATAGCAAAATTTCTTAACTACGCCCAAAAACACAAAATATGGCTGGCGTATAGAAACAAACCTGACATTGCTTACAAAGGGACAAGGATTCGTATTACTCAGGATTATTCGGCCCGAGTCTCCCAACTGCGCAAGAGCTTCTCAAGTGTTTGTTCAGAACTGGTTAGTAAGCACATAAAATTTGTGCTCCAGTATCCCGCAACTCTCAAGGTCTGGTTTAATGGGAGACAAAAAAACCTTTACTTCCCTGGAGGAAGCCCAACAATTTTTGAAGGAAACTGAGAATTAAGGCCCACAACAAACGGACACTATTTAATTGCTGAGTCCTGACCAAATAACAATAAAAAACGTCGTAGAGATAACTTTATCCTGTTTTTCTTCAGCTTAATGTTTTGTACAATTTACGGTTACATTATAAGAGTGTCAAACGTTCATGCCGCTGGCTCAACCGGAGGGGCCGTAGCGCACAGAACAGAAATGACAAATCCTCCTTTCGGAGAGGGCCGTTTCGCAGATTGGGAGGCCATCTTATTTATTCTTGTGGAACTATTTGTTGGTGCTATAACCAGCACCTGAGGACAGGGATGAGGAATCCCCTGTTGATACTATTGACTCAGACATGGAAGACCCTCTTTTTTTTTTTCCTTGTGTTTTGCATCGGATAGGCCAGATGACCAGGCGACATGTTCCGCATGAAGAAGGGACACAGGCAAGAAGGCGTCAGGAACTCTGAGTCGGCTTTGGTCCTAGCGACGGCGAATCTGGCCTGAAACAGGAGAGGGAAACAGCGATCCTTAAGCATAGAATCTTGTTTAAGAATTAACACGTTCGTAGTTGATAGCTATATTATTTGCCCGGTTAAAGTTCTGTTTACGTTCGAATGTATTGTTAGACTTAGTAATTGTTATCTGTCCGATGCCAATATGCTGGGGGAATGGGAAGTGGAGCTCTACTACGGGGCAAAATAGAAAATGGGGGGGCAGCACACCCGGCCACCTAGAATAGTGATCTTCATCTCTCTTCAGGTGAAGAGAGAGAGTATTGTTTACCTGAAGACTGGGGATAAGGGAAAGGGGAGATAGTAGGGAAAGCAGGGGGTGGGTGGGGGACGGGAGATGTTAAGGGAAATTTTTGGGGATGTGTGGGAACAGGAAACGGGGGGGGTCAGGGTGTAACGGATAAAGGGGATGGGGTACGTGAGTGGGGCAGAAAGCATTTGAACATTAGAGGTTCCAAGAGGGAAAGAATGAGCTGGAGGAGAAGGGCGAGGCTGGGCGAGGCTGGGCGCTCGGCTCCAATTGGAAGGATATAAAAGAACATTTCATGAGAGTGCTTTACTTTTCGGTCATGGGGGGTAAATACAGAATAATCTCTTGGTACATTGACGGGATGGGAACTCCCATAAAAAGAAAGAAAATTTTTCAACATTTGAAACGCTTGAAAGTTAATATAGCATGCATACAGGAGACACACCTGAATGCTATAGAGAGCGCAAAGTTACGCAGAGAATGGGCATCAGACTGTTTTTTTTCCCCGAGGCAAAAGGGAAAAAGGGAGGTGTAGCGATTTTAGTTAATAAAAATACTCCCCTAACCTTGACTAGGGAAATTTGCAATCCCGAGGGCAAATTCATTATTATGGTAGGTCAATTAGCGGGGAAAGCTATTACCTTATGCAATGTATACGCCCCCAATGTTCCAGATCCGTCTTACTTTACCAACATCGTAAAGATATTACTAGAATATGTTCAAGGAGATCTGATTGTAGCAGGAGATATGAATAGCGTTCTAGACGCCCATCTAGATAAATCTCAAGTTCTGACAGGATATCATTTACCGCATAAACAGTTTGTAAAAAGGTTGGGGCTTCTTGATCCATGGCGTACACTAAACCCTGAAACCAAAGATTTCACACATGTATCTAGGGCACACAATACAATGTCCAGAACAGACTATATTCTCCTTAGCAATGCTCTCTTTTCCAAAGTAGAGGCAGCCGAAATTAGTCCCTTAATTATAGCAGACCATGCTCCCATTTGGGTAGACCTATGGTTCACAACAGAACGCTCTACTAAAAAACCTTGGCGTCTCCCAGGACATCTGGTTAATGACAAGGAATTTCATCAATTCTTAATCTCGAAGTGGGAAGAATACTCCACGAATAACGATCAACATCTCGACAATCCGCTTCTTTTCTGGGAAACAAGTAAAGCAGTACTCAGAGGAGAAATTATCGCCTATGCTATCAAGAAAAACAAACAGCTGAATCAAACCATACTGCGCTTGGAAGCCCGCCTACAACAAGCAAAAAGACATTTAGCTGAACAACCGACCACTCAGAATATAGCCTCATACCGGGCGTGCCTATCTGCACTTAACGAGCATTTACAACTCTGTACTCAGCGGGCGATACGGGCTTCTGAGCACCATTTTTATAGGTTTGGCAACAAGTCCAGCAAATTACTGGCTAGACTGGTGGCTATAAAGAGGAGGAAATCATATATTGCTGGATTGAAGAATTCCACTGGGCAGCATGTAACAGCGGCTTCAGCGGTCCTTGAAATTTTCCGCCGGTTCTACGAAGAACTTTACTGTGAAGATAGACTGGGGGATTCCACAGAAGAAGCAGCTTTCTTCCGAGATCTGCAGTTACCTCACCTATCCTGTGAAGAACAAGAAAGGCTGATTACACCAATAACAGAGAAGGAGGTGAAAGAAGTCATACGTACCAGCAAGAGTAATAAATCTCCGGGACCTGATGGGTTCCCAGCCGAGTATTATAAAATTTTAATCCAGTATGTCACCAGACCTCCGACGCAATTTTTCAACCAAGCCTGGCAGGAGGGAGGCTTCCCGAATGGCTTTAATACTGCATATATTACCATTTTGCCAAAACCTGGTAAGGACCCCCTCCTGGCAGCGTCCTATAGGCCGATTTCACTTTTAAATTATGATCTCAAGTTATATGCGTGGATATTGGCTATTCGACTGGGAAATCCTTTAAGCTTTCCTCCACTATTAACAGAGCCTTTTCTCTGGCCGGCCCCACGATATGGAACTCTATGCCCCATGATATTCGCACTGAGACCTATACCCCCGCTTTCAAAAAGAAACTTAAAACCTGGCTCTTCCAACAAGCTTACTCCATCACACCCCCTATTACATAACTCCCCCCCGACCCTTACCCTTACTCGGATTTCCTGTTATGACCACCTCTATGCTTGGCGATTTGGTACTGTGCACTAATTCTGTATATAGTTTTGATGTAAATAGTTTTGATGTAAGGGCTCCCCCCTAATTTCAATTATATGTTTCCTAGTTCAGTATATTATCTGTTTTATGTAAGGGCCCCGCCCAATGGTTTTGTGTTCACTGTAAACCGATGCGATGTGCGAACGGTCATCGGTATAAAAGAAACGTTAAATAAATAAATAAATAAAGATATTACCATCTATTATATCCCCGTATCAAGCTGGGTTTGTCGGAGGAAGAAATGCTGGAGTGCATGTAATCCGCCTGCTCACTGCCATTGAGACATCTCATCATCGCCAAATCACAGTGGGTTTTGACTCTGAGAAAGTCGTGGGATTATATGTTTTCAGCTATGATGCGCTTTGGCATCCCGAGTCATCTTATTAAGGCTATTAAGATTTTATATCACAACCCAGTTTTTCATATCTCAGCCAATGATACCCTCTCAGCTGGTTTCCGGATTACGAGGGGGGTAAGACAAGGCTGCCCTCTCTCTCCCATTCTATATATTGTTGCATTGGATCCACTCTTACAGAAATTGGCCTTATCACATGACATACAGGGGATGCAGCTCCCGGGAGAAACTTAAGGTAGCGGCCTTTGCCGACGATATGCTTTTATATTTAAGCAACCCCATCATTGCCCTCCCGCATGTGCTCAAACTTCAAGCTGCTTTTGGAAGATTTGCAGGTTTAAAAATAAACATTGACAAATCTGAAGCATTGGATATTTTAGGCTCTCTTAAGACTAACTGGCCTGGAACGTTTCCTTTGAAGTGGGTAACGACATCTCTTAAATACCTAGGGGTCTATATTCCTGCAGACTTGCGAAAACTTTACTCCCTAAATATTACACCGCTAAAACAGAAACTACTAATGAAATTGCAAACTTGGAGAAACCTACCACTCTCCCTTTCCGGGAAGATCCTACTGTTGAAAATGAAGGAGATCTCCAAATGGCTTTACCTCTTTGCATGCTCCCAACCTGGCTGAAGAGGCAAGATATTAAAGCTATACATACGGCCTTAAGCCAATATCTATGGGGCGGTAAGCGAGCCCGAATACCACTCCGAGTATTGATGAGACCGAAAAAAGAAGGGGGACTGAATTGTCCAGACCTAATAGCATATAATTATGCGAGCCTCTTGAGACATCTTAAAGATTGGATTTATGATACCGAAAACTTTTCACCATTAACTCATTATAAAAACTGGTTGGCATCCCTTAGCCCAAGTGCGGCATTACAGATTTCAAGTACACTGTTGCCTCCCCGAGTAACCACAAGTGTTCTCATATGCCCTCTTCGGCTGGCATGGAAACAACTTTGTAACCTACTGCAGGTCACCCCAGAATTCACCACCTGTCTGCCAATACAGGGCTGTCCTCTTTTTAAACCTGGGATGGATAAAGGACCTTTTCATAACTGGGCTTCTCGGGGGTTGACTAATGTGGGTCAATTACTCCACGTGGATGACGAACCTTTTCAAATCTTCAGCTACCAAGAATTGCAAGATACGTACTCCTTACCACAAAGAATTTTACTGCTATTTGCAACTGCGGCATTTTATACTGGATGCATTACTCACCAACCCTCTTTTCTCATATCCCACTTTGCTTCATCACCTGCTACAAGGACCGGATGGTAAACGTGACAAATGCTCACAGTTTTATGCAGCAACTTTGGCTTTGATGCACCCAACCTGACTTTTCCGCTGTTGTTGAAAAATGGAACAGATGGTTACCTAGCCACCTTACACAGCAGGAGTTTAGAACTTCCATTCAGGCCATACCAAAAATCGTCGAAAATGTAACCCTCAGGGACAAACTCTATTATATGGCATACCACTCTCAAAAAGTTGTGTTCTATATGGGAGTGACATTAAATAACCTTTGTACTCGCTGCCAAGACGCAAATCCAGACTTCTATCATGATACATGGTCCTGTCCCGAAATACAAGTTTTATGGACCTCTGTACAAAATGTGATACGATTAATGTGGGGCCAATCTATACCGATGCACCCAAAGAGATGGCTATTTGGCCTATTGGGTGGGATAGCCCAAACCCTCACAAATCACCAAATTCAGTTATTCCACAAACTGCTGTTAATGGCTAAAGACACTATCTTGGTACAGTGGACAACCGCACACCCTCAATACTGGCCTATTTATCAACGCAAACTTCAGAAATTACTTTTACAGAAATATGACAGCCAAACAGGTATTAGGAAAAAATGGCAAACAAACTGTAAAAATTTGGGCGGATTACGTAAAATTACTCTCCGTAGAAGAACAAGCCTATTTAGATCCACCTGTTTAAAGCAAGCCAGTCAGCTTTCCATTTTTGCATGTATCTCAAGGCCTCCCTCTGGACACCAAACTTATTTCTAGGACTTATGTTCCCAATAGTTGGACTAATGCTTAGCGTTTTATGCTTAAACCATTTAAATTATGATTTCTGTTCAACTACTTAAATTATGCCTTCTGATTTCATACTTTGGTCTCAGGGTTGCCATTTAAATCCAAGTCTCTTGATTAAATTGACCTTCACAAATCAAGGGACGAACATACCTACATACCTACAGCCTCACTTACTTACGTATTTATATACTTACAGCCTTAACCACTTACGTACTTACATGCTTCCTTACTACTCCCCACGATACCAGAATAGGGATAGGGAGGGGATAAATCCAGTACAACCCCGGTATATATAGGGTTCTACACGGTTTCTATTCTGTATACTGGTTATACCTAGTATGAGTTTGCTCCATTACTTGGGGAAAGGGGTTACATTACAGAATAAACAAAAAAAAGAGTATCAACAGTTTAACAGTTTTTAGCTTTAATTTTAATTTTCCAACACATTGTTACCGTATTGTTCACGTTCCGTAGAAACCAGGCATTTGGAGTGTTAAATATATCAGGCAGATCTCAAGCATTGGGCTTGTACTTTCATATAACAGCCCCTGTCCTGCTAGTAGCCAACATATTATCACCTGTACCAGAACAGCGATTATATCAACGGTGATTATGCTTATTATCATTATTATTATCGTTAATGTTTATGGTTCTTTTAGGTAGGCAGATGACTGCATGTTTATCTGATCCTGTAACCATGATGCTTTATTGTATATTTCCTTGTACTCATAATGCCTATGTATGGTTTCTCTGTTGATATTAATAAACAAATTCACACACAAAAAAAAAAGGTTTGGATAAGTTCCTAGAAGAAAAATCCATAAACTATTACAGTAATTAATACACAATAGTAGCTTATGATTTATCCAATGTTTGGATACTTGCCAGGTACTTGTGACTTGGATTGGCCACTGTAGGAAACAGGATACTGGGCTTGATGGACCCTTGGTCTGACCCAGTATGGGATATCTTATGTTCTTATGGACACACAAAAAATGTGCATACAAGTGAACACACCTAGGCCGCTCATCCAACCAGACACCCAAACCAGGCGCAAGGGAACAATGCCTAAACTGGAAGCACAAGGTGTGCATCCAGAAGAACGAACGCCCAAACTGGACACACAAGCAAGAATGGATGCACAAACACATGCAGCAAAAATGTGCAAAATCACCGCGCAACCTACAACATGCTAAAAAGGGAAAAGCCTGGGACTGAGGCCTAGCCAAACAAGTGTTCAACCCGCTGTGCCTGCACTACCTCCTCCTCTCACAGAACTCCAGTAACGTGAGTGGGACAGCTGAATACCGAGGTAATAGACCCTTTCTCCTGCTATCTCCTGTTTATTGATTTATTTTTTTTAAAGTAAAAAACTTTTACCTGAGCTCAGCCCCCTCTGGCTGAGAGAAGGAACGGGTCCCGCTAATTGAAATTTAGGTCCATGCCACTCAAGGCTACCGGACTAAAGGCCACTCTACTGAGGAAGGGTCCACATGGTATCGCCTCAGGAGGCAAGCAGTGCTACACAGATATGTCTGTCCGATATTTCAAACCTCTTTCTTCATTTTACTCAAAGGGAAATGCATGTCCACCATCTGCTGGAGACGGGGAATACTGACGGGTTAATATCGGGGCGGGACTATATGACCATGACATCAGTTTTTGCTTTGTCTCTATCTGCTGGCAGAGGTACATAACCCACTCGTGGGAACTGTCCTGCCCACACTAAAGGAAAGGAAAGTATCAGGTAGGTAGTAATCAGTGTTGCCAACTTTGCTTATTTACCGTGAGATTGGGCTTCTTTTCCTAATCATTCGCGGGGTTTTTTTCCGATTCGCGGGTTGCTTTTAATTGGGCTATTTTTTCTGCCAGTCGCGGGTTTTTTTGGGCTTGTTGGGCGGGACTTGTGCTCTGATGTTGCAGTGATTGGCTGCTGCTGCGATGAAGCCTGTCCATAGCAGGCGCACCCTAAATTATTGCAGCAGTAAGCCAATCAGCTGCAAACCTTCACACGAGCAGATTTGTGGGCAGCCCCAGCACCAGCAGGGCATGCACAAGGCACAAGCGTCGCACGGGGGCAGACCTGGAAAGGGGAAGGCCAGCAGCACAGCACTGCAGCAAGCGGTGAAGCGACAGAGAAGGAATCTTCTGACTGTGCAGCTACAGCCAGGTATCAGGAGGGGAGGAATTAATGTGTTGGGAGGGGGGGAATGAGAATGTGGGGGCCATAGATGTGCTCTGAGGGGGTGGAGGGGAATCAGTGGGTGGGGGCCAGGGATGTGCTTGGAGGGGGTGGGGAGAGGGGAATGAGCATGAGGGAGTTGAAGACGTGTTTGTACGGGGTGGGAGAGGGGAATGAGTGTGTGGGGGGCCAGGGATGTGCTCAAAGGAGGGAATGAGTGTGAGGGGCTGGTGTTTTTTTAATTTGTTCTACTCCACTTGCTTTCATCTATTTTTTTTTCTCATTTCTTCTCCCTGCAGCAGATCACCTTTATAAAAAATCCTTATTTTGACAAAAAGAAAGCTGCTGACTACAGGTAAAAAATGTGACATGGAAACTTGTAATGCTATTTTTTTTTTAATTTGTTCCACACCACTTTTGCTTTCATCTAATTTTGCTTTTTTTTTTTTTTTTTCTTTCATTCCTTCTCCCTGCAGAAGATCACCTCTGTAAGAAAGCCTGTCCATACCTACTGTTTCCGTCCTTGGCTGCTACACTACTAAATGGTTTTGATCTACTATGGCCAAAGTATGGTAAAAAGTACTGCAAAGCGTGGGAAGAGGAACGTGAACTAAAAGCGTGGATTCAGCCTGTTGTCAGCAATGAGAGTAAGGCTATGTGCAAATTTTGTAAATGTGAAATTCGTGCGCATCATGCAGACCTCCTGCAACATGCTAAAACCGAGAAACGTAAAAAATTCAGCTCCTTTGTCATCTATGGCACTCACAGACATTGGTGTTACTGCAGTAAAACGAAATGTTACCGTACAACAGCAGGAACTTAAGTATGCTTGTTTTATAGCCTGTCACTCTGCAGTATCTACTGCTGATCACCTATGTGAGTTGACAGCTGAGATGCATAGCAAAGATATTAGGCATCACAGAACTAAGTGTATGGCCTTAATTTGCAATGTGATAGCGCCCTGTTTACTTGAAGAACTAGTGCATGACATCAACAATGTGTCATACTCATTGATTATTGATGAAAGCACAGACATAAGTTCGACAAAACAACTGTGTGTCATCGTGAGATACTTCAGCATAGCTTTAAACAGAATTGTTTCTACATTCCTTGGTTTAATTGATTTGGAGTGTGAAACAGTTGATGGTATAACCTCATCTGTGCTGGAGTTTCTAGAAAAAACTGAACATTGATTTCAGCAAGTGTATTGGAATAGGTACTGATGGATGTGTTATGATTGGCAAACACAACTCGGTGTACACCAACCTGAGACAAGTAAATGCAGATTTACAGCTGGTTAAGTGCGTGTGTTACTCACTTCAGCTGTGTGCAAGCAAAGCTGTAGAACAACTTCCTCGGCATTTAGAGTTTTTATTGGGCGATCATATTCTTGGTTTTCTCACAGTGCCCAGCAACAGAGAAATTATGCAAACTTGTACAGGACAATAAATGATGGACAGGACCCTCTCAGGCTTGTTCAGCTGTCAAACACCAGATGGTTGTCCATGTATAATTGCTGCGAACGTGTTCTATCTCAGTGGGATGAATTAAAACTACACTTTAACTTGTGCAAATTCAAGGAAAGATGTTTTGATGCTGAAATTTTGGCAAGCATGTACAATGATGTTCTCAATAAGTTATATCTGCATTTTTTGACACCAATACTGCAGCAGTTTAACAGAATTAACAAACTATTTCAACTGGAATCTGGTAATCACTTTGTAATGCAAGAGAACCTGCTGTCATTTTTTCGCTCGATATTGTTGCAATTCATGATCCCTGCATTTGTACCATCATCTGATGAGGATCTTATTGCTTTGAATCTTTCTGATGCATCTATCTTTCTGCCTATATCGGCAGTTGATTTCGGAGCAGTTTTCCATCTCTCGCTTCAAGAGCTGAAAATTGATCAAACCAAAGTGTCTGATGTAAAGAATCATTGCATGGGGTTCCTGGTTGAGGCCGCAAAGCAGATAAAGAACACACTCCCAGAGAACATAAAGCTGCGGCGATCACTGACATCTTTCAGCCCTTCTGCAATACTGTCTCAAGTGAAACAGCTGCTTTATACTCTGGAACTTATCAAATTATTCAAAGGTGATATAGGGATGCTAGACATTCAGTATAAATCACCCAGTTTGGTGCAATGGAAAATTGCTGATGACACAAACCCAGAAGTTCTATGGATATAAGTTTACAACTTCAGAGATGCAGTGGTGAAAGTGCTAGATTCCCATATGCAAGATTTGCTCTTTCGCTTTTAGCACTGCCTCTGAGTAACCAGATTTTGAGAGAGTATTCTCTCAAGTAAATGTAATTAAGTCCAAGACAAGAAACCGTATGGCCAATGCAACTCTTTCGGCAATATTGCAAGTGCGTTATGGAATGAGACGCCAGGGTATTTGCTGTACCAGCTTCTTGCCAGGTAGTAATATGCTGAAGCGATTCAATGAAAATATGTATCGTGACAATGCTGACAATACAGAGAGCTATAACAATTTATTACAGTAAAGTCAGCTGTTTTGTGTGCATTACAAAAGTATTTCAAGTGTTAAATGCCATAAAAAAATAAAAAAAAGGTTTCAATCTCACCTGTTTTGGGCTTTTTTTTTTTTTTTTTTTTTAAAGTGCTTGTTCTTTCATGAAAACCTGGCAACCCTGGTAGTAATGTTTTCTTTCCTGCATCCCAGGACTGACTCTAATATATATCAGGTTAGAAAGCTGCAGCAGTGTTTGTACAGAGAGGGCAGGAAATTGGGGGCAGTCGCCTACCTGAGAAGAAGCTCCCGCACGCATTTTCCTCTCTGCTTTTGCTTCTTTTAGGAGTGAAACTGAATTGGGGGCTCTATCGCTGGCTGGGGAATAGGTGAGTGTTTGCCTCTTGAGTGCTGGGGCAAAGAAGGAACTGAAACTCGAAGACTGCAGGACAGAAGTCTCTCTTTCACCTTCCTGGCTGGCTCTTCCCTTAGAAACAGAAAAGGCTCCTCCTCCTCCTGCCCGGCGCACATTGATGATGTCACGGAGGGCCGGACGAAGTCTATTGTAAAAAAAAAATGTACAAATTGTCCTGCCAATAAAGTTTCCTCGTTTTCAATCCTGACAATGCTGGTTGGTCAGAAGTGAGTTTTGATCTCCTGCTGGGCTATCTCACTGCCCAGAGGGTCCAGATTCCAAGTAAAGGCTCCTTTGTGCCAGAAAAGTAATTTCTAGGGCAGAAACCTTGAATACAAGTAAACTGCTCAGTGGCCCCTCCCTGAAACTTCCTTAATATAGCAGTGCAAATAGTAACCATGAAGATGTTTGCAAGCCTGAAAAATGTATCTGCAAATACTGAAGAATGATTCATAAGTTCAAGCATTGGGGACGAAATCATGAATGCATGTTTCATTATGTGTTAGTCAACTGGACCAGAATGTTTTATTTCTTGTATTTTATTTTATTGTATTAAGTTTTTATTGATTCAGTGTATATAACATGTTTGTATGTACTATATGATTTTTTTATTGATCTAGTTTAATTTCTAAACTATTTTGATTTTAACTATAAAGGTAGTATAACAAGAAATAAAATAATAATAAAGCAATCCAGTTGGGAATATGACTTAAGCGTGAATTGTTTTCTTGGAATAGTGCAATATGATTTGGATATAATTTTTCTCTAAGGAAGGTACATTGTGTGTTCCAAGCTGCTTGAGGTTAAATATACCATCTCTTTCTTTGCCATTAGAAAAACTTATAGAGCTGTATCCTGTCTTAGCAAGAGATGACTACACTTATACAAGCCCGGAACCATCGGGTGTGCAAACCATGGAATTGCACAGGGCGACACACCTGGTGGGGCGGTGTCAGGAGCAGAGAGAGGCCCATGTTGCTGTTGGTGGACCGGATCCCACCGGCGACAGAAGAAGTGGAGGCCTGTAGGGCTGCCGGTGGCATTGGGTCCACCAGTGACAGAAGAAGCAGCAGGCAGTGGTGTACCGGGAGCTGGACAGGTGGGCCAATGCCCCTGGGTGCAGGGCTATAGAGAAGCACTGATGGCCGACAGGGAGGCCCATGTGGTCACCGGTGGACCTCATCCCAGTGGCGGCTGAGCAGGGAAGCCTGTTACAATAAGTTCAACTTATCTCCCAATAAGGATGCCCAGTGAAGGGATGAGATCTAAGAGGGGCAAGGTCTATGGAGATCTGGACAGGGTGATGAACAGATAAAGTACAGGACAGGATTTTACTGTCTGTGACTCTCGGGTAAAAGTTGAGTGTGCACATAAAATCTATTCTGCTATACATATTGTGTCGAGATAAATAAAAAGTGAAATCTTTCTCATCTGGGTGATGCTTACATGTCCAACAGACCAAGCACCTCAGTGATGTCCGGAAACTCACCCAAACCACCACCCCCTGTACTGAGGTGTGAAGTTTTCTATAAACCAAGATCAGGGCATATGTTCCACTCCCTCCCAATACAAAGATTTACAAACCCAAACTGGACCAATTGATCAGTTAACTTTTTGAAGAACCCCCTGTGATCATAATTAGAGCCATAAATATTAAGCATGGTAATGACAGTGTCAGAGAGAGCAGTCGAGTAAGAGAAATCTACCACCCGGGTCAGAAAAAGTTCTCGACCCCCGAGAAGCAGAGATTAGCTATTAGAGTACAGACCCCTCTGCCTCATGAATTATAAGAAGCATGATAAACTTCACCTACTCAACCCAACTTCAATTTCTCATGTTCAGGCTTATTAAGGTGAGTTTCCTGTAACATCAAAATCTGAACATTGGCAAGCCTGGTGAACTGCAGAATACGTTACGTTTAATGGGAGAGGAAATACTACAGACATTTAAAGAAATACATTTAAACCCCTTACTCACTATCCCACTAAATAAAAAGAATAATGAGCAGAGTTACCCACGACATGAACCCCCAAATGTTGGAGATATATAACATAAATTATCCCAGGACTGACACAGGACCAAGGAAAATTAGAGAATGAAAAAGAGAGGGAAATCAGTTGGCGCAGCCATGGAAAAAAGGGAAACGAATCCCCACATATTATGTACCAAAAAAACCAAATACCCAAGACCCAATAAGTCCCCCCAAAACCTCCAAACCACGAAACTCCAGGACAGCACCAAAATACTCTAAAAAAACAAAACAAAAATCCTGCAGCCACTTCAAAGAAAAATCCGTTCCATAACCCCCTAGATGGGAATTACTTCGGGATCGAGGAGGAGAATCCAGCAGCTCCAAATCCAATCACACCCGAAAACTATTACAATTAAAAAAAAAAGGTAATGTAACAAAACCAATCCAAATTCAAAACCCACCCAAACCCCCAAAGTAACCAAAACCCACTCAGGGAGGAGAAAACTTTGCCAGTATATCACTCAACCAAAACTCAGAAACCATCAGCACCCTGGCAAGATCTCCACAGAACTGCCAATTGCATGAAACTGTAGCATAAATTGACATTGGCAATACGCAGAGATAAGAAAAAAGGGAAAAGAAAAAATACACAAAGAAAAAGAGCAGGAAAAACGAAAAACAAACAGAAACAAAAAATAAGAACAGAATATCCAGAAATGCAAATGCAGAAGGACGCCAATCAGAAATCAAAACAAATCTCCTCGAACCCCTCTGCTCCGTCTCGCCCACGATCCTCCGACTCCGGCTCCAATCTTTGAGACTTGATCTTCAGCCAACCCGGAGCAGCGCACCCGAGTGACATCAGCAGCCTGCGACCTTCTTCGAATTTAAAGCTCCAGCCTGCTCCTGGCGTCATTCTTTTCGGCGCTTGGCAGTCCTGCAGTCGGTCGGAAGCCCGGGCCTGCGCAATCGGCGCTCCAGCCTGCTCCCGGCGTTGCGCGCCGAAGGAGTGCAACAAAGGGGCCTGCCCCTTTGTGCACCCCTTCGTGCAACCACTGAAGTGACCAGTACTCTTGATCTGAAAACCTTTCCTCCTACAGGTTCTCGCAAGTAACCTCCTCTCACTTACCTCTGTCTCCTTCCCTACCACTTTGTAATCTTCCACCAGACCCTACAGATTCAACTAAATATCATCAATTTAATTAGTATTGTTCTCTTTTAGGTATACCACTCTTTTATAATTTTATTTGCATAATGCCCCCCTTTTCTCCTCCACCCTTTCCATTAGCTACACACTGAATAAAGACTCTTATTCCTATACAACATAACCGATCCCTACATCCCACCACAATGTTACAAATTTTTTGCCACTGCCCGCTCTATACTCCGAGGACTTTTTCCTCAAATGGCTACTTCCCTTCCCAAAACCCCTCCATCCACTTACAGAGAAGGCTAATTCCAATCTTGATATCTCCCCTCACACAACTACTAGGTCTCTCGCTTATCTCATTACTTCTCTTTAACGCCCAGTCTCTCCAGAAAAAAACACATCTACTCCACGACCTCCTAACAGACACAAAACCAGAGATCTGCACCATAACCAAAACATGGCTCAAACCCTATGATGTCTCTCTTCTTAACCAACTTCCTACTAATACCTACGACATTTTCTCCATCCCTCGCAAAAAGAAAAAAGGAGGAGGTCTACTCCTCATAGCTAAAAAAGAGCTAAAACTCATACCTCAAAAATGCAACCTTCCCAATGGATACGAAATAGGCTTCTTTAAATCAAAACTCCTCCAAGTCTGCCTCATCTACACCCGCCCTGGCATACTAGAAAACGACCCATCCCCGCTTGTTGAATTTTTTACTGACTCACTAGCCCCTGACCTCCCTACCATCCTACTCGGCGATTTTAACCTCCATGTTGACTCTATCCCACAATCTCCATCCTGTGAAGCCTTCATCTCCTCTCTTGAAGCAATGGGATTCACACAAATTGTACACTCCCCCACACATAAAGCTGGCCATACCTTAGACCAGGGGTCAGGAACCTTTTTGGCTGAGAGAGCCATAAACGCCACATATTTTAACATGTAATTCCATGAGAGCCATACAATATGTTTAAAACTAAATACAAGTAAATGTGTGCATTTTATGTAAGATCACACTTTTAAAGTACAATAAGTCTCTGAAAATATTACACCAGGCCTTAAGACACCAATACATCTCCTATTAGGAAAACGGACCAAGTCAGGCTGCTATAGAGTCCTACACAGAAACTACACGCCAGCAGAAAACCTCACCTGAATCACGTGCAGTCCCTCACCTAACATAGAATAAAGAGACCAAAACGCATAACAAGAAGCATGCAGAAGAAACTGAATTGGAAACTGCAACAAGCCAGAGTCTCCGTATACAGTGTAACAAAGGAAAAAAGAAACATCACCCATCCTTATAAAACAAATCAAGAAATATAAAATCATCAGCAGTAAAACTGTACTAACAAAAAGAACATATTTCGAAACAGCTGATGAATGGAATATCCAATAATTAAAAACTCATATAAAACATTTCCAGATACCAACAAAATATTTCAAAATAGCAGACACAAAGACCCAGTAATGAAAAATAAGGATACAAAAATTTTTTTGCTCTGCATACCTGGGAACGTTTGATATCCAGGTGTCCTGAGATTGTTCTGAATTAGCAGGAGGAGGGGTGGTTTGCTTGGAACTTTCTCCTCTCTCAGTCACATACTAGCGCTCTCTCACACACTGGCTCTCAATGACACACCTATACACACATGCTCTCAGTACTCACATATACACATGTTTTTTCTCTCTCACTTATATAGGCTCTTAATTACACATTTACACACATGCTGTCTATCTTTTCACACTTACACACACACACAGGCTTTCAATCACATAAATACATGCTGTCTTTTTCTCTCACACACAGACTCTCATTCACATGCTTACAAACATATCCTCTCTTTCTCTCATTTACACACAGGCTCTCAGTCACATACTCACATGCTCCCTCACCTAAATCAGCTCTCAATCACACACAGACACACATGATCTCTCTCTTACTTATACACACAGGGGTAGATTTTTAAACAGCGCGATTTGGCCTACTTTTGCTTGCGCATCAGACTCAAGCAAAAGTACGCTGGATTTTAGTAGATATGCGCGGAGCCGCGCGTATCTGCTAAAAACCTGGATCGGCGCGCACAAGGCTATTGATTTTGTATAGCCGGCGCACGCCGAGCCGCGCAGCCTACCCCCGTTCCCTCCAAGGCCGCTCCGAAATCGGAGCGGCCTCGGAGGGAATCCTCTAACGCCCTCCCCTCAACATCCCCTCCCTTCCTCTACCTAACCCACCCGCCTGGCCCTGTCTACACCCCCCCCTTACCTTTCTCCGGGGATTTACGCCTCCCGGAGGGAGAAGTAAATCCCCGCGCGCCAGCGGGCCTGCTGCGCGCCGGGACGCGACCTGGGGGCGGGTACGGAGGGCACGGCCACGCCCCTGGACCACCCTGGGCCGTAGCCACGCCCCCGTACCCGCCCCCAAAACGCTGCCGACACGCCCCCGAAACGCCGCAACGACCGGGCCCGCCCCTGACACGCCCCCGACACGCCCCACTCCGAAAACCCCGGGATTTACGCGAGTCCCAGGGTCTGCGCGCGCCGGTAGGCCTCTTTGAATGTAGGCATACCGGCGCGCAGGGCCCTGCTCGCCTAAATCCGCCCGGTTTTGGGCGGATTTAGGCGAGCAGGGCTCTGAAAATCCGCCCCACAGGCTATTAATCATACATACACATGATCTCTCTCACACACAAAGGATCTCAATCATACACACATACTCTTTCACACAAACAGGTTTTCAATCACAAACTTACACATACAGGTTCCCAATGGTAAACTTACATTCATGCTCTCTCTCTCACAGGCAGGATCTCAATCACAGACATACTCTCTTTCACATATACAGGCTCTCAATCATTCACATACATGCAATCTCTCACTCACACACACAGGATCTCAAACACACATGCTTGCTCGCTCATTCACTCTCTCTCCCCCACCCCCACCCCGGGAACTCGTGGCAGCAGCAGCCTCCTCCCAATGCTAACCTCCTTCATTTTCAGCCCTCGCGGAGGCGGAGTCCCATCGGCCGCAGTTGAAGCTCTTCATTTTCCTCCGAGCCGCGCTGCAGTCTTCTTTTCATCGGACCGACGCAGACCACACTAGCGTGGCCTCTTCTTGCCGCGCACACACCCGATGCTCTCCACTTCCTCTTCCGGGTCGCGGGGGGGGGGGGGGGCGGGAAGAAGAGACCACACTAGCGTGGTCTCTTCCCGTGCACGCACCCGATGCTCACCACTTCCTCTTCTGGGCCGCGGGGGGGGTGGGGGGGAAGAGAAGAAGAGAGCATGCCGGTGCCGCCGACTCCAGCTATTCTGCCGCGTTCCGCCCGGGCTGACAGCATTTTAAGCCCGGGCGGAGGAGGACCGGGGAGCAGCTGGGTCAGCGGGGGACTGGAAAGTGTGGCGACACTTGTCTGCGAGCCAGATGCAGCCCTCAAAAGAGCCATATCTGGCTCGCGAGCCATGGGTTCCCGACCCCTGCCTTAGACCTTATTTTCACCAATTCCACCATCAATATTATCAACCCCCCATCATGCACAGCAGTACCATGGTCTGACCACACTATTATTAATACCACCCTGGCACTACCACAATCTACCCCCTCACTCTCCCCCCAACCTCACTCATTTAAATATCGTAAAAACTGCTCCATAGATACCCTCACATCAGCAATCACAGACATATCTAACCAAATTGACCTCTCTTCAGCTGACAAAGCAATTTCCACCTGGTTTGATGCCACCCTCAACATTGCAAACCAAACTTGCCCTATAGCACAAAAAACTGTTAAACCTGTCCAATTAAACAAAAAACCATGGTACACACTTGAACTCAAGAATCTTAAAACTCTCCTCAGAACTTCAGAAAGGTGCTGGCGAAAACGCCCCACCTCCGCAGCTAAAACAACCTACTATCAACTCATGCACAAATACAGAAATGCTATTCTCCAAACTAAACATGAATACTATGCAAAAAAAATCCACCACCTCCAATACAACCTGAAGGCTCTCTTCTCTATGATAACCAATCTTACCAGATCCACCCCAACGCAACTACAAGAAAGTACCTCTATAAAACGGTGCAACGAATTAGCCTACTTCTTTCAAAACAAAGTCACCTCACTCACTGCACAATTTCCCCTCAACTCCGACAATGTTTTACTTCCTACAATCAATCAATCAGCTACACGTTCTTCTTTTGACTCCTCCTCCTCCTTGGAAATAGAAAACATCTTAAAAAAGATGAGACCTTCCTCACATCCCTCAGAAACAATTCCAACCAAGCTCCTTCTTTCCATTCCCAAAATTATTGCTAAACCTCTTTCAAACATTTTCAATTGTTCCCTAGAACAAGGTACAGTTCCTTACATGCTAAAACAAGCGACTGCTAAACCCATTCTAAAAAAAACCAATCTCGACCCCTCTAGTTTATCTAATTTCAGACCAATCTCCAACCTCCCTTTCCTTTCCGAAATACTAGAAAAGTTAGTAAACTATCGCCTATCTGACTACCTCGAGGAACATAACATCCTCTCTCCCATACAGTATGGTTTCCGAAAACACCTAAGTACCGAAACCTTACTCCTTTCATTAACAGATACCATAATCAAAGGAATGGATACAGGCAACTCATATCTTCTGGCCATGCTAAACATATCTGCTGCATTTGATACTGTTAATCATGACATTCTTATTAAAATCCTCATCAGTATTGGCATCTCAGGCACCACACTATCCTGGATCAAATCATACCTCCAAAACCGTCACTACTCAGTTACCATCAATAACAATGAATCTGACCCTATTAGCCTTGATCGAGGTATCCCACAGGGCTCATCTCTTTCCTCTACACTATTCAACATATACATGATCCCCCTAACTAATCTTCTTACCAATCTCAACATCAAGCATTTCATCTACGCAGATGACGTTCAAATCCTTTTCCCTTTCACAGACTCCCTTCAAACCGCTCTTCTAAAGTGGGAATCCTGCCTCTCCTCCATTAACCACTTGCTCACTGACATACATCTAGCTCTCAACCCCCCAAAAACCGAACTCCTTATCATATCCTCTAAACTTCCTTTACCCTCTATCCCCCCTTCCCACTCCTCCTCTGCCTTCCTCTCCCATACTCGTAATCTGGGTGTTATGATTGACAACTGACTCAACCTTAAACCCTTCATCAAATCAATCCTAAGCGACTGCTACTTCAAACTGCAAACAATTAAAAAACTCAGACCCTTGCTTCACTTCACTGATTTCCGCACTGTTCTACAGGCTATTATTTTTGCTAAAATGGACTATTGTAACTCTCTCTTCCTTGGACTCCCTTCCTCCTACATTAAACCTTTACAACTTTTACAAAATGCCTCAGCACACATCCTTACTAACTCCAGAAAGAGAGACCACATTACTCCAACCCTCATAGATTTACACTGGCTACCAATCAAATCTAGAATCCTTAACAAAACCTTATCCCTCATTCATAAAAGCATTATAAATGAAAACCTCCACTGGATAGATCCTCCTCTCATACCACATACCTCCTCCAGACCTATAGAAATGACGGCAGAAGAAGACCAAACGGCCCATCCAGTCTGCCCAGCAAGCTACGCACTTTATCCATTTTTTCCCCTTTTTTTTCTCTCCCACCTGTTACTATTGGCTTCCAGTACCCTCCAGCCCTAATTCCCCTCCACCCCACCACCAATTTAGAGAGCAGCGCCGTATCTGCATCCAAGTGAACATCCAGCTCAATTAGGGGTAGCAACCGCTGTAACAAGCAGGCCACACCCTTACCCCATACTCTTACCCACCCCTGTTTTTATTTGTTTATTTTTTTGAGATAGCAGCCCTCCATCCTTCCGCTCCGTGATGGTGGAACACCAACTACTGGCCACTGGCATCCCGCTCCGTGAATGCCTCTGTGGCTACTTCCGCTCCGTGCAGTGTTTGAATGCCTCTGTGGCTACTTCCGCTCCGTGCAGTGTTTGAATGCCTCTGTGGCTACTGCCGCTCCGTGCAGTGTTTGAATGCCTCCTCTTTATTCACGCCCTCTAGACTTGATGGATCCACAGTGTTTATCCCATGCCCTTTTGAAGTCGTTCACAGTTTTAGACTTCACCACTTCCTCCGGAAGGGCATTCCAGGCCCATCTAGTCTGCCCAGCAAGCTACGCACTTTATCCATTTTTTTCTCCTTTTTTTCTCTCCCACCTGTTACTATTGGCTTCCAGTACCCTCCAGCCCTAATTCCCCTCCACCCCACCACCAATTTAGAGAGCAGCACCGTATCTGCATCCGAGTGAATGTCCAGCTCAATTAGGGGTAGCAACCGCTGTAACAAGCAGGCCACACCCTTACCCCATACTCTTACCCACCCCTGTTTTTATTTTTTTATTTTTTGAGATAGCAGCCCTCCATCCTTCCGCTCTGTGAAGGTGGAACACCCACCAAGCTATGATCCGTCCCCCATCATCTAAACCCACCAGACTTGCCTCCACCACAAGAAGAGCATTCTCTCTCGCAGGCCCCACCTTATGGAATTCCATGCCTCCTGAAATACGATCCGAAACATCATCCCCCAAATAAAAAAAAAAACTAAAGACGTGGCTGTTCCTACAGGCCTTTCCCTCGATTATCTCCCGCCAACAAGAATAATGTTGAAAATCATAATGTGAATTGCTACGGCTGATTAATGTATATTATGTAAATACCTTGATGTCTCCAATTCTCTTATAACTATATCCTCTGCTAAGTAGATTTTTCCCCTCTCCCTTTCCTTTTTCTCAACCTACCCCTCCTTCTGCCCCTCCTTCACCTCTAGTTTCCCCCCCATCCCCCTCAAGTTTCTCTTTTGTCGATTTTCCTTTTATGCTAAAATTTAGCTAGCCATCATTGTACCCTAAAATGTTTGACCTCACACACCTAATGTTCCTCAGTTTAGTTTCAAAATGTTGCATGCAGTTCTATGTTCCATTGTATTCTCTGTTCCCTGTAATTGCATCACATGTTATTTCCCAGTGATGCTACTTATGTTCTTTGTAAACCGACATGATGTGCAAACGGTTGTCGGTATATAAATAAATAAATAAATAATATAGTCCAGAAAAGTCCAGTGTTCACAGCATCGAACTTCGAGGTCCACCGCACCAGAGTAGCTATGGAAAAGGACATGGCAAACAGCAGAGGACAGCGTACTCCTGGCACACAATCAAAGAGATCCTAAAGAGAGAATAAAGGAAATCGAAATAGGAGTGAAAAAAAATGGCACAGTCGCTCCTGGGGAGTGTCACAGTCAGAAATAAATCAAGAGAGAGAGGCCATGTGATTTCAAGCCCGCTTCACAAAAGAGGCGCTGGGAAGAAAAGCAATCATCCAGGAAAGAGAGACAAATGAAAAGAAAAAAACAAATAAGACAGTGCCAGATCCAGCCTCCAAAGGAAGACCAAAGTATGCACAAACCCACAAAAAAGCGTACTGAAGAGCAGTGAGATGAAAAAGTAGAGAATGCTGAACAAAAAACAAAATGAAGACTGCCAGCATTAATGAAAGAGTAAGGTGCACAAATTGCAGAAAGTCAACTTCCATAGTTTAGGAAGAAAAATTAAGAAGATCAAAACACTACTTGTGTTTTCCCGCCATACATAACCAGGTGATTTGCCTGTACAGAGTCAAATTGCTGAGGCACCATTCTCTTGCTGCTGTGATTGCCATTATTGCAGCCACGTGTCAGCTTCCTTAGCCGTATATTTCCCCCGATCGCTCACCACTATTACGCATGCTGTCTGTGGCGTTCCATGGCCGGTCACACTCACCCGGCACAGCCCCGGTTCAGTCCCGACTCCTCTTGCAGCAGTGGAGAGCTGCTGCCAGCGACAAAATTCTCCATGGCTTGGGGTCGCTGCTCAGGCTGCCAACACCTGACCCCCACCAGCAACATCCTAAGCATGCATGCGCACCTCTCCACTGTTCTTAAAGGGACCGCAGCAGGAAAGATCCTGCGGTGCCTTCTGATGACGTCAGTACTTCTGCCCGCTCCTGTCTGCAATGCCTTGCCTCGGCAACAGGTTGTGCTCCTTGTGGGTAGCTGGTTGTCTGTCGAAATCTCCTTCTGGATTGCTTCTCTGGTCTTGGCTTGGATTGTTCTGGATTTTACTGGATTGCTGCCTGTTCTGACTTCTGTTATGCTTCTGGATTTTGTGGGTCTCTGCCTGCCAATTTCTGGTACGTCTCTGGACTCCGTTGGATTGCTGCTTGCCCTGACCTCAGTTACATTTCTGGACTTTGTTGGACTGCTGCCTGCCCTGACCCCTGGTACGCTCTGGACGCCATTGGATTGCTGCCTGCCTCAACTCCTGGTACAGTCTTGGACTTTGCTGGATTGCCACCTGCCCTGACTTCTGGTTCATTCTGGACGTCTTTGGCTTTCTGCCTTATGGAGTTGTTCTTCTCTGGGTACCCACTCCTAAGTCCAGCCGGTCCCGGTACTCAAGGGCTCAACCTGCGGGAAACGAGGGCTGGTATTGGAGAAGGGCCTACAGATGAGAACCTACAAGGCCTTCTTCCTACAGGTAGGGCAACCTCGACTCGGACCCAAGGTCCACCTTTGAAACACCCGCAATTTAGCTGGGCACTGTAGAGCAAATTTAAGCTCATGTTTCCATATCTCTCGTTTCATGGCCGCAAAAGCTTGCCGTATGCGTTGTAATTTGGCCAAGAAGTCAGGAAAGAACATAAGGCGGGCTCCCTGATAGTGAATGTCACCATTTCATGAGCAGCAGCCAAGATCTTCTGCTTGTCCTGGAAATAGAGCAATTTGAATAGCACAGCTCTAGGCCAACCCCTGGAGGGGGGGCCGGTGCCAATGTACAGTAGGCCCAGTTGATCTTCACGTGGCCATTCGGGCAAACTCCAGAAGCCATGAGGCAAGAAAAGCACAATAGTCTCTACCTTCTGCCCGCTCAGATAAGCCATTAATAAGGATATTACAATGTCGGGACCGTTTTTCCAAATCGTCCATCTTTTCATGGAGCATAGACAGTTTTTAATTATTTGATCTTTTATTCATCAGATTTTTAAAAAATATTACTAGTATGTTTTTAGTATTATGATTATGTATTAATTTTATTCTTGATTTTATTGTTTGATGCTTGAGGAATGGTGATGGTTCTGTTTTTTCATTGTTGCACTGCATAGAGTGTCTGGCTTATTGTGGTTTCCAGTTTTGTTTTTGTCTGTACATTTGTATTTCTATTTTATGGTTACTCTGTTCTGTATATGGTGAGGGTCTGTTTATGTTCTGCATATGTGACTGAGGTGAGGCATTCTCCTAATAGGAAGTGTATTAGTGTTTTAGGGCTTTCAGAGGGTCAAGCCCACACCCAACACACATCACAATAGGCCTAATACCATATGGGTTCCAAGTGTCTTTGTTGCAAGAATTTCTGGTTTGCATCACAGCAGTGCATGTAAATATAATGTAAGTCATATTTTTATATCAGAATACTGTATTTTGATATTTTTCATGTAAAATATAAATACATAACTCTTAACTGTGTGTGTGTGTGTGTGTGTGTGTGTAATGGGGTGAGGGGGGGTGTTGTGCAAGGCTAAAATACCCTTGCACCAGCCATGGGTTCAAGGGGGGGGGGGGTGTCAGTTTTTACATTTCTGTCACTGAAGGGAGCTGGGTGTTTTTTTGTTGGGCCCAGGAGAGTGAATCAATGAATGGGGTGGGGTGGGGGGAGGCAGACAGTCCTGGCAAAAGTGAACAATGACTTCCAAGATGCTGCTCTGCAAATCTCCTGCAGCAACACCTGCTAGGCCTCCACCCATGAGGCTGCCTGCAAACATGTCAAATGAGGCCTCAAACCTGTAGGCACCAGCCAACCTTTTGACCAGTTTAAAAGGGAACTTTTGTTGTATCTCTCTCACCTCTGCAGTGTTGAGAGTTATATTAAGTAACTCGGATTTGTCCATATTTAATTTATAGCCAGATACTCTGCTGAATGTGTGTAATGCACTTACTAAGTGTGGAAGGGAGTTGGAGGGATCCACCACAGTGAAAAGCACATCGTCTGCAAAAAGCGAAAGTTTATAGTCCTGGTCTCCTATTCTGATCCCCTGAATCTCCCCTGAACATCGGATATATTCTGCTAAAGGCTCTAAGTATAGAGCAAATAAGAGCAGGGACAGAGGGCAGCCTTGTCTGGTTCCCCTTTCAATCGGGAAAACTTTGGAATATCCCCCATTCACCTTAATACACGCATTGGGAGTAGTATATAACTTCCTAATCCATGTAAGGAAATTGCCACACATCCCCATCCTATGTAGAACTGAAAAAAGGTAATCCCAGTGGACAAGGTCAAATGCCTTTTCCGCATCTACTGTGAATAGTACCATGGGGTATTGTTTGACCTTAGCATACCAGATTAAATCCGCGACCCTCCTCACATTATCTCCTGCTAATCTTCCAGGAACAAAGCCCGTTTGATCCGAGTGTATGATTGATGGGGCCACATGTCCCAATCTAGTAGCCAAGATTTTAGCCAAGATTTTTAGATCTAAATTAATTAATGAAATGGGTCTATATGAACCACATAGGGTAACATCCCTGCCCGGTTTAGCCAGGATAGTGATCCCCACTTTATTGGCATCTTTAGCTATTTCCCCATTCAGCAAGAGATTGTTGAAGGCTTCCACCAGAAGTGGGGTAATCACCTCCCGAAGAGATTTATAGAAACTGCCAGTATATCCATCTACACCTGGAGACTTGCCAGACTTCAACCCTATGATAGCCTTGGACACCTCTTCAGCCGTGATAGGTTTATTTAAATATCTTTGTTGTACCTCCTCTACCCGTGGCAGAGTGACACCCTCTAGATAAGAACATAAGAACATAAGAAAATGCCATACTGGGTCAGACCAAGGGTCCATCAAGCCCAGCATCCTGTTTCCAACAGTGGCCAATCCAGGCCATAAGAACCTGGCAAGTACCCAAAAACTAAGTCTATTCCGTGTTACCATTACTAATGGCAGTGGCTATTCTCTAAGTGAACTTAATAGCAGGTAATGGACTTCTCCTCCAAGAACTTATCCAATCCTTTTTTAAACACAGCTATACTAACTGCACTAACCACATTCTCTGGCAACAAATTCCAGAGTTTAATTGTGCATTGAGTAAAAAAGAACTTTCTCCGATTAGTTTTAAATGTGCCCCATGCTAACTTCATGGAGTGCCCCCTAGTCTTTCTACTATCCGAAAGAGTAAATAACCGATTCACATCTACCCGTTCTAGACCTCTCATGATTTTAAACACCTCTATCATATCCCCCTTCAGTCATCTCTTCTCCAAGCTGAAAAGTCCTAACCTCTTTAGTCTTTCCTCATAGGGGAGTTGTTCCATTCCCCTTATCATTTTGGTAGCCCTTCTCTGTACCTTCTCCATTGCAATTATATCTTTTTTGAGATACGGCGACCAGAACTGTACACAGTATTCAAGGTGCGGTCTCACCATGGAGCGATACAGAGGCATTATGACATTCTCCGTCTCATTCTCCATTCCCTTTCCAATAATTCCCAACATTCTGTTTGCTCTTCTGACTGCCGCAGCACACTGCACCGACGATTTCAATGTGTTATCCACTATGACACCTAGATCTCTTTCTTGGGTTGTAGCGCCTAATATGGAACCCAACATTGTGTAATTATAGCATGGGTTATTTTTCCCTATATGCATCACCTTGCACTTATCCACATTAAATTTCATCTGCCATTTGGATGCCCAATTTTCCAGTCTCACAAGGTCTTCCTGCAATTTATCACAATCTGCTTGTGATTTAACTACTCTGAACAATTTTGTGTCATCTGCAAATTTGATTATCTCACTCGTCGTATTTCTTTCCAGATCATTTATAAATATATTGAAAAGTAAGGGTCCCAATACAGATCTCTGAGGCACTCCACTGTCCACTCCCTTCCACTGAGAAAATTGTCCATTTAATCCTACTCTCTGTTTCCTGTCTTCACGAAAGGACATCGCCACCTATCCCATGACTTATCCCATGAGGTATCTATCTCATGCTGCCTGATCTCCTTTTGCTGTGAATACAATTTTTGATAAAACTGAATAAATCTTTCACGAATATCTTCGGTGTCAGTGAGTACCTCTCCTGATTCAGACTTGATTTTTAGAATCTGATTCTGCGCAGCCCTCACCTTTAACCAGCGAGCCAATAATCTCCCGGCTTTATTGCCCCCTTCAAAAAACTCTTGTTGGGCCCTATCCATTTGAAAGGCTATTTCTCCCAACGATAGGGACTTTAATTCTTCTCTTAGGGTCACAAGTTGCCGGGCTAAATCTGCACCCCTCCTCCCTCTTATGCTGTATTTCCAATTTCCCTAATTATTGTAGAATTTCAGTTCTTCTCTTATTTCTCTGTTTTAATAAGTGGGATGCTCTAGCAATTAGTTTACCCCTTGCCACAGCCTTAAAACAGTCCCACATGTTGGCGGATATCCCTTCATCTTTATTTTCTGCTAAAAATGTCTCCATTTCTTCCTTGAGTTGTGTGACATATTCAGCATCTGCCAGCAAACTCTCATTAAGGCGCCAGAAACGATCGCCAGATTGGAGGCCTAGTTTATGTAAAGTGAGTGTAATAGCCGCGTGATCAGACCATGTGATGGGGCATATGTCTGAGGCACATACTTTGTTTGCTAGGTCCCTGTCCACTAGAAAGTAATCTATTCGGGTATAGGTTTTATGTGCTGAGGAATAATAGGAATAATTCCTTTCTGTGGGATGGTGACGTCTCCAAATATCCAGGAGCTGCCAGTCTCTCATTACATTTTTTAACCCTTTCCTGTGTCTCCGTGAGTGACTGCCACCCCTTCCATTAGAATGAAGAAAGGGATATCTGGTCAGATTAAAATCACCCCCTATTATTAGGGAACCCTCCACCCACTGCTTTAAAGTCTCCGATAACTTTTCAAAGAAAGGTCCCTGCCCTGTATTTGGCGCGTAGATATTGACAACGAAGTACATATTGTTTCCCAGCTTGAATTTCACTATATCGGCCTTCTACGTCTCTTACCACAGATCCGGCGTCTACTGTCAGATCCTTAGAAAATAATATCCCCACTCCTCCGTACTTGTGGCCCACACTAGCTGCTGCATAAAACTGTACAGGGTAATGGTGTGAGAGCATAAGTTTCTCATATTTCTTGCGCAAATGCGTCTCCTGGCAGAGTAGTATGTGTACCTTATCCCTGACCGCATCCTGTAGTAATTGTTTCCTCTTGTGAAAAGTATTGAGCCCTTTTACATTCCAGGACATAACCTTTACTTCACCCATGATCAGTGTGTTTGTGACTATTCCTGAAATTCCCAGCACACTCAATCTCTGTCAAACTCCCCCATTCGCCTCACAGGTGACAAAATTATCAGAGTTGCCTCTACTGACCTATCTCCCCACCCGAATACCTGAACCCGTCCTGCCCTCTCCCCCCAACCCTCCCCCCCCTCCCCATGTCGTCGACCCTCCTCCCCAGTGTGTGTGAAGGACTAACGCCACTCAGAAATTGGCTTAAATCCCCTGAGCCCCCCACCCCCTCCCCTGCTGCTGATCTATTCAGAACCATATGACCATCCGAACATAACAATATGCTAACATTGCGCAGTAAACTTATAAACCTTATTAAACAAACTTTCTCGTCATGGGGTTCGCCCCATCTGGGTGGATCCGGCACTTGCGGCACCCATCCACCTTCTTTTTTGTCCTCAGAACCCAGTAAATAAGAACCTGTAGGCTGAGCTGAAGTGTTCAAGTCTCTGTATCTTGGGCCTCCCGGTGGTCGCTGATATTCCTGCGTAGCCTTTTTCCTCCGTGAGTGACTCTCTGCCAGCGCTGTGAAGTGGTGGCTGAAGGCCTCATCTCCTCCAAGGGCTTAGCAGCCTGACTGGATGTCATAAGACCAGCCGCCTGTAAGATTTTTGCCACTTCCTCCACAGTGGACACTCTGGATGAAACTCCCTGGATCGTAAACTGTAAGCCAAAAGGGAACAACCATTTGTATCTATAATTCCCTGCTCGCAGAACTTGGAGCACCTCTCGAACTTCTCTTCTTTTCTTAATGGTAATTGGTGACAAGTCCTGGAAAATCTCAATTTTCACACCGTGCCATTGAAAGTCCTCCAGTTTCCTTGCTTTCTGCAGAATTTTCTCTTTAATGGAAAAACTGTGGAAGCAAACCACAATATCTCTGGGAAAATTACCCCTGGGCTTGGTGAGGGCCCTGTGGGCTCTATCAAGCAGTATCTCGGGGAGGGTCTCCTCTGCTTGTGAAGCTTGCCAAATTTGTGCACAAATGTCCGATATGACTTTTTGACATTCTTGGTACTTTTCGTCTTCTGGGACCCCCCGAAAACGCAGGTTACCCCTCCTGGAGCGATTCTCCAGATCCTCCAGCCAGCACGCCTGATCTCTCATTCCTTGTTTCAGAGTCCCCATTTCTTTTTGCAGAGACGTCACAGTAGAATATTGTTCTTCATGCTGGGTTTCCAGCGTGTCTATTCGCTTCCCCAGGCCGGCAAAATCTCTGCGGAGATCAGCAGCAATTTGCTGGATTTCACATTTCAAGTGCCCCAATCCTTCTCTCATTTCCCCGAACCACCGCTGAAAGTCTTCCCGGGTCACAGCATGCTCACCCGCTGCCCTTGGTGATTCTGCCTCCTCCGGGGGTATTTGGTGTTCCTTGCTCGCTGCTGCAGCCACGTGGTCGGCCATTTTGTCCTGCTGCGTCTCAGCCGCTGCCGCGAAAGCAAAATGCTGCAGGTCCGGGGGTTTTTTTCTAAGAGCCATCAGAGCTCTCCCCTGCACTACTGGGTGGATTATTTAACGTTTCGCCATAAAAAACTGCGCTTGAAAGGCGGATGGTCACCGATTATGCCGCGGTGTGGAGCGGAGCTCAGGTCTCAGGCAGCCATCTCCTTCGGTGACCAAAAGAGCAGTTTTTAAAGCCCCTCTGGTCCCCGATCTCTGACGTCACGGGGCGGGATCAGGATTCAGCGTTCGGGAGAGAAGCCTCCTTCCACTCACACTTCTTTCTCTCCTCCCGAGCAGTTGATTCACCGCAAAAGAGCAGTTTTTTTAAAGCCCCTCTGGTCCCCGATCTCTGACGTCACGGGGCGGGGTCAGGATTCGGCGTTCGGGTCTCCTTCCACTCACACTTCTTTCTCTCCTCCCGAGCAGTTGATTCGCCGCAAAAGAGCAGTTTTTAAAGCCCTCTGATCCCCGATCTCTGATGTCACGAGGCGGGGTCAGGATTCAGCGTTCGGGTCTCCGTTGGCCCAGTTCAAGTCTGGGCCCAGTGCAGGGAGAGAAGCCTCCTTCCACTCACACTTCTTTCTCTCCTCCAGAGCCAAATGTATTAGTGTTTAAGGCCTGGTTTAATAGTTGTATTTCTTAGATAGGGTTGTTACTATTTGAGTGTGTTCCATAATACAGGTGTAACTTTGTGCGGGTTAGTTTATGTGCATGATTGCAAATCCTGAGAGTCTGTTAGGTGCTTTATTTCTCTTTCCATTTCTCCAAGTTTGCACTGCATGCAGAGTGGCTTCTTTGGTTTTCCATTCCAGTTTCTGTCTCCATATTTATAATTTGCTGTTTCTCTGTACTTGATGAAGGTTGTATGACCAAGTTGAGGTATTTTACTAGCATGTAGGCATTTGTATCAATCTTATTTGTTGTGTTTTCTCAATAGGATATGCATTAGTGGTAAATTACTGGCTTTTCATAAGGAAGGCTATTGTGTCTGGTAGTAAAAGGAGTTTGTTTTGCTTTTACTGGGATGTCATCAGAACCAGAATATCTTTTTTGTATGGCGAGTTGTACAGGGTAATGCCCTAGATCTGCTCTGCACTCATTGCTGGGGGTTAAGGGGATTCTTGTGGATGCAGAGTGCAAATTTACATTTAGCCCCGTGATGATCACATGTTCAGTGTGTCACGCATGTGAGAACAATCTGTCAGGTGTGTCCTGACCAAGAAAAGGTTTAGAACCACTGCTCCAAGGGGCTCTCTTCAAACAAATGGTAATGGAACCCACGAGGGAGGGTGTTATACTCTACCTCAATAACGGGGAGAATGTCTCTAATGTCCAGGTGGGTGCCCAGCTCAGCACAAGTGATCATCAAACAGTATGATTTGACATTGCAAATAAGACATGGAGAAGTCATACGAAGACCCGAACTTTGCATTTCAAAAATACGGACTTTGTCGAAATGGGGACGTACCTGGAGGCAGAACTAGAAGACTGGGAAAAAATGGAAGAGGTGGAACAAAAGTGGGCCAAACGAAAAGGAGGAATTACAAAAGCAACAAATTTATAGGTACAGAAGTAAGAGAAATAAGAAACCAATCTGGTTCTCTAGGGAAGTGGCTGACATAATAAAAGCAAAAAGAACAGCGTTCAAGAAATATAAAGGATCCCAAAAAGAGGAACACAAGGAAGAATATCTAGTGAAACTGAGGGAGACAAAGAAAGTAATCAAGAAAGCATAAAGTCAGGCGGAAGAAAGGATAGCCAAAGAGGTAAAGCGAGGTGACAAAACATCAAATAAAGGAGAAAGGTCCGAAGTGGTATAGTGAAATTGAAAGGCGACAAGGATCAATGTGTGGAGAGAAACAAAGAAATGGCAGAAATATTAAACAAATACTTCAGTTCGGTGTTCACTAAAGAATACCTGGGAGAAGGACCATCACTAGTTAACAAGACTGTGGATGGGGGTGCAGAAGACGAAACTCCATTTACAGAAGAAAAGTATGGGAAGAGCTATAAAACTAACAGTGGACAAAGCCATGGGGCCTAATGAGGCTCAGCCTAGGATACTAAGGGAGCTCAGAGATATGCTGGTGGATCCGCTGCATTACCTGTTCAATAAATCACTGGAAACGGGAGGCTATTAGCTATGGGACGAATTGTATGGTGTGGCAGATGCTACCATGAGCTTGCTGGGCAGACGAAGTTTGGTCTTTTTCTGCTGTCATATCTATGTTTCTATGCAAAATTAAAAAAAATTTTTTCACTGAATTCCCCCAAGAGAATTCCCTACACACAAACTTTGATTCAATACATCATTTTTCCAGGTACTTAGGAAAGTAAGTTTATTTGAGCAATATGAGGATAGAACAAATACAATCAGATCATACAGAAAGAAGGAATGGTAGATAATAAATATTGCTACATATATATAAAAAGCTTACATGTTTCCAAAGGATCAGCCTATGCTATCACATCTGGAAGCGAGCTTTCCCCTCTCTCTTTATTTTTCCTTATACACTAAAGGGCTAATTTTTAAACCTCGGCGCCCACCAATACTGGGAGATGTGCTTGGCCAGGCCGTGCTCGCATGCGCACATTTTGAAAGCAGGCCAGACACATGCGTATCTTCTGGTACGCATGGGAAATCAGATTTGGAAAAAGTGGTGGGCAGGGCCCGGTCGGGACAGCACCATTATGACCGGTCCTGGTGAAGCGTGCATCGGCAGCCGGCCAGTATGCAGAACTTACTGCTGCTTGGGAGAGCAGGTAAGTTAAAAAATTAAAAAAATTATATTAGTTGGGGGGGAGGTTTAGGGGTCGGGGTGGAGTGGATCAGGGACGAAGGTTAGCTAGGGGGTTTATGGGAGCAGATTGGGGGAGAACAGAGGAAAGGCCTAGTCGCGTCGGTACTCATTTCTTAAAAAATTTCTTCCCCTTGCACACATGAGTCTGTACCCACCCACAGATGCATGCGCGGGTATGATTTTATAACATGCATGTGGTGACACGACCATGTTATAAAATCAGTGCATCCATGTGTGTGCACCTTTTAAAATTTACCCGTGAATGCTTGGAAAAAGCAGCGATATTCCCTCCTTCTGAATTCTTATCAATTTCAGGCACAGCTGTGTAGCCTTCACTCTCTCTCAGGCTTTAGTATACGTTAATTGCTTACTTTCTCATCATAGATCTACTGGAATAACTAAAATAAACAGGATCTTGCCTGTTCATAAGCATTTCACAGTACAAAACAATAAATAGGAGTTCACTCAGAGGTTGGCCTGTGGCATTCAAACTAGTCTGTGTCTAGGGGAGAACTCTGAATCCACATGGACCAACCTCCACACACATCCTCAGTCGAAGTAACAAAAAGTGACTCCAACATAACAATATTTTACTATATCCAGGGGTCTTCTTTTTCCGCATCAAGAAACCCGGGCTTTGCACACTATCGAAGAGGAGTAGCTTAGCACAGAAAGGTAACAGCACATCTGTGATATTGTGGATATCTCCTTCAATTGTTTTCCAATATGTACTTATACTGTATATAAACATTCCCAAAACTGGTGTCCAAACTGCCCTGTCAGGGACTTGCACTTAGCATATTTATCCGTTAAAGAGATTTTCATAACAAAGGCTAACTTTTGAGAAAAATCTTATCAAGAATTTATACTTTATTTCATACAAAGCAACATTACATGTGACAGATTATATTTTTCAAAAGCCTTGCACATGTTGAGACACCGTGATATCTACATTTAATTCTGACCCCAGCATAACAATATTTTATCATATCCGGGGGGGGGGGGGGGGGGCTGCTTTTTTCCCATCAAGGAATAACAAATTGATAAGACACATCAGATCTTGGAGGTCAAACACATCAGATGAAAATTCCCTACTAGTATGTTACCAATCTCCCATCCCAATTGATTGAATGTAATGCCTGGTTTGTAAATAAGCATACAAGTGTTTATGATCTAGATCATATTCACTTACAAATCTTGGAAGGATCGTTTCTGTCCTGCCTTATCCAAAAAATGCAAAATAATATTCAGCCCCGGGCATCCCACAATGCAAAAATCTGTAACTGAACTCCAGGCATAAAATGTTTATTGCCCACAAGAGGCAGAAACTGAACTATTCAGTTTACGAAGGGAGCGAAGATATTTCCATGTTTTTACTAGTGGGATTAGAAGAGAACTCACTTTTTTCCTGGGGAGGCAGAGCTCTGCACGGTCAGCGCTGATCCATCGGGATCAGGATTGCTAAAGCGGGCCTACCTTCCTCGTTCGCCCTTTGCCTCCTCCTCCGAAGCTGCATGGACCCTCCGGTGAGCCCGTCCCCCAGCTGAGGTCACCACCACACGACGCCACCGCCGACTTCAAATTGTGGCCAGAAGGCCACGATCGCCCTTTCCTGCGCTGCCCGCTGCCTAGCCCATCTCGTGGGGAGGCAGAGCTCCACGCGGTCGGCGCTGATCCATTGGGATCAGGAGCGCTAAAGCGGGCCTACTTTCCTTTTTTGCCCTTCACCTCCTCCTCCGAAGTCGCACGGACCCTCCGGTGAGCCCATCCCCAAGCTGAGGTCACCACCACGCGACGCCACCGCTGACTTCAAATTGCGGCCCGAAGGAGTGCGACCAAAGGGGCCTGCCACTTTTGTGCGCCCCTTTGCGCTCCCCTGCCTGCTCCCCTAAGCCGTATCACCCTGCTTCTCTTCCCTTCGCCTGTACTGCCCTGCAAGGCTTAACCGTTTTTCCCTGATCTAGAACTACAACTGCACCTCGACGCCTCTACTGCGTCTTGCTCAGATTGACAATCTTCTCGCTGCCATCATTCATCATCACTATATGTATATGTGTATATGGTGTTTAGTTGAAAATTGATTTAAAATAACTCATGCGCTTACCCAAGGTAAATCATCATTCATGCTACCGCCTGTTTATAACCTCTTTGTACAGTGTTAATAATTCAGTTGAAACCCTGTGACGATACCATCTCGTTAGCTCATCACACACACATTGCTTCCTGTCTGCACGTTTGATTTCTTTACACCTGTAACCGGCATTACACTCTCTATATGTTGTTCCTTACCACACACCTATATCCGACGTCCCTAACACACTAGATTCTCTGCTCACTCCAGCTACTCCTGGCAGCGCCCCTCCCCCTCCACGCCTCTGCTCTCCCCCCTTCCATGCCCTCTCCTGCTAACTCATCCGTTGCCAGCAGTCTGGTCCACGGTCGTAGATTGCACCCACTCGAACCCCAACACTCGAACCCAACAATGGCTAGCTACCCAACAATGGCTAGCCACCCAAACTTCCCAATCCCGCTTATCCACTACCCCACCCACAGAGTTCCCCGCCCAACCTTCCCACCCATCGTAAGTCCCTTCTCCCCATCCTCATTTCCCCACTTACACAATTCTTAGGACTCACAACCTTATCTATAATTCTCTTCAACGCCCAGTCACTCTCTAAAAAAAAAACCAGAATCCTCAACGACTTTTTGATTGATTGTAAGCCAGAAATCTGCGCTGTCACAGAGACATGGCTCAAGGACTCCAACATTGTCCTCCTCAACCAGCTCCCCAATCTAACTTACGACATTTTCACCATACCAAGACCCAAGAAACAAGGTGGAGGCCTCCTCCTAGCAGTTAAAAAGCACATAAAACTCAAACCTGTTAACAATGAACCCCCCCTCCTAGATTTGAGATTGGGCTATACAAATCCCACGAGCTACAGGTTTGCCTGATCTACGCCCCCCCCCGGCCTTCTAGAACTCAACCCGTCCCCCCTCATCGAATTCATTACGGACAATATCAACATTGATGCTCCCGCTATCATTTTAGGAGATTTTAATCTCCATGTAGACGCTTCCCCCCTCTCATCATCTTGTGAAGCTTTCCTCAGCTCCCTCGACGCCATTGGATACGAACAAATCATCTCTTCCCCTACTCATAAAGCTGGGCACACCTTAGATCTCCTGTTCATTAACTCCTGTATCCTCTCCACTAACACGCCCTGATGCACTCCTGTTCCCTGGTCAGACCATTCCCTTATCAAAACCTTACTCTCCATAAAGACACCCACCCTGGACCATCCTGCCTCCAACACCTCTATTGCATTCAGAAAGTCCTGCCCTAGTGAGGATCTTATCTCAGCCTTCTCCGGATCCCTGTCCAAACTTGATTGCACTAATCCCGATGTTGCGATCGAATCCTGGAGCAACCTCACCCTCGACATTGTAAATGAACTATGCCCGATAATTAGACACGATCTGAACCCTGCTACTAAAAACCTAAACCCTTGGTATACCGCTGCCTTAAAGCAAATGAAAAATGATCTCAGACAAAAGGAGAGAGCCTGGTGTAAAAACCCCTCTCCTCAAAAAGTCTCCTTTTTCAAATCTGCCCTACATCGCTACAGAGTCTCCACCCTTAATGCCAAACGCGAATTCTACACCAAGAAAATTCACGACTACATTTACAACCCGAAAGCCCTCTTTTCCTATGTCACTAAACTTTCCAAGCCTGCCCCTCCCCTCATTCCTGACAATAAGGCAAGTAACAAATGTGAAGAACTGGCACTCTACTTTCACAATAAAATAGCAAACATCCTCCTCAGATTCCCCCCTGACCTCTATTCTACTTTCCTGGGCACACGCTTGACAGCTGCTACACTCGACTCCCTTGACCTCGCCTCATCCATCAAAATTGCTTCCATCCTCAAAAAGATGAAGCCTGCAATCATCCCTCAGACACTGTTCCCTCCAAAGCCTTCCTTACAATACTTGACACCATAGCTAAACCATTAGCTGATATCATTAACTGCTCCCTCTCCTCAGGCATAGTCCCTGACACTCTCAAGCATGCAGTAGTCAAACCCCTGCTTCAAAAACCCTTGTTAGACCCTAAGGATCCAGCCAACTTTCGTCCCATTTCCAACCTCCCTTCATCTCAAAAATCATGGAAAAAGTAGTCAACACTCAACTAACGGATTACCTTGAAGACAATAAGATACTTCGTTCCTCTCAATTCGGCTTTCATAAGCATCTTAATACTGCAACCCTCCTTCTCTCCTTCTGACTACCTCATCAGAGGCATGGACCAAGGACACTGCTACATCCTTGCCCTATTGGACATTTCTGCTGCTTTTGATACGATAAGCCATAATCAACTCCTCTCCCGACTAGCTGACATTGGCATCTCAGGCTCTGCGCTCCAATGGTTCACATCCTATCTTTCCAATAGACAATTCTCAGTCAAAATAGGCAATGCTAAATCCACCCACCATGCACTCTCCCAAGGAGTCCCCCAAGGCTCTTCCCTCTCATCTACCCTATTCAATATATACCTTACTCCTCTCTGCCAGCTCCTATCTGATCTCGGCCTCAAATTCTACCTATACGCTGATGGCGTGCCAAATCATCATACCCGTTCAGGAGTCCTTAACCAAAGCCCTTGAATTCTGGAGGAACTGTCTTGCTTCCATTAACACCCTCCTCTCTAATCTCCACCTCGCTTTAAACACCTCCAAAACAGAACTGCTCCTCATCTCACAACATATACCCCCCAAACCCGCCCTTGCAAACGATCCTGCCTATAACGCCTTTCTCATGCAGCCTTGTGCACGAAATCTCGGGCTTCAGATCGACCAGCAATTGAACCTAAAAAAACATATCAAATCAATCCTCAAGGAAGGCTTCTACAAACTCAGTGTGATGAAAAAACGAAAACCATTATTCCATGCCAATGACTTCCGCACCTTCTTTCAAGCCACCCTCTCAACAAAAATGGACTGTTGTAACTCTCTCTCCCTAGGCCTCCCCTACTCTTCTTTAAAACCTCTCCAAATGTTTCAGAATGCAGTAGTGAGAACCATTTCCAATGCCCGTAAATATCACCACATCACTCCTATCCTTAAAAACTTGCACTGGCTCCCGATCCCCTCTCGCATCCTATATAAAACCCTTACCTTGATCCATAAAGCCATATACAAGCACAACTCTAAATGGCTTGATGAGCCATTTCACCCCATATGCTCCAACCGACCCACCAGAGCCTCCAATAATGGGACCCTTCATGTGCCTTCCCTAAAGAAGGCACACCTCACCTCCACGAGGGACCGAGCCCTTTCCATTGCTGGGCCTTCACACTGGAACTCCTTACCCACCAACCTCCGGCTTGAGACCTGCACTTCTAAATTCAGAGCCAATTTAAAGACTTGGCTCTTCAAACAGGCTTAACCTCAATAGCCCCCTGGTTTCCCCTGTCCCCCCTCCTCGCTCCAAGCCAGCATTTAACTGAATCCTTGTACATAGTTTTGTTACATTTGTTACTTTATAATGTTGCTGTTTACAGGCTCTTATTGTTATCCCAAACAGCCCCAAGCGTTTGTTTCTCTTTATCTCGTTGCTATTTCCTTATTCCTCTATAACCCCTCCCCCAATACCTGTTCATTGTAATTTCCATACTATAGTTCTGCTGTAAACCGATATGATGTCTCCACTAATATCGGTATAGAAAAGTGTACAAATAAATAAATAAATACACAAGGCAAAACAACCAAAGAAGCATGTAAAACATAACCAGGGCTTAACGAGAAGAGAAATGCTTTCTCCAAAGAAATGGTATAGTAATAGGGACCCAAAATCCAATCACCAACATGGAATGGCGGAGATTACAAGCTACATTTTATAGCTTCAAGTCAGCTAACCCAATGTCCCCTTTTTCACATTTACCCATTAACTTAGCCAAGGCTATTCTCGCTTTTGCGCTCTTCCACAGATATCACCTAATAAGTCTTTCCAGCTTGCTCAAATCTTTTTTCAGCACAAAGCAGGGAATGGTTTGGAATATATATAGTCATTCTGAAAGAATTATCATTTGGAAGAGATTCACCCTGCCCGTGAAAGACAATGGAAATTCTTTCCAGTTCTGCTGTAGAGTTTTGGTTGCAATAAGTAATTTTTGAAAGTTAACTCTGTAAAGCTGTGTAAGGGTCCCTATGCATCACTGTGCCCAAATAAGTAAGAGTCTGCCACCCACCGCATTGGAAAATCTGATCCCCACATGTCACACCTGATCTTGTAGAGGTAAGGCTTCTGATTTGTCAAGGTTTAATTTTAAACCAGCTAATTTGCCATATAGTGAGAATTCTCCCAAAAGAGCTCGTAAAAGGTATACCAGAGAACGTCATCAGCAAAGACCACCCTCTTATGAGTTGGTGGCAGAGGTACCTATTGGGATTCCCCTAATATTCACATTGTCTCAAATGTTTTATAAAAGGGGCTCAAGGGACAAAATGAAAAGTAGTGGTGACTAGGGCATCCCTGTCAGGTACCTTGATAGAGGTTTATGTCTTCTGAGAAAAATCCATTCACTAAGACAAATGCCCTCAGATCACTATAGGGTGTGCGCAGCACCTTAATAAATAAAACAAACAAAAAAAACCTCTATTCCAAAGGCCTGTAAAGTTTCTAACCTATCAAACACCTTTTCAGTGTCATGGCCCTACAGTATGGATGGTATTTGTTTCCATATACTACTTTACAGGGAGGCTATAATTTTACGTACATTAATGTAGAATATCATCCTTTGACAAAACCCACTAGGTTGGCGCCAATTAATGTACATAGGATTGATGCCAGCCATAATCTTTCCCAAAAGTTTTATATCACAATTTAACATAGAAATAGGCTGATAAAAAGCTGGGAATGATAAATCTCTACCTGCTTTGGGCAACACAGGAATAATTGCCCTATTAGGGACAAAAGGAAAAATGTCCCAATTTGATTACATATTCAAACATTCTATCTAATGGGAGAGAAATCTTATAGACCAATAATTTATAAAATTCAGCAGAGAACCCATGCAGTCCTGAGGTCTGTAATAATGTAGCTTCCTGAATCCACGCTGAATGTCTTGTAATTGGGCTTAATTAATTTTGCTAGCTGTTCCATAGTTAATTTGTAACAATTCCTAATATATACAATATAAATATGTACAGTAAGGAATTATATGTTAAATACAAAAGATTCAATTTATTAACATACATTTTATTATAGGCAAATATACAACTGTGTACAGCATATAAGTACTTCAAGAATCCATACTAAATTGTATTACAAAAATAGTCATGTGGTTAAAAACAATAATTATTATTATTCGTAAATTACAAGTGATTGAGAAAACTGCGGCAAGAATTATCTTGGGTAAGTTGCATAGAACTGCTGCTGAACCATTATTATATGAACTCCACTGGTTACCAATTGTGGACAGATCTATCCTTAAACATTTGGTGCTGGCTGTTAAAGTGTTAAATGGTATGGGTTCCCCTTCTGTACATGTTTCTCGATTGGAATATCTCAAAAAGAAACCTACGTTCAACTGGTGGACTGTATTTAAGATTGCCGCCGATGAATAAATTTAAACATCTACGTTTGGGTTGTAGGTCATTTATTTCCATTCCTAGTATATGGAATTCCTTACCTAGGGAGGTGAGAGAAGAGAACAATTTGTTGAGATTTAAAAAAAACAAAACTAAAAACCTGGTTTATGTTAACAAATATGAGGATGTATTAGTTTATGGGTAGGAGGGCGGTTGGTTTAAATTGCCAGTTAGGAAGTAAAGTCCTGATTAGAAATGGTAATAATGCTGACTTGCTGTAGATTACATTATTTTTTTTGTTTGTGTTTGTTTGAATTGGGTGTGCTTTTAAAATTATTTTATGAATATTTTTATTGTATTTGTTTTATTTTGTACATTGCTTTGGGCGATAAGATTTTATCTGGAAAGCGATTCATAAATGCTAATACATAAATAATTACATTTATTGAATACCACAATTACATACACACTCATACACACCATTGACCCATACTAACAATTAAAATACCACAGAAATCCCTATTTAACAAAATAATTAACAAAAAAAGCAACAATTTCCCACTTTGAAAGGTGCTGATAAGAAATGCATCCCCAATATATCCATAACACTAGGCCCGACTCTTTCTCCGGTTAGGCTTCTTCAGGGGGAACTAATTTTATATTATCCTCCTTGTCACTTCATGAACAGAAAGTTTACTAGGTTGTATTCATGGAATGTGCTTTACTTCATGTAATTTTGCTAGGTCGTATAACTTGCATCACTGCTTAAAATGAATTAAATAGGTATTCAATCCTGTTCATCATATTGCATACTCCATATGATCCAGCTGATCCCATACCTCTCATAATTGATATGCCGTCCTTTCCTCGCTTATTTTGATGCTATTTATAAGATTTTCCTTTGGGTATTGTAAATCTTGGATCCTAAATAGTGGGCGTGTTAGACCTGTGATATTTGATTGTGTATGTCTTCATTTTTTTCTTTTTTTGCTTTTTGCAGTAATATCACATGTATTGCTTTTTTGAAGTGTTTGCTTGAGATTATTTTTTAAATGCATAAATAAAAAGAATTGCTTTCACTTGTTAATAAAGCTTTTCTCATACTCAGAGAACATTGAAATGGTCTCATCTGTGGATTCTCTGGTGTCCAGAGAGTTGGATCATTTATTTGAAACTTTTTCTACACTGAGTACAAATAAATACTTCCATTTCTGTGTGGATTCTCTAGTGCTTATTGAGGTTTGTCTTGTGGTGGAAGTTACTACCACATTCAGTACATGCAAATGATTTTTACCAGTATGGACTCTTTGGTGACTTGTCAGGTGTGTCTTATGATGGAATCTTTAACCATACTCAGTACATGTAAATGGTTTCCCACAAGAGCAATCTCTCCAGTTGGATTTGTTTTGTGCATACCTTGACAGGAATGATCATCATTTGTTAGCCATGGCATGTTGAGGGATGAGCTAAATTTCTCAAAATTTACTATTCATGCCCTGATTAGTACATGCATTATACCAGAGATAGCTTCCTTCTGGAGTTCATAAGGTGTAATCTTAACAGGTACAGATCAAGATGAATTTGAAAATTCTTAATCAGATTAGTGGCACCCAATATAATTGGGGCTATTTCTGTATCTTTCCGCCACATGTTCTTGGTCTCTGATTCCATCTCTTGGTAATTAAATATCTCTCCTTTCTTCATACAATCCACAGACTAATCTCTGGGTACTGATATTTTTATCAACCATGCCATTCTTGTATTCTTCTTCTTCCCCACAATATCTGGTTTTCATGCTTTGATCTTCCCATCTGTGGAAATAGGAATGTTCCAGGTGATCACAACTTCTTCCTTCTTCACTACGGTATTAGAATTGTGCTCCTATTTTTTCTCTCTCATCAGTGTGGACTCTCTGGTGCCTTGTCAAGTTTACTTTAGTAACGAAGCTTTTACCACACTCAATACATGTATATGGTTTCTCACCAGTGTGGACTCTCTGGTGACTTGTCAGACTTATCTTATGTCGGAAGCTTTTACCACACTCAGTACATATAAAGGGTTTCTCACCAGTGTGGACTCTCTGGTGACTTTTCAGACTTATCTTATGTTGGAAGCTTTTACCACACTCAGTACATATAAAGGGTTTTTCACCAGTGTGGGCTTTCTGGTGCCTTGTCAAGCTTGTCTTCTGATGGAAGCTTTTACCACACTCAATACATGTAAATGGTTTCTCACCAGTGTGGACTCCTTGATGCCTTGTCAGGCTTATCTTATAAAAGAAGCTTTTATCACATTCAGTACATATAAAGGGTTTCTCACTAGTGTGGACTCTCTGGTGGCTGGTCAGGTTTACCTTCTTATAAAAGCTTTTACCACACTCTAAACATGTAAATGGTTTCTCACCAGTGTGGACTCTCTGGTGCAGTGTTAAGCTTGACTTATAACGGTAGCTTTTACTACACTCAATACACGTAAATGATTTCTCACCAGTGTGGATTCTCTGGTGGCCGGTCAAGCTTATCTTCTGACTGAAGCTTTTACCACACTCAATACATGTAAATGGTTTCTCACCAGTGTGGACTCTCTGGTGCCTTGTCAGGCTTATCTTATAAAAGTAGCTTTTATCACACTCAGTACATATAAAGGGTTTCTTACTAGCATGGACACTCTGGTGGCTGGTCAGGTTTACCTTCTTATGAAAGCTTTTACCACACTCAATACATGTAAACGGTTTCTCACCAGTGTGGATTCTCTGGTGGCCGGTCAAGCTTATCTTCTGACTGAAGCTTTTACCACACTCAATACATGTAAATGGTTTCTCACCAGTGTGGACTCTCTGGTGCCTTGTCAGGCTTATCTTATAAAAGTAGCTTTTATCACACTCAGTACATATAAAGGGTTTCTTACTAGCATGGACACTCTGGTGGCTGGTCAGGTTTACCTTCTTATGAAAGCTTTTACCACACTCAATACATGTAAACTGTTTCTCACCAGTGTGGACTCTCTGGTGCAGTGTCAGGCTTTTCTTAAGATGGAATCCTTTACCACACTCAATACATGTAAATGATTTCTCACCAGTGTGGATGCTCTGGTGGCTTGTCAGGTTTCTCTTCTGACGGACGCTTTCACAATACTCAATACATGTCAACAGTTTCTCATCAGTGTGGTCTCTTGGGTGGCTTGTTAGATTTATCTTCTGACGGAAGATTTTACCAACCTCAAAAGATGTAAATGGTTTCTCACCACTGTGGACTCTCTGGTGTCTTCTAAGTATATTCTTGCTATGGAAGCTTTTACCACACTCAGCACGGATAAATGATTCTTCAGTGTGAGATCTCTGAGATTTCAGTTGTATCAGAAAAGCATCATTCAAGCATTTTTGTTCTATTATCTCATTTCTCTGCTCTTCGTCTGTGTGTTTTACATAACTGGCACTTTGCTCACACACAGAATTCTCAGCTGAATATCCTGTTGGATTTCTTTGCTTCTTCTCTGAGATGCATTGATTCCTGCAATTTCTTTCCAAAGTAGACCATGAGGAAGTATCTTCTGTAATTAATCCTGATAATATCATCACCTTTCCCTCTGGATTTTGACTGGCTTTCCACTCTTGCCTCTTTTTATTTTTCATTCCGGGATCATCATTTTCTAGATTAAAAGTAAACACAGAGTATTATTCTGTTTGTTAGAGACACAGACTAAGAGACTCCAAAGAAGTCAGAGTCTCTTTGTGCCTGGAAGTTAGTCTCAGTAGGGAGTAAAGCTGGGCTGGGCAAACCTTTGGGCTTGAGGGTCAAATAGAGACAGGTTTGTGTGTGGAGATAAAAAATGATCTGGGCAGGGTGTCCCCTTGATTTCTGACAGGTGTGGGGGGGGGGGGGGGGGGAGAACCGATGTCCATGGAAGCCCAATGGTGACATCATCACTTCTGGGCTGCTGATGTAATGCTCCCACTGCTGTAGGCCAAAATGCATCTCATCACCTCAGGTTAGATATGGGCCATAGCTCACCTTCCTCTAGAATAAAGGATTTTCAGTTAATGATGGAGAGACTTCCTCATGGGGGACTCCAGACTTCAGCACTGACCCTTTGATGATGCAACAGTAATCAGGAAAGGTTGATAAAGCACTTCTTATTCCTAACTGAGGGAAAAGTAACATGTAGAGCTCTAGTACAATAAGACAAAGCTCCATAAATTATGGACTGGTCAGCAGGGATGATCCCCTTCTTTCTTTTCTAACAGACCACACTATGGTTCTCAGATGATATTTGGTCTTTGGGTGAAGGAAAATTGGTTCTTACCTGTTAATTTTCATTCCTGTAGTACCAAGGATCAGTCCAGACCGCTGGGTTGTGTCTCCCTTCCAGCAGAGGGAGTCAGAGAAAAAAACTGAAAAGGCACCCTTCTTAACCTGGTGTGCCACCTGCGATCCCTCAGTATATACGATATCAAAGCAGAATAACCAATAAAGGAGAACAAATCCCCAAATATAACAAGTAGTGGCTACAACAATACGCGTGGTAAACTAAACAAACCGTACTGCCGCATAACATACCCATCAAGAAGATTCCTTCCCATGCCTGTAAAGAACTCTGCTGAGGTAAGAAGAAGGAAGAAAACATACAGAAAAAACGGACTCTCCAAAAAAAAACAAACCCAAGGGCGGGTGTCTGGACTGATCCTTGGTACTACAGGAACGAAAATTAGCAGGTAAGAACCAATTTTCCTTTCCCTGTACGTACCAGGATCAGTCCAAACCGCTGGGATGTACCAGAGCTGCCCTAATTGGGGTGGGATCTGGAGAGTCCCGCACGAAGAAACTGCTGCCAAAACAGTCAACCTCCGGATCCCAGACATCCACACGATAATGTTTCGCAAAAGTATGCAAGGATTTCCAAGTGGCTGCTCTACAAATCTCCTGCGGCAAGACCGACTGGTTCTCCGCCCAAGAGGCCGCTTGAGACCTGGTAGAGTACGCTTTCAAGCCTTCTGGTATGGCACGCCCTGCACAAAGATAAGTGGAGGAAATGGCCTCCTTCAACCACCTAGCAACCGTAGCTTTGGATGCTTTGTGTCCCCGTCTAGGACCAGACAATAAGACAAACAAATGATCCGATAATCGAAAAGCACTGGTCACCTCTATTTATTTATTTTATTTATTTGCTTTTTTATACAGACATTCAATTCAAAATATCACATCGGTTTACATTGAAACAAATTGTTATCAAATATTTATTCTAGATAGCGAAGGAGAACCTGGCGCACATCCAACTTATGCAGATCCTTATCAGTCGCAGAAGTGGGATGCAAATTCGGGAAGGCTGCTAACTCTATCGTCTGATTGACATGAAAAGCAGATACCACCTTGGGCAAGAAGGAGGGAACGGTCCGCAGCGAAACTCCGGAATCCGAAATACGAAGATACGGATCCCAACACGACAAAGCTTGAAGCTCTGAAATTCGCCGTGTGGAGGTAATGGCTACCAAAAAAACAGTCTTGAGTGTCAAATCCTTCAACATAGACCACTGGAGGGGCTCAAAAGGAAGACCACATAAGCCCTTGAGAACCAAATTCAAACTCCAGGCAGGACAAATCTGTCGTACCAGCGAGTGCAAATGCTTGGCCCCTTTCAAAAAACGGGGCACATCTGGATGAGCTGCCAGTGAAAAGCCATCAATCTTGCCCCACAGGCAACCCAATGCCACGACCTGCACCCAGAGAGATCTGCAAGCTAGACCTTTCTTCAGTCCCTCCTGCAGGAAGGATAGGATGTGTGCCACCGAAGTCAGACACGGAGAGACATTCAAACCTTGGCACCAAGAGTCGAAAACTCTCCAAACACGAATATAGGCCAACGACGTGGACGATTTCCGTGCTTGCAAGAGGGTAGAAATAACCGAATCCGAATATCCCCTCCTCCTCAATTGCCTCCTCTCATAAGCCAGGCCACTAGACAAAAGCGATCCGCTCGATCGAAAAATACTGGACCTGGCCGAAGAAGATTCGAGAGGTGGGTGAGACGCACCGGACTGTCAATCGCCAACGAGATCAGATCCGCAAACCACGGCGTTCGGGGCTACTCTGGGGCTACCAAAATGACAGACCCCACGTGGTTCTCTATCCGACGCATGATCTTGCCCACTAATGGCCAATGGCGGAAACACATACAGCAGTACGCTGCAAGGCCATGGAAGGACGAGAGCATCCACTCCTTCCGACCTGTGGTCTTTCCGACGACTGAAAAACTGGCACGCCTTTGCATTTGTCCGAGTTGCCATCAGGTCGAGGTGTGGAACCCCCCAACGACGAGTGATCAGCCAGAAAGCTGTGTCGGACAATTCCCACTCGCCGGGATCTAGATGCTGGTGGCTGAGAAAATCTGCCTGCACATTGTCCACCCCGGATATGTGTGAGGCCGCCAACCGGACCAGATGCCGCTCTGCCCACATCATGAGCCTTTCGGCCTCCCAGGCCACCGACCGGCTCCTGGTTCCCTCTTGGTGGTTGATGTAGGCTACCGTCGTCACGTTGTCTGACAAGACTCGCACCGCACACTGAGCTACCAGTGGGAGAAAAACACGCAACGCCAGGTGTACCACCCTGGTTTCCAATCGATTGACTGACCATGTCGCCTGATAACTTGTCCAACAACCCTGAGCGGATTGTGACTGGCAAACTGCTACCCAACCAGTGAGGCTGGCATCCGTCATGACTATTACCCACTGCGGCTTCTCTAGGTCCATCCCCTGTAACAAGTGGGCCGGAATCAACCACCAATCGAGACTGGACCTGGCTGCTATGACTACCATTACCTTGATGAAGACCCGAGGCGCTGTCCCTAAGCCGAACGGAAGAGCTTGGAACTGATAGTGCTCCCCCAGGACCGTGAACCAGAGAAACCTTTGATGGCGCTCGTGTATCCCGATGTGAAGATACATCTCGGTCAGATCCAAAGAGGCCAAATATTCTCCTGAGTGGACAGCCGCAATGACCGACCGTAGAGTCTCCATGCAAAATCGGGGAACCCGAAGTGCTCGGTTGACTGCCTTGAGATCCAAAATTGGCCGGAAGGACCCCTCCTTCTTCGGGACTACGAAATAGATGGAGTACCTGCTGGCCCTGCGCTCCTCTGGAGGGACCGGAACAATAGCCCCTAGGGATTTCAAGCGACTCAGGGTTTGCCCGACTACCTCTTGCTTGGTCAGAGAGCCAGCGGGAGAAATCAGAAAAAGATCCCTTAACGGGCGGGCAAAATCCAACTCGTAACCATGGGCGATGATATTGAGGACCCACTGGTCCGATGTGATCCTGACCTCCCACCACTGGAACCGGGGAGAGGGTCGGAAAACCTTCATTGGGACTGCTTACCTCCAGTGGCCCCTTGAGAGCCTACCTTCCGAAATGGTCTCCGACCACGAAAAGAAGTAGGCAAGACTGAGCTCTGTGAGTCTGTTGTCGGGTGGGAAAAGCGGGCGGCTGCGACTGCCGAAATCTGTGCTGTCCTTGGAAATGGTAATGCGCTGCCCCAAAGGGCCTGGAAGACAGGCTTGTCTTCTGGCAATTTATACACCTTATTCTCCCCAAGAGACTTAATAAGGGCGTCGAGTTCCTCCCCAAACAACAATTTTCCCTTAAAAAGGAAGATTACCCAACTGAGTTTTGGAAGAAACGTCCGCGGACCAATTCCGGAGCCAGAGAAGCCGTCCAGCCGAAACTGCAGTGGCCATGTTGCGTGAAGATGCCCGCAACAGATCATATAATGCATCCGCTGTGTAAGCGGACTCCATCCTATTCGCCTGATCTGCTTCCTCTGGCGGCAACACCTGTAATGTGAGCATTTGCTGGACCCACCCGAGGGTCGCTCGCTGCATGAGGCTACTGCAGACTGCTGCTCTGACACAGAGCGCTGACACCTCAAAAATGCGCTTGAGGAGGACCTCTAGCCACCTATCCTGTAAGTCCTTAAGAGCCGTCGCTCCCGTAACAGGAATGGTGGTCCGCTTGGTGACCGCAGTAACCGACGCGTCCACCTTGGGAATCCTGAGGATATCCAAGGCTTCCTTGGGTAAAGGGTAGAGTTTGTCCATCGCCCATCCCACCCGCAGGGTCGCGTCCAGAGATTCCCACTCCCGAGTGACCAACTGCTTAAACATTGGGTGGAAAGGAAAAGTTTGGGGCAGGGCACGCAGCCCCGAGAGTACTGATTTCCCCTTAACTAGCTCCGAACTGGGGACTGGTGCCTCCACTTCCAGTTCCTCCAAGACATAGGGGATCAAGGAATCCAACTCCTCCCGGTGAAACAGCCGAGAAACCCGGGGGTCGTCCCCCTCTACTGGAGTGGACTCATCAACACCCCCATCTAGGTTTTGGAGGAGAGGATCCAGAAAAGATCCAACAGCGCAGGATCCGGAACCCCCCCCAGGGCCCGAAAGGGCATCCAGAGACACATCCCGCTGCGCAATCTTCGCGGGAGGGGGCTGCTCATCCTGCTGATGAGCTTCCGCCTCCAAAAAAGCCTTATGCATAAGTAAAATAAATTTTGAAGAAAAAATTGACTGGCCCTTTAAGGGATCCAATAGCTGAGGAGGAGGAGGAGGGGGGGGGGGGGAGAGGACCGGGCTCCCCGAGTGGGTGGGCCCCGGATCGTGCGGTCGAACAGGACTCAGACTGGGAGGAGAAATCGGAGTATCCTCTCCCCCAGTCGGCAGGCAGGGCTCCGACAAAATGGCCGCCATTCCCACACGCACCGGCGACGGACTCGGATGCGATTGCCATTCCGCGCCTCGTGGCAAAATGGGCCCAAAATCTCCCCCGGACGAGCCCTCCCCTCGGGTAGGCAGCGGGCGCAAACCCCGTCCCGCGAGAGGCGCAAGCCCGCCTTTCCACATGCTGAGCACGATAGCCCTCGTGGCATCCCAGGGGTTCCAAACAGCGCAGTAGGAAAGAAAAAGGAAGAAATTACAATACCATGCCGACTCGCGGCCTTCCGGAGCTCTGGGAACGCTGCAGCACCCGAGGAAACTTGTCTCGGGGCGCCGAGGGGAGGGACCGGCCCACCGGTTAATCCCCATCCAGAGAGAGACGGTCCTCCGGGAACAAGGCTTTTAGAGCTGCCAGCCCCTGCCTTACCTCTACCGCTGCTAAGTGAAAAGCCTGGGAAAATAAAACCGCACTGAGCTTTTTTTTTTTTTTTTTATACAACCAACTTGCTGTAGCCAAAGGTGTTAACTAAAGCATCCAGAGCCTTAGAACTCTGTAAAAAAAAAGATGTAACTAAATTTAAAGAAATTGAAAAATCAGGACCGCAGGTTCTGTCAACCCTTCTGCTGAGAGTCAGAGAAAATACTGAGGGATCGCAGGTGGCACACCAGGTTAAAAGGGGTGCGTTTTCAGTTTTTTTCTCTGACTCCCTCTGCTGGAAGGGAGACACAACCCAGCGGTCTGGACTGATCCTGGTACGTTCAGGGAATTGGGTTTCGAAAAGACTATTCTATGTGACTGGAGCCTGAAACAGAAGCCCTGCAAGTGATTAAAGCGATTTCCAGAGGAGCTTGGGAAGGGGTCTCTGCATTTCCCAGCTGCTCCTTCTGCTCTTCCTCTCAGCAGTTTTACCCCGGTCCCTCTTATTACTGCACTCACCTGAGCAGCTGCTTTTCCCAGTTTCTCTTTCCTCTGATCCCAGCTCATTCCTGATGTACGGCTCCTCCCCTCGTTCCATGTGGGATATGATATCAGGGGTGGCAGTCTGAGATCCTGATCCTGGGGTAAGAACACAGCATTAGGTTTTACATAATCCCTCTGGCTTTTATTTTTCCAAAGTAAGCAATTTAAAACACTTCCAGCATGCAGATATTTATTATCTTCAATGAAAATAAATATTCAGATCCTCACTTAGAGGCAAGTTCAGAATCCCGATACATCTCCAAAAATGTGTGTTAACCTTCCCTTCCTCACCTTTGTATTCTCACCCCCACTATGAAGACTGCAATATATTATCCATCTCAGCTCAATACTTGCGAGCTTCATTATGTGGCAGTCACCATGCCCCCATGTATAGAGATTAGGAATAATATGGAATCACCTGGTTTATATTTCCATCTTCCCCCCCTTCCATCTGATTCCCACTGCAGAGCACAGAGCCAAGAAGAATGGGGGGAGGAAAGTGAGAGGGGAGGGCCAGAGAGCGGCATAAGAAGGGTTACAGTGAAGCTGAAGAGCTCTCTCTCCTCAAGCCCACCTGAAGGTATTTCTTGAAGCTGTCACCCATCAATTCCTTTACCAGGTCAAAGTGCATGCACCATGCCAGCTGGCGCCATAGGCGGTGGATGTCCTCCTGGCTGGAAAGCGTACATCTTCCCAGGTCAAGCTCACATCCTCAGCATACCCAGCATGCCCCTTTGGCATTTAGTGAGCAATAGTGAAATATAAAGGTGGCATGGACCAACAGCTGGGGAGCAGTGATGGTACGACTGAAGCAGCACAGGCACCAACACCGACAAAATGCCTGAAGACCGGGAAGGGGAGTGGCAGATAAGAGCACAGGGCAGAATGAAGCTCCTCCTGCAGAAAAAACGAGCAATGCAACGCCTCTAACTGCAGCAGAGACCTCCACTGCACAGGAGCAGAGAGGAGACTCGTGAGCATGAGAAGAAGTGGGGGCTATCCGGGCAGGTCACATCATGGCCACAATAGACTTCCCTCCCAGCAGATGAAAGCACATGGTTCAGCCACTTCTCATCAGGAAAATCAGTTCAGAAGGTAAAATATCAAAACCATTTATCCAGTTAAATACTGAATAAAGGGAGTGTCTGAAAATTTCCCATCATTACTGCAGGTAAAATTATGTGGGTTGGTGAACAACACACATACACTTTTACCCAAATTTTAAAGAGGGTTTCCTACTGGCAAGGCTATGGAGGAGGATGCAATAACTCTCGTTTATTAATTTGAAAACAATGCTTTTTTTTTGCAGGTGCAAATCTCTGTGAGTAGCTTTTTCCTGGGGGATTTTTCAAAGTAATGTATTTTCCCTTTGAAAATTGGTGCAAAGCCTGCGGGTAAAATGGACTCTGGGACTCTGCACTTGGGAGGGCAGTTCTGAAAAAGGCCCCATCATAATAAATGCCATTTCTCACATGTTAGGTCCCTTGGCATCCCACAGGAAATCTTTATCATCAGGAAAGGAGGAGGATAGCACAGATAATATCAAGCAAGTGTCAGGCAAAGCAGGATTATTTAGGGACGTTGCTAACAAGTTAGAAAACAACTGGTGCACATGAGAAGTGATAAGGGAATTGCCTCTCAATAGAGGTGATGGAGGAGAAGACTAAAGCAGAGTTGCAAGCATGAGGGATACTGAGAAATTACTACTTACTTTGATAATTTCCTTTTCTATAGGACAGTCAGATCAATCCAGAACAAGTGGGCTATACATTCCTACCAGCAGATGGAGACAGAGCAAACTGCCATCAGAGTATATACACCCCTGGAGTTACATCAGCCTGCCAGTATTTTCTTCATAAGCATCTGTGGACAGACTCGCAAAAAACTGGATTAAAAACAGATAACCATTTCAAAACTCAACCAACAGGCAACACTGAGCTCAGACAAGAAGGTAAGAACACTAGTCCAGGGACTGGGGTAACACTTACCAGTAAGCCCTGTAACACGTAGGCACACAGGAGGATCATTATGCAATCATACAGCTGTCCTAAAGAAAAGGAAATTATCAGGTAAGTAGCAATTTCTCATTTCTTAGCATCCAGTCAGATGAAGTCAGAAGAAATGGGATCTACCCAGGCTACTCCCAAACAGGCAACGGCTGTATCCTCCCGGTTTGCACATCCAGACAATAATACCTGGCAGGGGGGATTAGAAGACCATGTTGCAGCTCGGCAAATGTAGACAGGAGACGACAATTAAAATTCTGCCCATGACACTGCCTGAGGTTCAGTGGAATGGGCCAGAACCCGACTTGGTAATGGCTTCCCAGCATCCAGGTATGCAGCCGAGACTACCTTCTTAATCCAGCGAGTTATTGTAGCCTACGAGACTGCTCCCCCTGTCTAATATCGCCATGGAGGACAAACAGGCGATCTGATCTATGCAAAGGCCCAGTGACCTCCAGATACCTGACAGTATGCCTCTTGACAGCCAAGTGCTGCAACAAACAAGACTCTTCTACATCTCTCTCCCTGTCCAGAGATGGCAGGGAGATGGACTGGTTCAAGTGAAATGCAGAGACCACTTCTGATAAAAAGAGAAACGGCTCCTGGCAAGACAAGGCCTGCACCTCGGAAACCCTACACGCAGAACAATTTGCCACAAGGAACACTATTTTCAAGGACAGAGTATGTAGTGGTCGAAACGTACGGCCTACTAAAAAATCCAAAACCAAATTGAGACTCCATAGGGGCACCGGAAACACAAAGGAGGAAAAAGATGTTCCACTCCTTTCAGAAAACGGGCCACATTAGGAAAGCAGACAAGGATCCACCTTTGACCGGGCCCCTGAATAGGCAAGAGCAGTTACTTGTACCCTTAAGGGATGAAGGGCCAAGCCTTTATTTAAGACATCCTGCAAAAATTCCAAAATGAGTGGTATCTTCACCGAACAAGGAAGAGTACCTCGATCCTCACACTAGGCCTAAAACACTCTCCAAATCGCACACAGGCCAAGGAAGTATAGAACTTTATAGCTCTTAGCAAGGGGGAGTTCACTGCCGCAGAGTATCCACGTTTCAGCAAGCAAGACCTGTCAAGGGCCATACAGCAAGACAAAATTGATTCAGACCTTTGTGAAGGACAGGCCCCCTGCTACAACAAGTTCCTGTGAACTGGAAGTCGAAGAGGCAAATTTACCAGGAGCCTCTGCAGATCTGCATACCACGGTCTCCTGGGCCGAGCAACCAAGAGCACCATCCCTCTGTAGTGTTCGATCCTTCGAATTAGTCTGCCCGACATGGGCCATGGAGGAAAGGCATTCAGCAACTTGTCTTTCGGCCATTCCTGCACTAGGGCATTGATCTCCAAGGACCTCAGATCTCTTCTGTAGCTGAGGAATCGCAAAACTTTCACAGTGCACAAGTCGCCAATAGGTCCACGAACGGGAGACCCCAGCGATCGCGAATCTGCTGAAACGCCTCATTTGACAACACCCACTCTCCTGGGTCCAGACTTGCCCTGCTGAGAAGTCTGCTCTTACGTTGTCTGTGCCTGCGATAAGTGAAGCTGAGATTATCTGAAGATGCATCTCTGCTCAATCCATAAGATGATCTATTTCATGCGACACTTGCGGGCTCTTGCTACCTCCCTGCCGACTGATGTAAGCCACAGTCTATCATTGTCTGACACTATGCGAACCAAACAACCCTGCAGCCTATCACCGAACTGCAAACATGCCAACTGGACCGCCCTGGCCTTCAGATGATTGTTGTTCCAGAGAGACTCTCTGTACTCCAGTGATCTTGCTCAATCATATCCTGAAAGTGAGCTCTCCAACCAAGGAGACTCACATCCATTGTCAGCACTAGCCAGTCCAGATGGGATAGCAAAACTCCTTTCCATGGATGATCCACCAGCAGCCAGCATTGCAGTTGGGAGGAGACCTCCATCGGCAGTTGGAGCCGAATCGAATAGTCCTGAGATTGCAGATTCCACTGAGACAGCAGGGGTCGCTGAAGAGGATGCATATGAGCCCTTGTCCACGTTATCACTTCCAGGGTTGCCGCTATTAAGCAAAGGACCTGCAGGTAAAACCATACGTTCGGGCGCAGAGGTTCAACAACAGACAGAGTTGAGCTAGCAACTTCTGAATTTGAGCTTCCAGCAGGCACACCTTTCCCTGGTTGATGTCGAATAGAATCCCCAGGTATTCCAGCGACTGAGTAGGCTGAAGATTGCTCTTGGCTAGGTTCACAACCCAGCCAAGCTCCAACAACAGGAAAATCATCGTGCGAATCACCAGGTGGCTCTCTTCCAGTGACTTGACACAAACCAGCCAGTTATCCAAATATGGGTGTAGTGGATTCCATCCTCTCTCAACTCTGCTGCAACTACCACCATTTCCTTGGAACAGGTTCTGGGAGCGGTGGCCAAACCAAAGGGCAGCGTCCGAAACTGAAATTTGTGTCCCAGAACTGTGAACCACAGGAAGCGTTGATGGGAATGTGGAGATATGCCTCGGACAGATCCAGAGAAGTAACATATTCCCCCGACTGCACGGCCATTATCACCGAGCGCAATGTCTTCATGCGAAAACGCTTCACTTGCAGATAACGACTGATGCCTATGAGGTCCAGGATGGGACGAAAAGATCCCACCTTCTTTGACACAACAAAATAATAGAAAATCGCTCTGTATTTTCTTGAGACGTGGGCATTGGCACCACAGCCCTCCTACTGAGGAGCCTTGCCAACCCCAGAGCAGATTTTTCTCATACCACCTCCAAGACCCAGTGATCCAATGTGATTTCGACCTACCTCTGATAAAAGAGAGAAAGTGGCATCTACCTATCGCCTGTTCCAAGTGGTGGGTTGGCAAACCTTCATTGGGAGGTTTGGGAGGTTCCATTACCTGAGCCTGCACCTCGTCTGGGTTGTTGGGGACAAATGGATGAAAAGTTGAGTCCTCTGAAAGGTCGCCTCTCTACAGGGTCAAAAACGCTTGGATCCTCTAGCACGACCTTTCATGTTAAAGGAGCATGGCGTCTACTTTTATCCTCTAGTAAACAAGGAACCAGAGATTTACCCCACTTACTGGCAAGTTTCTCCAACTGGTTACCAAAGAAAAGCGAGCCGTTAAGGTGCAATTTGGTGAGGTTAGCCTTGGAGGTCACATCAGCCGACCAATTTCTCAACTATAACTGATGCCTGGACACTACTATCGAAGCCACCCCTCTGGCTGAAGTGCGGACCAAATCACAGCCTGCATCTGCCAAGAAGGCAGCAGCTGGCTCCATAACTGCCCTGGAGTTTACTCCAGAGTCATCAACCTTCTGGGAGAGAAGCAAACAACAGCGAGCCACCAAGGAACAACAAGACGCGATCTCCAAAGTAATTGCCACTGCTTCAAATGCTTGCTTAAGGATAGTCTCAATCTTTTTATCATGAGCATCCATCAAGGCCACTCCTCCTTCCACGGGAATAGTGGTCCGCTTGGAGACTGCACACACAAGTGCATCTACCTTTGGAAAACGTAAATACTTTCTCATCACCGGATCTAGAGGGTACAGGCCTTCTAAAACCTGACCCCCTTTGAAATTAGCCTCTGGGGTGCCCCACTCAAGATCAATTAATTCTTGAATCGTCTCCATCACGGAGAAAAAACAAGAGGCTTTATGCAAGGAAACCAAAATGGGATTTCTCTTTGGCTCAAACACTGAATCTGCCCCAGGAACTCCAAACATTTTCAAGTTCTGGGAAATCAGAGCTGGTACTTCATCCCTATGAAAGAACTGCATCATAGTTCTGTACGTTTCTAATCCAGAGGGAATTTCACCATCCTCAAGAGAGGCAGGATCGGCGTCATCATCCGTGCCATCCGGATCTCCATCCAGAGGACCTGCTGTCACTCCAGGAGTACTCCGGTGTCCAACAAAAAATCCAGGTAAGGTTTCTCCCTGCGCCTCTGGTCTAGGAGCATGGGACAATGCCGAGGACTGCGCCTGAAGAAAGGATTGCAACCCCTGGAAAAATTCTACCTATGAAAAAGTAGAAGCATCCACACCGGGAAGGACCTGAGGAGTACTCACTGAGCTATGTTCCCTGCCGAGGAAACAGTTAGGGGAGTTCAAAATCTGGCCCTCCAACTGAATCTTCTTTACCTAGACCCCCATCCAGGGAAGAACTAGGCTTAGTGAAATCAGAGGAAAACAATTCACCCTAAGCCTCCACAGCAGGCAGTCCTATCTAAGATGCCCATATATAACAAGCAGTGCAAAGAGAAAAATGCTTAGGCTTCTTAGGCACAGGCATCATGATGGCCGTCAACATGCTGAGCAGTGGCCAGATGCACTCAAGTAGGTGCCTAAAAATTATGCATCCAACATTTAGGCGCACACACCTAGGTGCTTACCTAGGCGTCCAAAAATGGAGAAATGACTTACCTGATAATTTCGTTTTCCTTAGTGTAGATAGATGGACTTAGGATCAATGGGTATTGTGGTCTTCTGCTAGCAGATGGGAGACAAAGTCAGATTTCAAAGCTGACGTCACTCTAGATATACCCCTGCAGTAACCTCAGCTCTTTAGTATTCTCTTTGAAAAGCCATTGTGGGTATATCTTTGCTTAAATAACTTGATTAAACTTGAGTAAAACTTGAACTGGTTCAACTAATTGCAAACTGGAGACCGCCAGTGCACTCAACCAATTAACGCCAGATCTCGGCGGGTGAAATAAGAACATAAGAAATTGCCATGCTGGGTCAGACCAAGGGTCCATTAAGCCCAGCATCCTGTTTCCAACAGAGGCCAAAACCAGGCCACAAGAACCTGGCAATTACCCAAACACTAAGAAGAACCCATACTACTGATGCAATTAATAGCAGTGGCTATTCCCTAAGTATAATTGATTAATAGCCATTAATGGACTTCTCCTCCAAGAACTTATCCAAACCTTTTTTGAACCCAGCTGCACTAACAACCTCCTCTGGCAACAAATTCCAGAGCTTTATTGTGCATTGAGTGAAAAAGAATTTTCTCCGATTAGTCTTAAATGTGTTACTTGCTAACTTCATGGAATGCCCCCTAGTCCTTCTATTATTCGAAAGTGTAAATAACCGAGTCACATCTACTCGTTCAAGACCTCTCATGATCTTAAAGACCTCTATCATATCCCCCCTCAGCAGTCTCTTCTCCAAGCTGAACAGCCCTAACCTCTTCAGCCTTACCTCATAGGGGAGCTGTTCCATCCCCTTTATCATTTTGGTTGCCCTTCTCTGTACCTTCTCCATCGCAACTATATCTTTTTTGAGATGCGGCGAACAGAATTGTACACAGTATTCAAGGTGCGGTCTCACCATGGAGCGATACAGAGGCATTATGACATTTTCCGTTCTATTAACCATTCCCTTCCTAATAATTCCCAACATTCTATTTGCTTTTTTGACTGCTGCAGCACACTGAGCCGATGATTTTAAAGTATTATCCACTATGATGCCTAGATCTTTTTCCTGGGTGGTAGCTCCTAACATGGAACCTAACATCGTGTAACTACAGCAAGGGTTATTTTTCCCTATGTGCAACACCTTGCACTTGTCCACATTAAATTTCATCTGCTATTTGGATGCCCAATCTTCCAGTCTTGCAAGGTCCTCCTGTAATGTATCACAGTCTGCCTGTGATTTAACTACACTGAATAATTTTGTATCATCCGCAAATTTGATAACCTCACTTGTCGTATTCCTTTCCAGATCATTTATATATATATATTGAAAAGCACCGGTCCCAATACAGATCCCTGAGGTACTCCACTGTTTACCCTTTTCCACTGAGAATATTGACCATTTAATCCTACAACTATTACAGCCACAGCACTGCTCTTTACCTGCTGAATTCTGCTGCCTCTGAGACCAGCTGAGGCTTTTTTCAAGCTGATTACTATCTGCCTGGACCTCGGGTCCTGCGTTCTCTTGCCGCTTCCTCCTTCGGCTGCTGGATCCGCCCACTGCTGACATCACAAGGGCGCCGAAGGGATCATAAGCAGAGACGCTGGGTCCCGGCGTCGCGCACCAAAGCCGTGCAACAAAGGGGCATGCCCCTTTGTGCGCCCCTTCGTGCACCCATTCGTGCTCCTCTGTTTATTTATTGATTTAATAATTTCTTTTTTTCAAACAGATAGCACTTTGTCATCACCACTGTACAACGCTGATGGAAGGCAGAATCTCGACTTGTTTATACAATGAAAAATATCAACCAGCTCACCCATCTAACAGTAAGAACCTAAATAAACTCAGTAAAACAAAGTGTAAAGCTAAAACGAACAGATATTTGACTCCTGTTGCAGCCATGGATAAGATATCTTTATCTTATAATAAGTTGCTTCTCCTTACCTTCATGTTAATTAATATTCAAGCAATATCAAAAAAGACTCCAATAATTGTTGACCTCATAGCAGACAAAAAACCTGATTTTGTAGCCATTACAGAGACTTGGCTTAAACCTCATGATACCGTTATTGTTAATCAACTGTCGAATGATATGTATACTGCTTTCTCATCATCTAGAATAAAACGAAAAGGTGGCGGTCTGCTCTTAATAGCAAAAAATGAATTAAATTTAAAATTAGTATCAACGAATATAGATGAACCCTATGAAGTTATGTTATTAGAATCCCCTCTATGCAAATTTACCTGACTTATTGTCCTCCAAAACTACTTAATCATAATATTTCCCCATTGATAAAATTTTTAGCGACAACTGTGAATCCTGAGAAACCCTCCTTCATTTTAGGAGATTTCAATATTCATATGGACAATGAGCCCCTCGACCCCACATGTTTCCACCTATCTGAATCACTGATAAGCCTAGGATACAGTCAGATTATAAAAGGTCCCACAAATAAAGCTGGACATACATTGGATTTAGTTTTTACTAACAGAGACATCTGATACCTTTAAAAGTGACCAGACCCCAGTTCCGTGATCAGACCATTTCTTAATTTCCTGTAACTTTCAAAGTAAACTGATTTGCGTTAAAAACCAACCTGACCAAACTATTAGGTATCGATCTAAATATAACCCCAATGACTTTAAAACAGCTTTAGAGAATAATATAAAGAACATCACCTTATTGAATTGTCAGAATACAATTAATTCTTGGTTTGAGGTAACTGAAAATATAGCAGACCAAATTAACCCAATAAAAACAAGAGTTATCAAAAGAAGAAACCATCTCAACCTTGGTATAACAATAATATTAAAAAAGCAAAAATCCAACTTAGGAGATTTGAAAAATTGTGGAGAAAAAATAAAAATCCACAGACGTTAGGTTCATATAGATCACAATTAAATAAATATAAAAACTTGATTAATGAAACTAAGAAAAATTATTTTAAGCATAAAATACATTGTTTTAGTAACAATGCCCGAAATCTCTTTACTTTAATAAAGTATTTAACTTTGACCAACGTAGAAACTAACCCTATAGCTGAGACTAAATGCAATGAAATTGCTTATTTTTTCAAAAACAAAGTTGAGAACCTGGTTAAAGCAATTCTGAATGTAAAACCTCAAGAAATAAAAATGATAAAGAAAGAAATATCTGACTGGCCATCTTTTGATGAAGTCTCCTCTATAGAAATTGAAACTATTATAAAAAAATTAAATCCAACGAGTCACCCTTTAGATTCTATACCTTCGTTTGCCCTAAAACCTATTGCTCATATTATAGCCCCCATATTTGTAAAAATTATTAACCTCTCTCTAGCTGAAGGATATCTGCCAGAAGTTCTGAAATCAGCTGTTATTAAACCCATTTTAAAGAAACCCTCCTTAAACCCCGAAGTATTAAGTAATTATAGGCCTATATCGAATCTTTCTAGTCTAGCAAAAATAATTGAAAAAGTTGTTCATAAACAACTAATAGAACACTTAGAATCTAACAATATTTTATATCCAAACCAATTTGGCTTCCATCAATATCTGAATAAAGAAACACTTTTATTATCATTAACTGATACAGTTTTAAAAGGTTTTGACTCTGGACAAAAATATATTCTAGTTTTATTAGACTTGTCTGCGGCATTTGATACGATAGATCATAATACCTTGGTTTTATTTACCTTGGTCATTCTTTTGTTATCTCAGTGTTAATCTCTCTTTTGCCTTCTCTTCATTCCAAGTTGCATTTTATCCCTGTTTTATTGTAACTGCTACCTTATTCTTCTATCACATGTTAATGTTTTTAAGTTATTAAGTATTTATTCTGTTGTCACACCTTGTTATTTGTAAACCGGCATGATGCGACTCCCATCGCGAATGCCGGTATATAAGAAATTTAAATAAAATAAATAAATAATATTTTAATATTAAGATTAAAAGAAATTGGCCTTATAAATAAAACCCTTGATTGGATAGTGTCTTTCTTACAACAAAGATCCTTTCAAGTGAGAATAGGAAATAATTGCTCCGATAAAATTCAACTTCAAACTGGTGTCCCACAAGGGCCCGCTTTATCGGCGACTCTGTTTAATATTTATCTTCTTCCAGTCATCTCTTAGCAGGTCTAGGTCTAAATTTTTATATCTATGCCGATGACATTCAGCTTCTTATACCTATTCTTGGTACTATTGAACAAACATTTAAATTAATAAACATCTATCTCGGAGCCCTCAACCAATTACTATGCCATATGGGGTAGATTTTCAAAGGGGTACACGCGTAAGATATGCGCGTACCCCCCGAAAACCTACCCCAAACTCCCCCTGCGCGCGCCGAGCCTATTTTGCATAGGCTCGGCGGTGCGCGCAAACCCCGGGACGCGCGCAAGCCCCGGGGCTTGCAAAAAGGGGCGGTCGGGGGCATGTGGGCGGTCCGGGGGCGTGGCCGAGTGCCCCGACACAGCGGCCTGTGTCAGGGCCTGCCGCGCCGGCGCGCATAAGTTACTACTGCCCAGAGGCAGTAGTAACTTTTCTGATAAAGGTGGGGGGGGGGGTCTAGATAGGGCTGGGGGGGTGGGTTAGGGAGGGGAAGGGAAGGTGCGGGGGGGGTAGAAAGAAAGTTCCCTCCGAGGCCGCTCCGATTTCGGAGCGGCCTCGGAGGGAACGGGCAGTGCGTGCAGGGCTCGGCGCGCGCAAGTTGCACAAATGTGCACCCCCTTGTGCGCGCCAACCCCGGATTTTATAAGGCACGCGCGTAAATTTATAAAATCTACCCCTATGAAATTAGCCCTAAATATGGAAAAAACGGAAATGATTCTCCTTGACAGAAAAGTAAAAGATAGCTTCGCTAGTACAAATAATATCCTTTTATTACCCAATAATATTAAGCTAGTATTATCTGAATCAGTCAAAGACTTAGCAATTACCATCGATTGTCAGCTAAATTTTAAAAAACATATTTCTCTTAAATTACGAGAAGGATATTATAAATTGTTGGTGTTGTGAAAGTTGAAACCGCTTTTAGATGTTAATGATTTCCGACTGGTGCTGAAAGCTTTGATATTTTCATCCTTAGACTATTGTAATTCCCTTCTCTTAGGCCTTCCACAATCTACTTTGTGCCCTTTACAGGTGCTTCAGAACTCTGCAGCAAGGGTTTTAACAAATTGTAAAAAACATGAACATAACACGCCTGTTTTAATCAATCTGCATTGGCTGCCAATAACACAAAGAATACAGTACAAAACTTGTTGTATACTACACAAAGCGATTTATGGACAAAAAACAGACTGGCTGAATTTTCTAATCCGGTTACATGTCCCGCAGAGATCCTTAAGATCAGCGAATAAAGGACTGCTTCAAATTCCATCTGTGAACTCTGCCCATCTTATATTAATCCGAGAGAGATCCATTTCAATTGCCGGTCCATGCATTTGGAACACTATGCCTGTAGCATTGCGTTTAGAGTCAGAGTTTAAAGCTTTTAAAAAAGCTCTAAAAACATGGCTTTTCGAACAGGCTTATATTGATTATCTTGAAAAAAAGGACTAATTGGTTTAAAGAAACAGTATTTTTACTTTTGTTTTATGTTCTTTTATTAATAATTGATTAATAATTTTATTTTCTATCATATTTTATTGTACCCTTTAGATATTTTAGTATGATTTTATAACATGTAAACCGTTGTGATGTATATTATGAACGACAGTATACAAGAATCTTCAAATAAATAAATAAATGCAATCTTAGATTGGAAACACATTATTTTGGTTGACTTATAATAACAAGGAAATCTCTTTCCCGGATAAGTATAAATTCTGTGTGCAACCCTCCCCCCCCCCCCCCCCCCAGTAGTCTCTAGTATCTGTTAATTCTCTATTATTCAAAAAAGGCACACAGTGTCCGACACCTGTCCATAAAGGACAAGAGACCTTAGTCTTTCGATGTTGTTTCCTGTCTACCTTCCAGTAAAGAGATTTGATGTTGAAAGACCGGAGATTGTTTTAAAATATATGGAGTCCAGGTTTTCCTTGTCTCTTCCCTTTTCTTTGAGGAAGCAGTGCGAGCGTTTAAAGATTCCTGGGTTATTAAATTCAACATTTTATTTAGCCACAAATCAAAAGAGGGAGGGTCAGGGGAAATCCAGACAGGGTATTTTGTTTAGTAACCACACTAGCTCTAAGGATCAGGGCCATTTGTTAGTGGTCCATAGCATGTGGCCCGGAGTCTCTTAACCCAAACAGCCAGATTTTAGGTTCGCTTGGGATCTCCCTTTGTAATATGTAGGAGCAATAATCACATAAGAACATAAGAAATTGCCATGCTGGGTCAGACAAAGGGTCCATCAAGCCCAGCATCCTGTTTCCAACAGAGGCCAAACCACAAGAACCTGGCAATTATCCAAACACTAAAAAGATCCCATGCTACTGATGCAATTAATAGCAGTGGCTATTCCCTAAGTAAACTTGATTAATAGCCATTAATGGACTTCTTCTCTAAGAACTTATCCAAACCTTTTTTGAACCCAGCTACACTAACTGCACTAACCACATCCTCTGGCAACAAATTTCAGAGCTTTATTGTGCATTAGTGAAAAAGAATTTTCTCCAATTAGTCTTAAATGTGCTACTTGCTAACTTCATGGAATGCCCCCTAGTCTTTCTATTATTCGTAAGTATAAATAACCGATTCACATCTACTCGTTCAAGACTTCTCGTGATCTTAAAGACCTCTATCATATCCCCCCTCAGCCGTCTCGTTTCCAAGCTGAACAGCACTAACCTCTTCAGCCTTTCCTCATAGGGGAGCTGTTTCATTCCCTTTATCATTTTGGTTGCCCTTCTCTGTACCTTCTCCATCGCAACTATATCTTTTTTGAGATGCGGCAACCAGAGTATTCAAGGTGCGGTCTCACCATGGAGCAATACAGAGGCATTATGACATTTTCTGTTTTATTAACCATTCCGTCCTAATAATTCCTAACATTCTGTTTGCTTTTTTGACTGCTGCAGCACACTGAGCCGATGATTTTAAAGTATTATCCACTATGATGCCTAGATCTTTTTCCTGGGTGGTTGCTCCTAATATGGAACCTAACATCGTGTAACTACAGCAAGGATTATTTTTCCCTATATGCAACTCTTTGCACTTATCCACATTAAATTTCATCTGCCATTTGGATGCCCAATCTTCCAGTCTTGCAGGTCCTCCTGTAATGTATCACAATTCACTTGGGATTTAACTATTCTGAATAATTTTGTATCATCCACAAATTTGATAACCTCACTCGTCGTATTCCTTTCCAGATCATTTATATATATATATATATATATATATTGAAAAGCACCGGTCTAAGTACAGATCCCTGAGGCACTCCACTGTTTACCCTTTTCCACTGAGAAAATTGACCATCTAATCCTACTCTCTGTTTCTTGTCTTTTAACCAGTTTGTAATCCACGAAAGGACATCGCCTCCTATCCCATGACTTTTAGTTTTCTTAGAAGCCTCTCATGAGGGACTTTGTCAAACGCTTTCTGAAAATCCAAATACACTACATCTACCAGTTCACCTTTATCTACATGTTTATTAACCCTTTCAAAAAAATGAAGCAGATTTGTTAGGCAAGAGTTCCCTTGGGTAAATCCATGTTGACTGGGTTCCATTAAACCATGTCTTTCTATATGCTCTACAATTTTTATCTTGAGAATAGTTTCCACTATTTTTCCCGGCACTGAAGTCAGGCTCACTGATCTATAGTTACCTGGATTGCCCCTGGAGCCTTTTTTAAATATTGGGGTTACATTGGCCACCCTCTAGTCTTCAGGTACAATGGATGATTTTAATGATAGGTTACAAATTTTAACTAATAGATCAGAAATTTCATTTTTGAGTTCCTTCAGTACCCTAGGATGCATACCATCCGGTCCAGGTGATTTGCTACTCTTTAGTTTGTCAATCTGGCCTACTACATCTTCCAGGTTCACAGTGATTTTGTTCAGTTCATCTGACTCATCACCCCTGAAAACCATCTCCGGAACTGGCATCTCCCCAACATCCTCATTAGTAAACACAGAAGCAAAGAATTCATTTAGTCTTTCTGCAATGGCCTTATCTTCCCTAAGAGCCCCTTTAACCCCTCGGTCATCTAATGGTCCAACCGACTCCCTCACAGGTTTCTTGCTTCGGATATATTTTAAAATGTTTTTATTATGAGTTTTTGCCTCTATGGCCAACTTCTTTTCAAATTCTTTTTTTGCCTGTCTTATCAATGTTTTACACTTAACTTGACCATGCTTATGATTTTATCCTATTTTCTTCAGATGGATCCTTCTTCTAATTTTTGAAGGATTTTTTTTGGTTAAAATAGCCTCTTTCACCTCACCTTTTAACCATGATGGTAATCGCTTTGCCTTCCTTCCACCTTTCTTAATGTGTGGAATACATATGGACTGCGCCTCTAGGATTGTATTTTTAAACAATATCCATGCCTGTTGAACACTTTTAACCTTTGCAACTGCACCTTTCAGTTTTTTTCTAACTATTTTCCTCATTTTATCAAAGTTTCATGTATTTGTGTCCAAAACCTGTTAATTATTAAACATGACCAAAAGCCATGTAGAAAATCTCTGGATTAACCATGCATTTTAGACATTTTGGGGAGGGGTTGATCTTGGCCCTATAGGCCTGAGCCTGAGTGTAGTCTAGCTGCCACAAAAATTTATGCTGTACTTCTCGCATTAGAATGTTTTCAGATATCACATGCACTTGTTCAAAACAGGATTTCCCTTCTTATGGAGTTAATTGCATAGTAGGGTATTTAGCCCATCTGCATTTCCACTCCTTAAAGGTTGAGGTCGATTTAAATGATAGTAACAGTTTAGTAAATTTGCGACAAGCAAACTTTTCCTTTCTTTCATCTAAGAAAAGTTCCTCAAGCTGGTTCAGCCCCACCTTTGAAAATTGGTCAAACTTTTCTGTTTGAATGTAATGTCTTATCTGCAAATAAGCGTAGAAGTCTGAATGTGGTAAATTATATGTCATTTGTAAAGTTTGAAAACTATAGATTATACCAGGGTCCGGTGTCAGTAGATGGTTAATACGGATCAAAACTCTTTGGGTCCAGACCTTAAAAATCTGGTTTTCCCTACCTGGGGTTACTACAGATATGGACCATAGGAGAAGTAATGGACGAGAGATTGATTAGTTTGCATAAGTAAATCCCATGCTTGTCTGCAGGAGACCAGAATGGTGTAATTATTTAGCAGACTGGGGATTTGGTGGTCTTTCACTTGTACTAGCATAGATAACGAGTAGCCCGGCATCCACTGTTCTAGGTAGGTGAGAAGTGCGAGTTTCCTTGAAACCAGTCTCTAAGATGTCTCAGCATGCAAACCAAGTTGTATCTCTGCAAGTCTGGGCATTTCAGGCCCCCCTCTGGCAGGCTTTTTCAAAGGTTTCTCAAGGCTAGTCTAGATTTCCGTCCTTTCCATAAGAAGGTCCGAAAAGCTCTATGTATCTTTTGTAGGTCCGCCTTTTTGAGCCAAATGGGAAGCATTTGCAAGAGATAGATCCACCTTGGGAGTTCCATCGTTTTAACCAGATTGATTCGGCCAATTAGTGATAGTGGCAAATAATTCCATTTAGTGAGATGTTCATTCATTTTTTGTAGTAGGGGAGTGACATTGAGATGGTATAACCTATCTAAATCATTATGAATTTGCACCCCCAGGTATTTGATTTTGTCCTCAGCCCATTTGAGTGGGAACTGTGGTCCCCAGGCCTCTTTTATATTACTGTAAATTTCAATGGCTTTGGACTTGTCCCGGTTTATTTTTAGTTCAGAGAAAGCTCAAAATTCCTCTTGGTGAGTTAGTACTTTTAGTAGTGAGATCCTAGGCGTTGTAAAAATTTTAAGACATCGTCTGCAAAAGCTGCAGTGCGAAAAGATGTACTTCCCACTTCCAATCCTGAGATTTCTCTATCAGATTCAGTTTTACGCAGTAGGGGGGTCAATCGTAAGTATGGATAGTAAGGGAGATAGCGGGCAGCCCTGTCTCACTCATCTCTGCGGTGTAAAGGCTAAGGACCTAGCTCCATTGGCCACTATGTGAGATGAGGGATTAGTGTACAGTAAAGTGATATATGTAACTATGTTACCTTGTAGTCTATATCTCTGCAGCGCCGAAAAGAGGTATGTCCAGGACACATGGTCAAAAGCTTGTTATCTCCCCTCTTTTTTGTTGATTGACAGCCTTTTTGACGCGGTTTTGAACCCTTTAAAAAAGAGATGCCGGCGCCGGCGTTTTTCAGCCTTGTTATTTTGATCGGAGAGAGACAGTATTGATGTTCTATCGTTTAAGTTGTGCAGCAAATCAAATGGTAAGCAATTTCAAACATTGCTCTGTTTTCTGTGTCATGCTTTCCGTTTTTTAATAAAATAAGCGGTTTTTGTTGGTACAGATATTTTCTGTATATCGGCATAAATATGTCAGTTTCAGTAAGTTCTTTTTATTGTTTTAATTTTGGTTACAACTTGGCTGATTATAATAGATTGTTTTTTGCTTACTGGCATGAACATTTCAATTTTAGCGTGCCCATTGTTTTCAGCTTATTGTGGCATCTTGGTTGACTACAATAGATTATATCACCAATTGACTTATAAGTTGTTTTTTCAATTTTGTGAATTTTTCGGTGTAATTTCTGTTTTGATTTTCTATTCATTAAGTTGTTCGGATTATTTTTGATAGATATCTTCGATAATAAAGTGCACAAGACAACAATGACGATGTGGATATAGAATTGTTCTGTGTATGCAATTGTAAGCATTGTCAGACACTTTATATGAAAATTCATAATTAAACAATAACTCACGATTTTAATTAATATTTTTTCGAGACACGGGTTCTAATTTTTTTAAGTTTCATTTATTTATTATTCACATAGCTTGCTGCATTGGTCTATTGTCATCATTTTTCCTTCTTTCTACTTTCCTGTTGTAATATGAACATCATAATAATTTCACACCACACATGGTTGGAGAGCATTGTGGATTAAATTTTTTAGACATATTTATAATCCTCTATTTAGTTGTACTATTTACAAAATTCATAATTTTTATTTTTAAATTATAGACGTTTTAATTTTTATTTACATTAGAAATCCAGACACACAGAAAGGACACAACGATAAATCTGAGGTAAAGGCAATATCAAATTATCATTTTATCACATATATTTATCACAACTCATGTTTTCAACATTTTATGTCACACCACATACATTTATGTCATCATTGTATATGTATATGTTCATTTTACATGTTTGTTTTTAATTGTGTTTTTTATGATTTATTTATTTATGCATCATCTCATGTTATTTATTGTATGTTGTAGCCCCTGATGCAGCCCTATTGAAAGAGGGCGAAACTCGGCCAGAGTCGGGCTTGTTTGCACATTCTTGTCTCTATTCAATAAAGAAATCCAGATCGGACATTTGGCTGCTTATTCTGTACTGTCGCCTTCACGGCTTTGTTAGGCAGCCTTCCTTGCTATTTCTTCAGTCTTGTACAAAGCCCACCTTTCTCTTTCGTTACCACCAAAGGGAACACCACTCTCAATCGATTTGCCAACAGCATGGCAAGTAATTTAAGGTCACAATTTAACAATGATATTGGCCCGATATGAAGATGGATGGACTGGATCTTTACCTGGTTTTGCCAGCACTGTAATATATGCTTTATTAAAGTCGCTTGGGAATTTGCCTAATTCTAGTGCATTCCTATAGAATGACCCTAGGGGCGCTACCAATTGTTCTTTTAAATTTTATAGTAGTTATAGGAAAAGCTGTTTGGGCCTGGTGATTTCCCAGGTTTACTAGATGTTATGGCTTTCAGTATTTCAGGGGATGAGATCGGTGAATTTAAATATTCCACTTGAGGGGTAGTTAGTTGTGAAATCTTTAAATTTTGGAAGAACAGTTCCTCCTCTTTTTGGTCCCCTTGTCTGTCCTCTGTGCACAACTTCTCGTAGAAGGATCGTAGTGTCTCACATATTTCCATAGGTCGTAGTACCCAGGCATTTTGTGTTGTTTTTAGTTTTTATATATATATGTTTTCCCTTGTCTTACTCGTACTGCGTTGGCCATAAATTTGCCCGTTTTGTTGCCGTTCTGAAAAAAGGAGTGATATTGTAAATATTTTAAAACCTGCTGGTGAAGGTGGACATTTAATGCACTAAGTAGCTCCCTAAAAGTCTTATGCCTCTCAGCAGTAGGATTACCAATTAATTCTTTTTTGGCCTGCTTTAGTTTGGTTTCCAGTTCCATAATATTTGCATGAAGCCGTTTATTTCTGTATCTTAAATATGATATAATTTCACCCCTTAGTACCACTTTGCTAGCTTCCCAGAATAGTCTCAGATTTTCAATATGCTGTGAATTTGATTCATCATAATGATTACACTTCAATTTTATGAATTGTTGGAATTCCCTATCGTTCCGTAAATATGCGGGAAACTTCCACCATTGGTGTGTAGGAGTTTGATCCTGTAGTTTGAGATCTACCCATATAAGAGTGTGGTCCGATAACCCCAGGCTACCTGTGGTTGCGGAGACTACATAAGGGAACAGTGTTTGAGATCCCAATATATAATCAAGTCGTGAAAATGAGTTGTGTACCTTAGAAAAATAAGTGTAATCCCGCTCTGCAGGATGAAGACAGCGCCAAAAGTCAAGAAGTTGCAAATTCTCACAAAGCCTAGGAATACCTCGTTTTTGGGACATCACACCTTGCCTGGAGATAGGCACTGAACAGTCTACCAGTGGGTCTAAGACAGTTGAAATCTCCAGTTAGGAGGAGCCATCCCCTCCTGTGCAATGTAAGGAGATTATTGATTTGGCTGAAGTAGGAAGGATTGAATACATTAGGCCCGTATAAATTACATAGCGTAATTTCTCTCCCATTTAGTTTCCCTATTATGATAACATATCTCCCATTAGGATCTGTCAGTTCATGTGTTACTTGAAAAGAGATATTTCTGTCTAAGAGGATGGCCACCCCGGCTTTTTTTCCAACTGCCTGCAAGAAGTGCACAGCTCCCACCCAATCCCTCTTAAGTTTCCGACTTTCCGCTTCGGTTAAATGGGTCTCTTGAATGCAGGCTAGTTCTACCTTCGCTCCCTTAAGAGTCTGAAGGATCTTTGTACGTTTAACTGGACTTCCCAATCCATTGACATTCAGACTTGCTATGCGCAGATTAGACAGACTTTACATAATTGAGAAATAATGTGACAAGTTGAATGATATTCGTGTGGACATGGGCCCCCCAGCCTAGACCCATGCCCCTATTTGGATGTGTGGTAGTAGCAATTGAATTGATGTCGTCCCTGTTGTCTATAAGAATCCAACTGCAGGCTTGGATTTTTTGTTTCCCCTGTTTAACTATATTCTGTGAGTTCTGTGTGCGCCCTTCCCTCCCCTCCCAATTTCCCTACTCCCTCCTTCCCTTCCCTCCCTCCCCTTTCTCTTCCCTTCCCTCCCATCTCCCCCCAATCCCTTCCCTAAAATAAGAGCAGCCCCCATAATTCCCTTTTAGAATGTAAGTACCAGGTAAGCTCCTGATACCACAGGGGGGTACGCTGATTAATGTGGGTCGATCCCATCCTCATCAGTTGGCAGCGTAAGAACATGTCAGTGCAATAAAAATATATCTAACAGTTCATGCCCATCCTTTTGATTGTAGGCATATTAGAATTTTCTCAAGCATTGCAACTAGCTTCCCTCAAATTAGCTTCCCTCAAACCTCTCCTAAAGAAACCAAATTTGGACCCTAAAGACCCCAACAATTTCCACCCGATTGCCAACCTTCCCTTCATAGCTAAGATCATGGAGAAATTAGTGAATACGCAAAACTCAGATTACATTGAAGACAACAAATTGCTATTCCCGGCCCAATATGGGTTCCGCAAAGCATTGAACACGGAATCCCTCCTCATTTCCTTAACTGACTACATCATCATGGGTCTCGACAAAGGTCAATCCTTCTTATTGATCCTTCTGGACCTCTCGGCAGCTTTCGATACGGTTAACCACTCCACCCTCATAAACCTGTTGGCTTCCATAGGCATTTCAGGCACCGCTCTCACATGGTTTAAATCTTTTCTTAGTAACAGAGGCTATAAGGTTAAGGTCCAGAATAAAGAATCATCACGCTATGACTCACCCGTAGGAGTCCCTCAGGGTTCCTCTTTGTCCCCAACATTCTTTAACATCTACCTCTTACCGCTTTGCCAGCTTCTCACCAACCTCAATCTAAAACATTTCCTGTACGCGGATGATATCCAGATCTTGATCCCCATCAAAGACACCTACTTGAAAACACCTGACCACTGGGAAAACTGCTTCCAAAAAATAAAACACCTCCTCTCCAGCCTAAACCTAGTACTAAACTCTTCCAAGACCGAACTCCTACTCATCTCTCCTGAGAACAGCTGCTTCACCACTACTCATCCGGCCACTCCACCAACCACCCAAGTGAGAGACCTAGGAGTGATTATTGACAATCACATGAACTTGAAAGCTTCCATCAACAGAACTACCAAAGACTGTTTCCACAAACTACAAGTGCTAAAACTGATAAGATCCCTCTTTCATACTCAAGACTTCAGAACAATTCTACAAGCAATCATCTTCTCAAAGATAGATTATTGCAATTCAATCTTTCTTGGTCTCCCTTCCTCTTACACTAAACCGCTTCAGATGGTACAAAATGCAGCAGCACGATTGCTAACCAACACCAGGAGGAGAGACCACATCACCCCAATCCTAAAAAACCTCCACTGGTTGCCAATTCACTTTAGAATCATCTACAAGCCATCTCCATTATATACAAAAACATCCACCAACATGCTCCAATTGACCTACAAATCCCCTTCCGATTACACAACTCTTCAAGACCGACTAGAGATGCATACAGAGGATCACTCCAGGTACCTTCCACCAAAACCACCAGACATATTACTCTAAGGGATCGGGCCCTCTCCACAGCCGGCCCCCCCTTACGGAACTCCATCCCCCCGATCGAGACAAGAACTTTGCCTCCGAACCTTCAGGAAAAGACTTAAGACTTGGTTGTTTAAGCAAGCATTCCCGGACCCTAATTAATCTCTCACATTGTCAACATATTTCCCTCAATCACACTAGTTTCAGGAATTTGTAATAAACCCCTTACTTAGTCAATATATTGTCACATTGTCAACATATTGTCTAGTTGCTGAAATCTGTAATTATCAACATTGTCAACATATTGTCAACACATTGTCTAGTTGCTGAAATCTGTAATTATCTTACTGACGTTATCCTTTCCTGCTATTTCTCTCTTCGCCCAGTTCAATCACCCTTGTTATTTGTAACTGCTTTTCTCCGCACCTTAGATATAGTTAGAAGTTTTTTGCACCCCTGTTATACTGTAAACCAGCATGATGTGATTGTATCATGAATGCCGGTATAAAAAAACCCTAAATAAATAAATAAATAAACTATAGTTAACCACTAAAAACCATCAACTATATCTAGCAGAACTTTGCAATATGCTTAATAAACTTTACATAACGTATCTCAATAACTGTTCCTGTCACCCGTGTCTTTCTACCTTCGCAATTTCCACCCGATGGTCAAATGACTCTCGTTGCACAGTGTTTCTCTCTGGAACGTGGAAGAAATGGTGAGTTCCCTTCTTGTCCTGCCTATCGCGGCCATTTTGTGGTAACTAGTGAAAAACATAAATTTCACTTTACTGAGCTTAACAATTTCCAATAGCAATATAGGTGCTGGTAAAGCTGTTAACGGAGGAGTGGAAAAATTAGACGTCCCATAGTCTCCATTTATAGATACTGAGTTCTTCAATAGACAGTTCAGGTAGGCCTATTAAGAGACTGGTATATCTGTTCTCGTGTTGTCATCATCCGCCGGGTTCGCCATTGACTGGGTATTAATATAGTACAGGCCTTGTTGCGCATTCTGGATCGCAGGGGAGTGCAGGTGAAGATTCATGCCAGTCTGCTATGGACAATTGCTTAGGGCTTTGTTACCGCTTAGAAAACAGTATTAGTTCCAAGAGAGAGTTTACGACATTGCGCACCGGGTAGATGGCACCAAGTAAAGCTGGTGAGACGATACGGGGGTTCTTGAATAGTGGTCAAACTTAGCTCACCTCAAGAGGTTCCAGACAAATAGGATTTCGCCTTCTCCGCATCCAGAAAGTCGACTGCTTTGTTTCCTTGCCAAATTCTCAACTTTGCAAGGTACTGAAGCTGGAACCGGATGTCTCGTTTGTGTAATTCAGTGCAGATGGGGGCTGAATGATTTTCGCCACTGTGCCAACTTCGCCGAAAAATCTTGAAATATTCGAACTGTGTGCTCTTGATAAGTAAGTTTCGTCACAGCCCTATAGGCCTTAAAAATCGACGACTGTGAATCGAAACAGATCCAACTCCAGAGGCGTCCCGCAAGGTTCCTCTCTCTCCTCCACTCTATTCAATATTTACCTACTTCCTTCTCTGCAAACTTCTCTATGACCTTCACCTCACACACTTCATCTACGCGAATGATGTACAAATACTCATCCCTATCACCGACTCCATAGCTACCACCTTGAAAAGATGGGAAAATGCCCTCTCATCCATAAACTGCCTCCTCACCTCTCTCCACCTCGCCCTTAACACTCTAAAATGGAACTACTCTTTATATCCCCCCCCTCCCTCACCCAGTGTACCCCTTCCACAGGCACCTTCTTCTCTCTCCAAGCCCGAGATCTAGGTGTTATAATTGACAATCGCCTCAACCTACAAAAATTCATTGGCACCACCATGAAAGAGTGCTTCTTTAAACTCAATACACTAAAAAAACTCAGACCCCTCCTCTAGTTGAACGACCCCCGTACTGTCCTGCAAGCCACGGTCATGTCCAAAATAGACTACTGCAACTCCCTCCTCCTTGGGCTACCTAAAACCACAATTAAACCCCTACAACTCCTACAAAATGCAGCTGTGAGAATTCTCACAAATACTTGCAAATGTGACCATATCACCCCTTTACTCAAAGACCTGCACTGGCTCCCCATTCAACAACACATAGCTTACAAGGCTCTCACCATAATGCACAAATCCCTCCACAACGAAAACATGCAGTGGATGAAAGATAACCTCCGCTTCCTCGCCCCTACCAGACCTACCAGATCCTCACACAAAGGTACCATCCACACCCTCCCCCCGAAACAGATTCACCTCAAATCTACAAAAGAATGGGCCTTCTCAATCGCCGGTCCCTATGCCTGGAACACTATGCCACCTGAACTCAGACTAGAGCAGTGTATGCATAAATTTAAATCAAAACTCAAAACATGGCTCTTTAAACAAGCCTACCCTTAACTCCCCCACTCGATTTCCTGATAAATTAAATTCTCTTTCGACCTTTTCTATTCTGCCATTGTGCCCTGCAGCCCACTCCGCCCCCCTCTTCCCTCTATCAACCTTGAGAGGCTCGCCTGTATTTCCTACTTCGTCTATTCCTCCGGTGAAGCCTCCCAGCATCCTATTTCTGGGAAATTGTATTGCTCTATTAACCTGCCCACGCTATGTACGAGATATTGGCTATTTGGACCTCCGTAGCACATCTTAAAGTTAAATCGCTCTTTATGTACATAAGTTTGCTCTCCGATTTCTAGCCTTAAGCTATCGCTCCCACGTGCACCTGACCGTGCACTTCCCAGTTCTCTGTTCTCCTGTTTTTTTTGTAACTGCTCTCTTCCTGCTTTGTTTTTTACCCCTGTTATACGTAAACCGGAATGATATCTCTGATGAGGGTCAGTCAATAAAAAAAACCCAAATAAATAAATAGACATATGTTCTCTTCCTTTCTGTGTATATAAAAGAGATTTTCGCTGCGATGCTGAAGTTTTTCAGTGGATGTGAGAGGATGGGGCCGGGAGCCGAGTCAGACACGTCTGCATGGCTTCACATTACGTGACCCCCTAGAATGAGCCTTAACCTGTAGAGGTAAAGGCTTTCCTGCCTCTATGTAGGCTGCCTTGATTACTTCTTTCATCCAGTGGATTATGGTCGCCCGCGAGGCCGCTTCTCCTTGTTTCTTCCCGCTGTGAAGAATGAATAAGTGATCTGTTTTGCACACCGGTTCCGATCTTTCCAGGTATTGCACCAGGAGTCTGCCGACATTCAGGTGGCGAAGAAGGCGTGAGTCCTTATGTTCATTCGGAGCTGGTAGCTAGATGGTTTGGTTTAAGTGAAACTCGGAAACCACTTTCGGAAGGAAGGAGGGGACAGTGCGCAGTTGTATGGTTCCAGGTGTGAAACTGAGGAATGGTTCCCGACAGGATAGGTCCCATAGTTTGGAGATGCGACGAGCTGAATATATTGCCACCAGGAATGCCATCTTCAATGTTAAGAGGCGTAGTGACAGACCACTTGTTGGTCTGAAGGAAGCCCAGCTAGGAAGTCTAATACTAGATTGAAATTCCATAAAGGCACTGGCCACTTTAGGGGTGGTTGGAGTTGTTTAACCCCTTTCAGGAAGCGGGACAAGTGCAGATGGGTTGATAGCCGGTTACCGTCCACGTCTGCTCTGAAGCAGGTCAGTGCGGCTACTTGGACCTTGAGGGAGTTGAGTGACAGCCCCCTCTTCATTCCGTCCTGTAGGAACTCCAGAATCATGGGAATCTTGGCTGTCCGCGGGAGAATCCCACGGTCCTCACACCAGGCTTTGAATACTCTTCAGATCCATATGTATGACAGGGATGTGGAGAACTTGCGCGCTCGGAGCAGGGTGTCAGTCACGGCCTTTGAGTAACCACGCTTCTTCAGACGAGTCCTCTCAAGAGCCAGACCGTAAGAGAGAATTGAGACGGATCTTTGGGGAGAATCAGGCCCTGCCGGAGAAGATCCCTGTGTGAAGGTAGGCACAGAGGGTTCCCCGCAAGGAATCTTTGCATGTCTGCATACCATGGTCGTCTTGGCCAATCCGAGGCCATTAGTAGAACTAGTCCCCTGTGATGTTCTATCTTATTTATTTATTTGTTTTAAAACTCTTCTATACCGTCGTTAAGTTAATTCACCATCACAACGGTTTACAGCAAAGCACAATAAGGAAAAACTATAATTGGTATAGATTACAAATTATACATGTGCCAACATAGAACGGTAACATATTTTAATAAGAAAAGACTGTGTGTTAATTAAGGCTTATATGTCAGTTGAAAAACTGTCAAGCAGTTCAAATCTAGCGTTAATATGCAATTGGAGATATTAGAGGGAAAAAACGGATTACTTGGTGACCCTCGCATCCGTGGTGAACAATTGCCTGTTAGGGATTTTCTCGCAGGATATCAAAATTTACATCTCCTGAGAACACCTCATATTTTGTCCTCCATTAGTCAAGGAAAAACTTTACTTGAGCTCTGTTGTGAGGACATAGATAAGAAAATGTGTATGGTTTCAAAACTCTATGTTATGCTCCTTGGCACTGAAATGCAACCTTTCCCTCACACTATAGGGTGGGAACTAGACCTGGGGCATCCCCTATCAGTGGAGGAATGGGCGCAGATGTATTCGGCAGCCCGGAAATGCAAGATCTCTGCCACCTTACAAGAGAATTGTTATAAGATGTTAACTCGCTGGTATATCACGCCACAAAAATTGCACCGCAGGTACCCCCATGTCAGTGATCTATGTTAGTGCCAGTGCGGACATACAGGGACATTTTTCCATATGTGGTGGTCCTGTGAGCATGTACATAAACTATGGGAAGCGGTAGCCACGTGGGTTGAAGCCATTTTGGGTTTGCATAGCCTTTTGGACGCTGGATTTATGTTGCTGCATCACCCTCACTAAGCATTGGCAGAACTGAGTCTGAGTTTTGTCCAACAAGTTTTTATTGCAAGCCACTGGAAACAGGCTGACATTCCATCTTTGCATGCTAAACAACAAAAGATACAAAAGATACATCTCTACTGTAGAATGGCAGCTATTACGGCAGAATTACATAACACTTCCTCCACATTCACGTCAATTTGGGCACCATACCCACAATGGGAAACAGCAGCTGCTCTCCGGCAGTAGTACTTGACGTCATGGACCTATTCGATCAGCATGTATATACTTATTCTGTTTGCCGTACCTTCCTTTTACCGGACGATAAGAGGAAATGTACAGAAACGTTTAGGTGAGCTCATGGGGGAGGGGGGGGGGGAGGAAAAGGAGGGATCTTTGTACCACTGACATGGCATGCTTCTTGTTTTACTGCTCTTGTTTTAGTGTTTTGCTGATTTTAAATGCAATAAAACTATAAATTAAAAAAAAAAAAAAGAACGTGCAAAAAGCCATTGCGTCCTACCACATGGCGCACAACAAAAAGCCTCGGAGCAGGGCCTAGCCTAAAGAGGCTGTTCAACCTGCCAGGCTGCCCTCGTCCCTCCACCTCCCATGGAGTGGAACGAACTGGTACGCCGAGCAAGGAGACCAGGGGAAGAGGAAACCCTGTACAACAAAACCCTCCTGCTAAGTCTCTCTATCTTTTTTTTTTTTTTTTCAACTTACCAGAGCTCAGCCCTTCCTGGCTGAGCCAGAGACGGTCTCCGGCTGCAGGGGGAGAGGACATGTGCCATCACTGCTACACTCGGCTTCCTGTACCCGCTCCCTTTCAGCTGCTCAAGCAGATAAGTCCATGCCGGCGAAACCAGATACCGGACCAAGGCACAAATCTGAGGGACCATGGAAATCACCTCAGGAATTCTCAGCTGGGGGTGGGACCATTTGATATCACTGCAGGAGAGCGGGGCCAATTTTTTTCCTTAATTCTCCTTTACTTTAAAATGAAGCAATCCCCAGTGGGGAGATGCATATCCACAATCTGCTAGAGACGGAGAATGCTGGCAAGCTGATGTAACTGCAGGGATGTATATATTGTGAAGGAAAATTGGTTCTTACCTGCTAATTTTTGTTCCTGTAATACCAGGGGCGGATTGTGGGAAAATAGTGGCCCAGGGGATTTTTCTCCATACTGGCCCATGGGTACCCAATTACACATACAATTTGGTGAGTCACCAAATACAGAATAAAGGGACCATAAATATACACAGAAATGCACAGACAAACTGAACTGGAAATCACAACAAGTTAGACTGTATGAAATGCAGCAATGGAAAAACAGAAAATACCATCATTCCTCATAAAACATCAAACAATAAAATCAAGAACTATAAAACATGAATCACAATAGGAAAATCATACTAAAAATATATATTTCAAAACTGCTGATAAATAGAACCTCCAGTAATTTAACTCATATACAAATTTTTCAAAATTTCCCTAACACCAATAAAATATTTCAAAAACAGCAGACATCAAATAATATTCAATAATTAAAACTAATAAGGATAGAAAAAAATCCTCGGTTCTCCATACCTGGGAACTTTTAATTCCAGTCACCTTGAGATGGTCATGAATTACCGTATTTTTCGCTCCATAAGACGCACTTTTTTCCCTCAAAAGTGGGGGGAAAATGTCTGTGCGTCTTATGGAGCGAATATATAAAAAACCCAAAAATCTAACAACCCCCCCACCCTCCTGACCCCCCCAAGACCTGCCAAAAGTCCCCTGGTGGTCCGGGAGCGGTCCAGGAGTGATCTCCTGGACTTGGGCCGTTGACTGCCAGTTCAAAATGGCGCCGACGGCCCTTTGCCCTTACTATGTCACTGGGGTCGACCAATGGCAGCAGTAGCCCCTGTAAAAGACAAAAAACAACAAGGGGACAACCTTATATCGTGGAAGGATTTTATTGGTAAATTTTAATTTCTAGATCCCAGCAGTAGCCCCTGTGACATAGTAAGGGCAGTTGGCTGCCAGTAATCAAAATGGCGCCGATGGCCCTTTGCCCTTACTATGTCACAGGGGCTACCGCTGACATTGGTCGACCCCAGTGACATAGTAAGGGCAAAGGGCCGTTGGCGCCATTTTGATTACTGGCAGCCGACGGCCCAAGTCCAGCAGGAGATTGCTCCCGGACGGCTCCTGGACCCCCACTGGACCACCAGGGACTTTTGGCTGGTGGTCCAGCCAAAAGTCTTGGGGGATTGTATTTAATTAATTTGGCAGGTCTCGGGGGGGGGGGGGTTAGGAGGATGGGGGGTTGTTAATTTAAAGGGTTGGGATGGGATTTTTTTTGTGGGGGGGGGGGGTTCCCACAGAAAGAGAACAATAAAAGTTTTCTGATCTGGGGAGTGGACCGAAATGGCCCTCCCCAGACCCGAAAACAAAATGGGGAGAAAATAAAATGTTATGCACTCCCCTAATTTGCTCCATAAGACGTACAGACGCCCGGGGACAGAGCCGGTTTAGCACAAAATTTTTTTTTTTTTAATTTTCCCCCTCTGAATCCTAGGTGCGTCTTATGGTCAGGTGCGTCTTATGGAGCGAAAAATACGGTAGTTGTTCTCTAGCACACATCACCATCATATGCTCACTCATGATTACACACAGTCTCCCTCTCTCACTGATGTGCTTGCTTACTCTGACACATGCTTACTGACACACATGCTCTCACTCATGGCCTTATGCATGCTTTCACATGCTGACTCATTCACACACATGCTCACTGACACACTCGCCCTGTCTCACTCCCACATGTTCAGTGGCACACAAACTCTGACTCATCCGTCCAATCACACTCATACATATGCTCAGACCTATGCACACTCACACATGCTGCCATTCTCTCCCTTGCACACATGCTCACTGACACACTTGCACTCTTAACGCTCACACATGCTGACATACATACCCTCACTGCCTCATACATTCAGTCATGCTCACTTATGTTTGCTTTTCTCCCCCTCTGTCTGTGAATAAGTAAAAAAAACATTGGTGGTCAGGGAAAATCCAGGCAAGGCCCAAGAGAGGAGAGTCTGAGTGGGCTTTAGAGCAGTGGTCCTCAACCTTTTTTCTGTCAGACACACCTGACAGATGGTTCTCATATGTGTGACACACTGAACACATGACCATCATAGGGCTAAATATAAAAGTACAGTTTGCATCCACAGGAACCCCCCTGACCCACAATTATGGATGTAAAGCAGAATTATGACATTCCCCATACAACTTACCTTACAAAAAATATATTCTGGTTCTAGTATCATCTCAGTAACAGCAACACAAAGTAACTAGCAGGCTCAATAGCCATACTTATGAAAAGACAGCAGTTTATCACTAATGCATGTCCTCTTGAGAAAATACAACAAATAAGACTGATACAGTAAAATATCTCACCTTGGTCACATACACAGAACCGACCTAACATACTACCAGGATTTGCAGTAATGCACATAAACTAATCCGCACACAGTTACACTTGTATTAGGGAACACATTCAAACAGTAACAACCCTACCTATGAAAAGGCAAAACTATAAATATTAAATCAGGCCCTAAACACCAATACACCTCCTATTAGGAAAACAGAACTAGCCAAGCAGCTATAGATCCCAACGCAGAAATAACTGTACAACTATACTTATAAGCAGAATAAATGTTTCACAACAACTATGAACAGAATAATATCCAACAATTAAAAACTCATAAAAATTATTTAAAATTCTCCAAACACCAATACAATATTTCAAAACAGCAGACACATCACATAATATTCAGTAATTAAAATGGCAGTCAATCAAGAAAAATAAACTTAAAAATCCACCTTTACTAACCCCCTCCAGCAGCTCTCCTACTCCTCTTCCATGCAGGCCAGTAGCACACACCAGAAGCAGTAGTGGCTGAAGCTCTGTACTCATGGCCCTCTTCCTTAGGGCCCATGACCAGTCTCTCTGTCTCTCACACACATACATACCAGTTACACCCCCATGACCAGTTTCTGTCTTTCACACACCAATCATCTCCCGACCAGTCTCTCTCTTACATACACACCAGTCACCTTCCCGATCAGTCTCTCTCATACACACACACACACACACACAGAGGCTTCCCACTTCCATGTTCTATCTTACATATACAGGCTTCTCACTCTTATGCTGTGTCTCACACACACCCAGGTTTCTCACTCCTATGCTAGCTCTCGCCACATGCACAGGCTTCTCATTCCCATACTTACTTTCTTTCTCTCTCACACACACATACCAGTCACACTCACATACCAGTTTCTGTCTCTCACATACCAATCATCTCATGACTAGTCTCTCTCTTACACACACAGTCACCTTCCCAAACAGTCTCTCTCTCTCTCATGCATACACACACATAGACTTCCCACTCCCATGTTCTATCTTACATATACAAGCTTCTCGCTCCCATACTGTGTCTCACACACACACCCAGGTTTCTCACTCCTATGCTAGCTCTCTCCACATACACAGGTTTCTCATTCCCATAATCACTTTCTCTCTCACACACACACACTCCAGTCATCTCCCTGACCAGTCACTTCCATTGTCTCTCCTATATACACACACACACCACCTCTCTAACCAGTTTCTCTCAATCACACACATGATCTTTCTCACACACTTTACATAGATGATCTCAATCAAATGCTCTCACACACAGGCTCTCAGTCACAGTTACACATGCACACTCTCAATCACATATACATTCTCTCACTTACAGACAGGCTGGCTGGCTCTCTCATTTCCTACCCCCCCCCCCCCCCAGCACAAATGGTAGCTGCAGCAGCCTCCTCCTCTAGCCCCCACAGGCCAAGAAAGAAGATTCCTATCGGCCACAGGAGGCTAATTCTGCTGTCTCCTGTGCCGATTTCTGGCTGCTTCTGATTTTGCTTTGGGCGCACGCTATTGCCCGGGGCCAATGCTGCCCGACACTACTTTTTGGTGCGGCATGGCTCTTTCTTCTTCCTGCGCACCCCACTGCACATCACTTCCTGTTCCGGGGCAGGGGGTCAGGTGCGGGAAGAAGAAAAGGCCAGCCTCCACTAACACTGCTGCGGCTTGAGAATGAAAGGAGCCTGCCGCAGAGGAAAGCTGTGGGAGCTGGGAGGCAGGCATTCAGCCCGCGGTGAGGCAGCGGCAGCAAGTGTGCTGGCTGCATCCCGCCGGCAAAAACGCAAGCAGGGTAGGTGCGAATGGAGGCTGCGGGGCCTCGGTGATGATGGGGCATGGGAGAAGTGCGGCAAATAGGCCCATGAAACTGGGGCTGGTGCCGCAGGGAAAATACAAAAGCAGCACTTAAGCTATCACGTGATTGGGGTGACCGGCCCACCGGGGCATGCCCTAAGCCACGATAGGCCAATCCGCCCCTGTATAATACCACAGATCAGTCCAGACAAGCGGGTTTTATTCATCCCTACCAGCAGATGGAGGTAAAGAACAAAACTTTGGGCACTGCCACATATACGAGAGTGCCACCTGCAATCCCTCAGCATTAATCGATACCCAAGCCAAGGTAAGAAAAATAAAGAGCGAACGAAGCTCCCAACATGGATACCCCTGACCAACTAAATAACCAGCAGAAAACGCTAAACCTAGAAATTGAAGCCAAAAAATGGCAAATCTGCTTTGCAAATAAATATAGCAGTAGACGAAGCAGCCTTTCAGCAGAGATCCTCAAGGCGGGCCTCTGGACTGATCTGTGGTATTACAGGAATGAAAATTAGCAGGTAAGATCCAATTTCCTTTCCTGAACATACCCAGATCAATCCAGACAAGCGGGATGTACCAGAGCCCTCTTATACTGGGCAGGAATCCGAAAGACCCGCTCGAAGAACATTCTCTCCAATGAGTCTCAATACCAAGACGCAAAGGTTCTTCAGCCGCCGGAGGGAGTTGGGGGCGGTGGGGCTCGATGCCCTCGTATGCCCATGGCTGACCGGAGTCCTCCTGTACGTCTTTCCTCCGAGGCTGCTGATAGCAAAAGTACTCAGGCGTGTAGAGGGCCACGCGGGGTCAGTGATTCTGGTGGCTCCGGAATGGCCTAGCCGTCCATGGTTCGCGGATCTAGTGCGGCTGGCAGTGGACGGACCACTACGCTGACCCATTTACCGGATCTCCTGTGTCAGGGTCCTATATTTTCCGATTGGGAGGATCGCTTTTGTCTCGCGGCCTGGCTTTTGAGAGGAGGCGATTGCGGGTGAGGGGGTATTCGGAACCAGTAATTACCACCGTTCGCAGAGAAGCTCCCAGGCCCTCTGAAAGAATTCCGACTCCCCCGGATCCAATTGCTGCCGGCTGAGGTAATCTGCCTGGAAGTTGTTGACTTTTGCAACATGGGAGGCGGCGATTCCTTCGAGATGAAGCTCTGCCCACTCAAACAGCAGCTTAGCCTCCTGTGCTACGTGGGACTCTTGGTCCCCCCCCCTGGCGGTTGATCTAAGCCACCGTAGTTGAATTGTCCGAGAAAACTCACACCATCCAATCGCGGACCAAGGGTAAAAACTGCTCCAGAGCTCGGCGCACCACTCTCTTCTCCAGGCGATTGATGGACCATGTCTGTTCTGACATCGACCAAAGGCCCTGAGCAGACCTGCCCAGACAAACTGTCCCCCAGCCCCGAAGACCTGCATCCGTGGTGACCACCACCCACTCCGGGACCTCGAGGGGCATCCCCATCTCCAGATTGTTCCGCGTCATCCACCAGGCCAGACTGGCTCTGGCTGACTCCATCAGAGCCAGGGGCAGGAAATATTGTTGCGACAGAGGATTCCAACGGGACAACAAGGCTCTCTGCAGAGGCCTCAAATGGGCAAATGCCCAGGGCACCAGTTCCAATGTGGATGCCATCGAGCCCAGGACCTGTAAGTAATCCCAAACCTTCGGCACCTGTAGACGAAGCAGATGCGCTATCTGTCCCTGAATTTTGTTCACCCTGTCTGTAAGAAACACTCTGCTCCGCTGGTTGTCGAAACGGGCTCCCAAGTATTCGAGGGAATGGGAGGGGACCAGATGGCTCTTCTGCACATTGATAACCCAGCCTAGAGATTCCAGGAGCGACTAAACTCGGTCCACGGACCGCACACATTCCTCTAGTGACTTCGCCCATATCAGCCAATCGTTCAATTATGGGTGCACCAGCAATCCCTCCTGTCGCAGCGCCGCCACCACTACCACCATCACCATCTTTGTAAAGATCCGCGGGCCGGTGGCCAGCCCGAAACGCAGCGCTTCAAACTGATAGTGCTGTCCCAGAATCATGAATCTGAGAAACTTCTGGTGCTCCTGATGAATGGAGATATGCAGATAAACCTCAGTGAGATCCAGAGACGCCAAAAACTCTCCTCCCCGTACCGCCGCAATTACGGTGCACAATGTCTCCATCTGAAAACGTGGTACCTTCAAACTCTGGTTGACTTTCTTCAGGTCTAGGATAGGTTGGAACGTGCCTTCCTTCTTGGGCACCACGAAATAGATGGAATATCTGCCTTGTTCCTGTTCAGACATTGGCCCCGGTACAACCGCCTCCAGACTTAACAACCGCTGAAGCGTTTCCTGGACCGCTACCCACTTGCTTCGGGAAAGACAACGCAACTCCAGAAAGACCAACCGCAGTGGGCGAGAAAATTCTAAGGCGTAGCAGTTTCTCACCACGCTCAACACCCATTGGTCGGAAGTGATCTTGGTCCACTCCCCGTAGAACCGGGCCAGCCTGCCCCCGATTACCAGAAACAAGGAGTGGACCTGCCGGATCTCATTGTGAGGAGATATTGCCACCTGCACCCTGGGTGGATCCGTCTCTAGATGACATTCCAGCCTCTCGAAAGGACTGTTGTCTATGCGAGGACTGTCTTGGGGCCGAGGCTGCCGAGGGCCTCGTCTGACGAAAATGTCTGACTCCCGAAAGCGAGGCAGAGAAGAGAAAGGTTTCTGGCCAGACGTTCGATCTTCTGGCAGCCTATTGCCCTTTGACTCTTCCAGCGACTTCATCAGACGATCGAGGTCCTCACCAAACAGCAGTTTCCTCTGAAAGGGCAAATTACAGAGCTGCGATTTTGATGACAGATCTGCTGACCAGTTGCATAGCCACAAGTGTCATCTGGACGCCACCACCGACACCATAACACAGGCTGTAGTTCTCACCAGGACATACAAAGCATCCATGCCACAGGCAACCCCTGCCTCCAGGCAGGCCACCTGGACTGGGGAAAGAGTCCCGGAGGCAGACTGTTCATGTGGCTTTTGGATCCAACATAAATAGGACCTCAAAAGCTCGCTTGAGATGCACTTCCGACTTCTGATTCTGAACATCCTTCAGAGCGGAAGCTCCAGCCACCCCAATAGTGGTCTTCTTAGTGACTGCTGAAACTGCTGCATCCACCTTCGGGACCTTGAGAACGTCCAGATGGTGCTGCAGAAGCGGATAAAGCTTGGACATTGCTCTGCCAACTCGTAGACCCAAGTCGGGGAAATCCCACTCTCGGTTGATCAATTTCTGGATTTTCTTTGGAATTGGGAAAGCGCTGGGTGGTCTCCATAGACCATCCAGAACCGGATTAACCCCTTCAGCATCTGAATCCTCCAGGGTGAGCTTAATCCCCAGCTCTTCCAACACCTGAGGTATAAGTGGGCGAAGCTCCTCTCTCTTGAAAAGCCGGATCACCTGCGGATCATTGCCTTCAGCCTCTGGACCCTCCAAGGTCCCCTGTTCAGTTTTAGAGTCCCCTGGGTCCAGAGGGGGACTCCCAATTGAGTCCCCATCCTGATCGGCATCCGAGGAGACCTCATCCTCCTGCTTAGACTCTTCCGAGTCCAATCGCGCTAGCTGTCCCTCGAAAGGCAGAGTTCGCGGGCCCGCAGAACCTTTAGGGGGGGGATCTTCCCCCGCTTTGCCGAATCCATCGGGCCTTCTGTGACACCGCACTTACCTGCCTGCCTAGCCAGGAAGGCCTCGTGCAGTAAAAGTACGAATTTGGGCGAAAACACCCCTGGGGTCCCAGAAGGGTGCTTGGGGCTGCTAGGGCCAGAGAGATCCGGACCTTTTTCCCCAGGTCGAACCATGGGAGACAGAAGCGAGGGGGACCCCCCGGGGAGAAGCCCCCCTATCCAGCTCCGCTTCTGCGGCCATAGCCACTCCCTCCTGTGATCCCAGCGCCACTGCCACGGTCCGCGAATGCCTCTGCGGCTTTGCTTGCCTTTCAGACCCCCCCCCCCCCCCCTCCAGCACACTGTGCAGAGGAGGAGGTCATTCAGACCGACCGACAGGCTACATCAGGCCCTGCAGGTCTCTCTGAGCTGCTTGTCTATCATAACAAGCACCAAGAAATAAAGCAAGGCAAAATAAAAAATCCAAACAGGCAATCCTATGCTTGCCGCGCTTTCCCGTGGACTGGATCGCGAAGGGGTGAGGCGCACCACACGGCAGCTGTCAAACCCTGAAGAGGGCGCACTGCCCCAAGAATTTCATGCCGGCACGGTGAATAGGCCGCTGCTGCGACTGAAAACCGTGCAGCTCGTTCGGGAGTACAGCCAGCCCCCACTGGAGTGAATCTGCCCCGACCGGGACCACCCTCCTCCGAACGATTCCCCGATCCGCCCACTTACTGCCCGGTCTGCACCAGACGATCTCGCTGAGGATTTCAGCCTGCTAGGCCGCACAGCCTGCCACATGCTTTTGCTGTTGCAAAAGCAGACAGCTGCCGATGACTTTCTTTTTATTTTACAACAAAGATTTAAAGGCCCAGAATTACAGGAAAGCACAAAAATAAAAGTAAAGGTACTTCCCTGTCCTGGGCGGCGGAGGGGCTTCGGGCCCACCGAGGGAAGCAGACCACTAGCTGTCAGGGGTCCCGGGGTCGTGGGCTGAAGCTGGCCAGGGGCATCCAACCCCCGTTCGCCCAGCTCAACCCAAGGGACAACCCTTCTGCAGGAGCCTGTGACCTCGGGGAGCAATTTTCCTTAAAATATCCAGTCAGTCAGTACTGCAGGGTTAGCACCTCTACCATCTGTTGGAGGTAGAGAAATACTGAGGGACAGCAGGTGGCACTCTCATACATGTGGCAGTGCCCAATGTTTTGTTCTCTACCTCCATCTGCTGGTATAAAACCCGCTTGTATGGACTGACCTGGGTATGTTCAGGAACATCAGTTTTCTCCATCTCCATCTGCTGGTAAAGGTGCATGACCCACTTGATCTGGATTCATCTGACTGGATGCTAAGCAAGTAAATAAGCAAGTAAATAAGCAAGGTTGGCTAAGTGTTGCCAACCTTGCTTATTTACCGTGTGTTTGAGCATGGTTTTTTTTTTCCAGGAAACACTTTTTCTATTTTTTTTTTTAACTTGCGGGTAGCTTATTTTGGGGCTTTTTATTCCCTACATGCTATTTTTTGGGCTTGAGGGGCAGAAATCGTGCCCTGCTGTTCCTATCACCTCTGATTGGCTCCTGCTGCCGATGAGGCCATCTCTCTGTGACTGAAATAGCCCAATCTGGTAATAAAAAGGGTTATTCAGAGGATATACTGGGAGAAGATTAAAAAAAAAGCAAAAAAAGCGCCCAGCACAACTCAAAGAAAGATATTTGGGCTACACAGGGGACAGGATCCCCACAGATACTCCATCAATATTCTCCTTTTGTGAACTGTCCAACAAAGATTATTCACCCACATATTTTTACTATTGACACAGGCAATTTTGTCACTTATTTTCTATTCCTTTCTTGGCCAGATTATCAGATCTAACTAAAACCAGCCATGCCATTGTAATTTAAAGAGGCAAAGAGAAGAAATGGTGTCAAAGTCTTTTTGCATCTAAAAGCTGCTTTTATAGAGATATGATCTGCTGTGAATAAAGCAGTCCTATCACTGAACCAGACCCTACATCCAAATCAACCAGCCAAATATTCTCACTTACCCTACATTCCTATCACTGCCTCAGTTTCACATTTTCTGTTTCATGCATACACTAGCAGTGCACACACTGTATACACGCACATCTACTCCCACTCAACATTTATGCTCACAGAGTTCTGGTTACAGGAAATGGCCACACAGTAAGAACATAAGACATGTCATACTGGGTCAGACCACGGGTCCATCAAGCCCAGTATCTTGTTTCCAACAGTGGCCAATCCAAGTCACAAGTACTTGGCAAGTACCCAAACATTAAAAAGATCCCAAGCTACTATTCCTTATTGATTAATAGCAGTTTATGGATTTCTCCTCTAGGAACTTATTCAAACCTTTTTTTAAACCCAGTTACACTAACCTCTGTAAACACATCCTCTGGCAATGAATCCTAGAGCTTAATTATGCATTGAGTGCAGAAGAATACTGCCAGACTGTAGATGGCACCCTCCTAGATAAGGCGGAGTTTATTAGTAAACTTCTGACTCCATCCTGCTAGAGGGGGGCATAATCCAGGAGTCTGGACTGATCCAGGTACGTACAGGGAATTATGCATTGAGTGAAAAAGAATTTTCTCCATTTTAAATGAGCTAATTGCTAAATACATAGAGTGCCCCCTATTCCTTTTATTGTCTGAGAGAGTAAATAAAAGGACTAGGGGGCACTCCATGAAGTTAACAAGTAGCTTATTTAAAACAATTTGGAGAAATTCTTTTTCACTCAACACATAATTAAACTCTGGAATTCATTGCCAGAGGATGTGGAGTAACTGGGTTTAAAAAGGTTTGGATAAGTTCCTAGAGGAGAAATCCATACAAGGAAAATTGGTTCTTACCTGCTACCGTATTTTTCGCTCCATGAACGCAACTGACCATAAGACGCACATAGGATTCAGAGCAGGAAAATTAAAAAAAAAAAAAATAATAATAATGGTGTGCTAAACCTGCTCTTTTCCTGGGCGTCGGTGCGTCTTATGGAGCAAATTAGGGGCGGGCATAAACTCCCAGGATCAGAAAACATTTATCGTTCTCTTTGCTAGGAAACAAAACAAAACAAAAAACCCCATCCCAACCCTTTAAAGTTAATTAACTACAACCTCCCCCCCTCCTGACCCCCCCAAGACTTGCCAAAAGTCCCTGGTGGTCCAGCGGGGGTGCGGGAGTGATCTCCTGCACTCGGGCTGTCGGCTGCCAGTATTCAAATTGGCGCCGATAGCCTTTGCCCTTACTATGTCACAGGGGCTACCGGTGCCATTGGTCGGCCCGTCACATGGTAGCAATGGATGGCCGGCGCCATCTTGTGGGCCATCCATTGCTCCTATCTTTTTATGCTATGAATCTGAAACTGTTAGTGACCTCTAGATACCGCAACAATACCTTTCTGACATCGAAAACGTGTTAACTTTTTTGCATGAGGTGCATCAACCTCCAGATTTGGAAAAGCCAGAAGCTCCACTGACTGATTTAAGTGGAACGCCAAAACTACCTTTGGCAGAATAGACAGAACCATCCGCAAAGAGACCCCGGAATCCGAAATCTGCAAAAAAGTCTCCCTACATGACAGAGCTTGAAGTTCTGACACCCTTCTAGCTGAACAAATTGCCACCAAGAAAACCACCTTCAAAGAGAGATCTTTTATGGTGGCCCTTTTAAGAGACTCAAACGGTGCCACACACATGCCCTTGAGGACCAGGTTAAGGCTCCAAAATAGGCACACCTTACGAACAGGGGGAGCGCACATGCTTCACCTTTTGGAGGAAATGTACCACATCCGAATGCGCAGCTAGAGTTGTTCCATGAACCCTGCCTCGCAAACAGCACAAGGCTGACACCTGCACTCTCTCGGAAATAAAGGATAAACCTTTCATTAGGCCTCTCTGCAAAAAAGCCAGAATCTGCACCACTGACGCTCGACAAGGATCAACCCCCTGCTCCATACAGCAAGACGCAAAGATCCTCCAAACCGAACATACACCAAGGAAACAGAAGTCTTTCAAGCCTGCAACAGGGTAGAAATAACATCCTCAGGATATCCTTTCTTCCTTAATTGCCTCCTTTCAAAAGCCAAGCCGCTAGACAAAAGCGATCCGCTTGATCTGAAAATATTGGGCACTGCCATAGCAGATTTGGCAGATGGCCAAGTCTTAACAGGCTGTCCACTGAAAGATTAACCAAATCTGCAAACCAAGGTCTCCGTGGCCATTCCGGAGCCATGAGAATCACCTTTCCTGAGTGGATCTCTATTCTCTTCACCACCTTGCCCACCAGAGTCCATGGCGGAAACACGTAGATCAGAATGTCGTGCGGCCAAGGAAGAACCAGAGCATCGTCCACTTCCGCTCCGCGCTGTTTTTGGCGACTGAAGAAGCACCGTGTCTTGGCTTTCCACTGAGTTGCCATCAGATCCATATGAGGAACGCCCCATCTGCAAGTAATGAGACTAATTGCTTCCTCCAATAGCTCCCATTCTCCGGGATCCAATTGTTGTCGGCTGAGAAAATCTGCTTGCAAATTGTCGCACTATGTGCAAAGCTGCTAACAAGGGCAGATATTGCTCCACCCAGTATATCAGCATCTCTGCTTCCAGAGCAACCGCTCAACTCTTAGTACCATCCTGGTGGTTGATGTAGGCCACTGTTGTCGCATTGTCTGACAGGATTCTGACCACACGGTTGCACAAAAGAGGTAGAAACTCCCATAGAGTCAACTGCATCGCTCTTGTCTCTAAGCGATTGATGGGCCAGGTCGCTTCCTCGTTTGACCACTTGGCTTGCACAGACTGGGACTGACACACAGCTCCCCAACTAGAGAGACTGGCGTCGGTAGTCACTACCATCTTCTCTGGCACCTCGAGGTCCACCCCACGGCACAAATGGTCCCAACCAAGCCACCACGAAAGACTGGACCTGGCTGACTCTGTAAGCAGTAGAGGAAGATGAAACTGCTCTGAAATCAGGTCCCACCAGGATAGTAATGCTTTCTGCAGAGGTCTCATATGAGCAAATGCCCATGGGACCAGCTCCAAGGTAGATGCCATGGAACAGAGGACCTGCAAGTAATCCAGTCCCTGGGCACTCGGGTCTCCAAAATTTTAGAACCTGAGTCTACAGCTCGATGATCCACTTCTCTGTGAGAAAGACTTTCCCCACTCAGGTATCGAAGCGCACACCCAAGAACTCCAGGACCTGCGAAGGAGAAAGATAGCTCTTGGACAGATTCACTGTCCAGCAGAAGGATCTCAAGCAGTACAATACCACTTCCACCGCTCATCTGCAAAGGACTTCTGACTTTGCTCGGATGAGCCAGTCATCCAAATATGGATGAACCAGCGTGCCCTACTTTCTGAGAGCTGCCACCACCCACCACCATCAGCTTGGTGAAGGTCCTCGGGGCCGTTGCCAGTCCAAATGGGAGAGTGGAAAACTGGAAATGCCTCCCGAGGATCATAAACCAGAGATACCTCTGATGATCGGAGGCAGGCAGAGCTCCGGAGTCTCAATGTGTGGATGAGACAATGGTGCAAGGAAGAGGGATTCAGTTTTATAAGCAACTGGGGAACCTTTTGGGGAAGGGGGAGTCTTTTCTGAAGGGATGGACTCCAACTTAACCAGGGTGGAATCAGGCTGCTGGTGATAACCTTTAAAAATAGAAAACTAAGAGTTGTTCAGCAGGAGGTATCTTTGAAGGATACGAATGAAGCATTACAGTTAGGGAATTTTTAGAAAGGGCTCAAGAGGTGATCCAGGAAACTAGAGACAGTAATCCTGACTTCAGTGCCAGGAAAAATAGTGGAAACTGTTATAAAGAATAAAATCACAGAATATTTAGATAGACATGGTTTAATAGGACACAGCCAGCATGGATTTAGCCAAGGGAAGTCTTGTCTCACAAATCTACATTTTTTTGAAGGGGTGAATAAACATGTGAACAAAGGTTAGCCAGTACAAGTGGTGCATTTGGATTTTCAGAAGGCTTTTGACAAAGTCCCTCATGAGAGACTTCTAAGAAAACTAAAAAGTCTTGGGATAGAAGGTGATGTCCTTTTGTGGATTGCAAGCTGGTTAAAAGACAGGAAACAGAGAGTAGGATTAAATGGTCAGTTTTCAAAATGGAAAAAGGTAAACAGTGGAGTGCCTCAGGAATCTGTACTTGGACTGCTGCTTTTTAGTATATTTATAAATGATCTGGAAAGGGGTACAATGAGTGAGGTGATCAAATTTAGGAGTTACCACCCAGGGAAAAGATCTAGGCGTCATGGTGGATAATACATTGAAATCATCGGCTCAGTATGCTAAGCTGGTCAAAAAAGCAAACAATATTAGAAATTATTAGGACGGGAATGGTGAATGAAATGGTGGATGTTACAATGCCTCTATATCGCTCCATGGTGAGACCGCACCTTGAATACTGTGTGCAGTGCTGGTTGCCACATCTCAAAAAGATATAGTTCCGCTGAAGAAAGTATAGAGGAAGGTAACCAAAATGATAAGTGCATGAAATGGCTGCCCCATGAGAAAAGCTAAAGAGATTAGGGGCTGTTCAACTTGGAGAAGAGATGGCTGAGGGGGATATGATAGAAGTCTACAAATCATGAAGGACTTGAATGGGTAAATGTGAATCGATTATTTACTCTTTCAGCTAATAGGAGGACAAGAGGGTACTCCATGAAGTCGGCAAGCAGCACATTTAAAACAAATCAGAGAAAATTATTTTTCACGCAACTCACAATTAAGCTCTGGAATTCATTGCCAGAGGATGTGTTTGACAGTTAGTGTGACTGGGTTTAAAAAAAGGTTTGGATATGTTCCTGTAGGAGAAGTCCATAAACTGCTATTAATCCATAAGTAACAGTAGCTTGGGATCTATATAATGTCTGGATACTTGCCAGATACTTGTGACTTGGTTGGCCATTGCTGGACACAGGATACTGGGCTTGATGGATCCTTGGTCTGATCCATTATGGCATATCTGATGTTCTTATGTAACTCCCATGACACATGTATGTGTGACTTTCAATCTACTCTCACTAAATCCCACTAACACAGTTCAGTATGACATCCATTTTACCCTCACTATATCCCACTGACACAGCCACATGACATCCATTCTACCCTCACTGTAAATTACTGACAGCTACATGTTTCTTTCTGCTCTCTGATCATGCTACATCTGCTGCATTTTTACATCTGGCAAGAAGCTAAGTGATAACTGCAGCACGTGCTCATTTTCAGGCTTTTTTACCAAATCACACCAGGAAATCCTCACAATCAGAATTTCCTTTTCCCTGATGGCTGAGATCCCCTAATAAAAATGTAAAGTTCTTCCTTACCCAGAGAGATGAGGGTCTGATAATTCTCCATCATCACATCCTTGTAAAGCTCCTTCTGCTGTTCTTCTAAATCCTCCCACTCCTCCTGGGAGAAATAGATTGCGATGTCCTCAAAGGTTACTGGGACCTGAAACACAAATCCTTCCACATTCAGCACCTCTTGCATCCCCTCCATCAGGAGAACTCCCAGCACTGGGGCTCAGCAGGGCAGGGGGAGAGTTTTCCATATGTTAGTAAGTCACAGGGTGATAGAGTTTCACATTGTTCTAAGCTGCAGCAACTGAAGAATGATCCCCCCATAAACACTGTTAAGGAAGGAATGATATACACAGAAGAAACACATACTTCTTATTCTATAAAATGGGATTTTCTAATGAAATAAGAAAAGGAGACCTGGGAATAAGACTAACAGAAATCATAAGAGAACAAAAATTATACAAGGAAACTGATCTTTTAAAGACTTCAGTTAAATTTCCACGTTAAAAACATAATTAATTTCAAGGGGACAGGTTTATCCTAAAATTACAAACAAATCATTCAAACAGGATCATTTTCATAGATTTAAGCCTATAAAAGCAAGAAAAGAAAGGAGAAATTACTCCTCTTCCGATAATTTCCTTTCCTTTAGTGAGGGCAGGTCAATCCCCACAAGTGGGTTATGCTCCTCCGCCAGCAGATGGAGACAGAACAAAAGCTGTATAGTCCTGCCCCATCAGCCGCCCAGAATTCTCTGGAAAAGTCACTGTGGACAAAACTGACTATACTTGAACATTACTATTAGCAATCAACCTTTCATGTTTCCCAACCAACAGGAACACCGAGCTCAGCCAAAAGAAGGAACATAGCAGCAAATTAAGGGCTAGAGAAGCCTCTTACCGGTTGCCAATGAAGAGCAGGAAGCTTACTCTGCATAGCTCACCCGAAGGAGGCGAACCACAAATTTAAACATCGGCAGCCTAGGGTGGGTCGGAGATTGATCTGCCCTCACTAAGGGAAAGGAAATTATTAGGTAATGGAGAAATTACTTACCTGATAATTTCGTTTTCCTTAGTGTAGACAGATGGACTCAGGACCAATGGGGTATAGTGTACTCCTGTTAGCAGTTGGAGACGGATCAGATTTCAATCTGACGTCAGCCCCTAGTACATATACCCCTGCAGGAAGTGCAGATCCTCAGTATTCTTCCTTGCAAAGCATTGTGAATATATGTTTGACTGACCGATTGGTTAACTTGATTAACTTGTATAACTTCGTAACTATATAAACGTTATAACTTGATTAACTGGATTAATTTGAACTGGTCGATTGAGTATAGCTGGAGACCGCCAGGGAGCTCAACCGGAAAGCGTCGACACCCAGCTGGGTGGAGACCTAGGTAAATGAAAGGAGGCTTACCCTTGAATCATTTGCGATTCCATGCGTGACGACAGCCAAGGGCGGGCTGCTGAGTCCATCTGTCTACACGAAGGAAAACGAAATTATCAGGTAAGTAATTTCTCCATTTCCTAGCGTGTAGCAGATGGACTCAGAACCAATGGGATGTATAAAAGCTACTTCCGAACCGGGTGGGAGGCTGCCTGTGACCCACTCAGTATTGCCCTTGCAAATGCCGTGTCCTCCCGGGCCTGAACATCCAGACGGTAGAATCTGGAGAAGGTATGGATGGAAGACCATGTCGCTGCCCTGCAAATCTCGGCGGGTGACAGCATTCTTGTTTCTGCCCAGGATGCTGCCTGGGCTCTGGTCGAATGGGCCTTGACCTGTAGAGGCGGAGGTTTCCCTGCTTCTACGTAGGCCGACTTGATGACTTCCTTGATCCAGCGGGCTATGGTTGCCCGTGAGGCTGCTTCCCCTAGTGAAGGACAAAAAGGTGGTCCGTCTTCCGTATGGGTTCTGACATTTCCAGATATCTGGAAAGGATTCTGCCAACGTTGAGGTGACGCAGACTACGGGCTTCTTCCGAATTCTTCAGGGCTCCCACCGACAGGAGCGAGATGGTCTGGTTCAGATGGAAGCGAGAGACCACTTTGGGAAGGAATGATGGTACCATGCGCAGCTGGATGGATCCTGGAGTGAACCTAAGAAAGGGTTCAAGGCAAGACAGTGCTTGTAGTTCAGAGATGCATCGCCCTGAACAAACTGCCAGTAGGAAGACAATCTTCAGGGTCAGCTGACGGAGTGATAGCCCTCGAAGAGGTCTGAAGGTGGTTCCAGCCAGGAAGTCCAAGACGAGGTTGAGATTCCACAGAGGTACCGGCCACTTCAGAGGTGGACGAATGTGTTTGACTCCTTTCAGGAAACGTGACACATCCGGATGAGAGGCTAGGCTATCGCTCTCGCCCCTGGTGCCGAAGCATGCCAGTGCTGCCACCTTTACCTTGATGGAGTTGAGGGACAGTCTTTTCTGGAGTCCGCTCTGTAGGAACTCCAGCATCACGGGAACTTTAAGTGAGCGTGTCTTGATGTCGTGATCCACACCAGGCTTCAAATATTCTCCAGATCCTTATGTATGTTAACGATGTGGAGAACTTGTGTGCTCGGAGGAGGGTGTCTATTACCGCCCCCGAGTATCCGCTCTTCTTCAGGTGAGCCCTCTCAATGGCCAGACCGTAAGAGAGAATTGAGCTGGGTCCTTGTGGAAGATCGGACCCTGTTGTAGCAGGTCCCTGAGAGGGGGCAGGGTTAGAGGGTTCCTTGCCAGCAGTCTTCTCATGTCTGCGTACCACGGTCTTCTTGGCCAATCCGGGGCCACCAGAAGAACTAGTCCCTTGTGTAGCTGTATCTTGTGAATGATTGCGCCCAAGAGGGGCCATGGTGGGAAGGCGTATAGTAGGGTCCCCCGTGGCCAGGCCTGCACCAGGGCATCGATCCCTTGGGATTGTAGATCCCGCTTGCGGCTGAAATATCTAGGTACTTGGGCGTTGGTTCTGTTCGCCAGAAGGTCCATTTCCGGTGTTCCCCACCGGTTTTACTATCATCCGGAAGGCTGCGGGAGACAGCTTCCATTCTCCTGGGTCTAGACTTTCTCTGCTAAGGAAGTCCGCCGTGATGTTGTCCTTCACGGCGATGTGAGCTGCGGAGATCTCCTGTAGATTTGCTTCCGCCCATGCCATTAGTGGGTTTATCTCCAGAGACACCTGTTGGCTTCTGGTTCCCCCTTGCCTGTTGATGTAGGCAACCGTTGTGGCATTTTCGGACATCACTCTGACCGCTTTGCCTCGGAGTCTTTGGGCGAACCGCAGGCAGGCGAGTCTGACTGCCCGCGCTTCTGACTGCCATCCTGCCTCTTCTGTGTTCCACTGCCCTTGGGTGGTTAATTCCTCGCAGTGTGCTCCCCATCCCCGTAGACCTGCATCTGTAGTTAGCAGAGTCCAGGTTGGGGATGATAGTCTTGAGCCTCTGTTCATGTGGCTGGGCTGCAGCCACCAGTGTAGTTTGGTCCGAACTGTGCCCAGAAGGGCTAAGCGTACAGTATAGTTGTGCGACCGTGGGTTCCAACGAGACAGCAGTGAGTGTTGTAGAGGCCTCATGTGGGCCCTCGCCCAGGGGACCACTTCCAGTGTGGATGCCATCAGCCCTAGGGCCTGCAGGTAATCCCATGCCGTGGGCGAGGGTCATTCAGCAAGGATTGTAACCGGTTCCAAAGTTTTGACCTCCTTGTGGGAGTCAGGCTGACTTTGTCTTCCTTGGTGTCGAAGTGGACCCCCAGGTACTCCAACGATTGTGAGGGTTGCAGGGAACTCTTGTTCGTGTTGACCACCCATCCGAGACTCTCCAGTAGAGACTTGACTCTGTTGGTTGATTGGATGCTTTCCTCTGGTGACTTTGCCCTGATCAGCCAGTCGTCCAAGTAAGGATGTACGAGGACTCCTTCCTTCCGTAGTATTGCCGCCACTACCACTATCACCTTGGTGAACGTCCGTGGTGCTGTGGCTAGCCCGAAGGGTAGGGCCCGGAACCGGTAGTGATGGCCCAGGATCTTGCGGCATAGGTAACTCTGGTGTTCCCGATGAATTGGGATGTGCAGGTACGCCTCTGACAGGTCCAGGGAGGTGAGGATCTCTCCCGGCTGTATTGCCTTTATTACGGATCTCAGGGTTTCCATGCGGAAGCGGGGGACCTTCAGGTATTGGTTTATGGATTTGAGGTCCAGGATTGGTCGGAACGTTCCCTCTTTCTTGGGAACGAGAAAATATATGGAATAATGACCAGAGTTTATCTCCTGAGGAGGTACCGGAGTTATGGCCTCGAGGGTCAGTAGCCTGGCTAGTGTAACTTCCACTGCCACCTTTTTGGTGGGGTCGTGGCAGGGGGACTCCACAAACTTGTCCGGGGGGGTGCGTATGAAGTCCAGGTAGTACCCTTCTCGGATGATGGCAAGGACCCACTTGTCCGAAGTTATCGACCCATCTTTGGTAGAATAGGGCCAGTCTGCCCCCTATGGCTTCCCTTGGATGGGTCGGCTGATTCTCATTGCGGAGCGCGGCCGGGCCCTGTGCCCGAGCTGTTTCCCTTCTTGTTGTGCTTGTTCTGAAAGGACTGGTTCCTGCCCGAAGGGCGGGGTGCCTGGTAGCTGCTCCTGTATGGGTTGAAGCGCTGCGAGCTTCTGCCCCTGGAGGCCCTGGAAGGCTGTCGTTGGGCTCTCCTTGACTTGTCTTCCGGAAGGCGCGGTACTGGGGATTCGCCCCATTTGCCCGCCATCTTTTCTAAATCGCTGCCGAACAGAAGTGTTCCTTTGAAGGGCAACCTTGTGAGGCGTGTTTTGGAAGATGGGTCGGCCGACCAGCTTCTGAGCCAGAGCTGTCTCCTGGCCGCCGCCACCGCCGATGATACTCCTCTGGCCGCTGTGCATACGAGGTCTGAGGCTGCGTCCGTTAGAAAGGATAGCGCTGGGTCCAGGATATCTCCCAGGGTGCCGTTCCTGGCCTGGGATAAGCAGGCACGTGTCACCTCGGTGCAGCAGGCCACAATCTGAAGAGACATGGCGGCCACGTCAAATGACTGTTTAAGCATGGCTTCCAGCCGCTGGTCATGCGTGTCCTTGAGTGCTGCTCCTCCCTCTACCAGAATGGTGGTGCGCTTGGAGACTGCGCAGACCATGGCATCCACTCTTGGGCAAGCGAGCATGTCTTTGGTTGCTGGATCCAGGGGGTACAAGCTGGCCAAGGCCCGCCCCCCTTTAAAGGCAGACTCTGGGGTGTTCCATTCCAGGTCAATTAGCTGTTGTGCGGCTCGCAAGAGCGGGAAATGACGGGAGGTCTGTCGAAGGCCTTCCAGAAATGGGTTCTCCTCGGGATCCCCCTGGGTTTCTGAGTCCGGAATTGCCAGTTCCTCCAGGCATTGGGAGACCAGATCCGGGAGCTCCTCCCTTGTGAAGAACCGTCTCATGGTTCGGTGGCGTTCTGTCCCCGGGGGGAGTTCCTCTTCTTCTAGGGGTTCGACTTCTTCTTCTGAGATGTCCGTGCCCCCGAAGGTGGGACTACTTGGTGTTAAATGCCTAGGTCTTGAGGGGCCTGGAGCATAGGGGTCCTCCTGCGACGTATGTGGTTGGTCCGCCTGGGAATCCGTTTGCATTCGGACAAGGCGTGAATCCCCTTGAAGAGTTCCACCCAAGAAATAGACGAGGGGTCCACATTGAGTGGCGCTGCTTCCCTGGGGACCTCCGGCTGAGAGGGAGTCCAGCTGGGGGTTGCTAGCTCCAGGGAGCCCCCTGAAGAGCTAGTCCCCGGCCCTGGGCGAGGCTGAGCTTGTGGAGGATCTCCCAGGGCCCTCCTCGCATTGGGTGCATAAGGCATCGGCTTCCTGGCTCTGGGCAGCCCTGAGGTGGCATGCTGAGCAGAAGCCTAGGGATTTTACTTCAGATATTGGAGGTGTCTAGTTGCCTGCGCGTACATGTTTTGCTCCGGAGCGCCTGGCCGCGTGTGTGGAGGTTGTGCGCGTATCTGTGCGCTTAACCGGGGTTTGTGCGCGTATCTGAGCGCTTAACCCGGGATGTGCGCGTGGGTAGTCAAGTGCGCGTAGTCCGTGCAACCGGGACTTGCGCGTGCCACTTATGCGTCCAAGTGTTCTTGTGCGTATAACTTACGCGCAGAGGTAGGTTTGTGCGCACAGGTAAATTTTGTACGCTCGGCCGGGCGGTGATGTGAACGGCGAGATTAAGGCCAAGATGGCGACGGCGACCATGCGGGCAAGATGGCGACTACCTCAGAGGGTCTCCACGTGTGTAGGCCCTTGGAAATGCCGGGGTCTGGCCCTGCTAGGGCGGATCAACCCGGTGGCGCTGGCTTCGGCCGATGGCCTGCGCTCGTCCTCAATCCTCGGAGACCGGTACAAGTAAAGATTTCTACCTTACCTTATCTTCGGCGTTTCCCGGTCTCGACCCAGGCGGTCTCCGGCTGCGGGGGGAGAGGGCAACTACCTTCACCGCCGCTTTTGAGGGTGCACCCGCTGCCTCTCAGCCGTGCCCGAACTCCTCACGCTCGGGGGCTGTAAGTCCTCGCCGCGTTTCGGCCGCCGGACCGAGGCTGCCTCTATGCCGCGCCCAATCCTTCGGGGGCTAGGTCCCGCCGCAATTCGGCCGCCGGACCGAAGCTCACCTCAGAGGGACCATGGAAATCACCTCGGGATCTCGACTGGGGGAGGGACCCGAGGGTATCACCGCAGGAGAGCGGGGCTCGTCTTCAGTAGAATCTTCTTCTTTAAATTTGGTTCCAACGCTCTGAGAGCGTGCAGATAGCTCCTAACTGCTATGGAGACGGAAAATACTGAGGATCTGCACTACCTGCAGGGGTATATGTACTAGGGGCTGACATCAGATTGAAATCTGATCCGTCTCCAACTGCTAGCACGAGTACACTATACCCATTGGTTCTGAGTCCATCTGCTACACGCTAGGAAAGTAGTAATTTCTCCTTCCTTAGCATTCAGGCAGGTCAATCCACACAAGTGGGATGTACAAGAGCCAATCTTGAAAAGGGCAGGAGACTGCCAGCAGTAAAGTCAATACTGCCTGCGCAAATGTGGTGTCCTCCCTAGCCCTAACATCCAAGTGGTAATGCTTGGAGACGGTGTACAGAGATGATCATGTCGCTGCTCGGCAAATTTCAGCAGGCGACAACAAAGTTCCGCCCATGACACCTCCTAAGCCCTCGTGGAATGCAGTCTAATCTGTTTCGGCAAGAACACCTCAGCAACCACACAGGCTACTGTAATGACTTCCTAAACTCAGCAGGCTATCATTGACCATGTTGCTGGTGCTCCCTATTTATCTCTACCATGGAGCACAAGTAGGCGATCAGACTTCTGAACAGATTTCGTCACCTCCAATTACAGCAGCAAATGAAGCTTGACCTCTAAAGAATGCAAAATACGATACTCAACTTCATCTCTGTCCCTTTCGAAGGCAGACAAGGAAATGGACTGATTCAAATGAAAATCCGAAACCACTTTTGGCAAAAAAAGAGGGCACAGTCCAAAGTTGAACTGCATTTGTAGTTGAATGGAGAAAAGGCTCATGGCAGGAAACAGCATGCTGAACAGATTGCCACCAGAAATAATTTCTTCAAGGAAGACCACCATAAGGAAAGATTATGCAGCGGTCAAAAACTCGGACCTACCAAGAACGCAAGGATCAAGTTAAGGTCCCACAGAGGCACTGGAAGCCACAACGAGGGGCAAAGATGCTTAACTCCCTGTAAGAAATGAGACACATCTGGATGGGAAGACAAAGACCCTCCAATGACTCTCCACCTGTAACAAGCTAGGACTGCAATTTGAACCTTCAATGTGTTAAGGGCGAAACCCTTAAGCAAGCCATTCTGCAAAAATTCCAAAATCAAAGGAATATCCACATTAAGCAGATGAGTACCTCACTCAGAACACCAGGCCTCAAAGACCATCCAAACTCTAACATATGCTAGAAAAGTAGAACATTTCTGGGCCCAAAGTAGTTTCGAAATTAAAGGCGGCGCAAACCCCTGCTTCAACTACCAAGCTCTTTTAAACAGTCACACCATAAGACAGAATTGACCCGGATCTTTGTGCAGAATGGGTCCCTGACATAGCAGATCCATCCGCAATGGTAGCCTAAAGGAATTGCCCACCAGAGGTTTCTGGAGATCAGCGTATCATGACCTTTGAGCCCAATCTGGTGCTACTAAAAGCACGGTGCTGGCTTGAATCGCAATCTTCTGGGCCAGTCTGCCTATCAGAGGCCAAGGCGGAAATGCATAGAGCAGGGCGCTGCATGGCCACTTCTGAACGAGAGTATCTATGCCCATCGCTTTTGGGTCCCGCCTGCGACTGAAGAAGCATGAAACCTTTGTGTTGTTGAAGATCGCCAACAGGTCTAGATCCGGTAGGCCCAGTGGTTCACCAGGAGCTGAGAGGCCTCGTCTGCCAGCTCCCATTCTGCTGGGTCCAAGTTTCCCCTGCTGAGGAAATCTGCTCTGATATTGCCCTTTCTGGCAATGTGAGAGGCAGATATGCTTAGAAGATGCTGCTCCTCACACACCAGAAGCGCATTTATCTCCTGCGATACTTGTTAACTCTTGGTTCCACCTTGATGATTGATGTAAGCCACCGTCGTCGCATTGTTGATCATTAACCAGATCGACCAACTCTCTTATCCACTCAGCGAACCTCAGGTATGTTAACAGAACCACTAGTGCCTCCAGTCTGTTGATGTTCTTTTTTTTAAATTAATTTTGTCTGTTGATGTACTACTGCCACTCTGCTGTATTCCAGCTTTCTTGTACCATCATCTCCAGATACTGAGCCCCCCGCCCCAGCCCCAAAAGCTTGCATCTGTCATGAGTACAAACCAATCCGGGGTCTCCAGGGAAATTCCCTTCCTGAGATGACCCGCCTGTAACATAAGAACATGCCATACTCGGTCAGACCAAGGGTCCATCAAGCCCAGCATCCTGTTTCTAATAGTGGCCAATCTAGGCCATGAGAACCTGGCAAATACCAGGCCATGAGAACCTGGCAAAATACCCAAAAACTAAGTCTATTCCACACTACTGTTGCTAGTATTAGCAGTGGCTATTTTCTAAATCAACTTAATTAATAGCAGGTAATGGACTTCTCCTCCAAGAACGTATCCAATCCTTTTTTAAACACAGCTATACTAACTGCACGAACCACATTCTCTGGCAACAAATTCCAGAGTTTAATTGTGCGTTGAGTAAAAAAGAACTTTCTCCGATTAGTTTAAAATGTGCCACACGCTAACTTCATGGAGTACCCCCTAGTCTTTCTACTATCCGAAAGAGTAAATAACCGATTCACATCTACCCGTTCTAGACTTCTCATGATTTTAAACATCTCTATCATATCCCCCCTCAGTCATCTCTTCTCCAAGCTGAAAAGTCCTAACCTCTTTAGTCTTTCCTCATAGGGGAGCTGTTCCATTCCCCTTATCATTTTGGTAGCCTTTCTCTGTACCTTCTCCAACGCAATTATATCTTTTTTGAGATGCAGCGACCAGAATTGTACACAGTATTCAAGATGCGGTCTCACCATGGAGCGATACAGAGGCATTATGATATTTTTTGTTTTATTCACCATGCCCTTTCTAATAATTCCCAACATTCTGTTTGCTTTTTTGACTGCCGCAGCACACTGCACCGACGATTTCAGTGTGTTATCCACTATGACGCCTAGATCTCTTTCTTGGGTTGTAGCACCTAATATGGAACCCAACATTGTGTAATTATAGCATGGGTTATTTTTCCCTATATGCATCACCTTGCACTTATCCACATTAAATTTCATCTGCCATTTGGATGCCCAATTTTCCAGTCTCACAAGGTCTTCCTGCAATTTATCACAATCTGCTTGTGATTTAAGTACTCTGAACAATTTTGTGTCATCTGCAAATTTGATTATCTCACTCGTCGTATTTCTTTCCAGATCATTTATAAATATATTGAAAAGTAAGGGTCCCAATACAGATCCCTGAGGCACTCCACTGTCCACTCCCTTCCACTGAGAAAATTGTCCATTTAATCCTACTCTCTGTTTCCTGTCTTTTAGCCAGTTTGCAATCCACGAAATGACATCGCCACCTATTCCATGACTTTTTACTTTTCCTAGAAGCCTCTCATGAGGAACTTTGTCAAACGCCTTCTGAAAATCCAAGTATACTACATCTACCGGTTCACCTTTATCCACATGTTTATTAACTCCTTCAAAAAAGTGAAGTAGATTTATGAGGCAAGACTTGCCTTGCGTAAAACCATGCTGACTTTGTTCCATTAAACTATGTCTTTCTTTATGTTCTGTGATTTTGATGTTTAGAACACTTTTCACTATTTTTCCTGGCACTGAAGTCAGGCTAACCGATCTATAGTTTCCCGGATCGCCCCTGGAGCCCTTTTTAAATATTGGGGTTACATTTGCTATCTTCCAGTCTTCAGGTACAATGGATGATTTTAATGATAGGTTACAAATTTTTACTAATAGGTCTGAAATTTCATTTTTAGTTCCTTCAGAACTCTGGGGTGTAAACCATCCGGTCCAGGTGATTTATTAATCTTCAGTTTGTCAATCAGGTCTACCACATCTTCTAGGTTCACCGTAATTTGATTCAGTCCATCTGAATCATTACCCATGAAAACCTTCTCCATTACGGGTACCTCCCCAACATCCTCTTCAGTAAACACCGAAGCAAAGAAATCATTTAATCTTTCCGCGATGGCCTTATCTTCTCTAAGTGCCTCTTTAACCCCTCGATCATCTAACGGTCCAACTGACCTCCCTCACAGGCTTTCTGCTTCGGATATATTTTAAAAAGTTTTTACTGTGAGTTTTTGCCTCTAAGACCAACTTCTTTTCAAATTCTCTCTTAGCCTGTCTTAACAATGTCTTACATTTAACTTGCCAACGTTTATGCTTTACCCTATTTTCTTCTGTTGGATCTTTCTTCCAATATTTGAATGAAGATCTTTTGGCTAAAATAGCTTCTTTCACCTCCCCTTTTAACCATGCCGGTAATCGTTTTGCCTTCTTTCCACCTTTCTTAATGTGTGGAATAAATCTGGACTGTGCTTCTAGAATGGTTTTTTTTTAACAATGACCACGCCTCTTGGACATTTTTTACTTTTGTAGCTGCTCCTTTCAGTTTTTTTCTAACAATTTTTCTCATTTTATCAAAGTTTCCCTTTTGAAAGTTTAGCACAAGAGCCGTGGATTTCCACACTGTTCCTCTTCCAGTCTGTTGTGATCCTGCCCGCGAAGAGCGTGGGCAGGCTCTTACCTTCTCACAGCCAGTCGGGCTGCTGACGCTGCTGCTTCTTTCTCCCTGAATCAGCTGGGGCTGTCCCCGCAGCTGCTGCCATGCGGTCGGCCCCTCTGGTCCTGCCCTCCCCCGACGTGCTGCTGCGATCCCGGGCCCTTCAGTCAGCAGGCCGTCTCTGCTGGTGCCTGCTACAGCCCGGGTCCTTGCCTGGCTGGGAAGCCGTCCCTGCCAGAGCCTGCAGCCTGCTACAGCTCTCTACTCTGCCTGCAGTCTTACCTCTCCTCCTGGGGCTGTCTTCACGGCATGGAGTCGTTCCTGCAGTCAGCCCTTCTCCTGCTTCAGTCCTTGCAGCTCTCTGTTCTCTCTGCCGGTGCCTGCAGCCAGCCTTACCTCTCTCTGCTTCTTCCTGCTTCTGTCCTTGCAGCTGGGAGCTGCTCTACTGATCTGCCTTCACCCAGCTCCAGCCCAGGGCTGCTCCACTGCTTCCCTGGGTTTTCCACGTGGCTGAGGACGCCACCAGCTTCCAGCACTCATCTCTCCAGCTTCCTAGGGCGCGAGCGCGCCTCTCTCGTCTGTTCTTCAAGGGCCAGCCAGGTGTGGCCCCCTGCTGGCTCCTCCCTGGGCGTTGTCCACCTCAGCTCTACAAAGGGATTCTACGTTCAGTCTGTCTTTGCCTTCGCAAGGAGTTGGTCACTCCTGAGATCCTCGTTCCAGGAGCTGCCTTGTGTTCCAGCCTTCTGCAAGGTTCAGTGTTCCATGTTTTCCGTTGAAGCTTTCTGTCCAGTGTTCCAGTCCTGATGTCTTCAGTTGTTCCAGTCCTGATGTTTCTGCTGTTCCAGATGTCCATGTTCCAGCCCTGAGATGTGACTCCTGTTCCAGTATCTGTGCTCCAGTCCTGATGTTCCAGATGTCCTTGTTCCAGCCCTGAGGTCTGTCTTAATCCTTGTTCCTGTTCCTGATGTTTTAACCTGTCTTGAGCTGCCAGGAGTGCAGCGTATCCTTGCCTTGAGCTGCCAGGAGTGCAGCAACCTGCTTCTTCCCTGTGCTCTCCCGCTTCCAGGGTGGTCAGCGACTCAGTCCCGCGGGTGGTCTGAATAGGGCGCCCTGAGGGACAGTACCCATGTCTTCCTTCGCACCTCATTCCTGAGTCCAAGTCTGTGCCTAAGTCTACGTCTATGCATCCTGCACCTCATTCCTGAGTCCACGTCTATGCCTGAGTCTACGTCGTTCCTGAGTCCACCTCGGTGCATCCTGTACCTCGTCCTGAGTCCACGTCTGTGCCTGTCTACGTCTATGCATCCTGCACCTCATTCCTGAGTCCACGTCTATGCCTGAGTCTACGTCGTTCCTGAGTCCACCTCGGTGCATCCTGTACCTCGTCCTGAGTCCACGTCTGTGCCTGTCTACGTCTATGTATCCTGCAACTCATTCCTGATTCCACGTCTGTGCCTAAGTCTACGTCTATGCATCCTACACTTCATTCCTGAGTCCACGTCTATGCCTGAGTCTACGTCGTTCCTGAGTCCACCTCTGTGCATCCAGTATCTCGTCCTGAGTCCATGTCTGTGCCTAAGTCCACGTCTATGCATCCTGCACCTCATTCCTGAAGTCCACGTCTATGCCTGAGTCTAAGTCAGCACGTCCAGTACCTTGTCTCTGAGTCTACGTCTGCACGTCCAGTATCACGTTCCGGAGTCTCGTCTGAATCTATGTTCCAGTCATCGCTGTCCTGGCCTCCATCCGGCCTGCCGCTTCGTGCCGTACCCCGCGGCAGGTCCGAAAGGGCTGGGAACGGTCGGAGGACTGTTCACAAGACCAACATTGCGTTGTTGGGTCTTCCGAAGCGTGCAGGTCCGGAGGAGGGCCTGTCTCCGGGTCATCACTCCAGTCTTGCTTCCGTCCAGCCCATGCTCGGGCATGCCATGCCTCCCGCGGCACTTCTTCAGAGTCCTCTGGGGTCGAGCCGTGGCCCAAGGACACACATCACCCAGGAGTGGGATCGCTCTCCTAGCGCTCCATAACACAGTCATTAAATCAAATTTGATCTTATTATGATCACTATTGCCAAGCGGCCCCACCACCGTTACCTCTCTCACCAAGTCCTGTGCTACACTGAGAATTAGATCTAAAATTGCTCCCTCTCTCGTCGGTTACTGAACCAATTGCTCCATAAAGCTATCATTTATTCCATCCAGGAATGCTATCTCTCTAGCGTGTACCGATGATACATTTACCCAGTCAATATTGGGGTAATTGAAGTCTAGTTATCAAAAAATGGGAACACATTTTTTCTGACGCTGACTTACAAGCACTTTTGGATAAACCATCTTCATTTATATCTTCGTCTGATGTTACATCTACAGATTCACAGTGGTTTAATTTACAGAAATTATATCGACGTTCAGTTCGCACACAGTTGCATGCAGAGACCATGCTTGAATACTGTCGGATACAACGGATCCCACGTGGGCTCCGAGTTCTAAAAGAGCCCCACCTGTATAAAGAAGATCAAGAGTTCCTTTCCGATTGGAATGCTATCTTAAATAAATGTAGCTTAGACTTAATGATTTTGATCATTAAGAAAGCTAGAGATATGGATCGAATAATCCAAGAAGAGATCGATACGACTAAAAGTATTCTTTCGTCTTCCCTTGATTTAGATCATTATACAGTCCAATTGAAATCTACCGAGGAAGCGATTGAGAAATTCCGTTCAGAATTTAAAAAATTCAAAATGGACAAATTACAACGTGATGAACGAGATTACAATCATGGATATGTATATCCATGGATGGCCACCAATCAAAAACAATCTAAGCATGTAACTTTTCATTCAAGTGGGGACGAAGTGGAGATGAAGTTATACGTCATGATTTACGCAGAAGTGAACATTCATCCAATGCAAAATCGATATCATCTTCTTCATCTTCATCTTTTTTAGGACAAGGATCAAGGGGCCCTTGTCGGCCCTCCAGCAACAGACACACCCGATATCCAACCAGAGATCAACACGATCCACTGTCACGCGGGACCCGATCACAACATCAAAGGAATCTTTAATCCTGAATTTATCATCCACTGTTCTAGCAGAAATTCAAATTTCAATTTTAGAATGTGGTTTATCATTTGCACCAATGCCACATACTGATTTGTTTGCTCTTCAAGTCTCTTTATTTCATTTTACATGGACATTGAAATTGAGACTTTTTTTTGCCACACATCCTGCAACGCCTGATATGTCAACCATTTCTAATCTTTCTACTTGGATACCGACAGGCCCAGAGGATCCAACTATTAAAGTTTTCTATCAATTGATATCTCAGGAGATTGCTTCTCTCACCAATAATTCAAAAATATTTTATTCTAATTTTTCTCGTAAAGAACAATTGGCTCTCCAAGAACTGTGCTCCAACACAAATCTGGTAATAAAATCTGCCGATAAAGGAGGCAAAATTGTCATTCAAGATCGATCCAGATATGAGTCTGAAGTTTTACGTCAATTACATAATACTCGATATTATTTATCATTGACTCAAGATCCAACTTTGATAATTAAAAAGGAAATTTCAACATTAGTACAGTCCGGAATAAAGGCTGGTTTTTTGACTCAGAAAGAAGCTTCCTTTTTGGTCAAATCATACCCTCGAATTCCAGTATTTTATACCCTTCCAAAGATTCATAAGGATTTACAAAACCCACCAGGTCGGCCTATTGTTTCCAGCTGTGGATCTTTGTTAGAGCCGTTGTCTCGATTTATTGATCATTTCTTGGCTCCTTTTGTCCCGCTTATGTCATCTTTTGTCAGGGATTCTTCTGAGATGGTAATTTTTCTGGAAAATTTAAAACTTGACACCAAAGATTTAAAACTCCTGACAATGGATGTTGAGGCTCTCTATACTTCTATTCCACAGGATGAAGCCATTGAGGCGGCTAACTTTTTCTTTGATTAGAGACCACGCCCACTCCGAATTCCCAGTAATTTTTTATCTCAATTATTGGAGATAGCATTAAAAAAGAATTTTTTTGCATTTAATTCACTTTTTTTCCCAACAAATTTGTGGGACTGCTATGGGGGCGACAATGGCCCCCGATTTGGCTAATTCATATATGCAGAAATTCGAAGAAAGATGGCTTAATGAACATAGGTTTGGACATCAGTTGATCGTATGGAAGAGGTATATTGATGATGTTTTTTGTTTTGTGGCGAGGATCGGCCGAGGATTTTCAAAAATTTCTGGATTGGTTGAATTCCTGCAATTCAAATTTGCACTTTACTGCAGAAATTCAAGATAAATGTATTTCTTTTTTGGACATTAAAATTGAACTTAATGATGGTGGTTTTTCAACTTCGATTTATCAAAAACCTGCATGTTCAAATACTTATCTACATTTCCAGAGTGCACATCCACGGACCTTAAAGATGAACCTTCCAGTAAGCCTATTTATACGTTTTCGGAAATTATGTACATCTATTGCTGATTTTGAAGTACAATCTAAGACCTTGTCTGAGAGGTTTTCACAACGAGGCTACCCGAAGAGTTGTATTAGAAAAGCTTATTTGCGTGCAAAGTTTTCCTACTGAGAATGGCTATTTACAACTCAATTCAAAGATGAATCAGTGACTCCGACTTGTATTTTACCATTTTCTCCTGAGGCTAAAATTATCAAACAGGCTATTTTTAAATACTGGTTAAATGGACCCTAATAAATATAACAAGTAGTGATTATAAAGGAAGAAAGACCTGTTATATGAATGTCATCAAAATCATATGGAATCTGGATGTACCTTCATACGATGCTGATAAAGCTATCGTGACTGTAAAACCTGTGTATAGGTTTCAAAAATCATTAGGTACCCCAGTTGGTATTTTGAATGCACTTTCCTGTGACGTTCACGGACCACTGTAAACAGATAGCTAGAATGATCACATACGTACTGCTTGTAATGTCACTTATCTCAAAGGTTGTGGGTCTTGCCTCAGCCGACACCCAGATGTTTCGGAGACTAACTCCTTCTTCAAGGGCTGGATATTCGCAAGAAAAACCCGTATACTCTTTGATTGTTGTAGCAGTGATGATTCTTCTAGTGAGCTTTGATTGTAGAAACAGTGTATCAAATGAAACATTGACCGTTATAGCAGTAGTCTTCAGTCTGATCTAGACTTGATAGACTGTGTGGCAGTCCAAAATGCATTTTGGACTGCCACACAGTCTATCAAGTCTAGATCAGACTGAAGACTACTGCTATAACGGTCAATGTTTCATTTGATACACTGTTTCTACAATCAAAGCTCACTAGAAGAATCATCACTGCTACAACAATCAAAGAGTATACGGGTTTTTCTTGCGAATATCCAGCCCTTGAAGAAGGAGTTAGTCTCCGAAACATCTGGGTGTCGGCTGAGGCAAGACCCACAACCTTTGAGATAAGTGACATTACAAGCAGTACGTATGTGATCATTCTAGCTATCTGTTTACAGTGGTCCGTGAACGTCACAGGAAAGTGCATTCAAAATACCAACTGGGGTACCTAATGATTTTTGAAACCTATACACAGGTTTTACAGTCACGATAGCTTTATCAGCATCGTATGAAGGTACATCCAGATTCCATATGATTTTGATGACATTCATATAACAGGTCTTTCTTCCTTTATTTTTAAATACTGGCATGTTTTGCAGACTCATGAAGTTTTTCATTCCTACCCCAGGATTACGTTTTCCCGGGCGACAAATTTACGTGTTTATTTAGTACATACAGATTTCTCTCTTCCATTAGTCAGCACTACCGAACATTCAGGTTCTCATAGACCATGTCAATCATGCTCAGTATGCGCTAACTCCATGACCATTGAAGGGTTTCTACAATTACCATCTGGCTTCAAGATCTACTTTCAACACCATACTACATGTAATTCTACCATGGTGATTTATCTAATTAAATGTCCCTGTAACCTGATATATATAGGTAAGACTAAGCGGATGTTAAAAACGAGAATGATCGAGTATCGATCAAATATCAATACTGGCCAGATTGAAGAACCTTTGGTAACCCATTGTAGACAATATGAACATTCTTTTGATGACTTAACATTTTGCGTTATTGACCAGGTTGTCCAACACTGGCGGGGAGGTAATCCAGATGTATATCTTCTTCGTGTAGAACAACACTGGATTTACAAATTAAATACTGTGAATCCTTGTGGTTTGAATACAGAATTGGACCTACACGTTTTTGTGGGTTAAATTCGAATGCCAATAGATGTACACTTATAAGAAACAACTGTTGTGTCGTTCTGCTGTTATTCGCTTGACATCTCAATGTTGTGCTTTGGATATCCTCATTTACATACAGTGACGTCTTGATTTCCGTTTTGGCGCCAAACAAGATATTTAAAGCGACGCTCATGCTAGCCTCAGTTCCTCCGTTTCTGGAAAGACAGCTGAGACTATGTTCCTGTTGAAAAACGGTAGCCCTTCATATAAGCTAAGTACTGCTGTTGTATTTTTGATTATTTCTGCATGATTCTTGATGCTGGACCTTTTGTTGTAATGTTTACAGATAAAGTATAATCTTTGGATTTATGCCCCTGAAGAAGCACTATGTGTGTGAAACACGGCCGTGTTGGGCGTTGAAAATTCCTGGATTGGGATTTTTTAGAAAAATATACAGAAAAATTCAAAAAAGTGAAAAGAAGTGATTTAGTAATAAAATTGTATGAAGGTGGATGATAGAGAAGACCGGCTGGTTTTGATTATAAACACAGCAACTGGCTTGCTAACACCTTCATGGAGGCTAATTGTAATATTGTTATCTGTGTTCCCATTTTTTGATTACTAGATTATTGCTTGGGTAACCTAACTGACTCTCTTTTCTATTGTGGTAATTGAAGTCTCCCATTCTTATTTATTTATTTTTGGTTTTTATATACCGGAAGTTCCTGTATACAATACATATCACTCCGGTTCACATTTAACATGGATAACTATCGCCGGGGAGGCGGTTTACATGGAACATATTGTGAATAATGAACGGGTAATCTATAATAAACTACAAGCTATTGTGAAAACAACTAAGAACAACTTAGAAAGAAAACGACATGGAACATAAAACTGCAGTAATATAAACATAAAATTATTGCTGTAAAAAATGATGGTTGTTGATCTTATTGCTCTTAGCTCTCTGGGAAAGCTTGATGGAATAACCAAGTCTTGAGTTTCACTTTAAAAGTGGTATGGCACGACTCAAGGCGGAGGTCCGGTGGTAAGGAGTTCCAGAGAGATGGGCCCGCTGTGGATAGAGCGCGTTTCCTCAGGGTAGATTTTGCAGGTTGGGTGTTCATTCTGTTCTGGTATGCCCTTCTGGTTTTGCCCTTACTGCAATACCAATTTGGTTAGCTTCCCTAATTTCTCTCAGCATTTCACTGTCCGTCACACCATCTTGACCAGGTGGAGAGTAGTATACTCCTATCACTATAGTCTTCCCTGACACACAAGGGATTTCTACCCATAAAGATTCAATTTTGTATTTAGTCTTATGCAAGATGTTTATCCTGTTGGACTTTATGCCATCCCGGACATAAGGCGCCACACCTCCTCCCAGGGTGCTCCTCTCTGTTGTTGCGATATAATTTGTACCCCGGTAGTGCACTGTCCTATTGGTTATCCTCTTTCCACCATGTCTCTGAGATGCCAATTAAGTCTGTCATCATTCACTGCTATACATTCTAATTCTCCCATCTTCCTTCTTAGACTTCTGGCATTAGCATACAAAATTTCAAAGTTTGTTTTTTGTTTGTATTTTCATTCTGCTTTTTAATTGATAGGGATACGTTAGAATATTTTAGCTCAGGTGAGATTTTAGTTACAGGCACTTGGACTACTTTTCTAATTTTTGGAACCTCTCTGTCAGGATGCCCTAAATCTAATGCATCATTAGTATCCTTTGAAGATACCTCTCTCCGAACCATGCGCTGCTGAGCGACTGTCGGCTTTCCCCTTTGTTCTAGTTTAAAAGCTGCTCTATCTCCTTTTTAAAGATTAGCACCAGCAGTCTGGTTCCACCCTGGTTAAGGTGGAGCCCATCCCTTCGGAAGAGTCTCCCCCTTCCCCAAAAGGTTCCCCAGTTCCTAACAAAACTGAATCCCTCTTCCTTGCACCATCGATCCATCCACGCATTGAGACTCCGGAGCTCTGCCTGCCTCTGGTGACCTGCGCGTGGAACAGGGAGCATTTCAGACAGTGCTACCCTGGAGGCTCTGGATTTAAGTTTTCTACCCAAGAACCTAAATTTGGCTTCCAGAACCTCCCTCCCACATTTTCCTATGTCGTTGGTGCCCACATGTACCACGACAGCCGGCTCCTCCCCAGCACTGTCTAAAATCCTATCTAGGTGACGCGTGAGGTCCGCCACCTTCGCACCAGGTAGACATGTTACCAGGCGATCCTCACGCCCACCAGCCACCCAGCTATCTACATTCCTAATAATCGAATCACCAACTATGACGGCCGACCTAACCCTTCCCTCCTGGGCAGTAGGCCTTGGGGAGATATCCTAAGTGCGAAAGGACAATGCATCACCTGGAGAGCAGGTCCTTGTTACAGGATCCTTTCCTGCTGCACCCAGTTGATGCTCTCCCATCATGAGACCTTCTTCCTCCAAGGCAGCACCAGGGCTGCCAGTCTGAAGTTGGGACTTGGCTACTATGTCCCTGAAGGTCTCATCTATATACCTCTCTGTCTGCCTCAGCTCCTCCAGGTCTGCCACTCTAGCCTCCAGAGATCAGACTCGTTCTCTGAGAGCCAGGAGCTCTTTGCATCGCATGCACATGTACAACTTCTCACCGGTGGGTAAAAAATCATACATTTGACACTCGATGCAAAAGACTGGGAAGCCCCCCTCTTGCTGCTGGACTGCTGCCTTCATCTCAATTTTGATCAGTTCCTAGTTAAGTTTTAGGTTGCTATGGGAGTAGGAATGTGTCTAACGTCCTTTAACTGTATTAGTGATCGAATTCTCAATAAAGTTGTTTTGTTTTTGTTTTTTTTTGTGAAAGTGGCACCTGCCTATAAATTAAGGGATGAGCTAGGGGTGGTGGGTGGGCGAGGGGTGGGAGGGTTGGGAAATACAAACAGTCTAACTTCAGTTAGTCAGCCAGAGTTCCTAGTTAAGTTTTAAGCTGCTAACCACCAGTTCAACTGAAATCTCACCTCTATCAGGAGGATCAGCCTCCCTGCATAGTACTGTGACTGCGGACTCCATCAAGAAATATATGCATATGTGCCCTTGCCCAGGGAAGCACTTATAATGCGGCAGCATTCAACCCCAGAACCTGCAGATAAGACCACATGGTCGGACGAACAGAGTTCCGCGGGAATCGAATTCTCACAATCAACGTGTGGATCCGAGACTCCAGCAGAAATACTCTGCCCTGTCTTGTATCAAATCGAACGCCAGGATCTGAGACAATGCAAATGGTTCTTGGCCAGATTCATCACCCAGCCTAGTTCCTGTAGCAAGGAAACCATCCTGCGGGAAGCATGAAGACTCTCTTCTGCGGTCTTGGCTCCAATCAACCAGTCATGCAGATAAGGGTGAACTAGAATGCTCTCCTTGTGAAGACCCACCGCTACCACCACCATGATCTTGGAAAAGATCCTGGGTGCTGTGGTTAGCCTGAAAGGCAAGGTTTGAAATTGAAAATGATGATCCATAATAGCAAACCAGAGGAACCGCTGATATTCCCAACAGATGGAAATATGAAGATAAGCCTCCATCAGATCCAGAGACGCGAGGTACTCCCCTGCTTGTTCTGCCATTATGACAGAGCACACCATTTCCATTTGGAAACGCAAGACTCGTAAATGTTGGTTGACTCCCTTGAGATCCAGTATGGGCCTTTCCTCCTTGGACACGACAAAATAAATGGAATAATGGCCTGTATTTTGCTGCAATTTGGGAATGGGAATCACCGCTTTCCGGTTCATAGAAACATAGAAACATAGAAATGACGGCAGAAGAAGACCAAATGGCCCATCTAGTCTGCCCAGCAAGCTTCACACATATTTCCTCTCATACTTATCTGTTTCTCTTAGCTCTTGGTTCTATTTCCCTTCCATCCCCACCTTTAATGTAGAGAGCAGTGATGGAGCTGCATCCAAGTGAAATATCTAGCTTGATTAGTTTGGGGTAGTAGCCGCCGCAATAAGCAAGCTGCACCCATGCTTATTTGTTTTACCCAGACTATGTTATTAGCCCTTATTGGTTGTTTTTCTTCTCCCCTGCCGTTGAAGCAGGGAGCTATGCTGGATATGCGTGATGTATAAGTCTTCTCCCATGCCGTTGAAGCAGAGAGCCATGCTGGATGTGCATCGAAAGTGAAGTATCAGGCCCATTTGGTTTGGGGTAGTAACCGCCGTAACAAGCCAGCTACTCCCCGCTTTGTGAGTGCGAACCCTCTTTTCTTCTCCCCTGCCGTTGAATCAGAGAACTATGCTGTATATGCATTGAATGAAGTATCAGGCTTATTTGATTTGGGGTAGTAACCGCCGTAACAAGCCAGCTACTCCCCTCTTTGTGAGTGTGAATCCTTTTTTCCACATTTCCTCTTGCTGTTGAAGCTTAGAGCGATGTTGGAGTCACGCCTGTGTATGTTTATTTAATAAGGGTATTGACTCCAGGCAGTAGCCATCATTCTGGCGAGTCACCCACTCTTCATTGGCAGCCTCTTGACTTTATGGATCCACAGTGTTTATCCCACGCCCCTTTGAAGTCCTTCACAGTTCTGGTCTTCACCACATCCTCCGGAAGGGCATTCCAGGCATCCACCACCCTCTCCGTGAAGAAATACTTCCTGACATTGGTTCTGAATCTTCCTCCCTGGAGCTTCAAATCGTGACCCCTGGTTCTGCTGATTTTTTTCCTTAGGAAAAGGTTTGTCGTTGTCTTTTGATCATTAACACCTTTCAAGTATCTGAAAGTCTGTATCATATCACCTCTGCTCCTCCTTTCCTCCAGGGTGTACATATTTAGATTCTTCAATCTCTCCTCGTACGTCATCCGATGAAGATCCTCCACCTTCCTGGTCGCCCTTCTCTGTACCGCCTCCATCTTGTCTTTGTCTTTTTGAAGGTACGGTCTCCAGAACTGAACACAGTACTCCAGGTGAGGCCTCACCAAGGACCTGTACAAGGGAATAATCACTTCCCTTTTCTTACTCGATATTCCTCTCTCTATGCAGCCCAGCATTCTTCTGGCTTTAGCTATCGCCTTGTTGCATTGTTTCGCCGACTTCAGATCATTAGACACCATCACCCCAAGGTCCCTCTCCTGCTCCGTGCACATCAGCCTTTCCCCCCCCATTGAATACAGTTCATTTGGATTTCCACTCCCCATATGCATGACTTTGCACTTCTTGGCATTGAATCTCAGCTGCCATATCTTCGACCACTCTTCCAGTTTCCTTAGATCCCGTCTCATTCTCTCCACTCCTTCCGGCGTGTCCACTCTGTTGCAGATCTTAGTGTCATCCGCAAAAAGACAAACCTTACCTTCTATCCCGTCCGCAATGTCGCTCACAAAGATATTGAACAGGAACGGTCCCAACACCGATCCTTGCGGTACACCACTTAAAACCGCTCTCTCTTCAGAGAAGGTTCCATTTACCATCACACATTGTCTTCTGTCCGTCAACCAATTTGCAATCCAGGTCACCACCTCGGCACTCACTCCCAAGCTTCTCGTTTTATTCACCAGTCTCCTGTGCGGAACCGTATCAAAAGCTTTGCTGAAATCCAAGTATATGATATCGAGCGCTCTTCCTCTATCCAATTCCTTGGTTACCCAGTCAAAAAAGTCAATCAGATTTGTCTGACAGGATCTTCCTCTGGTGAATCCATGCTGCCTCTGGTCCATCAATTCTCCGGACTGTAGATAGTTCACTATTCTCTCTTTCAACAGTGACTCCATTACTTTTCTCACCACTGAAGTGAGGCTAACCGGTCTGTAGTTACCAGCCTCCTCTCTGTTCCCACTCTTGTGAAGCGGGACCACCACCGCTCTTCTCCAATCACTCGGCACCACTCCCGTTTCTAGGGATCTATTGAACAGGTCGCACAGCGGTCCCGCCAGCACATCTCTGAGCTCCCTCAATATCCTTGGATGAATCCCATCAGGCCCCATGGCTTTGTCCACTTCAGATTCTTTAGCTCTTCCCATACATTATCTACTGTAAATGGATTTTCCTCTGTTCCGCTTCCCTCCAGTTTCTTGTTGTGTAGAGATGGTCCTTCTCCAGGGTCTTCTTTAGTGAACACAGAGCTGAAGTATTCGTTTAATATTTCTGCCATTTCTTCGTCTCCCTCCACACATTGATCATTTCCACCTTTCAATTTCACTATACCACTTTGGACCTTTCTCTTTTCGCTGATGTATCTGAAAAATGTTTTGTCACCATATTTTATCTCCTTGGCAATCCTCTCTTCTGCTTGACTTTTTGCCAACTTGATTAATTTCTTTGTCTCCCTCAGTTGATACAAATATTCTTCTTTGTGCTCCTTCCTTTGGGATCTTTTGTATTTCTTGTATGCAGTTCTTTTAGCTTTAATTTTGTCAGCCACCTCCTTTGAGAACCAGATAGGTTTCATTTTTCTTTTGCTTTTCTTTACATTTCTAACATATAGAGCAGTTGCCTTGGCGATTGCTCAACAGCCTTTGATTGGTTCAACAGCCTTTGTATCATTGCTTCCACTTCTACCCTCATCTGAGGAAAGTTGCATGGAGAGACCATAGACATATGGAGGAATGTGAAGAAATTCTAGAACATAGCCCTCCTGAACTACTTCGAGAACCCATTGATCTGAAGTCATCTGGACCCATCTGTGATAAAAACGGGATTGGCGGGCCCCTATCTTCTGCACCAACAGGTGAACCCACAAACATTTCATTGGGAAGACTGAAGGGCTCCACTTCCAGAGCCCGCAATCTTTTGAGGCCCTCAGGGGCGAAAGGACTGAGACCTGCGGAAGGGATGGACCTCTGGGAAGGACCTCCCTATAAGGCCGAAAACACCAGTAGTCTCGAGAGAGGCCATTGGCCCGAAAAGATCAGGAAATGGGTTTTTTGTCCTCTGGCAATCAAGGGACCTGAGTTTCCCCTCCATTTACTTGCCATTTTTTCCAATTCACTGCCAAACAAAAGCGAGCCCTTGAAGGGCAATTTGGGAAGATTGAACTTTGAAATAGTATCAACTGACCAGTTGCACAGCGACAGCTGACGCCCTGGCTGCAATAATCGAAGCAGTTCCTCTGGTGGTTGTGTAAATAGTCATAGCCCCATCAGCTAAGAAGGTGACCCCCAGTTCCACCATAGATCCAAAATCAGACACAATGCTACCAGAAGGTAGCCTAAGCTACCAAGGAACAACAAGAATTAATTTGTAAGTTCATTGTCACCACCTCAAAGGCTTCCTTTAGAAAAGCCTCAATCCTTCTATCCTGAGCATCCTTCAGTGCTACACCTCCCTCTACCAGAATGGGGGTATGTTTCATGACAGAACATTCCAAAGCATCCATCTAAGGGAAACACAACTGCTCTCTGGCCTGTGGATCCAAGGGGTAGAGACCCACTAAGACGCGTCCACCTTTAAAATACGCCTCTGGCGCACTCCATTCTGGATCAATCAACTCCTGGATAGCATTCAAGGGGGGAAATAAACAAGAAGCCTTGCATAGGGTGACCAAAATGGGATCCTCCTTCTGCATCCCCAAGGAGTCAGTCCCAGCCACTCCGACGGTCTTCAAGGTCTGAGAGATCAAGCTCAGTAACTCATCTCTATGAAAGAAACTGAGAAGAGTTCTATATGGCTACAAATCTGGGGGAATGTCCCCTTCTTCACTAGGAGAGCCACCACCACCATCATCAGTATCATCTTGATCAACGTGCATTCGAGCCTCGTCAGATTGCATCGCGCCACGGTGCTTGACCATGGAGACAAGGGGATGAGCACTCTGAGTACATGGATCTACTGTAGTAGGTACTGCTGATTCAGAAGACTAGCCCTTTAAAAGTCTGAAATCCCTGGAAGAATTCTACCCAGGAAAAGGACTGTCCATTCCAGGCCCCAAAGGCTCAAACCTGACATCATGAGAGTTAGTGTCCCCTGACGACTCTGTCCATAGATTGATCACAGGTGGGGAGACCCCCATCATGTCTCCCTCGGACCTACTCCCCTTAGACTGAGGAGATGGACCACTGTCAGCAAAATCAGGAGGCGGCAAATCTCCCCAAGCATCCAGGCAGCGCTGACACAGGCTTAAAGAAAGCTCCGGTGGCATACAACACAAATGGATAATCACTTTGGCTTATTTGCTGCAGAAGCCATGGTTGTAAACATGCAGACAGGCAAAGGCTCATGCCTAGATTATCCGTACGTATAAGCTGCACCCAAAATGACTGACCATACCAAGGAAAGCGTGTAGAGAAGGGCAACCAAAATGATAAGGAGCATGGAACAACTGCCCTGTGAGGAACGGCTAAAGAAGTTAGGACCGTTCAGTTTGGAGAAGAGACAACTGAGATCGGATATGACAGAAGTCTGCAAAATCATGAAAGGACTTGAACAAGTTAATGTAAACTGGTTATTTACTCTCTCAGATAATAGAAGGACCAGGGGGCACTCCATGAAGTTAGCAAGTAGCTCATTTAAAATACATCAAAGAAAATTCTTTTTCACTCAATGCATAGTTAAGCTCTGGAATTCATTGCCAAAGGATGTAGTAAAGCAGTTAGTGTAACTGGGTTTAAAAAAGGTTTGGATACATTCCTAGAAGAAAAATCCATAAACTGCTATTACAGTAACTGGGTTTAAAAAAGGTTTGGATACATTCCTAGAAGAAAAATCCATAAACTGCTATTACAGTAATTAAAAAGCAATAGTAGCTTATGATTTATCTAATGTTTGGATACTTGCCAGGTACTTGTGACTTGGATTGGCCACTGTAGGAAACAGGATATTGGGCATGATGGACCCTTGGTCTGACCCAGTATGGCATATCTTATGTTCTTATTGACACACAAAAAATGTGTGTGCAAGTGAACACGCCTAGACCACTCATCTAACCAGACACCTAAACCAGGCACAAGGTAATGACACTAGGGAACAATGCCTAAACTGAAAGCAAAGGTGTGCATCCAGAAGGATGAACGCCCAAACTGGACACACAAGCGAGAATGGACGCACAATCACATGCAGCAAAAATGTGCAAAATCACCGTGCAACCTACCACGTGCCAAAAAGGGAAAAGCCTGGGAGTAGGGCCTAGCCAAACAACTGTTCAACCCGCCGTGCCTGCACTACCTCCTCACCTCACAGAACTCCACAGAGATATGAGTGGGAGAGCTGAACGTCGAGGTTATAGACCCTTTCTCATGCTTTCTATCTCCTTTTTGCTGTTTATTGATTTATTTTTTTAAGGTAAAAAAACTTTAAGCCCCCTGTGGCTGAGAGAAGGAATGGGTCCCAGCTACAGGGGGAGAGGGCGAAAGCCTTCACCGCCGAGCCTCTCTCAGCCTGCAACCGCTAATTGAAATTTAGGTCCATGCCACTCAAGGCTACCAGACTGAAGGCCACTCTACTTATGGAGGGACCGCACGGTATCGCCTCAGGAGGCAAGCAGTGCAACACAGACATGTCTGTCCAATATTTCAAACAATATTTCACAGGCAATCCTCCGAAGGGAAATGCATGTCCACCATCTGCTGGAGACGGGGAATACTGATGGGCTGATATCAGGGCAGGACTAAATGACCATGGCATCAGTTTTTGCTCTGTCTCTATCTGCTGGCAGAGGTACATAACCCACTCGTGGGAATTGCCCTGCCCTCGCTAAAGGAAAGGAAATTATTAGGTAGGTAATAATGTTTTCTTTCTCTTTTTGCTTTTTTAGGCTTAAATCTGTGAAAATGATCCTGTTTCAATGATTTATCTATAATTTTGGGATAAATAATAAGAGTAACGTATGTAAAAACCTTTCAAGCTTTTGTTTCTGCGGATCCCCAATTACCAGTCACAAGAAAAAGACCAAGGATAAATTCCTGGGAGATTTCCCCCAATTTCAGAGTGACCAAAACTCAAAATTTTCCAGCTATGGGACCTAAGGAGGATCCCAAATTGCTTTTCCTGCATCCCAGGTTAGAAAGCTGCAGCAGTGTTTGTAGAGGGCAGGAAGTTGTGGACAATCTCCTACCTGAGCAGAAGCTCCCGCACGCATTTTCCTTTCTGCTTTTGCTGCTTTCAGAAGTGAAACTGAATTGGGGAAGGGCTGAGTGTTTGCCTCTTCAGTGATGGGGAAAAGAAGGAACTCAAACTCGAAGGCTGAAGGAGAGAAGTCTCTGTTTTCCCTTTCTTTGCTGGCTCTTCCCTTAGAAACAAAATAGCTCCTCCACCTCCTCCTCGGCGCAAACTGATGATGTCACGGATGGGCGGACGAAGTCTATTGTAAAATTTGTCCTGCCAATAAAGTTTCCTCGTTTTCTGCAATCCTGACAATGCTGGTAGGTCAGAAGTGAGTTTTGATCTCCTGCTGGGCTATCTCACTGCCCAGAGGGTCCAGATTCCAAGTAAAGGATACTTTTGTGCCAGAAAAATATTTTCTAGGGCAGAAACCTTGAATACACGTAAACTGCTCAGTGGCCTCTCCCTGAAACTTCCTTAGTATAGCAGTGGAAATAGTAACCATGAAGATGTTTGCAAGCGTGAAAAAAGTATCTACAAATACTGAAGAATGATGCATAAGTTCAGGCAATGGGGACAAAATCATGAATGCGTTTCATTATATGTTAGTCAACTGGACCAGAAGGTTTTATTTCTTGTATTTTCTTGTATTCTAATATATTTTTAATGATTCAATGTATATAACATGTTTGTATGTACTATATGATTTTTTTATTGGTCTAGTTTAATTTCTAAACTATTTTGATTTTAACTATAAAGGCAGTATAACAAGAAATAAAATAATAATAAAGCAATCCAGTTGGGAATATGCCTTAAGCGTGAATTGTTTTCTTGGAATAGTATAACATGATTTGCATAGAATTTTTCTCTAAGGAAGGTACATTGTGTGTTCTGAGCCGCTTAAGGTTAAATATACCATCTCTTTCTTTGCCATTAGAAAAACCTATAGAGTTGTATCCTGTCTTAGCAATTTAAAATTCTTCACCACATCATCTGTGACGCTGTTCTCCGATTCTGAATGAAAAGAACCTCATCACCTAGCTGCATACGTTGCCATCAAAAGCCTGGTACTCTGGTGCATCAACTATTTACTTGCCCTAGTCTTGTGAAGTTCTGGAGTGGAGTATTTAAAATAGTGGCACAATGTACCGGTTCATCCCTTGGTCGCTCCGGTAAGCTCTTATTGTCCGGGCTGCGAGGCTCCACTTCATCCTGTAACCTATCTTTGAACAAATTTGGACATACTGCTATATTGCTGGCATGCCGCACGATTCTGGCCGATTGGCTCACACCTGACCTGACACCATCGACACGAGCTTGGTTCCATCGGATGGCTGTGTCCATGCAAATGGAACAACTAGCTTCCCTGGCTCACTCGCATAAACCGGACAAGATATATACTGATTGCTGGGCCAAATGTTTTACGTTATTGCCTCAAGATATTCAGTCCACCCTCCGAGTAGCAGGATATCGACCCGCATGGATTTAAGTATTCCTTTTCAAGTACTGGCAATGAATGGTGATGTAAGAGGCTTGTCATCCTATTTTGGGGAGCCATGGGTGTTGTGGGGACTATATATTTCATGCTCCTAGACCTCTGCCTGAGATGTGACCAGGCGTATTATTGGCAGAGCTGTCTCCTAGGAGAGGGAGGGGGGGATATGGGTGAATGAGTGGGGTTTGACTGAGTGGTATGCATGTTGGTGGAAGTATGGGGAAAGGAGGTGGGGGGACTATGCTTCAAAATTGTAATGGGAAACATGCGGGCTATTAGTTGAAGTACTTGCTGGATCAGCAGCAACATATTATGTGGCATAATAGTTTACTAATGTTGGCTTACTGCAGCAATGTTTGTTTTGTTCATATTATCTTGTTCATCTGCCTGTTTTCGCAATAAAAAATGATTTTGATAAAAAAAAGATAGAACGCCTCAGCACCCAGCTGGATGTGACCACCACAGTTAGTCCGGCACCTCCTGAGACTCCTGTGTCTGCACCAACCTGAACCACTCTTCATCTTCCGGTACCATCCTGATACACTGGGGACCCTAATCAGTGCCGGGGTTTCTTGAATAAATGTTTCATGCATTTCACCTTACAACCAGCACAATTCTCTAACGACACCATGAAGACTACTTTCATCCTTTCCCTCCTTGATGGGAAGGCCTTAGCCTGGGCTTCCCTCTTATGGGAACGTGGAGACCCTCTTCTTCAGGACCTACAGTGGTTTGTTCAAACCTTCAGCAAGGTTTTGATGAGGCTGGTAAGTTGACGATTGGCGGATTCAAGTTATTGCATCTCCGGAAGGGGGCTAGACCATTGATGGACTATGCCATAGAGTTCCGGACCCTGGCTACTGAATTAGACTGCCAGGAAGACTGCCTTAGAAGCATTTTCTTGGAGGGACTATCTCCTGGAGTTAAGGATGAATTGGCAGCAAGGGAGCTTCCTCGGTCTCTTGATGCTGTCATTGACCTCACTGGGAGAATCGACCGCCTGGCCTATAGTAAGATAATGATAACCACCTTGGGATAACCCCAATGTCTCAGGCGCCTCCTCTCAAAAGCTAAGCCACGAGACAGAAGTGAGCCACCTGGTATGAAAATATGAGGCCCTGAAGAAGAAGATTCTTCAGATAATTGAACCTTAGGGGCCCATCTAAGGCCATGTAGTCAAGATCCGCAGCCACCCCGGAGCCACTAAAATCACGTGACCCAGATACCCCTCTACTCACCAAATAACTTTTCCCACCACGGGCCATGGTGGGAAGACACGCAACAGCACTTTGAGAGGCCAAGGCAGAACCAAAGCATCGATGCCCTCCGCACCATGCTCTCTTCTTCAGCTGAAGAACTGGAGCGCCTTTGCATTGACCCTGGTCACCATGAGATCCATAGGAGGAGAGCCCCAATGCTCACAAATTAGACATTGCTTCCTCTGATAGCTCCCATTCTCTCGTATCCAACCCTTGTGCTCGGGAAGTCCGCCTGCACATTGTCCACCCTGGCGATGTGTGACACCGCTATCCTCTCTACATGCTGTACTGCCCAGAGGATCAATTCTTGCACTCCTGAGCCACTGGCTGACAGCTGGTTCCACCCTGATGGTTGATATAAGCCACCGTCATTAAGAACATAAGAAAATACCATACTGGGTCAGACCAAGGGTCCATCAAGCCCAGCATCCTGTTTCCAACAGTGGCCAATCCAGGCCATAAGAACCTGGCAAGTACCCAAAAACTAAGTCTATTCCATGTAACCATTGCTAATGGCAGTGGCTATTCTCTAAGTGAACTTAATAGCAGGTAAAGGACTTCTCCTCCAAGAACTTATCCAATCCTTTTTTAAACACAGCTATACTAACTGCACTAACCACATTCTCTGGCAACAAATTTCAGAGTTTAATTGTGCGTTGAGTAAAAAAGAACTTTCTCCGATTAGTTTTAAATGTGCCCCATGCTAACTTCATGGAGTGCCCCCTAGTCTTTCTACTATCCGAAAGAGTAAATAACCGATTCACATCTACCCGTTCTAGACCTCTCATGATTTTAAACACCTCTATCATATCCCCCCTCAGTCGTCTCTTCTCCAAGCTGAAAAGTCCTAACCTCTTTAGTCTTTCCTCATAGGGGAGTTGTTCCATTCCCCTTATCATTTTGGTAGCCCTTCTCTGTACCTTCTCCATCGCAATTATATCTTTTTTGAGATGCGGCGACCAGAACTGTACACAGTATTCAAGGTGCGGTCTCACCATGGAGCGATACAGAGGCATTATGACATTTTCCGTTTTATTCACCATTCCTTTTCTAATAATTCCCAACATTCTGTTTGCTTTTTTGACTGCCGCAGCACACTGCACCGACGATTTCAGTGTATTATCCACTATGACACCTAGATCTCTTTCTTGGGTTGTAGCACCTAATATGGAACCCAACATTGTGTAATTATAGCATGGGTTATTTTCCCTATATGCTTCACCTTGCACTTATCCACATTAAATTTCATCTGCCATTTGGATGCCCAATTTTCCAGTCTCACAAGGTCTTCCTGCAATTTATCACAATCTGCTTGTGATTTAACTACTCTGAACAATTTTGTGTCATCTGCAAATTTGATTATCTCACTTGTCGTATTTCTTTCCAGATCATTTATAAATATATTGAACAGTAAGGGTCCCAATACAGATCCCTGAGGCACTCCACTGTCCACTCCCTACCACTGAGAAAATTGCCCATTTAATCCTACTCTCTGTTTCCTGTCTTTTAGCCAGTTTGCAATCCATGAAAGGACATCGCCACCTATCCCATGACTTCTTACTTTTCATAGAAGCCTCTCATGAGGAACTTTGTCAAACACCTTCTGAAAATCCAAGTATACTATATCTACCAGTTCACCTTTATCCACATGTTTATTAACTCCTTCAAAAAAGTGAAGCAGATTTGTGAGGCAAGACCTGCCCTGGGTAAAGCCATGCTGACTTTGTTCCATTAAACCATGTCTTTCTACATGTTCTGTGATTTTGATGTTTAGAACACTTTCCACTATTTTTCCTGGCACTGAAGTCAGGCTAACTGGTCTGTAGTTTCCCGGATCGCCCCTGGAGCCCTTTTTAAATATTGGGATTACATTTGCTATCCTCCAGTCTTCAGGTATAATGGATGATTTTAATGATAAGTTACAAATTTTTACTAATAGGTCTGAAATTTCATTTTTTAGTTCCTTCAGAACTCTGGGGTGTATACCATCCGGTCCAGGTGATTTACTACTCTTCAGTTTGTCAATCAGGCCTACCACATCTTCTAGGTTCACCGTGATTTGATTCAGTCCATCTGAATCATTACCCATGAAAACCCTCTCCATTACGGGTACCTCCCCAACATCCTCTTCAGTAAACACCGAAGCAAAGAAATCATTTAATCTTTCCGCGATGGCCTTATCTTCTCTAAGTGCCCCTTTAACCCCTCGATCATCTAACGGTCCAACTGACTCCCTCACAGGCTTTCTGCTTCGGATATATTTAAAAAAGTTTTTACTGTGAGTTTTTGCCTCTACAGCCAACTTCTTTTCAAATTCTCTCTTAGCCTGTCTTATCAATGTTTTACATTTAACTTGCCAATGTTTATGCTTTATCCTATTTTCTTCTGTTGGATCCTTCTTCCAATTTTTGAATGAAGATCTTTTGGCTAAAATAGCTTCTTTCACCTCCCCTTTTAACCATGCCGGTAATCGTTTTGCCTTCTTTCCACCTTTCTTAATGTGTGGAATACATCTGGACTGTGCTTCTAGAATGGTATTTTTTAACAATGACCACGCCTCTTGGACATTTTTTACTTTTGTAGCTGCTCCTTTCAGGTTTTTTTTAACAATTTTTCTCATTTTATCAAAGTTTCCCTTTTGAAAGTTTAGCACGAGAGCCTTGGATTTGCACATTGTTCCTTTTCCAGTCATTAAATCAAATTTGATCATATTATGATCACTATTGCCAAGCGGCCCCACCACTGTTACCTCTCTCACCAAGTCCTGTGCTCCACTGAGAATTAGATCTAAAATTGCTCCCTCTCTAGTCGGTTCCTGAACCAATTGCTCCATAAAGCTATCATTTATTCCATCCAGGAACGTTATCTCTCTAGCGTGACCCGATGATACATTTACCCAGTCTATATTGGGGTAATTGAAGTCTCCCATTATTACTGCACTACCAATTTGGTTAGCTTCCCTAATTTCTCTTAGCATTTCACTGTCCATCTCACCATCTTGACCAGGTGGATGGTAGTATACCCCTATCACTGTAGTCTTCCCTGACACACAAGGGATTTCTACCCATAAAGATTCAATTTTGTATTTAGTCTCATGCAGGATGTTTATCCTGTTGGACTCTATGCCATCCCGGACATAAAGCGCCACACCTCCTCCCGAGTGCTCCTCTCTGTCATTGCGGTATAATTTGTACCCCGTTATAGCACTGTCCCATTGGTTATCCTCTTTCCACCATGTCTCTGAGATGCCAATTAAGTCTATGTCATCATCTTACTTCTTAGACTTCTGGCATTAGCATACAAACATTTCAAAGTGTGTTTTTTGTTTGTTTTTTCATTCTGCTTTTTAATTGATAGGGATAAGTTAGAATTTTTTTAGCTCAGGTGAGTTTTTAGATACAGGCACTTGGACTACTTTTCTAATTATTGGAACCTCACTGTCGGGATGCCCTAATTCTAATGCATCATTAGTATTCTTTGAAGATACCTCTCTCCGAACCATGCGCTGCTGAGCGACTGTCGGCTTTCCCCTTTGTTCTAGTTTAAAAGCTGCTCTATCTCCTTTTTAAAGGTTAGCGCCTCACCGGATGACCTCATAATCTTGGAAGAAAAGCAAGTAACGCAAACCGCACCGCTCTCATCTCTAACTGATTGATAGACCATGATGCCTTTTTCTTCGACCATCGGCTCTGCCACCGAATGTTTCTGACACACAGCTCCCCAGCCCAAGAGGCTGGCATTGGTAGTGACAACCACCCAATCCGAAACCTCCAATGGAATTCCACATTCTAGATAGATTCGAAGTAGCCACCAGGAAACATTGTCCCTGCCTTCCCCCTCAAGCAGAAGAGGAATTTGAAATTCCCTCAACAAAGGATTCCACCAGGAGAGCAGAGCCTTCTAAAGAGGCCACAAATGCACGAATGCCCTAGGGACCAACTCCAAGGTCAAAGCCATGGAGCCCAGGACCTGTAAATAGTCCCAAACCTTGAGGACAGAAAGTGACAGCAGACGCTGAACCTGATCCTGAAGCTTCCTAAGGCTTTCCTCAGTGAGGAACACTCTCCCCTCCTGCATGTCAAACTGAGCCCCTAAATACTCCAGGGACTGAAAGAGAACTAGTTGGCTCTTTGAAAATGTTACTACCCTGCCTAGTGATTGCAACCGGCACAGCACCTATGTTGCGAGTGTGGAGAATGTGGTCATGTGCTCGAGAGAGAGTGAGCCTTTAAACCACAGTGCAACTCCAGGGCAATGCTCCAAGGTAGGCACCATGGGAGATGAGTGATTCAGACACAGGCTGGGCGTGGAACTTGGAGCGTAGCTTGAAACTAGGAACAAGGCAAACTCAGGCCTCCACTGAACCTGTACTCACAGAATGAGACCCAACAACACAATGCTGGTCTCTGGGGTAACCCTCCGGCCACTCGATAGCCCTTTCAGACCTGCCACTTGGGAACAGCTTGTGCATCAGGAAAGATGAAGGTTGAAGACAGGACATGGCATGACATGGAACTTGGATGAAGACTCTGGAGACTTAGAACTTGAGACGCAGACTCTGGAGTCTTGGAACTTGAAATGGAGACTCTTGAAGACTTGGAACTTGAGGCGAAGACTCGGAACTTGAGGCGGAGACTCCGGAGATGAAGAAAATGGACGAAGGCTCAGGTTCAGGAAGATTTCAGCTTCCCAGGGCCCTGCACCTCAGCGCACCCTACACAACCTGCCTCAGGTTGGTCGCAGACCATGCGGGGAGCAGGACAGGCTCAGGACTGAGACTCGGATAAGAACAGGAGTCAGGACATCACTTGGAATGAAGAGCAAGGCTTGGAATGAGGAACAAGGAGATCCAATGGCTGGACAAGTTCCACGATCCCGGAGCTAGGAACATGACTAGGAACTTGAGACTTGACTTGGAACTTGAAACTTGGAACTCTAAACATGGATGAAGGTTGAGGGTCCGTGACCCCCCCCCCCCCCCCCCCGTGGCAGGTCGTGGACCACGCTGTCCAACTATGCATCCTACACAACCTGCCACAGGTTGGTTGCAGACCATGCGGAGAGTGGGACAAGCTCAGGACTGAGACTTGGACGAGGACAGAAGTCAGAACATTCCTTGGAATGAGGAACAAGGCTTGGAACCAGGAACATGGAAATCTGCTGGCTGGACAAGCTCCACGAGACAGGAACTAGGAACAGGACTAGGTACTCGAGACTTGACTTGGAACTTGAAACTTGCAAAACAAGGATGGACTCTGAGGACTTGATCCAGCGAAGACAGACTTGGAATCAGGCCCTGTGCCAGGAAGTGCCCTACACAGCCCCCATGCACTAGTACTGGACCACAACACTGGCACGCCTGGAGGAAGAACAAGGAAGGATCTGGAAAGCTGACTTTGGAACAGAGACGGGACATCAGGAACTTGATCAAAGACTTGGACCAGGCGAAGATTCAGAAGACTTGGATGAGGAACCGATGACAGACCAGGAACATGGAACAAGCAACATAAAGGAGCTCCAATGAGGGACAAGGAAACCAGGAACAAGGAACCAAAACTTGGAACAGAAAAAAGAGGATCAGGAACATCCAACTAAGAACATGGAGACCATCTAGACCGGAGAAGACCACAGAAGACCTTGAAGGAAGACACACCATGCATGACCAAGAACAATCCTTGTGATGGCCCTGATGAACTGATGGAGATCCCTTTTTTTTTTTTAATTTATTCAATTTTCACATTTCAAACATTATTGAATGCCCTTCAAGGGAACCCTCCTGTTCGGAAGCGAACTAGAGAAACTAGCCAACAAATGGAGCGAATCCCCACTACTGCGGCGACCGGAGGACAGGATCAAGAGACACCAGCAACCCTTACCCCGAACCTCTAGCGGCAGAGGATCACAGTGCTTCAATCCATACAGAAGCACATACCAATCATCTCGCCCTGGAGCTGCCCCCAGGGCTCCCTGCAGCGGCTGGAGCCACTGCCGACGTCAGGGCCTGCTCCTCAGGCCCAGCCTGCGTCTGTACGCACAGATGCTGTGCAGGCCACTGTCCACGGTCCTGCACAGCCCTGCTTCTGCTGTTCCTTAGGCGCCGGCGCGTGCCTCTTCACTAGATTTTTTTTATGTTTAAAGATTTTATTGTCAATCAGTGCATAAACCAGAACAGTAAGTGCACCTTGTTAGTACCCGCAAACTTCTAGATAAAACAGTACTGAACCAAGATTGACCAGTTTGTCATTTATACACTCACCCCCGTCCCATTCATCCCTCCCCCCACCCCCCACCCCTTACACAACTGGGATCCGGTAACCATCAGGGAATGTGTCTGCCTCAGAACCTGAGGGAGAATAATGAAAAGAGACTGAAAGGGAAAAAGAAAAAAAAAAGAGGCATGGGAGATGAGATTATGGAAACGAGGACAGGGAGAAAACTCACCCAGCCTTCTAGAATGAAAGGCTCTTGTAAGAGGGTATATGTAGGGGTAAATAAGCCAGCATAGTAATATAGCCAAGATATCTAAGAAGGCTACAAAATTCCATGACAATAACAACATCTTTGGCGGCAATCAGTTAAGTAGATAGATTTTGGAGTGCAAGCCACTTGGTGTAATAGCCCCACATCCTGTCAAACGCTACCAGCCGATCCCTGTGCACTGCTGTGAGTCTACTGAGTTGATAATATGTGTGGAGACTGTGTTGAATTTTAGCCAAACTGGGAGAGTTAACCCCTTTCCAGTGGAGTGCTATCTCTGAGCGTACTGCAATAAAAACTTGTAACAAAAACTTTTGTGTGTCTTTATTATGGTCAGCTGGAACTTAGGAGGGTTCTCTCGGGATGAAGGATAGCAGCTTCAAGACGGTCCGAGTGCTGGGTGGGCAGCAACAGGAAGCACGGAGAGACAAGCCAGAGTCAAGAACCAAGAAGACAATCCGAAGGAGGAAGGACTGGAACCTGGAACAGCGAACTGAAGCAGGAGTGGGAGCTGGAACAAGAGACGAACTGGAACTGGAGGGGGAGCGGGAGCAGAAGCAGGAATGAAGACTGGAGCAGGAACGGAGCTGAAACAGGGATGGAGGCTGGAGCAGGTCTGGAGCAGAGATGAAGGCAGGAACAAGCAGGAACTGCAACTAGTAACCCTCAGCGGGAGAACCTTGTTGCAAGGCAATTCGTCTAGTCAGGTGCCGGGTTTAAATCCCCGCCGGCGTCTGACGTCATCTTCGAGGGCGGGCCGCGGCTTGGCGCCAAAGGCCCTTTAAAAGCTCCCCCCTCGTACGGGTGCGCCTAGGAGGGGCGGAGCCAAGGATTGGAGCTCAGTGGCATCTCCCTCGTGGAGACGCCGCCACGGAGAGGCCTGAGTAGGCTCAAAGAATGCCGGGCCCTGTCGTCGAGTGCCCGGGAAAGAAAGAGGTAAGGACCCGGTCGCGAACCCTGCGACCGGGACTGCAACAGTACCCCCTCCTCTTACGCCCCTTTCTCAGAGGGCCAGGTTTTCCAGGATGATCCGAATGAAATTGACGCAGGAGTGATTTGTCCAAGATGTTACGAGCAGGCTCCCAGGTGTTCTCCTCAGGTCCACATCCCACCCAGGCCAGCAAATACTCCCATCGCCGATGGTGAAAGCGGACGTCAAGGACCTCTCGGACTTGATATATCAGATCATCCTGGGCAGGAGGGTTGGTAGGATTAGGTGATCTACGATGATACCTAGAAAGAATTACTGGTTTAAGTAAGGAGACATGAAACACATTATGAATGCGCAGAGTAGTGGGGAGACGTAGCCGGCACGACACGAGACCAATACGCTCAGCAACTCGAAAAGGCCCACAATACTTAGGAGCTAATTTCCGAGATGGGACTCAAAGGTGAATATTCTTAGTGCTTACCCACACTTTGTCGCCGGGTAGGAATACAGGTGCAGGTTGCGGTGGTGATCCGTACATGTTTTAGCACGGCTTACCGCTTTGGAGAGTTTAGCTTCAATGGAACTCCAGAGATTTTGTAGTTGTTGGATGGATAATTGAGCCGCTGGTGAGGGAATAGCTATGGGCAAAGGTAGCGGTAGTCTGAGTTGCTTGCCATACACAATGTGAAAGGGTGACTTCCCAGTGACCGAATGAGTATGGTTATTATAAGAGAATTCAGCCCAAGGTAGTAGCGTTACCCAGTTGTTCTGTCTCTCAGTAGCAAAAGCGCGGAGAAACGTCTTTAACGAGCGGTTCATGCGTTCAGTCTGGCCATTACTTTGAGGATGAAAGGCTGTGGACAAATTAAGTTGAACTCCAAATTTCTTGCACAATGCCCTCCAGTATCGGGCTGTAAACTGGGGTCCCAGATCTGAAACTATGTTTTGCGGAAGTCTATGAGCTCGGAAGATGTGCTGTGTGAAGAGTTGAGCTAGCTCCGTGCAGATAGTAACTTGGGAAGTGGGACGAAATGGGCCATCTTGGAAAAACGATCTACTGTAACCCAAATGACCGTCTTCCCCTCGGACGAAGGTAAATCCACCACAAAGTCTGTGGCTACTTGAGTCCATGGTTATGTGGGTATAGGCAAAGGTTGCAGCAAACCCTATGGTTGACCCATACGAGGTTTTTGTTTAGCGCAGGTAGGACAGGAACTCACATAGATGTGAACGTCTTGCCTCATGTTTGGCCACCAATAGTAGTGGTTCAGAAGGTCCAGTGTTCTCTCCCGGCCTGCATGACCGCCACTGAGGGAATCGTGGGCCCATACTAAGACTCTCCTTCGGAGACGCCGTGGGACTACCATCCTCCCCAATGGACTTACGGCCACGGTAGCTAAGTTGATTTTTGCCGGATCCAATATGTACTGGGGAAGCTCCCCCTCCTCCTCCAGCTCCGTAGTTCGTGACAATGCATCCGCTCGGGTGTTTTTGGACGCTGGTCGATAGCGAAGTGTGAAATCAAAGCGATTGAAGAAGAGGGACCAACAGGCTTGCCTAGGGTTTAGCCACTGTGCCTGACACAAATACTCCAGATTTTTATGATCTGTGTACCCTGTGATGGGATGAGCTGCCCCCTCAAGCCATTGTCTCCACTCTTCAAATGCCAACTTAATAGCTAAGAGTTCCTTGTCTCCTATATTATAATTGCACTCGGCTGCGGAGAACTTCTTGGAGAAGTAAGAGCATGGGAGCAGTTTCTCTGTACTGGAGTGCTGACTGAGTATTGCCCCTACCGCGATGCTGGAGGCATCCACCTCCACAATAAAGGGGTGTTGCGGATCTGGGTGGTATAAACAAGTGTCTAGTAAAACCTCCTTTAGATCCTCAAAAGCTTGACAGGCTGCTTTGGGCCAAACCTTAGCCTCAGCCCCTTTCCTAGTAAGGGCAGTAAGTGGTGCTACTTTAAGGGAGTAATGAGGAATGAACTGTCTATAGAAATTTGCAAATCCGAGGAAACTTGCAACGCTTTCACCCCTACTGGGTGGGGCCAGTCCTTAATAGCAGACACTTTTTCCGGGTCCATATGAAATCCAGTAGACGAGACAGTGTATCCCAAGAAAGGAAGTGACTCTTGTTCGAACATGCATTTCTCTAATTTGCATATATGTGGTTGTCCTTTAGGGCTTGCAGTACTTGCTTAACGTGTTGTCGATGAGACTCCACATCTCGACAGTAAATCAAGACATCATCTAAGTACACTATGATGTAAGAATGTAGCATCTCGCGAAGCACCTCGTTCATAAGATTTTGGAAGACTGCCGGGGCATTACATAGCCCAAACGGCATTACCAAATACTCGTAATGCCAGTCCCTTGTATTGGAGGCAGTCTTCCATTCATCTCCGGGGCAGATCCGAACTAGATTGTAGGCACCTCAAAGATCAAGTTTGGTGAAGATCTTGGCCCCTTGTAATCTGTCCAGAAGTTCAGGGATTAGTGGAAGAGAATACCGATCTCATTTGGTAATGGCATTTAGGCCCCTGTAGTCAATGCATGGCCTCAGCGTACCGTCCTTTTTTCCCACGAAGAAAACTCCCGCTCCGGCAGGTGATCTAGAGGGTCTGATGAATCCTTTGGCAAGATTTTCAGAAATATACTCCGACATAGCTTGTGTCTCCGGCAGGTATAGAGGATACACTCTCCCCCGAGGGGGCGTGGTTCCAGGTAATAAGTCAACAGGCAATCAAAGGGGCGATGTTGCGGCAAAATCTCTGCTTTCTTCTTGGAAAACACATCCGCAAATTCGGCGTAAGGCATAGGCAGCAGGATGGACGTGCTCAGCACGGTGGGCACGGAATCTTGAGACAGTTAGAGAAGCAAAAGGAGCTCCATTGAGCTATTTGTAACGTGTCCCAATGGATTGTAGGAGAGTGTCGTTGTAGCCACGGTAATCCCAATACCACTGGGTGGACAGCTTTCTCCAGGATTAGAAAGGATATCTCCTCTGAATGTAGTACTCCGTTCCAGAGAGTGAGAGGAGCCGTGTAGTCAGAAATACTTCCTGGAAGAACTGTGCCTCGGATAGAGGTAATCCGTAGAGAAGGGGTTCAAGGAAGAGTGGGTAACTGGAGTTGTTGCACCAAATCGGACAGGATGAAATTTCCACCTGCCCCTGAGTCAAGAAAGGCGAGAGTATGAAAAGACCCTCCAGGTATTCAAGAGTCACTGGTACAGTACATTGAGGAGCAGAATTAGCACAGCCTAGGAGTAGCTCCCCAGAATTGCCTAGGCCTTGGTGTTTTCTGGATGCTCCTTGCATTGGGCTAGAAAGTGGCCCTTGCTGCCACAGTATAGGCACAGGCCCAATGCCCGGCGTTGTCGCCTCTCCTCTGCGGTCAAAGGCGTTCGTCCCAACTGAATTGGTTCTTCAGTGGACGACTCTGGATGCGGCATCACCTGACTAGACGATGTCGTCATAGGTCTAGAGAAAACGGGCGCCAATGATATAGAGCAACGTGGTGGTCTCCCCTCCCTCACCCGTTGCTGAAGGCGACGATCAATTCGGCCAGCTAAATCTATTACCTTGTTGAGGTCATCTGGAATGTCTCTGGCAGCCAGCTCGTCCTTGATGCGGGCTGACAAGCCCTCCAGAAAAACTTCCTGCAGACTGTCATCTCGCCACCCTACCTCCATGGCAAGGGTGCGGAACTCGATCACGTAGTCTGCCAGGGACCAAGCTCCCTGTCTCAGCTGCAGGAGCTCTGACATAGCTGTAGGCAAGTGGTTCATCGAAAGCTTGCTTGAAGTTGAGTACAAACTGGTGTAGATTTTTTAGCAATGGATCACTGCGCTCCCACATTGGCGACGCCCAGCTCAGCGCTTTCCCCTCCAGCAGCGACAGGATATAGGCTACCGTTATGGAATCAGAAGGGAACTGACCAGGAAGAAGTGAGAACCTTATGTAGCATTGGTTCAAGAACTCTTGGCATCACCAGAATAGAGTGAAGGAGCAGGCAACTGAGTGGGTGCAGTCATGCTCACGTTAGGAGCCGGGGGTTGCACGAGAGGCGGCTCTGGAGGTGTGGAATCCAAACGATTCGCCAACCGTTCGACGGTGGCGGCCAGAACGTCAAGGCAGTGTTGCTGCTGCTGCAAACGTTGGGCCATTCCAGGAATGGCTTGAAGTCCTGAGATGTTTGCCGGGTCCATGGCCTTGCAAACTGTTGCGGACGGAGTGGTGGACCCTTGGGCCGGCCTTGCGGAGAGGAGAAATATGTTTAAGAGAACTCCGCAGAGAAAGAGAGGCTGGGAGGCAGCACTGGGCCAGGCGACCAGGCAGGATCTTCACCCTGGAAGACCGAGATCCCCCCGGGAGGAGCCCGGGAGGACCCGGGCCGCTGGGACTTAGGAGAGTTCTCTCGGGACTAAGGATAGCAGCTTCAAGGACTTCCGGCGATGACGTAGCCTGAGACGGAAGCAGGGGGATAGAGCTCCGCGGCCCCGCTCTCAAATCAGCGTAATTTACTGTAAATTTGCCGCTCGTTTTTTGCCCCAACCCCCTCCCGACAGTCGTGGGTAGTGCCGCCGCTAATACCGCTGAGCCCGACGGGCTTGGGATGTGCCGGACCGGCACACGAGGCAGAACGGAGCGCCGCCCTCATAGAACACGGGGAATCAAGATGGCGGAGGTAGTAGGCCCTGCCGAGCCTGTTATGGCTGCAATCTCGGAAGACGCCCTGAAAAAAATCTCGCAAAGTGTCACGGAGGCACTTGATAGCCGGCTGATCAAACTGCAAACCACCATCGAGGACATAAAAACGGCCGTGGAAGGCCACTCAAAACGGCTTGAAGTGGCGGAGAACACCCTCTCTGACTTAGGGGACAGATTAGCTACTTCTGAATGCCACGTGGAAGAGCTGCAGGGCAGACAAAGGGAGTTGCTGGCTAAGATGGAGGAGCAGGAAGATCGCGGCAGGAGAAACAATTTAAAAATTATTGGGCTACCTGAAGCTGTGAGGGAGGATGAGCTCCGGCCTCTGGTGGAAAATTGGCTCCCCAGGCAAGTGGGTTTAGAGCTGGCGGAGGGCAGCCTTCAGTGTGAAAGAGTGCACCGGGTAGGCCCGATGCGCGAGGGGCAAGGCCGGCCACGGCCTGTCATGGCCCAGATCCTTAACTGGAATCATAAAACACAGCTGTTGAGGGCCTACCGGCAGCAGGAGAAGCTGGAACATTCTGGAAGCAGGCTGCTGCTTTTTAATGATTTTTCAGCTGGCACAGCAGCACAAAGGAAGCTTCTGGCCCCTGCATGCACAGTGCTGCATCAACGAGGCATTAGATTTGCCCTACTGTATCCGGCGAAGCTGAGAGTGCATTACAACAATCAAACTCAAATCTTTACCACCAAAGCGGAGGCTGATGGATTCCTTGCCTCCCTGCCGCCTGCGGAATGAAACAGCCAGCCCCATACTGAGCTAGACTGTTGGAGATTTGAGAAAACTTTCTCTTTATAGGATCATTGGCTGATGGCTAGGAGAATTACAGTCATCTACCTCAGGACAGGCACCTTTCTTATGCAAGCTCAATTACCTGAACCCGATTGCTGGGACGCTTGGGCGTGTGACAACCGTTGGATTATATACCCTGCACACTAATCATCCTGGCTTTAACACTAAGACTCACAGAGATTTCATAACTATTATGGTATCACTAATTAGAATTGGCTGAATAAGTGGGTAGGAGCCATGGTTGTCGGTTGGGAGGAGGGGGGAGAGCGGGGCAGGGAGAATGGGGCCCCAGAAGTCGGTTAAAGAGGTTGGGATCTCAGCTCCTGGGAGCTGTGGAGGGAATTAGTAAGCTTGAGGGTGACTCTGGAAGTATGAATGTGTGTGAATGTGTTAGAGGGGAAGGGGATCTTCAGAGAGTTAATGATTGGCCCATGGAGTTGTGTGCATCCTGCATGGTTTGGATTCGTAATGTAAACCTACACTGGTTTCACTCCTCGTGGCCTAGGCTGGGAGGCTACGGGGACCTATTGGGACAGGTGTCTCGGAGCCCTCGGGGGCCCCGAGCTTTCAATATGTATTTCTGGCCCTTTAATGACACAGGTTAAATTAGTCTCCTTGAACGTAGATGGAATCCATTCCCCAATTAAACGTACTAAATTGCATGCGCTGTTTAAACGCATGAAGACGCAAGTAGCGTTTCTACAGGAAACTCATCTGGGGGATGCGGAACATGCTAAATTGAAGCGTGACTGGGTGGGCCAATGCTATTACTCTTCTTATAGCAGGCGTAAGAGAGGAGTGGCTATTCTTGTGCATAAGAATCTGCCATTTCACCTCACACGCTTAAGTCAGGATACAGAAGGGCGATACATCCTTGTAGCGGGAACGCTATACCAGCAGAAAGTGGTTTTTTGCAACATATACGCCCCTAATGTGTATGCGCCGGGGTACTTTGACACACTCATACGCTTGCTCATGGATTATTCTGATCATAGTCTGATAGTGGGGGGTGATTTTAACGTAGTGGCGAATAAGAGTGTAGATATTAAACCTCCCGAGTTGTCTTCCACAGCTGATGCGGTGAAAGGAGTTAACCTCTTAAGTCAGGAATTGCAGCTTTTAGATGCGTGGCGGGTGCTCCATCCCCAAGATAGAGATTTTACTTTTTACTCCCACCCACATAATACATACTCAAGATTAGACTACCTGTTGCTCTCCGAGCGCTGTTTTCCCCAGTTGGAGGAAGCTACAATTGAACCGATTGTACTGACGGATCATGCTCCAATTACCATTACCTTGAGATGGGGGCGCAGCTCACACTTGCCGTTCTCCTGGCGCATGCGACCAGACCTATATCATGATGGCACTTTTAAAAAATACCTGCAGGAAAGTTGGGCGGAATATGTGGCTCATAATCAAACGCCTGATGTTGGCCCTGGGATAATGTGGGAAGCGGGGAAAGCAGTGATGCGGGGGGCCATAATTGCCTATGTGGCTAAACAGAATAGGCAAAGAAATGCTGAAATCCTCCGGCTTACTGAACACCTAAAAGCAGCTCAGCTACTGCACAAGGGCACTCTGAAGCCCGAGGACAAAGCTTCTTTGGACTTGGCCCGCACGGCCCTTAATAATCTTCTGCATATACGCGCATCTAAATCCCTTAGGTATTACCGTTATCAGTTATATAAATACGGTAACAGGCCTAGTAGGCTTATGTCTCACTTGATACGACCAAAAGGGGAAAGAGTGTCTATATCAGGGATCCGTGATGGCCAGGGGGTCCATTGCACGAGTCCTGATGCGATTGCGGCCAGGTTCTTAGAGTACTATACACAGCTATATGGCGATAAACCCATGACTATGGAGCAGGTGGAGGCCTTTTTTCAAGGGCAGTCCTGGCCCAGTGTAAAGCCGGACGATCTCTCAGTCTTGAACTGTCCCATTACTACTCAAGAAATCTTCTCGGTAATCCAAGGTCTCAAACTGGGCAAGGCAGCGGGGCAAGACGGGTTCAGGGTCGGAGTTTTACAAAATTCTGGAATACCCTATATTAGCCCCGTTACAAGGCTATTACAACAGTCTGCTAGAGGGTCCATCTTTATCGGATGCCGCGAACCGGTCGGTTATTGTGGTTCTCCCTAAACCTGGGAAAGACCCCTTGGAGGTGAGCTCTTACAGGCCCATATCGTTGATCAATGTGGATATTAAGATTCTTTCCTCAGTCCTGGCTGCTAGGTTACAAGGCTTACTCCCAGCTTTGATACATGATAACCAAACTGGGTTTGTGAGGGGTCGCCAGGGAGTGAGAAATATCCGCCGTCTCATTGCCGCACTTAGTTACCAGTCACAAGAGGAGGCCCTTATACTGAGCCTAGATGCCGAGAAAGCCTTCGATTCTATATCATGGGAGTATCTGTTTTGGATGTTGAATAAGTATGGCTTCTCGGGCTCGTATCTGGGATGGTTATCAGCATTGTATCAGAACCCCAGCACCACCATCTTGCTGAATGGGAGGCCCACGGCAAACTTTCCCATACGATGCGGAGTCTGACAGGGCTACCCCTTGTCTCCCCTACTGTTTGTCTTGGCGCTGGAGCCCCTGGCCAGTCGCCTGCGGGGAGACAAGGCATTTTATGGCATTAGTGTGAGTGGCCACCCAATGAAAATAGCATTATTTGCCGACGACATTCTACTCTTTGTGGGTCGGCCGCGCGCTAGTGTACCGGTGATTGTTCAGCTGTTTAACCAGTTCACTCCAGTGGCGGGCCTACGTATCAATTATGCAAAATCAGAGGCACTAGCTCTCAACGAGCATCTGCCTGCCACGTGGGGAGCGCCTTTTCCTTTTCATTGGGCCCCGTCACGGCTTAAATATTTGGGAGTCTGGGTCCCAAGAGATCTCAAGAAATTATATGCTTTAAACATTACTACTTGTATTGATAAACTGCGCGCCCATTTAGCCACATGGACCTCCCTCCTGCTGTCCTTCCTTGGACGATGTGCCCTGGTTAAAATGGTACTGGTGCCCAAATTTCTCTATTTGTTACACATGATACCTTGTTGGCTGAGAGGGGTGGATATCAGGCGCTTGCGCTCTAGCATACAGAAATTCTTATGGCAAGGGAAACGGGCGAGGCTCAACTACGCAGCCCTGGAGTTGCCAGGAGATCGGGGAGGGCTAAACATGCCAGACTTCCGTTTGTATAACGTGGCATGCCAGTTGAGGTTTGTGGGGGAATGGCTCACGGACACTTATCACTTATGTGCGGCTGGTATGCTAGCGCGTATGTCAGCGCCTAACTCACCGGTGAGCATCATTCAGTCCCGGGCTACGGTGCGAAGCGCCTCCCCATATCCTACAGTCCTGCTATCTCCATGTATTCAGGCTTGGAGATGGTGGCGACGGCTGAATACTAGACCTGGGGTCCGGTCCCTACTACTTCCCTTGGTACGAAATATGGAGTTCTTGCCGGGGCAGGATAATGGGGCAATATTTCAGTCTTGGGCAACTAAGGGACTATTGTTTATATATCATATGTTGGATGACACGTCAGGTCATTTGTTGGACTTTGTCACTTTACAAAGTACGTACCATATTCCAACCAAGCAGTTTTATGCTTTTCTCCAGGCACGACACTATATTCATTCGTATGCGTGGACTACAGCGGACATAGAAGTGGAACTTAAGCATGGTTATAATGTTAAAAGGTGTATCGGGTAGAGGCCAACCTGACGAAAGTATTGTTTGAAAAGTTCAATGTGTTCATTGTTTATTGTTGATACTGTTCAGGTTGTTTTGTGAGAGATTGGTTGCTCACTGCTTGATATTACCAATAAAAACAATATTCTGAAAAAAAAAAAAAAAGGATTGCAGCTTCAAGACGGTCCGAGTGCTGGGCGGGCGGCAACATAAAGCACGGAGAGACAAGCCAGAGTCAAGATCCAAGAAGATAATCCGAAGGAGAGGCAGGACTGGAACCTGGAACAGCAAACTGAAGCAGGAGCGGGAGCTGGAACAAGAGACGAATTGGAGCTGGAACTGGAACTGGAGCAGGAGCAGAAGCAGGAACGAAGACTGGAGCTGGAACAGAGCTGGAACAGGGATGGAGGCTGGAGCAGGTCTGGAGCAGAGATGAAGGATGGAACAAGCAGAAACTGCAACTAGTAACCCTCAGCGGGAGAACCTCGTTGCAAGGCAATTCGTCTAGTCAGGCGCTGGGTTTAAATTCCCACCGGCGTCTGACGTCATCTCTGAGGGTGGGCCGCAGCTTGGCGCCAAAGGCCCTTTAAAAGCTCCCCCCTTGCGCGCGCCTAGGAGGGGCGGAGCCAAGGATCGGAGCTCGGCGGCGTCTCCCTTGTGGGGAGAGGCCTGAGTAGGCCCGAAGAACGCTGGGCTCTGCTGTCGAGTGCCCGGGAAAGAAAGAGGTAAGGACCCGGTTGCGAACCCTGCGACCGGGACCGCAACAACAGGCACAACAACTGGGGTGAGGGCATCCTGAACCCCACCGGGCAAGCGGAAGTGTGTTGGTTCATCACGTTGTAAATAGGTTACGAAGGACAGACTGGCCGAAGATGGAATCTTGTCTTCCGGCTTTGTCCAAGCAATAGTGGGCTGCAAAGGTGTGGAGAGAACTCCAGGTTGCAGCCCTGCAAATGTCAGGAAGTGGCACCAATCATAGGTGTGCTACTGGTCGCCGCATCTCAAAAAGGATATAATTGCGATGGAGAAGGTACAGAGAAGGGCTACCAAAATGATAAGGGGAATGGAACAACTCCCCTATGAGGAAAGACTAAAGAGGTTAGGACTTTTCAGCTTGGAGAAGAGATGACTGAGGGGGGATATGATATAGGTGTTTAAAATCATGAGAGGTCTAGAATGGGTAGATGTGAATCGTTTATTTACTCTTTCGGATAGTAGAAAGACTAGGGGGCACTCCATGAAGTTAGCATGGGGCACATTTAAAACTAATCGGAGAAAGTTCTTTTTTACTCAACGCACAATTAAACTCTGGAATTTGTTGCCAGCGAATGTGGTTAGTGCAGTTAGTATAGCTGTGTTTAAAAAAGGATTGGATAAGTTCTTGGAGAAGTCCATTACCTGCTATTAAGTTCACTTAGAGAATAGCCACTGCTATTAGCAATGGTTACATGGAATAGACTTAGTTTTTGGGTACTTGCCAGGTTCTTATGGCCTGGATTGGCCACTGTTGGAAACAGGATGCTGGGCTTGATGGACCCTTGGTCTGACCCAGTATGGCATTTTCTTTTGTTTTGTTCTTTTTGGCCCTCACAGCGTGTGCCTTAACACGGTCTTGAAATGGAATGCCCGCTTGCTGATAGCAAAAGGTTATGCAGTCCGCCAACCAGGAGGAGAGAGTCTGCTTACCCACAGACTGCCCTAATTTGTTAGGGTGGAAAGAGATGAACAATTGAGTGCTTTTCCTGTGAGCAGCTGTACGGTCTAGATAGAATGCTAGAACTCGTTTACAGTCAAGGGTATGCAGAGCCTGCTGTCCTGGATTGGCATGGGGCCTGGGAAAAAAGGTATGTAGTATGATGGATTGATTGAGATGAAAATCCGAAACTACCTTAGGTAAGAATTTAGGGTGAGTGAGGAGTACCACCCGGTCCTGCAGAAGTTTAATGTAAGGCAGATAGGTAACTAGGACCTGAAATTCACTAACTCTGTGAGCTGAAGTGATTGCCAAAAGGAAAATCACTTTCCATGTGAGATATCGAAGTTCACAAGAGTGAAGAGGCTCGAATGGTGGTTTCATGAGCCGACCCACAACCAGATTATGGTCCCAAGAAGGGGCCGGAGGACGTAGTGGAGGCTTGATGTGGAGCAAGCCCTTCAAAAAACGTGTTACAAGGGGTTGTACTGATATAGAAACATCCCCGACACCTTTATGGAAGGCGGCTACCGCACTGACATGCATTCTGATGGAAGAAGTCTTGAGACCTGACTCTGATAGATGCCAGAGATAGTTCAGAAAATTCGGGATTGGACAGAAAAAGGAGTCAAGGGACTGAGAAGAGCACCATGACGTGAACCATTTCCATTTGTAAGAATAAGCTTTTCTCGTGGAAGGCTTCCGTGAAGCAATCAAGACACGGGAAACTGGTTCAGAAAGGTTAAGTGGCTGAAGGATTAACCTTTCAACATCCATGCCGTCAGGGACAAGGCTTGAAGATTGGGGTGGTGTAGGCACCCGTCGTTTTGAGTGATCAGAAGTGGGTCCATCCCAAAGGGAATGCGCCTGCGAATGGAGAGATCCTGCAGTATTGGAAACCACACTTGGCGTGGTCAGTGAGGTGCTATCAGGATCATGGTTCCCTTGTCCTGATGTAATGTCACAAGAGTCTTCGAGAGAAGAGGAAGTGGAGGGAATGCATAGAGCAGACCAGTTGCCCATGAGAGGGAGAATGCGTCTCTGGGCTGAGAGTGTTTGCTGCGAATGAGAGAGCAGTAGTTCTCTACTTTGAGGTTTTGAGGAGACGCAAAGAGGTCTATCTGAGGATATCCCCATTGTTGGAAGATGGAGTTCACTACCGAGGGGTTGAGAGACCACTCGTGCGGTTGAAAGATGCTACTCAGCTTGTCTGCCAACACATTGTCCACTCCCGGCAAGTAGGTGGCCCTGAGGTACATCGAATAGGAGAGGGCTTCCGCCCATATCTGTGTAGCTTCCTGACACAAGGAAGGAGCCCGTGCCTCCCTGTTTGTTGATGTACCACATGGCCACCTGGTTGTCCGTCTGAATCAGGATGACTGGATTTGAGAGGCGATCCTGAAAAGCCCCGAGAGTATATCTGATTGCTCGAAGCTCCAGGAAATTTATTTGGTGTTTGGCTTCCTCTGGAGACCAAGATCCTTGTGCTGCAGATTGGCCACATGGGCTTCCCAGCCGAGGTTGGAAGCATCGGTGGTGAGAGTTATTTGAGGGTCTGGAGCCTGAAAGGGCAAGCCGTGGAGGAGATTGATCTGATTTTTCCACCAGGCTAGAGACTGACGGAGTGAGTCGGATACGTGGACAATGGTCGACAGGGGCTGAATGCTTTGAGTCCATTGAGACCTTAGAGTCAACTGCATGACTCTCATGGCCAAACGGGCCATTGGTGTGACCTGAACTGAGGACGCCATGTGTCCCAGGAGGATGAGAAATTGGCGTGCAGTCGCGGAGTGCTGAGACTGCAGCTGGTGTGCAAGAGACACGAGAGTGAGTGCTCGCTGTCGAGGCAGGAAAGCCTTTGCCTGCAAGGTGTCCAAGTCTGCCCCAATGAACGACAAGTTTTGAAATGGGACTAAATAGGATTTGTCATTGTTGACGAGAAATCCTAATGAAATTAAAGTGTGTAAGGTTAGATTGAGGGACAACAGAGCAGCTTGCTGAGTGGGAGCTCTGACTAACCAGTTGTCTAGATAGTGGTAGACGTGAACACCTTGGGTCCTGAGGAAGGCTGCAACTACTACGAGGCATTTTGTGAAGACTTGTGGCGCAGATGCTAGGCCGAATGGAAGCACTTGGTATTGATAGTGCTTGGGGCCTACTAGAAACCTCAGGTATTTGCGATGAGATGGAGTTATTGCAATATGAGTGTATGTGTCCTGAAGGTCCAGAGAGCAGAGCCAGTCTCCTCTTTGTAGAAGAGGAAGAAGCAAGCCTAAGGTTACCATCTTGAACTTCTCTCACTGAAGGTACTTGTTGAGGGCCCGTAGGTCCAAGACTGGACGAACGCCTCCCAATTATTTGGGGATTAGAAAGTACCGGGAATAGAAGCCTAGGCCATGCTGAGAGTAGGGTATGGGTTCTATTGCCTTGGACTGGAGAAGGAGGGAGACCTCTTGATCCAGAAGGATGGAGTGATCGGATGTTCTCCACATCGGTAGAGGTGGGGAGTCTGGTGGTACGGAGAGAAAGTTCAGATGGCCAATACCCATTGGTCTGAGGTGATTGAGTGCCACATGTTGTGGAAGTGACACAATTGACCTCCCACTGGTATGTGAGGCAGTGGAATCTGGCTGCTGCTCTCCAAGTGGAAGTCAAAAACCTGACGCAGGTCCTGGTTGAGGAGCTGCTTGTGGCTTTTGTTTACGTGTCTGACGAGGCTGTGCTTTTTGAAAAGGTCTCGTGGCACGGGATCTGGCTGGTGGCGCGTA